>NC_139516.1:138716438-139316438 GCF_947247035.1 Vipera ursinii | reverse complement strand
TCAATTGCCCTAGGCCTAGGTGAAACAAATATAAGCACTAAAAAAGATAGAAGGGATGGAAACAGCACTGCAGAGAAGAACAACTATAAAAGCTAGATAACACTATGCAATCTGTTTCCTTCTTCTGCCTTTAAAGGTACTCGAATGTTGCTCGGTAGGTTGACTTGTAAAAATATGGAGGGTGGGGAGGAAGAGAAATTATACACGCTTTCTGAAGAGTGTTTTGTAATAATAACTGGAATAAACTAGTATATTGTGTTCTTTCTGTAATGAGATTTTTTAAAAAGAAAATGTAAATATGTTGGTGAGAAAAATTCTGTGATGCCCTCATTAGTACAGAACATTACAGCCTGGAAAAACACTGTACATACTGTATATAAATGTGATTTGCCTAGTTTCATTAAAGCAGAGCAATATCGAAACAAAAAATAGAGGATGCAAATTTAAAGAATAACATGCTTAGTCTCATATAAAGAAGAAAACGATCTCCAGACTGGTATGTGTTATGGAGAAATAGATACTCTTCTATTTTTTTATCTTTTGAGAAGAAAGAAGGCTGAACATATGCAGCTAATAACAAAATACCTTGCAAATAATAATTTTTGCTAGTTGATAAAAGCAGCTTCAAAAGGGCTGCCCCCATATTCTAGTACCTTCCCAAATGGCATGAAAAGTTCTATCTGTAGTTGGAACAGTTGGGCCTCTGTGAATCTTGTTTTAAACTGTATTACATAGAAACATAGATTAAGACTTCTCTTCCTCATTCTTTATTCTTATTTAGGATTTTAAGGAGAATCAAGGACAAAATGGTATCCGCTTCACAATCCGAAGTATCCAATTTCTCCACTAAATGGATCCTATCCTTTAACATGTTTCACAAAACCTGATGGAGCCCTTTGACCCCTTGAAATTGTTTTTCTTGCCACAGAGAAAAGATAGACATGATAATATAGAAAGTTCTACAGGAAAGTTGTTTTGTTTTCTTTGAGTAGACATGTTTTGGGGGCTATGTTTCAATGACAAATGTGGCACTACAGTTCCTTTTCCATGAATAAAATTAGAAATAACTAGGCATGTTCTTACTTGGTCTCCTGGTTTTGCAAATCTTGCTCTTGCTGATTCATCAGTGTATGTAACACAGGACACATAACCAAGGCCGATTATCAGCAGACAACCAGAACATGCAAAGAAGAAGTCAGGAAAGCAAAGGCTCAGAATAAACAAAGACTTGCAACAGAAATCAAGAACAATAAAAAAAGTTTCTTCCAACATATTAACAACAACAAAAAAATAGCCAAGGAAACTGTAGGCCCACTAAAGAGTGAAGATGGCAAGGAAATTACAGGCAACAGGGAGAAAGCAGAGCTGCTTAACTCATACTTTGAGTCAGTCTTCACACAAACAGAAACTATAGCCCAACAGACCCAAAAAACCACTGCAAAAATATACTAGAAACAAAAATTAAAATAAGCAAGAAAATGGTAAGAGAATTCCTATCCGACCTTGATTAGTATAAATCACCGGGACTCGACAGATTACATCCCAGAGTTCTGAAGGAGCTGGCAGATGTTATCTCAGAACCATTGCACCACATCTTTCATAAATCCTGGAGCACTCGGGAAGTACCTGAGGATTGGCAAAGGGCTGATGTGGTTCCCATCTTCAAGAAAGGGAAAAAAATGGATCCGGGAAACTACAGACCAATCAATTTAACATCAATACCTGGGAAGATCCTAGAAAAGGTAATCAAAAAACAGATCTGCAAACAACTAGAAGCAAACAAAGTCATAACTAGTAGCTAGCACAGGTTTGTTAAAAACAGATCATGCCAAATCAATCTTACCTCATTCTTCGATAAAGTGACTAAACTAGTAGACCAGCAAAATGTAGTGGATGTAATATACTTAGATTTCAGTAAGGCATTTGACAAAGTAGACCACAACCTACTCCTTGGCAAGCTAGAAAAAGGTAGAATAGACAACATCACCACCAGATGGATCTGTAGCTGGCTGACAAACTGTACTCAATGAGTAATCTTCAATGACACATGGAGAGAAGTTAGCAGTGGGGTACCACAAGGTTGCGTCTTAGGCCCAATAGTCTTCAATATCTTCATAAATGACTTAGATGGGGGAAATGAAGGGGAATTTATCAAATTTGCAGAAGACCCCAGAAGACAAACTCAGGATCCAAAAAGACCTTGACAAACTCAAACAATGGGCCCTATCCAACAAAATGAGTTTCAGTATAGAGAAAAACAAGGTCTTGCACTTGGGCAAGAAAAAGGCACAAATATAGATTGGGTGAGACTTGGCTTAAAAACAGTAATTGTGAGAGGGACCTTGGAGTCCTAGTGGACGATCACTTGACTATGAGACAGCAGTATGCAGCAGCAACCAAAAAAGCTAATACAATCCTGGGCTGTATAAACAGGCATAGAATCAAGATCACGCGAAGTACCGCTTTACAAAGCCCTAGTAAGACCACACCTGGAATACTGCAGCCAATTTTGGTCACCATATCACAAAAAAGATGTTGAGAGTTTGGAAAAAATTTAGAGAAGAGCA
This sequence comes from Vipera ursinii, assembly GCF_947247035.1. NCBI lineage: Eukaryota > Metazoa > Chordata > Lepidosauria > Squamata > Viperidae > Vipera > Vipera ursinii. The sequence goes on along the minus strand of NC_139516.1, from coordinate 139,313,871 downwards.
ACTAAGATGATCAAAGGCCTGGAGGCTAAAACATATGAAGAATGGCTGCAGGACTTTGGTTTGGCTAGTCTAAAGAAAAGAAGAAATAGGGGGAGGCATGATAGCAGTATTCCAGTATCTGAGGGGCTGCCACAAGACAGAGGGGGTCAGGTTGTTCACCAGAGTACCAGAGGGAAGGACGAGAAACAATGGTTGAAAACTGGTCAAAGAGAGAAGCAACCTGGAATTAAGGAGAAACTTCCTGACAGTGAGGACAATCAACCAGTGGAAGAACTTACCCCCAGAAATCGTGGGTGTTTCATCACTGGAAATTTTTAAGAAGAGACTAGACAATCACCTGTCTGAGATGGTATAGGTTCCCCTGCTTAGCAGGGGGCTGGAATAGAAGACCTCCAAGATCCCTTCCCGCTCTATTCTATTCTATTATGGCTATTATGGCTACTATTCTATTATTATGTAGTTTAATGAAGAGAAGGGTGAGGGGTGACATGATAGCAATGTTCCAATATCTCAGGGGCTGCCACAAAGAAGAGGGAGCCAAGCTATTCTCCAAAGCACCTGAAAGCAGGACAAGAAGCAACGGATGGAAACTAGTCAATGAGAGAAGCAACCTAGAACTAAGGAGAAACTTCCTGGCAGTTAGAACAATTAACCAGTGGAACAACCTGCCTCCAGAAGTGGTGAATGCTCCAACACTGGAAGTTTTTAAGAAGAGACTGGACAGCCATTTGTCTGAAATGGTATAGGGTTTCCTGCCTTAGCAGGGGGTTGGACTAGATGACCTCCAAGGTCCCTTCCAACATTATTATTATTATTATTATTATTATTATTATTATTATTATTATTATTATTATTATTATTATTATTATTATTATTATTGCTGTGGCCTGCTCTATCCAATAAAAGTTTACAGTGAGATATTCAGTGTTTGACTGCATGTAGATAGGCAAGTAAGTCCATAAAATCCAGGGATAACATTCAGCTCAAGAATCAATATCCAATATCTGCATGCAAACCAGATCAGGGACAATGGGCTGAAGGTGGCAACTCTGCTATGTGTCTGTGGGCAAGGCACATTTGATGTTGTGGAAAACCTAATAGCCCCAGCCAGCATGGAAACGGTCACCTACACCGACGTAAAAAGAAGACTCAGAGAACATTTTGAGCCCAGGTTATCAGTCATCGCCTGGTACCACGCATTCGAGTGATGTGACCAGAGATCAGGGGAGTTGGCAGCAGAGTTTGTGGCAGCCGTTCTCCAAGCTTCACACAACTGTGAGTTCCCTGACCTGGAAGACCATCTCCAAGACAGACTCATTTGCAGGTTGTGGAACAGAGAACTGCAACAATGCCTCTTCACCATTGAAATATTGACCTTCCAAGATGCGCTGAAGGAAGTCATGGCAGATGAGGCTGCCAGAGGAGCAATGAAGACTGTCCAGCCACCTAAAACACACACCAGCCCCACAACGATCAACCATAAGACTGCCAAAGGCTCCAGGGAAGCCAGCAAGGACAATGAGGTCGACTGGCTGTGACGAGAGCCACTCCGACGGCCACAATCCATGGAACAAGCATCTTCAGCACTGAACTGTGTGAGCTGTGGGGGCCAGTATGAACAAGCGGAGTGCAGATTCCGCACAGCTGTATGGCGTGCCTGCAGGAAAGAGGGCCAAATCAACAAAGTTTGCCCAGGCCAACGGTGGGACATGAAAACCCTGATGCAACAGCGAAGAGGGAAATGGTTCTCAGGGCAGACCCGAATCGAATACTGTGAGGGGAGACAGCAGATCCAAAGCACAGGAGCTAAACGCACCCTCAAGCAAAAAATCAGATTACAGCCAAGGCTGCAAGGCACCCCATGCCCCAATGGAGCTAGATACTGGATCAGCACTGCCCATTATCTCCTCCAAAACCTTTGACCACATCTGCAAGCAAAGCAGACAGCAGGTCCCGCTTAAAACATCCAGTTTGGTGTTAACGGACTTTCAGCACTGTTGCGTCCCCATAAGGAGAGAGGCCATCATCAATGTGCAATTCAAGGAATTTGAGGGTCCCCTCAGCATAGTGGTTGTGGAGGGACAACGCACTGGTTCGAGGCCCAGGGCATCAGCATGAACTGCATCCATCAAACCCAAATAGATGAGCTAGCTGGAGTATGCCAGCAATATGCTGCTGTGTTCAGTTTGGAGCTGGGGCAGTACAAGGGGGCACCCATTTCCCTCAACCTTGAACAAATGATAATGCCCATCTGACTAAAACTGTGCAGAGTTTCCTTCATGTTGAAGCTGAAGATACAGTGGGACAAAAAAGTATTTAGTCAGCCACCAATTGTGCAAGTTCTCCCACTTAAAAAGATGAGAGAGGCCTGTAATTTTCATCATAGGTATACCTCAACTATGAGAGACAAAATTCAATTCCATGTTGGATCTATATTGCTACATTGTGTTGTCCAGTGATTTCTGTGCCACCGGACTCTGTGATATTAGGGCAGCTGTTGCTGGGTGTGTTGTGGTCTTCTTCATTTTCTCCAGTAGTTTGTAATCCAAATGTTGATGGGGTATTATAATCCAAATGTACTCCAAAAAAAAAAAAAGAATACGAAAAATTTCAGCGACAGGTTAAAGGTGAGTACAAAGGTGAGTACAAAGGGAAAAGGAAAGAAAAAGAGAAGGAAAAAGCCAAATATTCTTACATCTAAAAAAAAAGAAAAGAAAAGAAATTAATCCATACAGGTTACGCTCTTTGTTTGTTTCAGAGTCTTTGTGCCTTAGTCCAAAAGAAAAAAAAACAAAGTAAAAAACAATCCACCATTCCGCAAACTAAAAAAACAGACTCTGTAAACTTCTTATCAGTGAGTCCAGCAGCTGTCATTCAAGGTCACTTACTCTCCCTTTTTTTCCTTAAGCTTCAAGGGTATTCTCAGCCGAGATACTTGATTCATTGCCTTCTTTTGCCTTCCATTGTTATCCGCCGCTGCAGTTCCAGGAGAGGAGCAGTTTAAAAATCCGCTCCCCCCCCACTTCTCCATGGCTTCAAATTCTTCTTATTCCCCCCCCACACACACACACACACAGTTTCCAGCATTTAAGGATTCACAATCTTCTCACCCAGGCAATCCTCCAAACTTACTTTCAAGATCTTTCAAGTGGCCGCCCTGGCTTGTGATGGCTCACAATGGCCGTCTGACAGCTGCTGGTCTGGGAAGCTTCCGTTGGCTCTCCAGGAGGTTGCGATCCCTCCTGTGCTGCCAAAACTGTGCCTCCCTTCTTCACCGTCCCTACAGGACAACTCTGATCTGTCTGAAACTCAGACAGATTCCCCCAAACAGCTGAAAAGCGACAATCCTTCAGGAGCTTCCAAAGGATGTCGTCCCGCCACGGCGCTGTTGCTTAACTCCCCAACTTCAATAAAAATTCATTTACTTGTTTTTCCTGCCAGGCTCAGATAACATTTGGATATCTATTTACACATAAAATGCAAGCATTTTTAAGAATAATTTTGTTTTGGATTCTTCTAAAGACTATCGTATCACTTTAGACATGCTATATAGAATTTACACCTGTTGTTTCCATTTTCTCTTCTGAATTGCTATTCATTGCTGTTTGGTTTAACAAAACATTGCAGCGCAAATGCTACGCTTTGTGACTGAACAATGTTTCAATTGTTCTTCCACCATATTCTGAAGCCTATATTATACAATATAAGTGGCATGTCCTTGTTGCTATTTCTCTAAACTCAAACTTTTTTTTTATTTTCTTGCTCTTTGCAGTTTTTATTCAACCCACCCCCCCAACACTTTACACTAAGCTTTTACCTTACAATCAGCCATAAAAATGGATGTGTTGCTACAACAGAATACTATAATTTTTAAAATTGCACACTAGAGGTGAACAGACTCATCCATTTCAAGTTTGGAGGCCAGATAACAACTCCAGAAATGTTTTGTTATTTTGGCTGCTGCTGCTGTTGTTTATAGTTTTGTTCTGTTTTAATCCCATCTTAACCAGTTTTTTTTAGGGCAGGGCAGAAAATTAGCACAGTTTTGTTAATACTGCAGAGGATATTGTAAATTTAATGCAGAGATTCTGTCTTATTCTTCCCACAGATATGCAAATCTATTCCAAATATGATCTGAGCTTCACTTAAGTCAGATACACAACTCTGTGTATATTTCATATGCTAGCTGTTAAAGTCACAATCACAGCAATCCAGTGGTGGGATTCAAATAATTTAACACCTGATTAAATCTTCTGACAGGCTAAACTACAAGCAACCAGATGCAAAGAGATTCTGAAGTTGTGTATGTAGAAGACATCCCGAGGAGCTTCCATTTTAAAGATGTGAGCAGAAGAGCAATAGCTATCAGTTCCGGTAAATTATAATTGTTTTTTTATCTTCTTATTTTGAATATTTTCTTGTACTCTACCTGTCATTTTGCATCACATTCCATTTCTGATACAAGTGGCCAGATCTTCATTTGCATTCCCAACATATCTGTAAATTAAAAGCCTTCAGATGGAACTTGCTATAAACAATACATTTATTTTACACTATAAGAAAATGACATGGAATATTTTGAGTTGATGGGCTCTGAACAGTGAGATTCCAGATTCCAGATCTACATTTTTATGAGGTCAGAACAATAACCTGGGAAACTTTCATAGAATAAATAAAATCCCCAGGAACATTTCTGAAATAGTTCCCACCCCAGGGGTGAAGTCCGGATTCCTTCAACACAAAAGCAAGACATAATAGATTTACCTCTCTAAACTGAGAGGTCATATATAGCAAAGTGCATGCTATACTTTGATATCCACATGAAAACTTTTGGGAGATTTCAGGCAAGAATCAAAACTCTGTGAAAATTTCAGCATTCTCAGTCAAAGCTGGGCAAGTGCTTGCCAAAATCTTGAAACGGTGAGCAATCACTCAATATGGGACCATCTTTAGATTATTATTTTTTGGCACTCACCAACTAAAAATGTTAGCAATCCCTAACACAAAAGCTCTGATTATAGGGTTATACTGGGAACTGGTATATTTTAATGATTATGTTTTATTGTGAAAATAATAATAATAATCTCCCCCCATCCTATTTTCTGAAAAGTCACATACTGTGCAGAATTAGCAGAAAATGTAATACTAATTTAGTTTCATTAGGCTATTCAAAAGAACTGTCCATTGGAAATACAGGAGGAACAAATCAGCCCAGCTAATATTTTTTGCAGCTCTATTTATTTCCATGGAAAGTGAAATGCATATTTAAAACATTTATGCTGTATCTCCCCCTCTCCTCAAAAACACCTCTCAGTGAGATGGGGATAACTTAAATCTGCTCTGGTTTGGCTAATTTGTATGATTATGCTATTTGATTATGTTGACGAAGTTAAAAGCATGGCATACCAAAATTGTACAAGTTTAAAAGCTTCTGCGGAATATACTCAGTTTGGAGTGGGGGAAAGAAATATTGTTTGTAATCCAGTTAATCTTGATTATCTGGGTTACCATTTTGGTGCACATTCAGAATGCTATCTGAAAGGGATGATCACCGCAGATGGGGACTGCAGCCAAGAAATTAAAAGACGCTTGCTCCTGGGGAGGAAAGCCATGGCAAATCTAGACAGCACACTAAAAAGCAGAGGCATCACCCTACCAACAAAAGTGCATATAGTCAAGGCTATGGTCTTCCCAGTTGCAATGTATGGCAGTGAAAGTTGGACCATAAGAAAGGCTGAGTGCCAAAGAATTGAGGCCTTTGAACTATGGTGCTGGAGAAGACTCCTGCAAGTCCCTTGGACTGCAAGGCGATGAAACCGGTCAGTCCTAGAGGAGATCAACCCTGATTGCTCTTTAGAAGGCCAGATCCTGAAGCTAAAACTCAAATCCTTTGGCCACCTAATGAGAAGGAAGGACTCACTGGAGAAGAGCCTAATGCTGGGAAAGATTGAGGGCAATAGAAGAAGGGGATGACAGAAAATAAGGTGGCTGGATGGAGTCACTGAAGCAGGAGGCATGAGCTTAAATGGACTCCAGAAGATGGTAGAGGACTGGAAGGCCTGTAGGAACATTGTCCATAGGGTCGCGATGGGTCAGACACGACTTCGCAGCTAACAACAACAAATTTCTTTCAAGCTATTTTTCTAGCCATTTTCTCTATGGGATGGTGGTGATATGGAAATTTGAGAAGAGAGAGGAAAATATTATTTCAGAAAATGATCACAGATTGTCTTTCTAAAAACCTCAAACCCTGAGAGCCTGGAATTTTCCTTGCCGTGAACAGTATTGAAAGCCAACACCATTGTAGACTGAACCACCAACTCTTCACTTCTGTTATTTTGTCCTCAGAAGGAATTAGATAACGTTTTTTCACACAAGTGCAGAAAGCACCCTTGTGATACCAGAGAAAGACAAGGCTGCTTTAAGTGCAAATTACACTTCCCCATGTGCTGCAAGGGATTTTATGAAACTGAATCCAAAGTGTTACCCAGTCCTAATATCTATGAATACTCTTTCAAAGGTGGTGACAAATATTTAAAATGAAAACAAGTGATATTATGGATGCCTGAGAAATATTCTTATTATGAATATATTGGAACAGATAGTACAGTATGAGCTGGAAACAGATCTACCAATCTCTAGCTAGATGGAGAAAATTATAATAACTCTATTAATACTAGTGCTGCAGAATTTTCTATTAGCTTTGCTATCAGTGTAGGTGGATCCAAAGTCATTTGAAGGGGGAGGTAGAAATCAGGCTTTCACTTAATACATCTATTTGGGAACTTATTTATTTAAAAGAAAGGCCAGAAAAATCAGGTGAATAATTCAGATGAATAAAAGTTATTTATTCTGCCTCTGTACTTCAACAGTGTGATGATAGGGGTGGGGAGCTAGGATCCCCCTCCCAATGGAATGTTGGTTGAATGTGATTGTAGCTTTTCCATCCTTAATTTATATTAATAGATTTTCAGCCTAGGTAATGGAGCAATATAAATAAACAAGTAGCTATTATGGAAATATTATCCATAAATTCTAACCGTGCCCATGATCTCTAATTAAAGTGTATGTGGAGATGTCATTGGTCACCATTTTCAGGAGATTTGATTCTCAATTAAAAGTAACATCAATATAAATTTGAAAAATCTAATCTTTGAAGAGAACTTATTTTCAAAACTACACAGACACAAACCTTCTACACAAATTTGTTTGAAGCACATCAGCCACAGTGGAAAAAGAGCAACCGATTTATTGCCTCAAACTAACGGAAGTGATATAAAGTGATGGTGGGCCCAAGCCATTCGTCTTCATTGACATTATTATAATAAGAACTTTTCGTGGAGGTTCATGCATCATCTCTAGAAGGAGATTCTTCTGCTAGAGGGTAGAATCTTCACCTAAAGTTGAAATATGGCATCTTTTTTCTTCTTCCAGAAATAGAAAAACAGCGATGCATGATGCTCCGCACAAGACATGATTATGTGACTCAAGAGAGCTCTCCCATCCTGCCAAAACCTGCTGGCTTCTGAGTACATAAACTGCCTTGATCATTACTTTCCCTAGAAAGCTGGTACATAAAGCTTATAAGGAGCATAAATTAATAGAGGTCTGGGAAATTTTGAATTCCCTGCCACAAACGCCATTTCAATTTCAGTTTTGCTCTTTCATTTATTTACTTATTTTTGGTTGGTTGGTTTGTTTCTGGGTTTATTTGCTCCATAGTATATTAAACAGCAGCAATATTTTCTGCATTACTGTAAGACAGACATGTCAAACACAAGGCCCAGGGGCCGGATCCGGCCCGCAAAGTGGTTTCATGTGGCCCACGAACCCATCCTGGAAACAGTGAGGAAACAGCCTTGGCCCTGGCCCAGGCCGGCCAGGGGCCAATGTACAATTTCATGGTGGCCATCTATGCTGAAATACATTCAGTCTTAGCTCCACAAGGCCGTCTGGAAACAGTGAGGGACCAGCCCCTGCTGCTTCGGCACTGCCCCCTGGGCGCATGCTGGGGAGGTATCATCCTTTGTGAGGAAATAAGAAATGCACCATCGCCTGGAAGTGGCCAGCACATGACCCTGCCTATTTCAGGCAGGCTAGGGGCTGGGCAGTGTTGCGCTTCTCTTCAGATTCATGCCACCTGGCTCAGCCTCTCGGCCCTGTGTGGAGAGCACCCTGCTGCCTGCCAAAATCGGGCAGGTTGGGGGCTGGGCAGCATTGCACAAGTAACATCGACTCTCATGCTGTTCATGGCATCCCCTCCCCAAGAGCCCACCAAGCTGGATATGTGAAGTAGGCGAGGGCCATGTGCTGGCCACTTCCAGGCGATGGTGCATTTCTTCATTCCTCACGAAGGATGGCACTTCCCCAGCTGCGTTTCTTGCCTGTTTTTCTCCCTCCCTCATCTCAAATATTTTCCCACCACTCTAGGAAGGAAGGAAGGAAGGAAGGAAGGAAGGAAGGAAGGAAGGAAGGAAGGAAGGAAGGAAGGAAGGAAGGAAGTCCTGCCTTAGACCATCCCTGCTGACCTTTCACCACACCCTTGCCCCCTCCTGGCCTATCCTGGGGGGTCTCCCATCCTATTGCTAAGGAAGCTTTGGATACAAAGCCAGGTCTCCTCACATGGAGAGGGAGTGGGCTTCCCTCTTGACTTTGCCCTCGTACCAATCATGAGCAACCTGGCTAAGGAGAGCAAGCACAGCAGCAGCAGCCTTGAGGAGGAGGTAAGTGCAGCTGGGCACCCCCTTGGGAAAGTGGTGCTGGGCTTAGTGCCACTGGTGTTTGAGGGCTGGGCTGGGTATTTGACCTCTGTGCCACCATCCAGCCCCCCACCACCACTATGACCTGAGAGGAACAGTGAGGCTCCTCCAGTGGACCATGCTTTGGCACTTGCCTCGGTCCCATCTCCTTCTGCCAGAGACCCTCAGATCTGTCCCACTCCTGCCCAGGCCTCCACAGGCACCCTTGACACGAACGATGTAGAGCTGGCCATGCCCACCCAGTAGGCCACACCCACTCCTGCCATGTCCACCCAGTATGCCGTGCCCACCCTGGCCACACCCACCCAGCCCCCCAAGGGCAACCCCAATGCTGATGTGGCCCTCAATGAAATTGAGTTTGACACCCCTACTGTAAGATGTTCCAAATGATTCATAGAAATGTTTAGAAAGTATCCCCTATTTGATTTCCTTTCACTTCTCTGGGCCAGTGAAGAGAAATCCAAGCAGGAATCATACAAAGGGTTGAGAGTAGATCGAATCTGATTCATTTATCTATTGAAAAAGATTTGTAAGGTTGCCTTTCTTGGAGCACTCCTCTGCTCTAAGTTCGCCTCAACAATAAAATCAGAAAAACAATTTTAAAATGATTAAAAACAAAGACTAAAACTTAGCATCTCATTCGTCCTCCAAGGATGTTCCAACAAACCACTCCACAGATTCACATCACACAAAAACCAGCTGTTTATAGCCTTCTGGAAGGCTAAACCGGTAGGATTTTGAAGGAAAGTGTATTCCACAGCACTGGGGCTTTCAAGAAAAAGACACACTTCCTAGATTCCACTATCTTAGATCATCTCTCACATTGGAGGGTTTTTTTTTCAGTGTCACAAATTTTGTACAGAAACTGAAGAAGGTGCTGTCAAACAGCATTTGCCTAAATATGAATGCTGTGATGACTTCAACTCTTCCTTTATCAAATCCAAGTGATCAGATGTTGTGCATGGTTACGTAGAATCTTGCCCATAGGGAGGAAAGATTCATTTTTCTTTTGTTATTTTGAGAAAGCTATATTATGTGTCATATGTAGACTGCAAAAAAAAGTATTAAAGGAGCAGATAGACTTTGTAGGGAAGTACTTCTCTTGACAGAAAAGCAATTTAAAGGAAAGAAGAAAGGATGCAAACAGCACAAGTAATTTTTTAAAAAATATTAAAGCCAATAGCAAGAAAATGTATGGATTCATCAGTGTGTAATTTAAAAATAGTCTGTGGGTAATTTCCCAGAACTGTAACAGTAAGACAAATGTAATTAGCATTCTTAATACACTACTAATTCTCCCACTCAAAACCTGAATGTGTTTTGTGTGTGTTGAAAAATCTGTTAAATGCTTTCTGCAGAATGTAGAACAATTAATCAATACAGCTTGTCAGTGTTTCATGTAAATAAGCCCTCATTATATAGAGAGAATTTTTGTAGAAGTACATTGCTGAGCATCATAAAGGTACTGAAAAGCAAATGACTTTCTGAAAACATGCTGGATTCAAATTAAAACTTTCATGTCATTTCAGAAGAGGCATTATCACCCTTTCATGCTTGTCTGGTCTGTGTATGTTGCTTGACATCTTGAAAAACCATTTGTTGTGGCAAAGCAGGTATCATGTACATCATTCCTAAAATAATCCTATTTTATTTATTATTCCTAAAATAAACCTATCCATGGCTTAATACCCTGAAGACTGACTTAAACCATGTTATGCCCAACTTTATGAAAACCTGAGGTTTACATAAGATTTCAGCAGCTTCTCACACCATTGTGATACAGATCTTCCTTCCAGCTCTTTAATTTTGTTACAGTGGCAGTGAAAGATGGAAAGAATAACTCTGGCACAGTACTTAGTTAAACTCATTCATTCTCAGTAGTCAGAGAAACAAAAACAATTGAATATAATGTGCCTTCATGTAAACCTGGCACTTTGGGGATTTTCATTCATACAGCAGCTCAGCCAGGTATGCAGAGTACATTTAGACCATTTTCTTTGGCAATGAGCCTCACCAGGTAAGCTGTATCCATCATATAGCATATCCAAGAAGAATAAAATGGTAAACATTGCCTAAGATCAAATGCTGTTGGTCAATCCACAAAGTCATGAATATTATTTAAAGTCGATACGGAATCAATACTGTCTAAAACCATACTTGCCTGTGGCTTGATGTGTGCATCAACTAATGAATTAAAATGTGTTCATTTGTCCTGTTTGCTTTGCTGTGTTTTAGGGTGCATTTCCCATCAAAATAGTTTACATGTAATCAACATTCATGTATATATATATATATATATATATATATATATATATATATATATATATATTTCCCACATGACAAGTATAGCGTAGGATAAATAAAGAATCTAAAAGATCAATGCTTTTATTTAAAAAAAAACATGTTGCAGCTTTTATTTAGAATAGTTCTATCATTGATACAACATGTGAATAGACTTGTATTACCATATTATCAATCATGCTTAAGAAGCATATTCAATTTCAGATAAAAGATGCTTCTTTTCTAGTGCAAAGAAAGTAGAAACTGATTGCAGAGAACTAAGTTATACTATTATGCATCAAAGGGACAGGTTCCATCCTTCCAAGGTTGGTAAAATGAGGACCCAGATTATTGGGAACCATATGCTGACTCTGAGAGGGCTGTTTAAGTCTAAGTGCCATTGCTATTCGCTCCTGGAAAAGGTTTTGAGAAATCCCACACAATGTACAAAAACAAGCATGAATTTATCCATGCAGTTCCCTTCTGACACTTGGGGGCAACATGATCCCAATAGCTTTTCCAAGAATGTACCATCTTCTGATATGCTCTCATTCTAAGGCAGAAAAATCTGACTCAATAATTAGGGTTGTTTGTGTGCAGAAGTTTCTAGACTCAATTCATGAGCTCTCCAGAGACACTTGGAAAGATCTTTACCAGTTACTAGGCAGTCAGTTTAGATAGTATTGAGCTAGCTCAGAGGTAGGCAACCTCAGCTCTTTTATGACTCATGGACTTCAACTCCCAGAATTCCTGAGTCAGCCTAGCTTGGCATTATGAGTCATAAAAGAGCCGAGGTTGCCTACCCCTGAGCTAGCTAAATAAATTAACCAGCAGGAAACAATTTTCCAAGGAGTTCTTCTACAAGTGGGTGTAAAGATACAATCTCTCTTTACAATGACAATTTTTTTGTACACAATAGGTCTGTCCTCAACCACCAACTGCTACTTTCACACCCTGAATTTTGTTCTGTACATAGCTGCTCAGCCTCGGATTGGCTAATCCAACTGGCGGGAATCCCTGGACACCGGGTTGGGTGCCTGAGCAGTTGGCACCACAATGTCATGAAACTTCCCAGGTTTGGCCACACAATAATATTGATGTGATTGCACCAGAATAATCAAGGTTGGGTAAATATGTACACACGTCCACAAAGTTGGGGAAAGTTCCTGAACAAAACCCACTGCTAAAATATTCACATACCCAGGCAGACAAACAGAACAATTTGGGATCATATCTAACTGGTATATATTTATTCAGGAAGTCTGGAAAAGGAAGTCCAGAAAAATGCTTACTTTTATGCACATTTGCAATATACACGTAAGACAACAAGAATTAAAGGCAAGGGAGAAATAGTATTGCAACTTTTGAAAAATCTAGGACCCAGGATATTAGAAAAAAAAAGAACTTTATTTTAGTGATTGCAGTAATTTGGTGATATCTCTCAAAGCTACGGAAAGGACAATTCACATTTTAGGAGAGCTCAAACCTGTTTGAAATACAGAAAATAATAATAATAATAAATATACTTCCCATCATAACACTGACATTGCCTTTCTTTATGCTTCCATTATCTCACTCTGGGCAGACCGTAAAAACAGGAATCCAACAGCAGTTTTGGATTATTGTTAGATGACAAATTGAACCAATCTCTTGACTCTTAGCTTCCAATTAAGTTATTGCTCTTTCCAATTTTTTTTTATTTTAATTCCATTTATATCCCACCCTTCTCCGAAGACTCAGGGTGGCTTACAAGCTTAGCAGTAGCCTTCATTCTATGTATATGCCTGCTTATTAGGGCTTTCACACACACCCCAAGTGGCATTATTACAAAGTCAGCTTATTGCCCCCAACAATCTGAGTCCTCATTTTACCTACCTCGGAAGGATGGAAGGCTGAGTCAACCTTGAGCCTGGTGGGATGCGAACCTGCACTAATTGCAGGCAGCTGGTGTTACTTAAGGAGGCATTAGCCCACTGCTCCACCAAGGCTCCACCAATGTATGGCTCCTGTTGAAAATAGTTGAGTAGTATCATTTAGCCAAACCTTACTTACCTAGATTTTATCTTGTGATCATGGACCAAATTTCTCCAGTCCTTGACTCAGTAGAAAAGGATAGAGGTGCAAATTTCTCTGTCATACTTCCCAAGCCTCAATAATGAAGCAGACAAATGGGTAGCCTTTATGTATTTAATTTGGAACAAGCTAAGTATAGCCAAAGATGCCCACCAGCTGTTCTTCCTAATGGAATGTGGCATTATGGCTCGGGAAGAAAATGAGTGGCTTATGGATTTAGCTATCTGCCTTGGTGGAGCAGTGGGCTAATGCCTCCTTAAGTAACACCAGCTGCCTGCAATTAGTGCAGGTTCGAGTCCCACCAGGCTCAAGGTTGACTCAGCCTTCCATCCGTCCAAGGTAGGTAAAATGAGGACCCAGATTGTTGGGGGCAATTAAGCTGACTTTGTAATAATGCCACTTGGGGGTGTGTGTGAAAGCCCTAATAAGCAGGTATATACATAGAATGAAGGCTACTGCTAAGCTTGTAAACCGCCCTGAGTCTTCGGAGAAGGGTGGGATATAAATGGAATTAAAAAAAATAAAAAAATAAAAAAAATTAAAAACCTGACCTGTAGATGGGTGGGACCATTCTTGGTAGAATGCTAGAATGATTACTCCACACACTCTGTGGATGACAGCTCTAAAAATGGCAGACAGATGGGCAGATTACTCGGTGCAGTGGGAGAGCTCTTTCTCTCTTCAACTTGCTTCAACGACCCTAAAGGAGGAGGAGTCCCAAAGCTGCTTTTTCAGGAGGCAACTGGACTTCCTTGTTTTTGTTTGAAGATGTTTCACTTCTCAAATCAAGAAGCTTCTTGGATGAGAAGCGAAAGGTCTTCAAAGAAAAAACAGAAAGTCCAGTTGCCTGCTGAAAAAGCACCTTTGGGACGACCACGATCTGGATGACTAAGAGTCTCCACAGACATCCTTTAGAGCAGTGGTGGTGAACCTATGGCATGTTGCAGAGGGGGCACTCAGAGCCCTCTCTATGGGCACACATGCCTCGCTCTTTGGCTATGATTTTGCAGGAAAAAGCCATTTCTTAAGCCCCTTCCTAGCCAAAACAAGCCTCCAGAGAGAGAGCGCTGTTTTCAGCTTTGAATTATATCAATTCTGACACCAGAAACAGACTAACAGATGACCTGAGTGCTGCATGTGTTGCTCTTAAACTTACAAAGTATAAGCCAAGGTTAGACAAATTATCAGCATGCATACAACAGCAAAAATCACATTCATTGTTCAAAAGCATTGCAAATGCAAACTTTTACCTTTCAGTAAAAAGTTGCTTGTGTCATTGAAAGCTTTGTTACTGTGTTTTCTTTTAAGATAAAAGTTGTTAATGTAGGAGTTGTTTTTTCTAAACTAAAACCTCAGTATTCAGATTAAATTGCCGTGTTGGCACTTTGCGATAAATAAGTGGGTTTTGGGTTGCAGTTTGACACTCGGTCTCTAAAAGGTTCGCCATCACTGCTTTAGAGTCATTTATAAACAGTTAGGGATTTAGTACTGTTCTGCAAAAAATCCCAGAAAAAAATTGCTGACATATGTGCATGGGGACATTTGGGAAGTGGATTCTCTCTTCCACTTCGTTGTCCTATTATCTGCTTCAGTTCTTTTTCATGTTTTTAAAGCATGGGTTCAGTGCACTTTCAGAGGTTTAATAAACCCATCATAAAAAGTATTCTCTTCTTTCTACATGATTCAACCCTGGCAGAGAAGAGGAGACTCAAGAGGTTTTCAGTCTTGTGGATCAACTTAGTGTAGGGGTGTCAAACTGCCAGCCCACGGGCCAGATGCATCATAGCGAAACCCCGCCCACCCCATTGCCGGCAATGGCAAAAAAGTCACGATACGTCACAACACATCACGTGATGTTGAGAGTTTGACACCCCTGACTTAGTGAGACCAGTGGATTCTTCTCCATGTCAGTTGCCACCTCACCCAGCTCCGGCAGCCTTTAGACATTCTTTGGGGCCTCAAAACCTTACTTTTGCCACTCATCTGATTACCACAGCTTATTCACATCACCTATACATGACCTTTTCATAGCTGATTAACAAACAGAATTGTTAATCGAAAGCCGTTCTGGGAAAGCAAAAAGAAAAAAAAAAGATTAGCAAGAAATCAATATGGTCATATAGAAACTATTTTTTCACTAGCTAAAACTAGGAAGTAATAGCTATATTACTTAAGCTAAATACAAAGGAATATGAGCAAATATAAAACACTAAAAAGGCCCAAAATGCAAAATGACAGGTAATTATTGATACAAAGTAAGGAAGGATGTAATGAAAGGAAAGGCTTTAGAAGTCCCTTTAAAGCAGGGGAGGGAAATGGGAAATGCAGAAAGACTGCTGAGATACAAGGGAGCTAAAACATAAAGGGATAATAAAATAGAAGTTAAACCAGGCTTGCAGTGATCAGGAAGCAACATGCCTGTATTGAGAAGATAGAAGTAAGTGAATGCCTTCAGTTAACATTTGTGCCAGAGTGAAATTCACTCTGAGGTATGAGATGCAAGATTTGCCACAGTAATCAAGGCGTCATAGGCAATTATGTCTTTTACCTCCTGGAAAACGGAAAGCTCTTAGCAGAGTGGGGTCAGATTAACATAAGCCTAGAAATTCTCCCTCAAAAAGCTGTTTGAAATCCCTCTTTTAATTCTGAGTGGTCACACAACATAAATTACTTCATGCAGGATGAAGGATAACCCAACTGGTTATTATTCCTACAAAGAATGAGCTCCATAGCAAAGATGTGTGGTTGGTTGCTAACCTTACTTGTAGGAAGCAAAATGGTACGTTCCTTGAAAAGGTATGAGTGGCTACTGTTACACAGGTCTTGGGCATATCCTGATTACATTTCTCCTGATACTTCCTGGATGTGAATGCCTCTCTCTACAGGAACAAAACAGGCTTCGAGTGATTTGGACTAGTGCATCAGTCCAGAAACCAGGAGACTGTGAGTTCTAGTCCCACCATAGCCATGAAACCTAGCTGGGTGGCAGTCTCTCTCTGTCTTTCTCAGACCACCCAACCACACAGGGTTGTTGTTGGGAAAATAGGAGGAGGAAGGTGTGTTGGATATGTTCTCCACCTGAAGTTATTTGCAGTGCTTTTTTGTAAAAGGAAAAGGTACCAAAACTCACACATGTTATACAACCTGCCTTGCCTACCCTACAAGGTTCCATCCAAAAAAGGTGCCGGAACTCGGTTCTGAGCGTTCTATGAGAAAAAAAAACCCTGGTTATTTGTAAAAACAATAAAAGCATGATAAAGGTAAATGAACACTTGAATAAATAAAAAATTAAAACTCTTGTCCTATAATTTTACATCAGTATGCTATCTAATTGGTTGCTGGCTATTTCTAAGCCTAATTCCAAGAAAATCACTGATCTTTAAAGCCTTAAATCAGCTTTCCTCAACTTGTTTCCATCCCAATAGGGATCTACAACTCCTATAAATCAGTGTCTAAGCCCCTTATTAACTCCTTCACATATTTATATCTACAGACCACTAGCTCTGTTTAGCCTTCATCACTTGACATAAAATAGATGGGTAAATATATCACTCACTGAGGTCTCCGTCATGGCACCTGCTTTTATGAAATATCCATTTGAGTCTCTCTTTAATCTGTCCCAATGACTAGTTCATCAGAAGGCCAGCATTTTTTTCCCCAAATACTTGTGTAAACTTGAGACTCCTTCTGCTCCCAGGGCTACCACAGCATATGAGCTGATGAGAACTTGGCCAGCAGTCTCCAATGGTTGGAGTGATGCTCATGCAAGGCAAACTCCATAAGCTGTAGCTCTGTATCCCCTCTCCCAAGTAAAGGGTATTTTGTTCATAAGGAATATTGTGTCATCACCTCTCATTCTTCAATGACAGTTCAACTAAGAATGTAAACTTTTACCATTGTTGCCATCTAGACTCGAGAAAAGGTGCCAGAGAGACTTGAAGACCTCTGTTGTGGCAAAAACCTGATAAAAGGAAAGTCTTTCTGCTATAAAACTGTCTCTAGAGATTCTGTAGATACCTATTCACTTCTCAATTGTCATTACCAAACATCTGCTGCTTGTAATGGATGCTGGCATTGTGGTACACTGATGCAGTGTGTCAAGGACCACATCTATCCTCCTCCCAGGCTTCTGGAGAATAAATGGGAAGTGCTCCATAGGGCTCGTAAAGAAACGATACAGGAAAATTACTGAGGCAGAATGGAGTGTTTCATTGTTAATTTCAGGTCTATTGAGAGAAGAAAATGAGCATGATCCTTTTTGACAAATCATCTTTGCTTGCTCATAAGGAAAAAAACCACCAAGCTTGTGTTTGTTTATTTCTGCTGAATATTTTATCAAGTCATTATGAAAAATAAACACTCCTTTGTTTTAATATTAAGGGCTGATTTAGGTGCAGAATACAATGGCAAAGGGGACATTGTTTTCAATGACAAAAATGGCACCTCATTATCAAGAATCAAAGCATGCATTAGGTTTAATCCATATCATCCATATTCACATATCCACACCAACAAGTACACCAGTAGTTAAGATTAAATAGGAACAGCTGGGAAATCTCTAATTTATTCTACAGGAACTAATCATCCCAAGTCATACCAAAAATGCTTAGAGAAGAAAAGAAACATTTCTTCATCAAGAAAGGATTGGCAACTATGCTCCCAGATGCTCTGGATGGCCTGTTAGAAAGATGACATGTTTAAAAAAACAAGCAAAACCCAATAAATTACAGTGAAGAGAAATATGCTTGGACGGATGGAGTTCTGGGCCAATGTGTACTTCCAAAAAGCAAGCTCAGCTGAGCCTTTCCAATAAAGTAAGGTAAATGAGAGCAAAGACAAAGCAAGCTCAAACTCCGGCAAGTCAAGAGTTTGCATTTTTACGTTTAGAGAGCTAACGGCTTTCCTCAACTTACTGTATAACCACAATTGAACCCAACACTTCTGTTGCTAAGTGAGACCTTTGTCAAATGGGTTTTTGCCCCATTTTGCAACCTTTCTTGCCATGGGCATTAAGTGAATCACGGCAGGAGTTAAGTTAGTAACACGATTGTTAAGTGAATCTGGTGTCCCCATTGACTTTACTTGTCAGAAGGTTGCAACAGTTGATCACATGACCCTGGGACACTGCAACCGTCATAAATATGAACCAGTTGCCAGGCATCTGAATTTTGATCATGTGACCACCGGGAGGCTGCAAGGGTTGTAAGTGTGAAAAATGATCTTAAGTTCCTTTTTTCAGTACTGTCGTAACTTCAAACGGTCACTAAATGAACTGTTGTAAATTGAGGTCACTAAATACTGTTGTATTTAGCTGCTGACTGGGATGAAGGGAGATTGTAGTTCTGCTATGGCTTTCAGACTTGAGTCTTCTGACTCAGGAGATGGAAGAGTACATTACTCAAGCCATAGAGATGGACTTAATACAAATGGCATGTGTGGGGATTACTGGGAAGTGGGGTCATCCAGAAGCAGCATTGAGAGTTGTCCTCCCTAATGTGCTTTAACTCCCCTTTGACATAACTACAAACAAAGTACCAATAACAATATCCCACTAAAATCTACTCATAAGCTAAATGGAACTTTTTAGTCCCATATTTGTTCTGAATATAATTTATCCATCTCCTCCAAACTGAAATATATCTTTCCTGTGAATGATCACAGCACATTATGAATTTGGTTAATTGTATATTATGCATAATTTTTATTTAGAATATGATTATTGTAACTATAATCCTGTATTTAGCTCTGGGAAGTGGGGGGGGGAAGTGGGTGGGTTTGGGGTGGGAGGGATTTGGGGATATATTGTAAAATTTTGTTTTTGTAAAACTCTTTAATAAAAAAAAGAGAGTTGTCCTCCCTAATAAGAATAAATTATGAAAGGAGAACTTAACTACAGCATATGCTTTTTTTAGGAGCTTCAATCATATATGTCTTGCTAGCTACGTAGAACTCTTCATCTTTTCATATTCTCACTAATCTTTTCCCCCTCTTTTTAAATTCAAGTCACGCCAGGTCTACATCTTCCTCCCAGTTGCTACATTCTTGAAGTTTTTTAAAGTGGCACAGCCTGGAATTCCTGGTTGCTAAGCAAAAACATGTTCCCCCACCACCACCCTCCTTTGGTATTTCATTTCTAAATACAGAACCAGCAAATATTTTCATGTGCCATGTGATTGTCTTTCATCACAACTCATACTGAAATTGAGGAACAAGCACATTTCTTAACTTTAGCAAGAGTAGTCAAAGGATGTACATTCCCAGTTCTGACCATTCCTAAAACAAATGGTTGGAACGTGGCATTTCCATAGAGCCCTGGAGCACAAGGTCAATGAGAAGTGAAGCTCACTTGTTTATGAGTTTTCTTTTCCTTGTAGTCCTGAGGATCAGAATTATTGTATTTATAATTTTATTTTTGCATGGTTTGTTTTAACTACCTTACTGTAGGAGAGCTGGTATATCTTTCAGAGGCCTTTGGGATTGGAATGTTATAAAAGTCTTATGCCACACATAATTATCAGTCATATTTACTTTCGGTACAGTTTTGCAGGATGATGCAGTTCCAACGTGGGAGCAGGGAGAGTATAAACCGATTAAGGTTAGTCCTTGACTATTAGTCCTTGACTAATGGAGACTTCCTGATTTTATAACCTTTTTTGTGGTGGTTGTTAAGTAAACCAATTATTTGCTGTGGGCTGATTTTGCCAAAAATGCAGAAGTAAATGCCAGTTATTGGAAAAACATTGTAAAATATGGTCGTATGACCACAGGACACTACAAACAGTAGCAATTGCCTGCAGGTTGCAGGGTGCCTGAAATGTGGTCACATGACCATGGGGGTATGGGAGGGGAATCAGCAGTTAGAAAATTGGTAACAAGTCATAAGTACCCCGGTGGAAGTCCATTGTAACTCGGGTCACTAAGCTCAGTTGCAAGTCAAGGTCTATTTGTAAGCAATCTCTTTCCCTTTTCTGTACCTAATTATTAATTATATTTACTTTATGTACAGTTCTGCAGGATGATGCAGTTCAAACCTGGGAGTAGGGAGAGTATAAAGCTTACCAATAACCTACCTCAGTGTTTTTCAACTTGTGGTCCGCGGATCCCGGGGGTGGGACGCAATATCATCACAGAGGGTCCACGAAGGCTTGAGGAAATGTTATGATTTAAATCTTGAGTTAAGTCTTGGGGATCGGTGGCCACAGAAGGTATTTAAAGAATATGGTGGCATGGTGAAGAAAAGGTTGAGAACTGCTGTCCTATTGAATGGCTTGAAAAAAGAGTTTCACCTTCTGGCTCAGAGCAGAAAATAAATTAACTGCACAAAGTAAGCTTTTATAGAATCAGTATGTTTACTTCTAATCTGCTGCCATTAGACTGTTTCTGTGATATTGCAGTGATGTAGCAGGGGAATTGAAAGAGTGTTAAAATTGATAAGATCGTAGACAGAGCATGGCAACGTAAAGAGGCCTTGCCCCCTTTGAGCGATGTGTGTTCATCCTGACTCTCCATCAGGCCACTTTTCAGAACTGGTGAAATTTAGTGGCCATCAGAGGCTTCCCCCAGCAACACAACTTATGTTATAAAATAACATAAAGGTAAAGGTAAAGGTTCCCTTGCACATGCATGCTAGTCGTTTCAAACTCTAGGGGGAGGTGCTCATCTCCGTTTCAAAGCCGAAGAGCCAGCGCTTGTCCGAGGACGTCTCCGTGGTCATGTGGCCGGCATGGCTAGACGCCAAAGGCGCATGGAACGCTGTTACCTTCCCACCGTTGTGGTCCCTATTTTTCTACTTGCATTTTTACATGCTTTCAAACTGCTAGGTTGGCAGAAGCTGGGACGAGTAACAGGCGCTCACTCTGTTATGCGGCACTCGGGATTCGACCCGCCAAACTGCCAACCATCTGATCAACAAGCTCAGCATCCTAACCCACTGAGCCACCGCATCCCTTATAAAATAACATAGGATAATCCATATTTGGATCAGGTATGATTGAAACTAAAAAGTAGCTTTTTTAACAAAAAATCATGCCTTTTATTCTGAAGAAAGCCAAGAGCTACTGCAGAATTTTATATAAGCTGTCAAATCAAAATTTATTTCAACCAATGCAGGAGAAATGCAAAATAACTGACAAATGATATATATCATCTGCTGTATTATTAAAGCTTGGTGATGGAATCTACAATGTTGTAGGTAGCCTAAAAGTCCATGTTGGCTAATAGGAGACTGCATAATGATCTTCTGACTATCCTGGCCTTATGAGTAAAAGAAGAGAAATCACAATTGACCTAAGTCCAAGTAACAACGTAAAAGCACATGTGTAATCTTTACAGTTTCTTCAAGGCTCAAGCAGCATTTATAGAAGTTTTGCAGAGAAAAGATCATTGCAACTTTCCCTTGTAAACATCCAGTAGGATTTACATTAGACCAGTGTAATGATAAGATGCCATGGGTCTCCCCTCAAATATAGCTGGGGTCCTACATAAGCTGGAAAGCTGAGTTCAGTTATCTGTTTTGGCTTCCAGGGAATAAATTAAGAGACCGTGAACTGACCACAGGTCAAAGATAAGCAAGTTCAGCTTTTTCGCTGCTACAAAAGTTAAGCAATCTTTTTTTTTTCTCCCAGCAAATATTTTTATTAGTTTATCTTTTGAAAAAAGTCCATTCACAATACCTCTGAGGACAGATTGTGTTCATGATCCAATAGGCAATCCTCAGATCTAGACTCATAAACTATCAGTCAGGCAACAAATTCAAAGGAGATGCGAGAGAAAAGGTGAGTTAAAAATCTCAGGGCCAAAACCTGACAAGGCAAGTTTTTTTACAGACAAGGATTAAGTTTTAGATATTCCCAGTACTGTCCAGAGGGGGTGAGAACAATAAATAAGCCACACTAAGCCTCTACTTGGTGCACAGCTGAGACTGATCAAACAGTAGCTGCAATATCTGCTATTCCTGAACATCCTCACATGCCTTTTGGCTAGCATCTCATAATCTGTGAAGTTCATCTCTCTGATCCTGGATCTTCTGCCAATTACTAAGTTTTTCAACTTCTGAGTTTGGGTTAATGTCAGTGAGTATGTGCAAGAGGTTCTTGCTGGCTTTGTCAAAAACAGAGTTGGAGTGGGTGTCACAGGGGCCAGCACCGCTGGATTCTCCAGTGATAGGACTGGTGGCATTTGGTGGTTTTGACTCCACTTCCTCCCCAGCTGCCTTATCTGAAGACATGTCCCCTAACAGGGACTCTAACATGCAGTTCTAAATCCAGGCAGCAATGTGCAATCAGTCTAGGGCCCTATTGAATATATATAAATTAGCTGTAAGTAGGCCACAAGATGTTATTTTTGTGGATACAGGTGTTCTTCCAGCTGGATTGGAAATTATCATAAAGTGAAGTCCAGGAGCCCAGATGGAATTAAGTTTAGTCCAATGGTTAATTGCTGCTATTCAAACTCTGCAGAGTAGAGAGTAGATACCATTAGAAATTCAAGATGACCCTGACTCCTCGTAACGCAGTAAACAGGACAATATGGAACATCTTTACTAGCCCTTCCTTTCTGTAAGGAACATGCTTTAAAAGTCTCCCCTTCCAAATGTTTGTGAACAGAGCATGCAGGATGACTTCATACGACTTCATTACTTATTGTGGTGCACATCTATTAAAACAGGGGTCTTCAAACTTGGCCCTTTTATGACTTGTGGACTTCAACTCCCAGAATTCCTCAGCCAGACATGCTGACTGAGGAATTCTGGAAGTTAAAGTCCACAAGTCATAAAAGGGCCAAGTTTGAAGACCCCTGTATTAAAGTTTTAGTATTAACTGCCAACTTCATAGTGTTCTGGCATGTCAGCTCTCAAGAATCAGATGGAGTTTGGTCAAAGCGAATCATTGTGTGTGTGTTTTTTTAATTTAATCGAATGAAACTAAAATAATTTGAATAAAAATAAAAAGGCAATTGAAAAGTAAAATCTTTAGAACAGTTGTGCATTAAGCAATCTACTTCAATTGGCTCAGAAAGAATGAGACACAAGCGTTTTCTTGAAAGTACAAATGACTGGCACCTCCATAGAGCACAATGGGAAAATTCTAGGTTGCTTCTGTAGAGAATGGAAGTACACGGTAATAGTTTGTTAATCAGCTCTTAGGCCTTAGTGATATACCATGCTTCTGTCAACGCACAATATCTTTTCCATGGCCATGTTAGCAGAATTATGACATTTAATGCAGTGTTTGGATCAATACAGCTAGCTCCATATATCATTTAGATTTCTCTACCTCAGGAGTGACCTCTTGACAGATACCCAGAGATCAAAATAGAGAGGAAAATGGAATGGTATGAAACTCTAATGCACCCTGCCAGAAAAGAGCCTTTGAACATAGAACTAAAATCAATTTATTTATCTGGCTCATTTTTATACTCCAATACTCCCAGCAAAGGCAGCCTGCAGCAGTTAAAAATTCCAATAAATAACCATCAAAGAATACATATAAAATAAAATAAAATAAAATAACAGTATTATAAAGCAACATCAAAACATAAAACAACATGGCACCACATCATCAAATCATAAATAAAGCAAAAGCAACCCAGAATAGACAGTGTCAGCATAAAGCACAACAGCAGATTAAAGCCTAGCTTCAATAGGAGAAAGGGTGGAGTACAGAAATACATTTTGAAGATATTCTTAAAACATGCCAGGAAAGGATCTGGCAACACTGCTAGGGGTGGGGGTGGGAGGAGCAAGCCATTAAAAGACCCAACTTGCACTATGAATAGAAGTCCTTATGTGCTGAATATGGGACACAATGGCTCAGTGGTTAAGATGTTAGGTGCCAAGGTTGAATTGCTAAGATGCCTGCTAATGTCTACTGCTACTCAACTTGCCATAGAAATGGGGGAGGGGTAGAAAGAACAGGGAGGAAGTGGGAGGCTAAGAAGCCATTCACAGACCTGAGAGCCAGTAAGAATGCCAAGGCCACTAAGGCAGGCGAACCATTCTCATAACAATCCAAAGACATATGATTGGGCAACGTGAACACCCGGTGGGTCGGGGTTAAGGGAAGCTGGTCATGGTTCCAATAGATGAAACTCATCAAAAGAACTTTAAGGCAAGGATTCTTCCTTAAAGAACATTTTATTCGGGAAACACCGTATCAGCACTACATAGTTGAACCCAAAACTAATTTCCCTTCCCCCGGATACAAAGTAACAAATTGCAATTCCCACCCCAACAACAGTCATAAATCACGCTCTCCATTTAGCCTAAAATGTGGGCTTTCTCCCCAGCTCCTCAGCCCGCCAAAATATTATCAATTTGACCTTGGGTTCCCACAAAGCAGTGTTTATTATTATGGCTAGCGGAGCTCAAGCATTCATCTCAACCCCCTGTTCTCCACCTGATTTCTAAACAGGAGAAAAAGCATGTTAAAAGCAAAGAGAGAAAATGGCTGTGATTTTCATCAGTTGTCAGAGCCGGAACATCCAATGTTTACAGCATTGACAAAGCTATTGTTAACTAGGCAGATTTTCGCACAGGAAAACCAGAGCTGGTTTTGCTTCTTCAGTTCTGAGATGTGTATGGTGCTTCAACACCTTGAAGATTCCTTGATTTTGAGTTCACTAGTTGGACAGGTGACACTAGGTTTGTCAGCCGGAAAGTCAGCTGCCCAGGTTCGAAACCTGAGCGCTGCATGACGTGGTGAGTTCCTGTTACTTGACCCAGCTCTTGTCCAACTATCAGTTTAAAAGCAGGTAAATGCGAGTAGATAAATAGGTACCACTTCAGTGGGAAGGTACAGCATTCCATGTGCCTCAGCGTACAGTCAAGCCAGCCATGGGACCATGGAAATGTATTCAGACAACGCTGGCTCCCTCGGTCAAAAAATGGAGATGAACACCACCCCTTAGAGTTGGTCATGACTGGACAAGGGAAACCTTTACCTTTAACTTTATGTGCTAAATAGAGCTCCTGGAAAGCTTTACCATCTCATATAGGAGGTTCTCAAACACTCTAGGGTTTGTAATCCCAACATTGTGTATGTGACTCACAAATCATCAGGAGCCAATGAAGTTTAGCCATAATGTATAATATATGCCCTCCGGGATATCTCTGAGTTCCTACTGAACACAATTGCTACATTTGGAATCTGTTGCCAAATTTTCAGTATTATTATATCCAACAACTGTAAAAACTATCCATTTGATCTAAGGTAGCGTTTCTTGAACTTTTTGCTCCTTTGTTTAAAAAACACTGCACTAAGGGATCTCAATGGGATGAAAACAATGGACATTTGAACTGATGAAATTTAAATTTCCAAAATATCTTCAGTGGCTTAATAGAGGTATTACTTCTATGTTTGTTTTCCTTTTGGGCAATCTAACTCAAATAAGTCGAATTGAGTTCAATCAGATGTACAGTATGTCCAAGCAAATGGGGATTTAATGAGGTAGATGTATTGTGTGCTTCATCTAATACTCTAGCCTTTTTGTACTTTGTTTTTTTTAATGATTTTGTTGATTTTGTTGTACACTGCCCAGAGTCATGTTTGACAGATGGGTGCCATATAAATATCAAAAAGTGATATTTTGGGGGGGACTGAAATCTGAGTTAGATATTCTGAGCAGACATTAGTGAGAACCTTTCTCTCTCTCTCTCTCTCTCTCTCTCTCTCTCTCTCTCTCTCTCTCTCTGTGTGTGTGTGTGTGTGTATACGCGTGCATGTAAATGTGTAAAGGTTGTTAGGGCTGTAGATGGAATAAAAAAGAGACTTCATTAGCTATACCATCTACCAAAAAAAGGTAATATTTCATAAATGATTTGGGATAAGTGCTTCATCCTTCACTTGCATGCAAATTAGCACTTGTCCACTATTCGTCAAAATAGCCTCATCATTTTTTTTCAAGCTTCTGCAATAGCCTGAAAAATCATGCAGCTTCTTTAATCAATCAATTTATTGAAGCAACTTCTTTTTTCAGGGGAGGAGGACTTGTCCAGAAACCTGACAAAATATGTCACTGTTTTAATGAACTACAGAGAGGACAGTTTCATATGGGGCTTGAAACACTTTTCCAAATCATTTTGAAATCAAATGCAGCCATAATTGAAAGCAAATTTTACTTACATACAGTTGTTTATAAAAAAAAGGGTCCCTGCAAGGCAAAAGTTTTAAAGTATCTGTAACTCTTAAGAACTGTTGGTCAAAAGAAGCAATCAAGTGCATGTGATATTTTCTTTTTAATTGTAGGTATTATTGGGTATTTCTATCTATTGATTCTAAATGAATAACTCAACAATTCTAGCAACTCTCCCCAAGATGATAGAATAACAAAAAACACTGCACATTTTACAGATAATGTAATTAAATCAAATATTTCACTAATCTATCAAAAAAACCCAACCCCATCAAGAACAGATTCCCAAATCATATTTATTTAGAAAATTTCTATTGCTGTCTACTCGAACATGGCAACTCAAGGCAGCTTACATAAATAGAAAAACACCCTATAAAAAACAAGAAGAGGCTGGCGTGGGATTGCCTGACTTCTGGTGCTGTGTGTGGCTGGCTGGGCGACGTGCTTTTTGCCTCTGGTTTTCAGCCCCCTGCATCAGGGTCCATCGATCTGCCGTCCGGCGTCTCCTGCTCTCCCCGCTTTGCTCTTCCCGCCTTGAGTTGAACTCTGCTCTCCAACCTAACTATGGTTACCCTCAAGTTAACCCTGATAACTGCTGCTCTTCTCTTTCTCTCTCTATGGTCCCTACTGAAGCAAGAAGGTCCTGGATGAGCCTCTGTGAGAGGGCAGCTCGTATATGTTATCATCTGTACCAACCAACTACCATCTGCTGCCTCCCTAGAGGTGAGAGATCTAGGGAAGTATGCCTTTCTGAGTTGGTATTTGTCCATCCCATGGTAGATCTGGGCCCTTCGTGAGAGGGAGGTGTCTGTTCTATTTCGGAGTCATCTGATTGGTACCCAGCTCAGTGGCAGGGAGCTGGTGAATTGGACACTCTTGACCTTGGACACTCTTGACCAGCTTTTCACCTTTCCAACTTTTGACTGATGGACTGCCTGACTGGACTCCCCCAGACTAATGGTTTTATCTTACTCCAGCACAGCCTTACTGGCGCTCAGGGGTGCCCCCCTCTCCTGGGTGCGACCTGCCTGCCTTTCCATCGTACCTCTTGATGACGGGCCCAATTATTGGGACCCCGAGAGATGGCTGGGCAGGGACAGGAGCCTCTCTTCCAAATTTAACAAGAGGCCCCTGGTGTGTTTTTTAGCTAAATGTTTTGAGGGGTTAGGGAGGGGGGTGGGTTTACCGGCTCGGTTGGAAACTAGGGGGGTTCCGCCAACCGTTTCTCAGACCAGGTCAGGGATTGATCGCGCCATGTTGGGAGTTGGGCTGGGGGCCTACGGGGCCCCGGGGTGGGGTGTGGGATTATTTATTCCCACAGCGGTTGGGAATGGCCACAGGTGTAGGGCCACATCAATTCCCGGGGGTGCGTCCCCGCTGTCTTCAAGCGGTGATACGCTCCAACCCTCTGATTTCAGCACGTGGTACCGGGAGAGAGGATGTGCAGCCACCTGAGCTCAGGCTCGTGTATTTCAATGCCAGGTCCGTTATGAATAAAGCACCTCTCATCCGTGATCTGATTGAGGAGGAGCATGCGGACCTGGCTTGCATCACGGAGACCTGGTTGGGCCCAGAGGGCGGAGTCCCCCTGGTTGATCTTAGCCCATCAGGTTTCCGGGTGCTGCACCAGCCTAGGGCTCAGGGTAGGGGCGGTGGAGTGGCAGTTGTTGTGAGGGAGACCCTATGTCCGCGGGAGGCCACCACAGTCCAGATAGCCGGGTGTGAGTCCCTCCTCCTGAGATGTGGTCCCAGAGCTCAGTTGGGCTTGCTGCTGGTGTACGTTTCACCTAGACACGTGGCAGCAGCCCTGCCTGAGCTTCTCGATATCCTCTCAGGGTTGGTGGTTGAGTTCCCCAAACTTATAGTTTTGGGTGACTTCAACCTACCATCCCTGGGGGGATCATCTGAGTTAGCTCGGGAGTTCATGGCTTCCATGACGGCCATGGACCTGAAGCAGGTTATTCTGGGCCCAACTCACGGGAGGGGCCACACGCTCGATCTGGTTTTTCTATCCGGACGGTGGTTAGATGATCTTGGGGGGGTTCCCCAATTAATTTACCCCTGTCATGGACCGATCATCATCTCCTGTGGATGGTCTTCCGTTTTGCCACTCCCTGTTGTGGGGTTGCTGAGCCAACAAGATGGTTCCGCCCTAGGCGCCTTATGGACCCTGAGCGGTTCCAAACGGCACTTGGGTCCCCACCTGCCTCCTTTGCTCACAGCTCGGTCGATGCCTTAGTGGAAGCCTGGGAAAGGGCAGCCACAGAGGCACTCGACCAAGTTGTACAGATTCGGCCCTTGACCCGACGCAGATCTCAACGGGCCCCATGGTTCTCCATGGAGCTCCGTGAGATGAAGCGTCGGAGACGGGGCCTAGAGAGCTGTTGGAGGTCCAGCCGATCCGAATCCGACCGGTTACGACTAAGGTCGTTTACGAGAACTTATCTCGCAGTGTTGAGGGTGGCTAGGTCTAACCACTTTGCCACCCTCATCGCGTCCGCAGATAATCGCCCGGCCGCCCTGTTTAGGGTAACTCGCTCTCTTCTTAATCAGGAGGTGAGGGAGGAACCCTTGCAGGGTCGAGCTGAGGAATTTAGCCGATTTCTGTCGGACAAAATCGCTCGGATCCGGACCAGTTTGGACTCCGACTGGGCAGAGTCTGATGAAGAGGATACGGGCGGCCTTGTCGATTTAATCTGGGAAGAGTTCGATACTGTGACTCCTGAAGAAGTGGACAAGATCATGGGGAAGCTGAGCTCCACCACGTGTTTGTTGGACCCGTGCCCATCCTGGCTGACTTATGCAGCCCGGGATGGGACACGAGGCTGGCTCCAGGCAGTGATTACTGCCTCTTTGAGTCAGGGTAGTTTTCCCTCCGCCTTGTAGGAGGCGGTGGTGAGACCCCTCCTCAAGAAGCCTGCCTTGGACCCAGCAATTTTAAACAACTATCGTCCGGTCTCCAACCTTCGCTTTTTGGCGAAGGTTGTTGAGAACGTGGTGGTGCAGCAGCTCCCTTTGTTCTTGGATGAAGCTGACTACCTAGACCCGTACCAATCGGGTTTCAGGCCCAGGTACAGCACGGAGACGGCATTGGTCACGCTGGCGAATGATTTCTGGCGGGCTCGGGACAGAGGTTGCTCCTCTGTCCTAGTCCTTTTAGACCTCTCAGCGGCTTTTGATACCATCGACCATGGTATCCTGCTGCGGCGTCTCAGGGGGTTAGGAGTGGGAGGCACAGTTCTCCAGTGGTTCTCCTCTTACCTTCTGGGACGTTCGCAGTTGGTGTTGGCAGGGGGGCAGAGATCGACCTTGAGACCTCTCATTTGTGGAGTTCCTCAGGGATCGGTTCTCTCGCCTCTCCTGTTCAACATCTATATGAAGCCGCTGGGTGAGATCATTCGTGGTTTTGGAGTTGGGTATCACCAATATGCTGATGATACCCAACTTTTTATTTCTACCCCAAACCACCCCAGCGATGCCCTCAACATGATGTCCCGTTGCCTGGAGGCGGTCCGGGTCTGGATGGGGAGGAACAGGCTTCGACTCAACCCTGACAAGACTGAGTGGCTGTTCGTGCCGGCATCCCGGGAAATTCTGATTATCCCATCATTGGCCATGGGGGGTGAGCTATTACCCCCCGTAGATAGGGCCCGCAACTTGGGGGTCCTTCTAGATTCACAGCTCTCTTTGGAAGAGCATATTGGAGCTGTGACTAGGGGGGCCTTTGCCCAGGTTCGCCTGGTGCGCCAGTTGCGGCCCTATCTAGACCGGGATGCCTTGCACACTGTCACTCATGCGCTCGTGACCTCTCGTCTAGACTACTGTAATGCTCTCTACATGGGGCTGCCCTTGAGGTCCACCCAGAGACTCCAGCTGGTGCAGAATGCAGCCGCGCGAGTTGTCTTGGGAGTTTCCCAATAGTCCCATGTTACACCTTTGCTCCGCGAGCTGCATTGGCTACCGGTTGCTCTCCGGGTGAGGTTCAAGGTGTTAGTGATGACTTACAAAGCCCTTCATGGCATGGGTCCGGATTACCTACAGCAACACCTGCGGCCGGCGTCAACTTCCCTCCGTCCAGTGCGCTCCCACAGAGAGGGCCTCCTCAGGGTGCCGCCGATCAAAGAATGCCGATTGGTGACCCCCAGGGGGAGAGCGTTCTCTGTGGGCGCGCCAGACCTTTGGAACAGCTTACCGGTTGAGCTCCGGACGGCCCCCGACCTTCGCTCCTTCCGGCGCGATCTCAAAACTTTCTTTTTCGAACAAGCTGGCCTGGTCTGACGGGATGGGGTTGGGTTTTTATAAATAGTTTTAATTGTAATATGTATTAATTTTAAGGGCATAATGTTTAATGGCTTTTTAATTTTTGTATAATATTTTTATTGTGTATTGCCCTGTTCACCGCCCTGAGTCCTTCAGGAGAAGGGCGGTATAGAAATCAAATTATTAAATTAAATTAAATTAAATAATAACCCTAATCCTAACCACAGTGGCAACACACATTAAACTAGCCATTTGATGGGCTCTATCCTGTTCTGGGTCCCCCAGGCCTGCTGGCAGAACCAGGTCTTTAGCACCTTCCGAAAGAGTCTTAGAGTGGGGGCCAGTCTAATCTCTGAGGGAATGATATTCCAGAGAGAGGGAGCCACCATGGAGAAGGCCCTTCTCCTGGGTCCCACCAGATGCATCTCCTTAGGGGATGGGACCGGCAACATTCCTTGCCTCCCCGCTCTAGTGGGTTGGGTGGATGTGACTGGCAAGAGACGGTCCCTCAGATAACCTGGTCCCAGGCCATGAAGGGCTTTAATTCAGCACCTTGAATTGCACATGGAAGCAAATCGGCAACCAATGCAGCTGCTGCAGGAGCGGTGTCACATGTGCACACTGAGGTCTGCAGAAAACCATACGGGCTACTGCATTTTGCATCTTATAATAGGATGATAGTTTTAGTGGTTTTAATCTTTGTATGCCACCCAGGATCATTGCTGTGAGACAGAAGTCTCTTATCAGTCATAGAAATACATACATACTGTATAGACATTCCGGCCCAAATATTTTATTTAGTCTAAATAATGAAGCTGTCTTCTCATATTGAAACTAAAATTCTTCACTAAAGTGTTTTTAGAAGATGTATGGCAATGTTTATTTTGGGATTTTAAAACAGTGGAAATATATTGAATTTTCAGAAGGGGAACTGTCTATAGCCACCCCCACCCCAAGTGCTTTGACAGTGAGACTTTTAAAATCCTATTTATGCAGTGGTTTCTGTTGATAATTGCTACATCATTCTTGGCAGCTGCTTTTCTCTATTCTGTGGATTAACTCATAGATATTTTCTAATCAAGAATCATGAACTATGATGACATGAGAGGCAAAGGAAAGCAAGCAAAGGCAGCTAAAGCAATTTTAATGCATGATTGAAGATTTCTACACACTGACAGTATTTTTAAAAAGGAGAGATCATTCAACATTATATTTTCTAATGCTACAGGTAGTGCTGTGGTACAACTATAATTGGAACCAGACTGTTTGTTTTTTAGGGATGCAGTCACAGAATGGGATGTGATATAACCATTCCACTTAATAATGGCAGCAGTCACTTAGTGACCTTTCAGCACTCCCTGATTAATGTCATTAAGTAAGGATTGTGGGTTAACAGGACCACTTTCAGTGAAACTACTCACACACACACACACACAGACACACACACACACAAAACTATGAGTAGTCTAGGCTCAATTTTATAAAATCACCACTACTTTTTTCTATATATTAAGGACAAGCCAACATAAAGACACTCCCTACTAAGGACCTATATCTTGTATTAGTTTTTGTATGAATAAACATTTTAAAAGATTACCTATTTTTCTTCCCATTCCCTTTCTCCTTCCTTTTTTCTTCTATTGTACATCCATGGTTGCCTTCTTGAACAATTGGGTAACAATTGATATTAGAAACCTAACCAGTGTGAGAAAAATAATTTTATTAATATCTGTTTGTATCTGCCAAAGGCCCTTTATGACTAATAATGTTATTAAGCATATTTATTAAGACCTTATGCCTATTCTTATGCCTTATGCCTTTTGCTCAATATTATTCTTTTGCAAGATTGCATATTTTTTATATAATTAGAACACAAAACTTGAAAGCATGGGAATTGAGGAAGTGTTTTTGCAATGGTATGCTAGTTTGGCAATGATGTGTTATAACGGTTATGAGGAAAGATGTGTTCAGAGGAAAGAACAAAGAACTGATTTAGTTGCAATAGAAATTTTGGAGTCACGTGTTTGTGGTTTTAAGGTATAAAAGAGTGGCACTGAAAAGGGATTGGGGCCAATTGGTCACAAGCCATCCCTTTTGACTGCTTGTGCAGTTGGTCCTCCTTGCAATGGGTTTTGGTAATGTATGGATTTGCTGTGTGTTCTAAATTCCAATAAACCCCTGGATCCTAAAGTGAGTTGCTTGTGGTGTGTTGTCTCTTGTTTCTCTTTAACAGGGTTTTCCCCTGAAACCAGTTATCTCCTAGTGCAGGGGTAGGCAACCTTGGTGCTTTTATGACTCGTGGACTTCAACTCCCAGAAAATTCTGGGAGTTGAAATCCACGAGTCATAAAAGCGCCAAGGTTGCCTACTCCTGTCCTAGTGCATCATGAAATAAGTGGGTAGGATTTGATATTTGATATTTTGATGGCACATTTTGTTTGAATAGCGTTTCTGTCCTGCCATGTCTTATAAACTCAAAATCATATAGATAAATAGGATGGGAGAGGTCTAGTTTAACTGTAATCCAACAACAAAAACACTCTAAAATAGGATAGCTGGAAAAGGAGTGACTTACTCAAAGTCACCCATTAGGTTACACTTGATCCTGGGCCTCCCTAGTTCAAGACCAACATCTTAACAATACTGGCTCTTCTGATCCAATTATGTGAACTTAAGAAGGTAGTGACTTGGATTATATGTACTGTATGAACAGGAACAATATGCTAAGTGGGCGGACAGACTCTTAACAGCTTGAGCAAAATGTTTGACACCTGTGTTATTCAGGAAACACTGAAATTTCAAGAACTGCAGTCTAGGGTATGTTGCACATTTAACTGTGTCATTTTTTTTATTTATTTTTTTACTGTCAAGGACCTAACCATAATTGCCTGTGCAGCATTTTCCATAATTTCCTTGTCACTGGTAAAGAATGACATTGATGCAGCAAGCCCTTTAAATAATCTCAAAATGAATGATAACAGAAGCAAGGAAGGCCGTACATGCAGAACAATATAACATGTAAGAAAATGGGAAGTAGGGTAGCAAAATGAAGACACTATGTTAATTAGAGGAATACAAACAAGAGATAACTGAATAGGAAAGTCTCTGGAAAAGCTAGGCTTTCTGTTAAAAACTAAAATGGAAACGAGCCAACTTCAGATCAAAATGATCAGTCTAGTAGGTAAAGTAGGCTTTGTGCATTGATTACAGAAAGAGGAACAGAAATGCTAAATAGCCCCAAAGATAGCGCACACACACATACATACATACTGTGATTGCATTTGAGGCACTTGGCAATCAGCCCACATTTATAGTTGTTTGCAGCATATTGGTATCACATGACCAAGATTTTTGGTGGGTTTTTTTTTCCAGGTTTCTGGCATTTACCTCTGGTTACTAACAAAATTGTCCATTGGGCATAATGGACCTGCTTAATGCCCACCGTGATCTCTTAAAAGCCGTGGCATTTGCTTAATTGCTGCCACAAGAAAGTTTGTAAAACCAGGTGCAGTCACATGGTAACTTGCTTAATGATTACAATTTATGATCGTAATTCCAGGCTCAGTTACAGTCTTAAATCAAGGACTATCTATATAGAAGATGGGTATGCCTGACTGCTGTAGTAAACAGAGATTTTAAATGCAGGTCTCTGAATACCTGTTTAAAATATCTGCAGGAGGTAGTGGTAAACTAGGTTAAAGCAATACGCTTTGCTAAGTAGTATCTCACTGTACTACTTGTGACTTTAGGAAGAGAAGCAAAACACATTTGATGTCATATTTCTTTTGCTTCTCAGCATGTAGAAGCTATTTCTTTATTTTACTTTATCCAATAGGCTTAAAACACTGAATTATTTTAGTGAATCGTTCATGTGAACTCATTAGACTTTCCTCATGTACTAAGATTTCACTCTTTAAATAAGGTATTTTTTAATTAGGAAAAGATAGGTTTGTTTCCTTATTAATATTTTTCCAGAATGCCGTTTAAAGTATGCTTTAACAGAAAAGAAACTTTAAATCTTAGCAATTATAGGTATTAATATTTTTTCTCAAATGTATTTGCAGCTGTTTGTTGTTGTTAGCTGCGAAGTCATGTCCGACCCATTGCGACCCTATGGACAGCGTTCCTCCAGGCCTTCCTGTCTTCTACCACCTTCTGGAGTCCATTGAGGCTCACGCCTACTGCTTCAGTGACTCCATCCAGCCACCTCATTCTCTGTTGTACCCTTCTTCTCTTGCCCTCAATCTTTCCCAGCATTAGGCTCTTCTCCAGTGAGTCCTTCCTTCTCAGTAGGTGGCCAAAGTATTTGAGTTTCAACTTCAGGATCTTGTATTATATGTAAATAGTTCCATTTAATGTATTAACTCTAATTCTCGAGGACTATAACATGAGGTAAAGTGTTTGACAGCCGAACACGCGGGAGTTTTGACAGCTGTCAAAACTCCCGACTATACGCAGGCGCAACCGGTTGACAGCTCTCAGCTGTCAAAGCAACACAAGCCGCCCAGCCACGAGGAACCGAGCTGTCAGACGTTCCGCGAAGCTGATTGGAGCGGAAAGCAAAGCGGGAAAAGACCGGCCGCTGATTGGACCAGACGACCGGCTACAGACTATAAAAAGCCGAACGTCTCTGTTATCTGTTGCTCTGTTCTAAATAAATCTGTTGAAGTTACCAGCTGTCTTGAGTGGTCTGTCCAGCCACTTCACTGGAGTTTGGGGCGGGTCGTCTGGCATGAAGGGGGGTATAAAGGGTTGTTGGGTTGGTGGGGGTGTGTTTTGTGGTTTGCGGTTCCGTAGCTGATTGACGTGTCGCCGCAGTTGTCCTTGTGTGTCTGAATGAATTAAGTATGAGATGGGTCCTGTTTGTTTTATTATGACCCCTTGTATCCATTTTTGGTTGCCGGTGTAACTCCTGGCCCAGATGGTTTGGCCCGGTGAAAAGGTTCGTGGTAATGGTGTTGGTGGTTCATGGTCATTTGATGTTCTATCTGGGTGCAATCGATCTAACCTTGTTATTAGCCTCCTGCCCCACCATAGTTCGGCTGGTGTTTTCCCTGTGGTGGTGCCAGGTGTGGTGTGTTGGGCCAGGAGGAATTGGCTGAGTCGCCGGTGCCAGTTTCCTTTTATAAATTTGTTAAGTGCTTCTTTGGTGGACCTTACCATTATTTCTGCCATGCCATTAGTCGATGGGTGGAATGGCGCTGACGTCACCAGTCTAATACAGTTCCTCGAAGCAAACATCTGAAATTCACGAGAAGTGAATTGTGGGCCATTATCAGAAACTATGACGTCCGGAAGGCCATGTGTTGCGAAAACTTTTCTAAGTGCTTGTATAGTGGAGTTTGTTGTGATTTTATTTAGGGGTACCACCTCGAGCCATTTAGAATAACTATCAACAATTATTAAGAAATTCTGCCCTCGTATTGGTCCCGCAAAATCTAGATGGATGCGGGACCATGGGTTTTTTGTGGTTTCCCATTTGTGGACTGGGGCGTGGGGCGGCTCACTTCTGGTTAATTGGCAAGTGTAGCATCCCCCTACGTGCTCTTCTATGTCCTTATCGATCCCTGGCCACCACACATAGCTTCTAGCAAGTAGCTTCATTTTTACCATTCCCGGGTGTCCTTCGTGAAGGGTTTTTAATGTTTGTTGTATGTTTTTGTGTGGTATCACCACCCTGTTTCCCCATAATAGGCAGCCTAAGTGTGATGATAGTTCTAATTGTTTGGTAAAAAAGGGCCGGAACATTTCCTCTGGGCACTTATGTGGCCATCCTGTTGTGACCCATCACAGGACCCTGCTAAGAGTTTTATCCTTAGCAGAGTTGTCAGCAATGATTTTTGCTGTGAGGGGACATTCAGGTAATTCAGCGATAGCAAGTATGTTGCCAGCGGGGGCTGGGTCTGGGTCCTGGTATTGTATAGGAAGCCTGCTTAAACAGTCTGCATGTCCTAGTTCCCTGCCTGGCTTGTATACTAATTTGTAGGAGTATGCTGATAAAAAAGTGGACCAGCGCAGGATTCTAGGGGATAATATTTGAGGGGTTGTTTTGTCCCAGGTAAATATGCCTAATAGGGGTTTGTGGTCTGTGAAGATAGTGAAAGGTCTACCATACAGGTAGTCATGAAATATTTTAACCCCGGCGACGATGGCCAGTGCCTCCCTATCTATTTGAGCGTAATTTCTTTCAGTTTTTGTCAGGGTCCGGGAACAAAATGCGATAGGTCTTTGAGTGTCGTCCTGGTCCAGGTGGCTCAAGACGGCTCCAATTCCGTACGGGGACGCATCGCAAGCGATGCAGACAGGGGCGTCCTCCTTGAATAGGGTGACAGTGGAGCTTTTGCAAATGATTTTTTTAAGTGACTGGAAACTATTTTCATGTGCGCTTGTCCAGGTCCAGGGGTTGCCCTTATCTAATAATCTATGTAGTGGCTCTGCGATTGTAGCCTTGTGGGGAAGGAAGGCGTGATAGAAATTTAATAGCCCCAAAAACGCCTGAAGTTCTTGTTTATTCTTGGGGCTGGGGGCTGCTTGAATAGCTTTAAGTTTGTCGTTGGTAGGATGGATGCCCTGGGCGTCAATTTTGTACCCGAGGAATTCCGTAGAGGGAACTCCTATGGAACACTTTTCTCTCTTTAGTTTAAACCCGGCAGTTCTGAACCGCTCTAGCACAGCTGACAATCTGTCAGCTAGGATGGCTTCCGTTTCTCCGGCGATGAGTACATCGTCAAAGTAAGGGGAAACCCCGGGGATTCCTTTTAAGGTTTTTTCCATGATGCTTTGAAATATGCCTGGGGCTGCCGAAATGCCGAATTGCAGTCTTGTCACTTTAAATGCTCCGCGGTGTGTGACAATTGTCTGGGCGACCGTGGTGTCATCGGTCACAGGCAATTGCAAGTACGCCTGCGTGAGGTCTAATTTTGCAAAAATGGCGCCGGAGCGGATGGAGGCGAGGACGTCTCTCACCGCTGGAATGGGGTAAGAGTGGGCGTTGAGCGCTAAGTTTAGAGTCGCTTTATAATCAGCACATATTCTAATTTGCCCATTAGGTTTTACAGGGGTTACGATGGGGGTTTCCCAGCTGCCCCCGTCCGTAGGTTCTAAAACTCCCAGCTTGACGAGGCGTTCCAGTTCGTCCTCAATTTTTTGTTTGAGGGCGAAGGGAACCCTCCTGGCCCTAATTTTGACAGGTTGTATGGCGGGGTTTAAGTTAAGGGCGATAGGAGGGCCTGTATATTTGCCTAATGAACCATCGAAGACGTCTGCATATTTTCTGCAGACGGCCTCGAGGTTTGAAGTTTGCACTGCGTTGACGCCGGTAATAGCAATACCTAAGGGGCTAAACCAATTTAACCCTATTAGATTAGTGCGATCCCCTTGGGTGACTATTACCTCTAGGGGCCCCTTGAATTTTTTATACTCCACCCAAACCTTGGCTTTCCCCTTGAGCTGAATTGGCGTCTTCTGGTAGTCCGCTAACTGAACCTGTGGGGGTTCTAACCTTATTGCTTTTTTACTGCGCCGGCAGATTTCCCTGTACGTCTTTAACGAAATTAGGGTTATTGCTGAACCTGAGTCCACCTCCATGTCACAATAGATTCCCTGAAGCTTTGTTTTAATTTTTACCTTAGGGCTCAAGAAGTGCACCCTGTCTACCGCCTCCACTAACCCTTCTGGGGACTTTCCCTTACTGGCTCGGTGGGTGATCGTACCTGGGGGGTTAGCCTCCACTTCGTGCAGGTTGTCGCGGGGGCGGCTTCGGGAGACGGGTTTAATGTGGCCAGTTTTACCACAATTGTGGCATTTAGCGCTCCGGAACCAGCAGTTGGCCCGGGCATGGTTGCCCCCACAGCTGGCACAGTTGTTGCGTTGTTCTCTTTGTGCTGGAATGAAGTTTCTAGGTTTAGGATGGTCGTTGTTGTCACTTCGTCTACTTTGCCTTCTCTCCATTCGGCGTTGTATTGCGTCGGTGTCTGTCAGGTCTATGGATTCTTCGTCACTGAAGGATGCATCGTCCTGATGGACGCTTCCTTGGGGTTCCGCCGCAGTTCGGCCGAGGGTCTTCCTGTGGTTGTCTTCATATGCCAAGATCTCCCGGGAGACCTCGGCGAGAGTCATATCAGGTTTAGACGTGATTTTTTTCTTGAGGCGTTCGTCCCTCAACCCGATGACCACTTGGTCCCAGATCCTATCTTCTAAATCAGGAAAGTTGCAGCTCCGCGCGGCGTGCCGGACTCCTGCGATGAAGTCGTTCGCAGCTTCATCTGACCGCTGTCTTCGCTGGGCGAACTGTACCCGCCAGTACAGTTCCGAGCGGGCCGGCATATAGTGTTTGTTGAGCCGGTCGATGAGCTCGGTATATGGAACCTCGGTGATCAGCACGGGGCTGAAGAGCCCAACAGCGGCATCGTAGACGGGTGGACCGCTGATGTAGAGAAGCGCTGCGGCTTTGGCTCTGTCGTCCGTAATTTTGCTGACGAGGAGGAATCCCTCGACCTGCCCCAGATGCGACTCCCATCGCTCGGGGTGGCGGGTGTCGAATTCCCTCACTCGTCCGAAATTGGCCATGCTGTCTGGGTCCGGTGGTCCGCTTCGCGATGGAAGTTAAAACTTCCAGTGACTAGCTCCGCCGGCCTGGAACTCTCTTCCTGGCCGTGACTTCAGCTCTAGGAAGCGGATCCCATCCTCGTCGCCAGTGAAGTGGCTGGACAGACCACTCAAGACAGCTGGTAACTTCAACAGATTTATTTAGAACAGAGCAACAGATAACAGAGACGTTCAGCTTTTTATAGTCTGTAGCCGGTCGTCTGGTCCAATCAGCGGCCGGTCTTTTCCCGCTTTGCTTTCCGCTCCAATCAGCTTCGCGGAACGTCTGACAGCTCGGTTCCTCGTGGCTGGGCGGCTTGTGTTGCTTTGACAGCTGAGAGCTGTCAACCGGTTGCGCCTGCGTATAGTCGGGAGTTTTGACAGCTGTCAAAACTCCCGCGTGTTCGGCTGTCAAACACTTTACCTCATGTTATAGTCCTCGAGAATTAGAGTTAATACATTAAATGGAACTATTTACATATAATACAGATCTGGCCTTCTAAAGAGCAGTCAGGGTCGATCTCCTCTAGGACTGACTGGTTTGAATGCCTTGCAGTCCAAGGGACTGGCAGGAGTTTTCTCCAGCACCATAGTTCAAAGGCCTCAATTCTTTGGGGCTGAGCCTGTCCTATAGTCCAGCTTTCACTGCCATACATTGCAACTATACACACTTTTGTTGGCAGGGTGATGTCTCTGCTTTTTAGTGTGCTGTCTAGATTTGCCATCGCTTTCCTCCTGAGGAGCAAGTGTCTTAATTTCTTGGACCAGTCCCCATCTGTGGTGATCTTGGAGTCCAGGAAAATAAAATCTGTCACTACCTCCATTTCTTCCCCATCTATTTGCCAGGAATTGAGAGGGCCGGATGCCAGGATCTTGGTTTTCTTAATATTAAGTTTCAAGCCAACTTCTGCACTCTCCTTCTTCACCTGCAAGAGGCTCTTTAGTTCTTCTTCACTTTCTGCCATTAGAGTGGTATCATCTGCATATCTTAGGTTGTTGATATTTCTCCCGGCAATCTTAATTCCAACTTTTGATTTGTCTAGCCCTGCCTTTCTCATGATGTGCTCTGCAGATAAGTTAAATAGGCAGGGTGACAGTATACAGCCTTACCAGATTCCTCTCCCAATTTTGAACCAATCAGTGGTTCTGTGTCCAGTTCTCACTGTTGCTTCTTGATCCGCATATAGGTTTCTCAAGAGACAAATAAGATGGTTTGGTACTCCCATCTCTTTAAGAACTTGCCACAGTTTGTTGTGATCCACACAATCAAAGGCTTTAGCATAGTCAATGAAGCAGAAGTAGATTTTTTTCTGGAACTCCCTAGCATTCTCCATGATCCAGTATATGTTGGCAATTTGATCTCTAGTTCCTCTACCTCTTCAAAATCCTTCCTGTACTTCTGGTAGTTCTCAATCCACATAGTGCTGGAGTCTAGCTTGTAGGATTTTAAGCATAACTTTACTAGCATGTGAAATGAGTGTAATGGTGTGATGGTTTGACCATTGTTTGGCACTGCCTTTCTTTGGAATTGGAATGTAAACTGATCTTTTCCACTCCTGTGGCCACTGTTGAGTTTTCCAAATTTGCTGGCAAATTGAGTGTAGCACTTTGACTGCATCGTCTTTTAAGGTTTTGAATAGCTCAGCTGGAATACTGTCACCTCCACTAGCTTTGATATTATTATCAAAGTACAATTTGTTCCCTGTTTTGTGTTTTTATGGTGACTATGGAAATTCTCAATCATTCAGGTCATGATTGTACCAAAGGTGCTTTTTCCAAAAGGCAAGTGGATTTTTTGGAATTTTTTTCCTTTATTTACTTCTCATCCAAGAAACCTCTTCAGTTCAGAACTGAAGAAGCTTGTTGGATGAGAAGTGAAACATTTTCAAAGAAAAAAACAACCCATGAAAGTCCAGATGCCTTTGAGAAAAAAGCACCTTTGGGTTTTTAATGTGAGTTCAGAAAAGGGAGGGGAAAACTTTATAAGGTACTTTAAGGTCTTAATTATTTCTCCTATTCTGTGTGCTGTGTGCCTAACGTATTGGAAAAGAACACAATAGGGACAACAAAAGAGGGGCCCAATTTTACCAAGAAAATCAAAGTCTTGAGCAGAAGGAAAAAGAGACCTGCTTTTGCAAGCAATTTCCGGGATGCTGTCTCAATGCAAGTAAGTGCTGCTAGTCCCCGATAGCCTTCCTCACAGGAAATGTATTGAAGCAGGAGAGCAGAGGACAGAATTCGTGGGGGTTGAAAATGCTACCAGAATCCATTACTGCTCACTTCCCTGTAATTATTGTCTCTGGGTGTCCAGTTTTTCAAGGTTCATGCAGTTCTTTAGAAATTTGCCAAAGGCACCGAGAACAGATGATAGCTAGACAAAAAAGAAATGTTGCTGTGCATCAACTACCTTCCTTTAAAACAACTCACCTCCTTTCAAAATTATTCAGCAAGTCCTAGACTGGACAGAGGCTGCAAATATCAAGGGGGCTCCAAAACTACAGCCTTTTTTTCCTTCCTTTTCGGCCTCTTCCTTCTCCCACCAACCCATATCTCACTCTGCAGAAGTAGAGCAGATACGCTTAGGACTCAAAGTTTCTCTGCTTTCATTCCTCAATCGCAGAGCTTGATCTTCCAAAAGCCTCACTGGGGAAGAGCTTCATATAGTTGCTGTCTATTGCTAAAAGCTATCTGTTAGATGTGCAGGATGATATATAGAAGGCAAGGAAAGGGTGTTTGTTCTCATGCCTTTTGAAACACCATGGTTT
Organism: Vipera ursinii; assembly: GCF_947247035.1. Classification (NCBI taxonomy): domain Eukaryota; kingdom Metazoa; phylum Chordata; class Lepidosauria; order Squamata; family Viperidae; genus Vipera; species Vipera ursinii. The sequence continues at coordinate 139,272,018 of NC_139516.1, read as the reverse complement.
ATTCCTTCTCCCTTCTCCTTTTACGTTGCATTTTCCCAAGGTTCAAACTCTTAAAAGCTTCTTTTTCAGTTACAGCATTTACAAGAAAGCATGCAGCTCTTATTAGGGGGTGAGTTCCCCTATGCCCCTATTTGGGGCATAGAGAACCATCATCTTCCTCATGGGAAAATACATTACATATCTCCAGCATTTGGTACTATACAAGTTTAGGACCAAACCATGCTCAAAGGATAGCCTTAATTGAGCTTGGTGATCTTATGGAGACAAATGAGAAGAAAGTAACCTTTAAGTCTGTGGTTGCTCAGCACTTTGAAGGAGGGCCCAAACTCAGTGAGTAAAGTTTAATTTAATACTAGGACTTTAGACATGCTACAAGCATTTATTAGAAACTTTTCTTCTCCCTCTGCAGTTTAAAATCACATTGACTTTCCATCACCTTAATTTTTTTATACCAGAGTTGCCAATTTGATGGGGTGTTCTATGCTCCCATAAGCCAACACGCATTCTAATTAATTGCAAAATTAATGTATAAACCTCACTGAACACAACCGCACATCCTAAGGCCACATTTCTAGGCCAAGGAATTTTATCACTTGTCATTTTTCAAATTTGCACATAAAAAGTTTTGGCTGTCATCACATTTTCAGTTAACCTTTCTTGGGCTCTGCAGCTTGCATATAGTTGGATACAGCTCCAGATAGCATCCCTTTTACTAACTAGAGGCATTTAGAGTGTGAACTGTTTATGGTTCAAAGTTATTTATATGGGGCATCTAGTTGATCATATTATTTTACTTTAGAGGACTACAATGTAGCTTTACCATCCGAGTGGTATAAAATCCTCTCTTAGAGCAAGTCCTCATTATGGTAAAAAGATTATTGTAATATACAAAGCATGAAACCATTTGCTCAGTTTCACATCAGCCAGACTGGAATGTCTTCAGACATTTTTCAATAATTACATATATTATCTGTCTTGGAAAATGGGGCGCCTGTGTTAACATTTACAGAATATGATTATGTTCATTTCAACTATACATAAGAACACACTTTCCATAGTTTAAAATGTATACATTATCTCTTTATAGTTTATAGATTACCAAATTGCTGGGAGCTGAGCTTCTCACTTTGTTACAGCTTAGTGCAGACATGTCAAACACAAGACCCGGGGGCCAGATCCGGCCCGCAAAGTGGTTTCATGCGGCCCGCGAAGCCATCTTGGAAACAGTGAGGGAACGACCCCCATTGCCTTGGCCCTGGCCCAGAGACCCTCCTTCTGCCAGAGACCCTCAGATCTGTCCCACTCCTGCCCAGGCCCCCATAGGCACCCTTGATGCGAACAATGTAGAGCTGGCCACGCCCACCCAGTAGGCCATACGCACTCTAGCCACGCCCACCCAGTAGGCCACACCCACCCAGGCCACACCCACCCGGCCCCTTGATGCGGCTGTCAATGAAATTGAGTTTGACACCCCTGGCTTAGTGATTTATAGCTATTCTACCCAGAGGTATGCCAAGATTTTCCTTCTTATCAGTCTCCCATAAAGGCAGTGATATAATCTGGGGTAAAACATCATGGTGATTTCCCAATGTAAATTTGAATGATCAGTTTAACATAGTGAAGCTTTCTTCTGCAGGAGTTTCCATCTGTGGCCATCTTTAATTTCGTGTATCCCACAGGTTCATACCAGATTTATTTCTCAGCATGTGAAAGTATAGTTCAGGGTTAGGTTGCCTCAAGTTGGGTGTCTCCTGTTCAATATAGTGAACAGAAAGCAGCTCTTCTATTATTAAAGTGCCTGTCTGATTTTGTCTGAGAAATTGAAGCTTAATTTAGAAAAAAACCCCCACCATAATCTCATTTTGACTTCTAGCCAACAGTCTGTGGCAAAACAGCTGGATATAACTAGGAGGATGCAAGTAAAAGGCACCTCTAGCACACTATAATAAATTATCCTGTGCATATCTATTAATGCTGGATAGAAAACTTATCCTAAACTTTTTCCTAGCAATCTTTATTCATTTTTATGAAAAATAATGAAATTTAATTTGTTTTCAAAGGAGGCATCTTCATGCCTAGAGTCTGATGTTCTTGTGCTTATTCATATGTGTGAGTCTCATGTTTATCATTGTCCAGTGGTCTGCAGCCTTCCTGGCTTCTGACTCTTAAATGAAATTACTAGGTAAACCATGATCATGGAACTTGTCTTCCTGGTTGGTTTCAGTACTGATCCTCCAGTCATACGTGGGAATCCTGCCCTTGGAAAATGCTTGTATAGTTTATTCTTTCACTGGATCCACCTGATTTCTCTGTCCACACCTTTCTGTTGGCCATCTTTGACCTAAGAAATGAATTCTAACCAGCAGAGAAATGGTACTTTCAAGGGCAAGTGAGCAAAAAAGTGATGGTTATATAATTTGGTGGACACGCGGGTTAGAGATAATGTGTAACAGAGTATACATGGTTAAGGTTTTATTCCATTGGGAAAAAAAATGATTATAATGGGCTATTCCTATGTTCTGCATTGTATCAGCAGTTAGAATAAGGTTGGGAAAAACAGTTTCATTTCTCAGCTAGGAAACCTCATGGGGCTCACTCAAATTATACTCAAAGAATTGTTACTGTGGATCAGAATTGGAAGAAAGAGTACTATGTCTTTAGCCTGTACTAAGTGACTCTGCACTCCCTTGAAACACTGACTTGGTCTAAATCTGTTAGACTGACAAAATTGGTCCATCTTCATATTCCAAATTACAATTTTAAGATGGGCCGGCTCTGGCCACTTGTCCAATTGGATATCAATAAATGTCCTTGAGTAAGAAGAGCTGAAGATAGTATAGGAAGAAAAGTCTCCAGTTAGTCCTCACAATCCACTTTAGAATAAATACTGAATATCCTTTTAAAAAAAGATCTTTTAAATCAGACATGTCAAACACAAGGCCCGGGGGCCGGATCCGGCCCGCGAAGTGGTTTCATGTGGCCCGCAAAGCCATCCTGGAAACAGTGAGGGAATGGCCCCCGCTGCCTTGGCCCCGGCCAGCCTGGAGCCAATGTACAATTTTGTGGTGGTCATCTATGCTGAAATACATTCAGTCTTAGATCCACAAGGCCATCTAGAAACAGTGAGTGACCAGCCCATGCCGCGTCAGCACTGCCCCCTGGGCACAAGCTGGGGAGATATCACCCTTTGTGAGTAATGAAGAAATGCACCATCGCCTGGAAGTGGCCAGCATATGACCCTGCCTACTTTGGGCAGGCTAGGGCCTGGGCAACATTGTGCTTCTCTTCAGATTCGTGCCACCCGGCTCAGCCTCACGGCACTGTCAGAAAAGTGCCCCACTGCCTGCCAAAACTGGGCAGGCTGGGGGCTGGGCAGCATTGTGCAGGTAACATTGACACTCATGCTGCTCATGGCATCCCCTCCTCCAGAGCCCACCAAGCCAGATGTATGAAGTAGGCGAGGGCCATGTGTTGGCCACTTCCAGGCAATGGTGCATTTCTTTGTTCCTCACGAAGGATGACACTTCCCCAGCTGTGTTTCTTGCTTGTTTTTCTCCCTCCCTCATCTCAAATATTTTCCTACCACTCTGTTCTTGGAAGGAAGGGAGGAGGGAGGGAAGGAAGGAAGGAAGGAAGGAAGGAAGGAAGGAAGGAAGGAAGGAAGGAAGGAAGGAGAGGAAGGGTCTGAGGGAAGTCCTGCCTTAGTTCTGCCCTGCTGCCCTTTCACCATCCCCTTGCCCCCTCCTCCTGGCCTATCCTGGGGGGTCTCCCATCCTATTGCTAAGGAAGCTTTGGATACAAAGCCAGGTCTCCTCACATGGACAGGGAGTGGGCCTCCCTCTTGACTTTGCCCTCGTACCCATCACGAGCAGCCCGGCTAAGGAGAACAAGCACAGCAGCAGCAGCCTTGAGGATGAGGTAAGTGCAGCTGGGCACCCCCTTGGGGAAGTGTGGCTGGGCTTAGTGCCGTGGGTGCTTGACGGCTGGGCTGGGCATTTGACCTCCACACCACCGTCCAACACCCCCCCCCAAGGCCTGAGAGGAACAGTGAGGCACCTCCAGTGGACCATGCCTTGGCACTTGCCCTTGTCCCATCTTCTTCTGCCAGAGACCCTCAGATCTGTCCCACTCCTGCCCTTGATGCGAATGATGTAGAGCTGACCACACCCACCCAGTAGGCCACGCCCACCCTGGCCACACCCACCTGGCCCACCAAGGGCAACTGCAATGCTGATGTGGCCCTCAATGAAATTGAGTTTGACACCCCTGTTTTAAATCTTCCTGTCTGATGTAGACCAAAAATTACAAGACTCAAAATCAAGAAGCTAAATACTTTGACACATGAAATTCCCATTCTCCTCACCTTTATTCAATATAATAATGGTAATAGTAATAATAATGCAAACTGAATAACTTGCAATTTGTTATGTTTTTGCACAAAAAATTGGGCCCCTGAGGCAGTTGTTGCATTCTGTCTAATGATAGGTTGGCCTCTTTGATGCTTTTAAGTTTTTCAGACCTAAATAGAAACATATTTGACATTTTTACACAAATATTATACAACCAAGCTTTTCCCAGGAGTCATGAAAACTGTATTTAATTCCATCAAGGTCATGCCGGATCATATTGCTCAAAAGGGAAGGTATAAGGACACATGGATGCTCTCCTTTAATAAATTACTTGCTCAAAGCAAGATTTTGTACAGAGGATAGTGAAAAAATAACATCTGCAAAGTATTAACTGCATTTTGTTGGTAGTGCTGTGTTTAAAAGAAGAGATCTATCTTATTTTAATATCATCAGAACATCTTGGCCCTAACCAATCAGCTATTAATTGCAAACTTAGTAATTAAACAGTCTTGATAACTTACAGTATTCCTAAATCCAGTTAACATGGACACTATTGGGAAATTACACTAAAATGCAATAAATTATATCTAGCTGCTTCTAGTGATTTCTCAAGAATTAATCAAACTGCAATATTATCAGAAATGCTTTTATCTTTTCATTGTCAAGACCATCATTGGCACCTGGCATTATTGGGCAATTGTCAAACTCTGACACCTGTAAGAGACTGTGGGTAGGCTGGGGAACTTATGGAAGAGAAATTAGAAATACATAGACAGAGGAGGAGCTGGATAGTAGCTTATCTTGTAAACAGCAACTCAGTTTAGGTAGTAAAAAAACCTGGGAAGGAATCATTCAGAGCCTCTCCCATAAGGAACTGCTCTAAATGAGTTTAGTTTTTGAAGAGTTACTCTGCCAACCGACTGACTGGCAAACCAAAAATATAAGCTCCTCAGCTCCTTGACATAATTTCTTTCCTACATTCCGTTGGGCTGAAAAGAATAAAAAGCCATTTTTCCTACAATAAACTCACCTTTGAACAGAACAGCACAAGCTTCTCCCCTGGCTCAACACAGCTGAAAGATTCCTGTACTAGCTCTATCCTTCAGAGCAAATGCTATGCAAAAACACTTCCTAATGAATCATGAATATTCACTTAATAGGCATAGAGCTGATATTCAGCCAAGTTAGAAAGCATCTGCAGTATTTATACTCTATTACAGCATACTCACTGTTGTGTAGTGAGTTCTTTGAAGGCAGTAAGCGAGATGAGAGTTTGCAAACAGGAACATTGCTTTATTGAGGCAAACAGGAACAGAACTTTATGTTGCTCTCCGTATTGTACTAGCTATCATCTTAGGCAATACATTACACTCACCTATAACCCTCCCCTCACAGTTAAACCTCATGGTTCGAGCACATCCACCCATTATTATTTTGTATTATATTGCTTTATTCTCCCTTCACATTTTCATTGCAGTATTATTTTTTTAAAGGCATTCTATGACAAAAAAGCCCTGCTTCCAAACAACAAGGATTCCTAGCAGTTATCAAGATAAGTTATTAAAATAAAGAATTTTCTGAAAGAATGGTGTTTAGCAGAATGTCTCTGCAGATTCTGTAGTAGTTAAATTCCTCCCTCATTTGCATTTGAATGCAAATTTTCAGGCATTATAGATTCTACTGATGGAGACTAGACCATGCCTTTTCACTTTCTCCTAGTTTCTTCATTCTTCATTTATCAGTGGATTTAGGGCTGGAAATGCTCTAAAGTACAACGTGTGAAATGAGGCACAGAGCTAACCTGAGCTTTACTACCTTTTTATTTTGTGTCTCTGAATAAGCAGACTGAGTTAAAAATGCTATGTGGTTTGGTTTAACAAGTTAATAGATCCAACACAAAAGGAACAGATGAGGAATGCAATACATTTAGCTCGTAATATCCTGCAACACAGCCTGGAGGTTTTTTTAAAAATATATACCGGTATATATATAACATTCACAACATTAAGGAGCCAAGCAAAATTTAGAAAAATTTTTTTCTGATAGGTCTGTAATCTCAGCGATCTAAATTACACAAACTAAAGTCCTAAACGTAAAGGGACACTTAGTTTTCTTTGGTATGATCTCAACTATTCCAATATTTTTTGCTGTGCATAATGACACCACAAGTTGTCCATTCTGTTTAATGTGACCCCCTGGTTTTGCTTTTCTAACTGAAAAACATTCCGCAAGTCAGCTTAACATTCTGGGTTTTGCACAAATATTATCCTCTGGTTACAAATCAATAAACCACCTGGATAATTTCACTAATGGCAGTTATTTTTATGTTTGCCCAGAATCCAAGCAACCTTTGCCAAGTTCCCAGTTCTGCCTCTTATTTTAACAGGCCACAACATTTTGAAAGTTGTGCTACTTCTGCGAAGTATGGGCATTTTCTGCCTTTAAAAAAATAATACTGCAATGAAAATGCGAAGGGAGAATAAAGCAATATAATACAAAATAATAATGGGTGGATGTGCTCGAACCATGAGGTTTAACTGTGAGGGGAGGGTTATAGGTGAGTGTAATGTTTTGGGATTTTACTTAAACTGTTTCATGTGTCTGTTTGAATGCTGCTTAAGGTTGCTCAATTGGTGTGTCTGTGTAACTGACTAGCCAGACTTGCTGTCTCCAAGATGATTGTTGGATGATTTGGGGTGGGAATGGGTTCCTTTAAACCTATTGGCCGCCACCTAGTGGCCAACTGTATACATAGCTGCGCAGAAGCCTCTGTTTCAGTTCTGTTCCTGTTTGCTGGCACCTTTTTTGGATGGAACCTTGTAGGGTAGGCAAGGCGGGTTGTATGACATGTGTGAGTTCCGGCACCTTTTTCTTTTACAAAAAAGCACTGTTTGGAAGTATATAAAACCCCTACAATTAATAATAAACTTTTTCCTGCCAAAAGAAAAGGAAACCTCCTCAGATCTGGTATCTTGACTTGATACATGGAGGATTTACCAAAGCATGGAAGTAACAGGAATAGTAGCAATAACTGACCAAGTTATGCTGACTTTTTAAAGAGACATCAGAATTGGTCACAATATGTTAGAATTCAAGAATGTTGCATTATATGTTTTTATATTTATGCTTTTATACTATTGTAAGCTGCCCAGAGTGGCATGATAGAGATAGATAGACAGACAGACAGACAGACAGACAGACAGGACAGACAGACCTTAAACAAGCTAATGAATGTCCATAGTTGAAAGAACCCAGGTCTTTCCAGCTTTATGTTGCTCTCCGTATTGTACTAGCTATCATCTTAGGCAAGCCAATTTTGCATTGTCAAAATATGTGTATGCTGCTTGTCCTCAGTGAAACTGCATTAAGGAAAAAAATATTTTTCACATTCATAAATCACTAATTTATGCCTCCCTTTACAAAGATTGAGCAACACCGCTTGGTCTTTTGTAGTGTAGGGCTGTGCTTAGGATTGAACTTTGGTGGATTCATTTCATTTTGTATTTTTAATACAATTAATTACACAGCTGTACTTTTGTCCTCACAAAACCCATTTGAGTGGAGTTAAGTTCTGGAGAAAATACATTTTGAGAATCACATTATCATAGTGGATAGAGTTTTTAGAGGCCCAGCTAATGAATAACAGTATTTAGGGGAGGGAATTGAAAATGGTCCAATTAGAACCATTCTGATTAAATGCATAATTTACATTATATGTGCACTAAATGTTGCAAAATAAAGTAGTTAGAGCAAGGTGATTATGTTTCCAAGAAACATAATTAAGTATTAAAGATGTATAATTACCCACCTGAGCTAGGTAACAGCACTCAGATATACATACTGTTGTAATTATAAATTTTAAACCTTACAATTTATGCTTTAAACTCTTGAACTTTTGTTAATAAGAGTATCATTTACCCAAATGTTATTCTGCATGAGAGTGGGTGGGGAACGTAACCCTGGCTTCATCTGAAATTTAAAAATTCATTTTTGGTTGCTCCCAGAGCAGACAGCTGGCATCTTAATGAATTTACCAGATCTGGTGAAAGAAATAAATCCATTTCAGAAATAAAAGAAGTACAGTCCTGTCATGCTTCCAAAGATAGGACACCATTCCATTCATTCTAGTTATTCCAGAAAAGATATGACTAGCATCCCAGTTTATAGCAATGTGAAGAGTGAGATATGTAGGATCTAAAACAGAAAATCCTGTTGAATTTAAGCAGATTGGTGGAAGTTCTTGGCTGCAGAGGAATGAAAGCAGAGAGAATGTTAGTTACAAGAGAAGTCTGACTAGGTTCATTCTGCCTTAAAAATCAATCTCTGCAGAAGCTGGGGACTTCTATTCATCTTTTTTAAAAGGGGAGGGGAAAATGCACAGGATCAAATCCAATTTTTAAAAACCTTTAAAAGTCAGAGGTGAAGCAATATCAGACTCTTTTTTGTGAATTTTCTTTCCTTTGTCGGTGTTTTCTGGAATGCTATGAATGCTCTCTGATCACATTGTTATTTCAGGGAATGCCATCAAGAGGAAGAAATCTCTCTCTGTTTGGCTTGGTACCATCAGAATCAATTTCTCCAAAAATTAATTTGTCATATATGGACAGCTGAAATTGTTTTGTGTCCCTCACATTTACAATATAAGGTGGGTTTGAAGCTATAGAAACATAGAATTGGAAAAGATTTTCAAAGAAATCCAGTGCCCCTATGTGTTCTATGCCGATTTACTATAGTATATATTTACCTTATGATAAACAAAGACTCCCGCATTGCTTTTGTGTGTACCATTGCCAAACCAAGTCTTCCCCTTCCTATATTTCTGTCTTCTACCCAAGTTCAGAACTTTACATCTATTCTTTGACATTAAATCCTGTTTATTTCAGCCAAACATACAAGTGCCTAGATCATTATAGCCAACACTCCAGAAGATAGGCTTAAGATACAGGAGGATCTTGACAGACCTGAACACTGGACGCTATCTAACAAAATGAAATTCAGTGGTGAAAAAAATAAGGTTCTACATTTAGGCAAGAAAAACCAAATGCCCAGGTACATTATAGGTGGTACCTCACTCAATAGTAGCAACTGTGAGAAAGATCTTGGAGTCCTAGTGGACAATCACTTAAATATGAGCCAGCAGTGTGCTGCAGCTGCCAAAAAAGCCAACACAGTGCTAGGCTGCATTAACAGAGGGATAGAATCAAGATCACATGAAGTATTAATACCACTTTATAATGCCTTGGTAAGGCCACACTTGGAATACTGCATCTAGTTTTGGTCAGCACGATATAAAAAGATGTTGAGACTCCAGAAAGAGTACAGAGAAGAGCAACAAAGATGATCACGGAACTGGAGACTAAAACATATAAGGAATGGTTGCTGAAATTGGGTATGTCTAGTTTAATGAAGAGAAGGATGATGGGGGACATGATAGCAGTGTTCCAATATTTCAGGGGTTGCCACAAAGAAGAGGGAGTAAAGCTATTCTCCAAAGCACCTGAAGGCAAGACAAGAAGCAATGGATGGAAACTGACCAAAAAAGAAGCAACCTAGAACTAAAGACAAATTTCCTGATAGTTAGAACAATTAATCAGAACAATTAACCTGCCTCCAGAAGCTGTGAATGCTCCAACACTGGAAGTTTTAAAGAAGAGACTGGACAGCCATTTGTCTGAAATAGTATAGGATTTCCTGCCTGAGCAGTGGGTTGGACTAGATGACCTCCAAGTTCCCTTCCAACTTTATTGTTAGTGTTAGTGTTATTTTGTGTCATTTTTTTCATCTGAAGGATTAGCTGTCCCTCCCAGTTTGGTGTTATCTGCAGTCTTAACAAAATCCCTTAATTTCCTCATCCAAGCCATTGATAAAAATGTTGAACATAGAGAGCTCTGTGGCATTTCCCTCAATACTTCTACTGCCTTCAGTACTCTGCATTGTAATCCACCTGGCTCATGACACCTCAATATATTTAAAACAGTTATTCTCTTAACCTCTTCATGGTCTGTCATAAACTGTACAGTTACCTCATTCCCTTGTGACAAAATATTGACCAACTAGGGTCAAAAAGATAGGTAGAAAAGATAGGTACAAAACCGAAGTTGAGAAACAGCCTATTCACCAGCATCCCATACAATGCTTTCTTCTCCCAATTGACCTATACCAGTTTTGTCTTTCCTTTTATTTCTAATATTTCCAAAGAAATCTTTTATTGCTCCTGGAAACCTCTCATCATTTGCTTTAGCCCTTCTGGTAGAATTACTGTAGTTCATGGAGACCACCGTGTAATTTAATTGTTTACATTCCAGTTTTTCCATGTCATGATGATATTTCCCACTTTTCATTTATTTTACATGTCCCTTTTCCTCTTCAGCATTTTAGAGAGTTTTGAATGCATCCAAGCCCATCTCTAGATTTCTCCCATGTTTCCTTGTGATGACTGTTTGAGGATGCACCTTCTGAGTCATGTTATGTAGGATCTTTACCTGGACATTTTTCTTAGATCTGATGCAATGTCCTCAGATACCTATCTTGCCTCAGAGTTTATTATAATCTGCTCCTCTGCAGCTCTGATTCTTCTCCGTTGCTTTTCTTCTATATATTAACAAACCAGAGTTTCCCACAATATTCCAGTAACTTTCACCTCTTCCAGTTCATCCCTGTAGATGTTGTTTAAATTCAGGAGAGCAACAACCTTTTTTCTTTCTTCTGCCTTCTGCTGAATGAGGTTGTCAGTAGCACAGAACAAAAATTTGTTGGACTTCTGATCTGGGCAGAGTTAGATTCCTAGCATATGTCTGGTTAATGGAAATCCCTTGTTATCAGTCTTGCAAGCTTTCTGCAAAGACTGGTCATGCGGTGCAGAATGATTTTATCTGTGTGTTCTGCTTGTCCAAGTAACCTAAAATAAACCCCCACAATGAGGAGATATATTCTTACCTAAATCCTCATTCTCTCTCTCTCTCTCTCTCTCTCTCTCTCTCTCTCTCTCTCTCTCTCTCTCTCTCTCTCTCTCTCTCTCTCTCTCTCTCTCTCTCTCTCTCTCTCTCTCACACACACACACACACACACACACACACAAACACAATGAGTATGCACATAAGCACACGAGACTCAGTGTAGTATAGTGATGAAGATGCTGGACTATGATCAGGAAAATCCAGTCCTACTTTTTGTTTTCCCTTTTTCTACTGTTGTCCCCTACAATTTGCTTTTGTATTTTCACCTTTTATGTTATAAGTGAATAAAACTTATAAGTTTGTATTTTCACCTTTTATGTTATAAGTGAATAAAACACACACACACACACACACACATGTGTGTGTGTGTGTGTGTGTGTGTGTGTGTATGGAAAACCCAGTTCTAGTCCTCTCTAAAGCATGGAATGGGGTGCCTTTGAGGCTGTCATCCTTTCTGTGTCCTAGACAATGATGTCCAAAATCATATACCTATCAACCTGTACTGGAATTATATGGTAGATTATGATCTACAGCCATCAGTGAGGAGACCTTCATCTTGTAATGGATTGATTCAGCCTGATAAATCATAATCTGCGGTGGAATATCCCATCTTTTCTGCAGGGTCTGTTACTTTCAAATAAATTATAGCCCTCCAGTGCTGTGTATCAACCATTACTATCATCCCAACAATTTGAGTGGTGTTTTTCACTTCACATTTTTCTTTCTAAAGTAGAATCTCTAATTGCCTGTATTTTGTGCATTAGTGTAGAAACAATTGAGTTTTGGGCTGGTTATTGGTTTCTGGAACTCTTCATCCTGGCTTTCTATTTTCCCTTTGTGCTTTCTTGGCTCCAATTATTGGTTGTATATTTGGTTGTGGGCCTTTGCCATCTTTCCTGTGAGACTGGAGAGGAGCCTACTGGGCATGTTCTTTCCAATTTTTGTAAGATGTAGCCTCTGCTCTGTCCAAGGAGTTCTTAGCCGATTGTCACAGAATGCAAATCCTTCTTGGTGGCATCATCTGCAATGTCATTTGAGAATTCCAGAATCCTGTTTTCTCTTGTTTCAACATCAGTCTTAGCTAGAAGGATGGATAACAAGAGGTGTGTTCTGAGTCTCTTCATCTTTCTTACCAGGCATTGGATATTGTTTAAGGTATATTCTGACCATAATATTATCACATAAGATAGTTATTGGTGGGTTTGAATAGTCCTGGTAACATTTCATTCTTGTCCTAAATAAAGCAACATGGAAGACAACATGCTTCCTTAGTATAATGTTGGTGCTGCAGAGAATGGCATTAGTTTATCTTAGCAAGGAATCACCCTCCTCATAATACACTTCTTTCTCAGGTTGATTCTTGAATTTCTTGAACCTCTGGGTGCCCAATTATCTGCTACAATTTATTTATTTTATTATTTATTTTTATTACATTTATATCCCGCCCTTCTCCGAAGACTCAGGGCGGCTTACAAGCTTAGCAGTAGCCTTCATTCTATGTATATGCCTGCTTGTTAGGGCTTTCACACCCCCCCCCAAGCGGCATTATTACAAAGTCAGCTTAATTGCCCCCAACAATCTGGGTCCTCATTTTACCTACCTCGGAAGGATGGAAGGCTGCTCCAAGATTTACCCACGTGCTATGCTATATATGTATATATATATATATATATATATATATATATATATATATATATATATATATATATATATATATATATATTCTCTTACTTTTCTGCCCCTTCTGCAAAGATTCCTGGATGCATTTCAGTAGAAGAGGCTGTCTCCTCAAATCCATTAACTTTCTCCTCCAAGAAAGAGAAAAACTTGCACTTGCAACAGATATAGTTGGGGTCCTTTTCAGAGGACAAATGCTGCAAGGAGACTAAAAGAGGAGAGAGGGGTTTTAGTTAGCTTAATTTGAATGAATTAATCTTTTTAATAAGTTCAGTGTAATTTAAATTATTTAAAATGCATGTGTTATTTATTTTTTATTTAATTTTAATTACCGTAATTTATCATGAATATTGCTTAAATATTATTTACCATGGATGTTTTAATTTGAGGTGTTTTGTGTACCACCAAAGAGTTAGACAAGGTTTGACTGTGATAGTATAAAACTGAATGAGTGAATTAATAGGAATAAAGTTCTGTATTGGTGTATCTAGCCTTTAGAACTTAATTTCAAAAGGAATCCTTCTATCATTTTGTACCTTATTGAAAAATAATTGTAATTCCCATCCAACCTCATCTGATTGAGCCAATATTTTTACATTTTTAAAATTATTCTTTTAAAATATGTCACATCTGAAAACTAACCCATTAAAGTAAGATGTAAAACAAAACAGATTTTTGAGGCAATGCACATATCCAATGAAGTTTCCCATAGCAATAAAAATATAATTAAATTGGCAACTAAGTTCTTTTTGATAGTTTCCCAAGTTTATTTACCACTTACAGACAGTCTTATCTAACAGTAGTGTTGGCTGCCTGCTTGTGTCTTTAAATATTCATTATCTGCTCTAAATTCCTAAATTTCAGCTTAAGATAAAATCCAGAAAAAAAGAAAAGAAAAGATAATGGAATGATAAAAACAAACAAAATACAGGAGGGGTGTTCCATAATTATGGTGCCATCTTTCTCAAGAGATTTTAATCTTTGGGCAGTTTAGTCCATGAGGCCAGATGCTTTGGAATATAATTTATTGATTCATAAATTCATGTATATATTTCAAAATGACTCCAAATGGTAACAGGCTGATCTGTCTATCCAACACATTAAGTTGCCCCCCTCAACTCAGTAATAGTTCTTTCCTTCTTCCATTCATGAAACATCATCAGCCAAATATTTCAAGCATTACAGTGTAAGTACAAAAGACATAGGGATACAAACACAGGGTGTCCAAATAAATGATGCACAAGCACCAGGATATAAAAACATAGACACAAATAGTGTGAATTTGATAATTTTCACATCATTGGTGTGAATCATATAACTTTCACATCCTGGGTAATGATGATGCACAGGATGGATCCCCCTCTATATGTCCATGTGTACAGAAAGTGTACAAACTGAAAAAGTTCTAAGCTTATGATTTTGTTTTAGATTTCAGACAGCCATTTGAAGTTTAAAATGGATTGATAGACTTTTGCAGATCCAAAGAGATGGTTTCAGTTTAGATAGACCAAGTAAGATAAAAAGAGCATGTGTTTTAATAACAAAATATATATCCTGCCTTTTAAAAAAAAGCTTAGAGTGACTTACATGGGGCACAACACATTTTACCCTCACGTTCATATACTATGAAGGCATGTTTGGTTGAGAAAAGGTGACTTCTCAGGTAAAGTGGGGATTTGAACCCTGAGCCTATGTCTAATGCTTTTAACCACTAGTAAATATAAGTTTGGGGTAAGAATAAAAGGAGGTTAGAATGATAATATGATGGAAAAGAATAGAAATGAGATGAGACTAGGTATCACTGAGTGTAAATTACCATTGTGGTGGCAATGGTGTTGTTGATAAGTATCCTATGTGATAGCTTCTTCCTTCTAATATATCAGCTATCAGGATACTAGGAGCCAAAATAGTTCCTCCAACCTAGAACTAAGGAGGAATTTCCTGACAGTTAGAAAAATTAATCAATAGAACAACTTGCCTCCAAAAGTTATGGGTGTTCCAACACAGAGGTTTTTAAGAAGAGATTGGACAAACATTTGTCTCTGTTATTCTGTCATTCCTACTGCCCTGCCTCCACAAATGGACCAGGCTTTTGCACCTCTTGTCTTCCTGGAATAAAATGCTTATACTTTATTTCCTCTCTTAAGGGAAAGTCAATATCCCCCCCCCCCCGTCATGGGCTTCTTTCCTTTAGGGAGACTCTGGAGGGCATAAGGTGAACACAGTTAAAAGAAGAAGAGGAAGTGGACAGAGCCAAAAAAGACAGGGAAGAAACCATTCTTGGGCATCCCCCCTCCTCCAGTTTCTGATGCCCTGCTCTCTCTTTTCCAAACAAAAGGCTGCAGGGAAGGATAAAAATGCACTTCCCAAAATGGAGGAGTGTCAACAAGATATGGTTAAAAAAATCAAAATGGGGGTTGCAGCAGTGTGTTGGAAGATCTGCCTGTTTTGCTTTTTGATGTGTGCCCTGTATGCACAGGCAGACACCCCTAATTTAAAAAATGTAAAGGTTCCCCCGCATATGCGTGCTAGTCGTTTCCGACTCTAGGGGCTGGTGCTCATCTCCGTTTCAAAGCCGAAGAGCCAGCGCTTGTCCGAGGACGTCTCCATGGTCATGTGGCCGGCATGACTAGACGCCAAAGGCGCACGGAACGCTGTTACATCTGATTTTGGGACCTGAACATGAGTAAATACTGCAGGACTATGGTGAGCATAGCAAAATGTGCAAAAAAACACATTTTGTAGTCTGTGATAAGTGACTTGCAGCACGACAGTAAGATTAAAAGGCATTTTCAATGTATTCATATTTTCAATTACATTTCTAAGCAGCAGAGACATTCTAATAGTGTAAGTAATGTTAGCTCAGGTACAAAAATGACACTCAAACTACATTTGTGCCATTAAAAGCAAAGCATAACAGTATACTGCCAGTGCTTCTAATTACATTTCTTACATCCCTCTCCTCTAAACAAATGATAATGGGGCAGTGAAATGCAGGTCTAAAAATGCCCACGGAGGAAAAAAAAATTCATGTGGGGCTTATAATTATATAAGTGGAGAATTTCCCCCCTTCCACAACTTGTTTCATCTTTTTTTTGGGGGGGGGTAAGTGTGTGAAGACATTTGTGTAAATGGCTAATTTGGCAGACTTAACTTTGTTTGCATTCTTTGTAATTGACATGTAGAATTATCAGGAATTGGGTCAGGAGGCCCAGGATGGCAGCAGCCACACTGGATCTCTGTCAAATGTAAAGCAGCTATTTGGCAGATCAGAGGAGGATGGGAATTAATCCAGGCAAAATGGGATTTGATTCAAGGCACAAAACGGGTTTAGTTCCACTAACGCAAGAAACAAATTAGTTAGAAGTTAGAAAGGCAAACATAAAGGGCTGGAATTTAGAAACAATTTCTGGACTCGGGGAAACAATAGGAATAAAAGAAAAGAGATAGGAAGGAGGGGAGGCACCAAGATGGCAACACTTCAGCAGTCCCTGAATTGTGACAGGCCTTATCTTGTGACAGGCCTTATCTCTTCTAGGTTAATCCTACGGCCCCAAAAGGTTATCCAGAGGCAAGAAAAGAACACAGATGATCAGGTGCTGGGACTTGAGCTCCAAATGGCAGGAAAAAAAAGGTAAAATCACAGTGTTCCCCCCCTTTTTTAGTAGTCCATGAGAAGTAAAGAAGAATCCACCCAAAATGGAGGAAGTGTTTAAAATACAGAATGGTTTGGGGGGAGATTTCTTAAGCTGGTTTCATTTCCAATTGGTTTATGCATTGGTGTCCGTGAGTTTGAGGCTGCAGCAGAGGAAGAAAAAAAAAACTTGTGTCATAATCGTATCTGCCTCGAACATTTCCAAATTTATGTTCCCACCAGCAAATCCAGGAAGTACATGACACAGAGCAGAAAAGCGTTCCCTGGCACACATGCCTTAGCGTGCTTGGTCAGCACTGGGAGAAAGGAAACAGTAAAAGCCAACTAGGGTCGTGGAATGGAGGGGGTCAAAAGGACATAGACGGGAGAAGATAAGCAGGTGGGGAGAATTGAAGAGCCCCTGTAATCATGAGGGAGGGCAGGCTGTCAAATATCTGAATTTTGATCACGTGGCCACAGGGGTGCTGCAACAATTGTAACTTGGAGGAACCAAGTCTCTTTGTTTAGTGCCACTGTAATTCGGCATGGTCACTGAATGAATGGTTATTAAGTTGAGGACTTCCTGTAAGATTATTTTATGGGTATTAAAAATGAACCTGAATTCTGCCAAAGTGCAGAAATTATCTAGAAATGTAGAAAGACATAGATGCATAGACTGTATACCTGTAGATAGGGAAAACTCCAATATGAAGACCAGGAAGGGGAAAGATTTATGTGAGGAAGAAGCGTGTAATCCAGCTGTACAAATCAACAGTTTTCATCATGACTTTGGATTACTTTACTGAAATATTGTGTTATTGCGCTAAGTCTCTTTCTCCAACGGTTAAAGAGTTGGGACAGACAACTCGGTAAGATGTAGCAAGGCACCAACAAATGATTCATATTCAATTCTTTTAGCCTCTGCCCTTATTTGTTCCTCTTCTATTATTGCTGTGACTTTGCTGCCAACTGAGCAGAACACCAAAATGTCTTAAACTATTTTTTTCATTCCTCGGGACTCTCTAAGCTCCATAGCTACTGTATATTTCTTCCATTTTCCATGTTTCCACCCTAGAGGTGCATCTAAGAGGTATGTCGCTTCCATAAAAATTGAGAAAGGAAAAAAGGAACGAAGCAAGCTGCTTAAATTACAGAAGAACATCAAAGCGCATGCCTTCTGCTCCACAAACACAAAAATGAGCTTTTCATAAGAACCAATGCTTCAATTATTCGGAAAACTTGCAGTTTTAATAGATAGGGCCATCTTTTGATTTTGTGTCATTTTCATAACAATTGCTTACAAAATATAGGGAGCTCAACCCATATTTTTATTTGAAAACCCTAAAGTATAAATGCTGCTCTTATACCAACACACAAACTCTGAACATATTGATTTTGATACTTAATTTCCAATAATAGTTACTTAGGCTCTGAATCAAAACTGAGGATAACTGCATCAGTCTGAGATGAATAAGGCTGTTTTTTTCAAATCCCTGAATCGAAATTCAATCTTACTCCCTTTGTCGGTGTCACCTCCCAATCAATACTTTCCCATATATTTTACTATAGGATTTTGAGTAATTAGTATTAACCTGAATGTTCATAAGCTGTTTCACAGTGAGATCTCCAAGCTTCATATTTCAAAACAGAATTCCTTAATTTAATGAAAGCATACAAACAGGCATTTCCCACAGATTTATGTGAATCAAGCAAAGTACCGCAATTCATTCTTGAGGGAGATAATAGGGATCAAATATTTAAAAAACAAGAACAGGAAGCTTTAAATCTTTTCCTTGCCCATTTCCATAAATATTTTTTTTGTGGTAGAACACACTACCAGAAAAATGAACCTATGTTTTACAAATGTCTAGAAATTAAGGAGACAATAACAAGAAATTGACATCGGGCTAAATTTGAATGTGGTTTGTGATTTCACCTTGCAAACCAGTCATGTTGTGGTTTGTTCAGTAAATTATTGGTTATCAATGTGATATCACATGATGTGTGGGCCCAACTAATCTAATTATATACTTGGTTGATATAGTTTAGGGCTGCTCTCAGTCCTAAATGACACAAATAAAAAACAAAACTTTCACTCAGAATCTGCCTTACTTTAAGTGAGGACCATTATTGTATCTCCTCCAATGTACCATGCTAGCAGTCAGGTCATGCTCTTCTTCTGAGGAATAACTCTGCAAGTATTTGAAGAATGCTTCTATATCTTTCCTCAATCATGGTTTTTCATGTCACAATGCTTGGTTTGGTGTTCCTTGGTCATCTTTGTTGTTCTTCTTTGCCCCTGTTCAGGATATCTGTTGTTTTTTTTTCAGGGGTGTTGATCAAAGTCGAATGTTATTAATGCAACTAGAATAGAAGTGTGATAATTTGCTATAATATAGTCAAGAATTTGTATTCTTGACTAAAATAGGAATGGAGCAGTTGATTTGGAAAACAAGAGAATATATATGTATCTTAGGCTTGAACTGTGGAGTCCTTCCCTGGTGCTCTTTGAACTTGGTTGTTTGTTTGCAGATGTTTCTTTGGACAGTTAGGTAATATCATGAGTACTATTGAGTGTGGCGTTTGCTCTCAGTTTATATATAGAAGCTTGCCCTGCCAGTTTTGATGGGGATGTAGTTTTCTACTTGTATTTCCTTTATTAGGATAATGTTTTCTGCTTGATTGTTTGTCTGGTGTTAATTCCTGCTTATCTGAGTGTTGGCTACAGGACAGATCTTTTTGTTTCCTTCTTAGCTTTTTTGATTGTCTCTTTTGAATGGTGTGTATAAATGACTTGTTTCTGTGTGTTTGTCGATGGCTTATTTGGAAAGTCACAAAATCTGTTGGAATTGCTACCAGAAGGGTTAGTGGCATCCTTCTAACTTACTCTTCCTCTGATACAGGAAGTATTACTAATATAAGTACTAAATACTAATATTCTCGTACAGGAAGTATCACTAATGTTACTTCAATACTACACGTTTCTTAAATATGACATTAAGGATTGCTAATGTTGGGCCTAAATTTTTACCTTTCTATGAGCTTTATTCTTAATTCCAGAATATTTCTATTAGTCTTGTGGAATACCCTAAAGAACTTCACCTAGTGTTTCACTGAGCAATCTTACCTACACCTAAACAAAGATATTAAGGATTTTTTAAATATTGCTGCTTTCCTATCACATATGCCAAGGCTGGTTGAAAATTAAAGAAAAAAGGAATAGTGTTCGTACTGCAAGAGGAAACAAAGGAGGCTGCTGGATGGATTGCCTGTTAGTAACATTCCATTACATTTCAAGGTTTTTTACAGTTTGCTTGAGAGCAGCGGTGTAATTTTTTTCCTCCTAAAGTGAAACTTTTCTATGCCCATTCGCCTGCCAAAAAACTCCTGAGCATCTTGCATAAAAGTATGGAATAGTGAATCGGTTTATTTCCTGTTTGTGTGAGTTTTGAGTGTATTGATTCATAAATCCATTCTAGTCCTGTTGCTCATAACCAGGCAATTAGAATCAAATAGCTCATTGAAATGTGCCTTTCTGGTCATATTTGCTTTCAATACATATACTACCAAATGAAGCATGATACATTTTTACCTGATAATTATGTGACAATATTTGAAGAATACAAAGGCCAATGGACAATTAAATTTTAAACGTATATAAAATCCAAAAGGTTCAGGTGCACTTGTGGTCCCATCATTAATCCCCTCAAGCAAGGTTAAATATGGAGTATATTTCAAGGAAATAGCATTGAAATGTTCCAAAGTTCAGAATGTATGTGTCACCTGAAACAGAAGTACAGTACTATTTTTCTTTCTATTTTGGGTTAAGGGTTAGGAGTCATAGTTACAGTTGCCTGGGGTGAAGAGCAAATAAGAAAATGTGTGTTGCACAATCGTGTCACAAATGCTTGCCTTCATGCTCTTGGCTATGATGTCATGATGCAAATAGGAAAGGACAGAGCATGCCCCATGATGTCACAATGTAGATTTTGTCACTTAGGTAGCATCATGGTTAGGAACAGACACCTATAATGGCTGAATTAAAAGTAATGAATCTACCTACATTGATATTGTTTAAAGAATAATAATTGAAACAGAAAAAATAATCCTTGACATGAATCCTTTTGTTACCTTCTCCGCTCTTTGCTACACACCTCTGTGAATGGTGAACACGCTTCTTAAAGCCATTGCAAAAGAACACCATACTTTGTCCTTTCCACTTCTTTATCTGTGTCAAAGAGATGCCCCCAGAGGTATTCCTTCAATTTTGGAAAAATGTGGAAGTGCTGTGGCACCAAGTCTGGACTATACTGTATAATAGATTATATATATAGCCTACTTTACAATTTCCTCTTGGATAGCTCATAACAACTAATTTTGTCATGCTGCTACATGACACTTTCGCTTACTGCTTTAAAGTCTCTGTTTCAAAGTTTGTAGGATTGCAGTGTAAGTGCTCTAAGTTGATACTGCTGCATCCCACCCCACAAAATTGTAAGCCTGAGTTATCCTGGTGAAACCTAGATTTTGATTTTCTTTTCCCCCACAGGTAAAGCTTTGTGATGATATTCCATGGACTGACACTTCATTTATGAGTCATAATGATAGGCCTATGTTTCATCAGCTATCTCCCCCCCTTTTTTTTAGTAGTCCATGAGAAGTAAAGAAGAATCCACCAAAATGGAGGAAGAGTTTAAAATACAGAAAGGGTTGGGGGAAAATTTCTTAAGCTGATTTCATTTCCAATTGGTTTATGCATTGGTGTCCGTGAGTTTGAGGCTGCAGTAGAGGGGGAAAAAAACCCTGTGTCATAATCATATCTGCCTTGAACATTTCCAAACTTATGTTCCCACCAGCAAACCCAGGACGTACATGACACAGAGCAGAGAAGTGTTCCCTGGCACACATACCTTAGCATGCTTGGTCAGCACTAGGAAAAAGGAAACAGTAAAAGTCAACTAGGGTCATAGAATGGAGGGAATCAAAAGGGCATAGACGGGAGAAGTTAAGCAGGTGGGGAGAGTTGAAGAGCCCCTGCAATCATAAGGGAGGGTGATATTCCATGGACTGACACTTCATTTATGGGTGGTAATGATAGGCCTATGTTTCATCAGCTATCACACTGCTGTGAAGAAAATCTTCATCTTCATTCTTGTAGCATGGCAACATTTGCTGGTAAATTTGAACTCTTTAAACTTTCATATCTGCCCTCAGTATATGAGGAGCTCATCTCATACAAGTGGGGCCCACCAGCTCTAGTGTCATACCACATTTGACCACAGTTTGAGTAATCCACCAAGTGTCCTTAATTAGTTCACATTTTCTTATATTAAACTCCACTGGTTGTCATTACAGGTCATCCACTTCATTCTTGCTCGTATTTATCAGCTCTTCTCACTTCAACATCTTTATATAATTTTTGGCCTGGTGACACACAGTACTCACAGCAATAGTCATTATTTCCCAGGGGGGGTGTTTGAACTAGAGTGCAGAAAATAATCATAATAAAGCACAATTGGTTTATTGACAATGCCTGAGGCAAAAACACAGCTAAAAAGGTGTAGGGATACATCCTCTTTGTAAACTTATTCAAATCAGATTATATAAGAGATCAATAGCTGCAGCAAGGTATTTTATTTGGCATAGTGCATTATGTATCTATTCTGATCAGTGAGGCAATTAGGGTATAACTATGAGGAAATGAGGTAGAACTACAATAAAGACTTGAGAGAGAAAAAAATGCAGAATTCTATAATTATTACATTGTTCACTTCTAGTGAGCAATTTTCTTTTGCTTTTCCAGAACTTTGCCTGCCTTCCAGAATTTCTCCTGGTTTATTATTGCTTTCTAATGCCTTGCCAGATTTTAAAATTAGCTGTTGCCTGATTTGACACTAGGGACGTGGTGGCTCAGTAGGTTAGGATGCTGAGCTTGTCATCAGAAGGTCGGCAGTTTGGTGGGTCAAATCCCGAGTGCCGCGTAGCAGAGTGAGCGCCTGTTACTCGTCCCAGCTTCTGCCAACCTAGCAGTTCGAAAGCATGTAAAAATGCAAGTAGAAGAATAGGGACCACTACGGTGGGAAGGTAACAGCGTTTTGTGTGCCTTTGGCATCTAGTCATGCCGGCCACATGACCACAGAGACGTCTTCTGACAAGCGCTGGCTCTTTGGCTTTGAATCGGAGATGAGCACCGGCCCCTAGAGTTGGAAACGACTAGCACACATTTGCGGGGGAACCTTTACCTTTACCTTAATTTGACACTACAAAGGTGTACTAGCACTTTGTTTTCTTTGGGGGAAGATATATTATTATATCATTCATTTGCCATTAATGATCATTCATAGCAATGGTCTTAAATAAGAAACTCAAAGTTCCCTTTACAGTATATTGTAGTATATTTCCTTGTGGACGCTAGGAACAAATTATTTATATGCCTGTTCCCACATGAACCCCTCACTAAGGTGGTTAGAATTTTAAGAAAGGAAAACAAAAAGTTATTCAATAGGACATCAGTATGAAAAGTCTTAGCAAGCAATAGCAAAATTCATTCAAGTAATTTATCTACCTGTGTCAATTCCCATTGACTTCTTTAAAACCAGAATCAATGTTAATGATACATTTTCAGTACCATTCCTATGAACATATATTAATAAGCACAGCATAGAAATTATTCTTGACCTTGTGCCATATAGGACAGGTAATCAATATCCCAATGTCCTTGCTCAAGGTGAACTCTGTTCTTGGATTATGTTAATGAAAATCTAAACAAACTGCTGGGCTGTTATAATTAAGAAACAGAGGAATAGAACAAGGAAATAAATAGCAGGTGGGTGATTTCATATTAAAGGCATTTGATAATGGTAACAGACAACCTCAACTTGTTCTAGGTATATTGTTGACTTACCTAGAAATAGGAAGACCATTTCAAATGTAAAGCGAGCAAGGAAGGCTTTAAAAATAGAGGTGAAACTGAGGTAACTAGAGTCAAGGATGAGATTCCAGTTTAACTAAGTTTTGTGAACTGAGAAAGGAGAGATGTGCAGCAATTTGTGAATGATTTCTGAGATTTTATGCGTATTTGTAGTGAATCTGAATCATTTTTCAGAGTTAGTCTCATAGCTCAGAAAACCACTGACTAGCAAAGATCAGAGTGTTACTAAATTGCAGCAGAATAGAAGTTTAAAACATAAATATGCAAAATTCTATTCATTTTTTTTAAAAAAAGATGCTGTTACTCTTCACAATGAACCTTGTATCTGATGCAGCACAAATCAGTGACTTTCTCCAATGAGCCCTTAACTTTCATCATGCCCAGAAACATATATATCAGAAGGGGATCTCATATTCTTCATCTCTTTTCTCCCAATCCTTGAGCTGCACCTGAGTGATATTCACCCTGCACTGGAACTGCAAGTGGGTCTATGTAGCCCCCGAATTGAATAGTAGAGCATATATGCCCTTCAGGGGTGAACTCTTGGGTTTCAAGACCCTTTGAGCTTGGTTGTTTTCTTGCAGACATTTCATTACCCAGCTGAATAGCATTATCAGAATGCAGGGAAGTGAGGTTTGCTGGCTGCTTATACACAATAGCTTCCTCTGCCAGTAGCTTGGTGAGTGTGGAGGAAATGTGTTTGGGACTCTTTGTCCATGAATCTCCCAAATTTCAGGGCAATTCATCTATCACCTATCTCTTTGCTTACTCCCGTGGCCCACCCACTCATCTTTCTATATGGCCAGTTATAGATTTGGCTAGATCAAACAATGTGCACAGTCCTTTTGCACATATATGATGTGCTCTATTCAGCAGAACACAAAGTTAAAAAAACACACACATCAAACCCCTACTTTACTTATCAAAGCGTTGTCTGATTTACTGCCTGCTAAAGTCAACGATCTTAGATTTCTGGCTTTTCTTCAGATCCTCTGGTGTGGTGAATTAATTGAATTAGAACTTCATGGCTGCAATCTACGAATATCTAAAATAACTGAAGGTAGGAGGCAGATAAATGGAAAGGTGTCTGTGTATGTTTATATATTTCCCTGTCTCTTGTACAACTGGAGAACCAGCTAAAAAAGATTGCTGCAGAAAGAACCTTGATAAAAAAAAGTACAGGATGTTAAAGCCATCCTCAGTAAGGTTGGCACATTGGAACGGATGAACCACTATAAACATACTTTCAAACGAACAAATATAGAAATGTCTACACATTTTAGGGCATTATTTACTCGAGCAAGATTCAAGCAGTTCGGCACAATGGTTAAGTATGGAAGATTTAACCAAGACCTTCATAACTTGTCTTTGTGGAGCTCCAGAGACATATATTATTTGAAAATCAATTGTATAAGAAATTTCTTGGACTGCATATTAGACAACCTATCTATTGGGGCCCTTATATTAAAAAAATGTATTTTATGTGCTGTCAGAATTCAGAAATCACTTATACCATGGCCATTTATTTATATAACACAGTTCAGCTGAGATCTACATATGTGAGTCTGAGTGAGGTAAATTGTAGGGGTGACACAGAAATAAGATTCACATTATTTAATACATTTAATTGGTTTCTCTTATTCCATTTTTACATATGGTTTTATAATGGTCTGTATTTTATATTCTGAATCTTGATATGACCTATTGGCTATAAATAAATAAAGTTACTTTTACAAAGAAGGTTAACAGAATGTTGGTTTCGTGCTTTGTGCATGGTCTTGTATTTTGTGAATGTTGAGATTCACAATTATTTTCAAAATGAAGCAAGTTTATATCTTTAAAGGCATTATTGATGTTACAGTCAATAGGCCAAAAGGAACAATTACACAGTGCAGGTGTTCATGTAAGTTCAACCAGCCAACAATGTGAAATCCTTTCATAATGTTAACTTTGTTGGTTTGGCTGGACAAATGAGTGTTGAGGGTTTTTTTGGAACTTTTCAAGTTCATTTGATGATGGATTTGGCAATGTGCTTAATTTTTAAAGTTCATAGCAACTTGTCTATGCTCTCTTGCCTTGATGATTGTGGAGTCTTAACAGTACATTGAGAAATATAGACTTTGTGTTGGTTTGGCCATTTTGGCAAGCTTTCAATATCTACTGAACAGTGTGTGTTCTCTTCTGCCTGTTAATTATAGGGAATTTGGAATATATTTTAAAATACAAAACCTGTACAAGTACATTAGCTGCCTTTTCAACCAATGATATGTGTGCATTTGGTCCATTATGTCAAGGATTGTTTGTGACATCACCTCTTAGTTCCAAATTTCAAAGTTATAACATTGTAGCAAAAAGGCACATATTTAATTTTATATACTGTATAACATAGTACATTCTCCTCTTCCCATTTCATACATTATTGTATGGCATTAAAATGTCATTCAGTCATAAGTTGTTGACTGGGAGATGATATATAGGCCTTGGCTAAACAAAACGATTGATGAATATAAATACAATTGAAATCACTTTGATTTAAATACTTAGTTTTCATAAAATTGAGCACCACACACAAGTATGGCAACATTTTCATGAATAGACCAGCAATTGTGGATTAACTTTGCCACCTAGTGCTGAAAAACCAGACATGCAGGAACATATTTACCAATGTTCTATACAGTGCTTTAAGGTGCCGAAACTCACACATGTCATACAACCCGCCTTGCCTATCCTACAAGGTTCCATCCAAAAAAGGTGCCGGAACTCCGTTCTGAGCGTTCTATGAGAAAAAAAGCCCTGGTTCTATACAATTGTGGTTTAAAATTTTATTTTATTTATTCAAGTGTACCCATTCATTGAATACTGCTCAAAATTAATGAGATATCTTTGCAATTTTTAATGGGAAAAATATAGCATAAGTAAAGAACAGGTTCAAAACAAAACAGGCATTTGGGAAATGTGCATCTCTAGGGAAAATAGATCAGATAATGTGGGACAAAGTAGATTTTTATGTACTTGAAATGTAGCACTAGATTTATAAAGTAGATATAGTTACTGAATCTAATCTAATATCTTAAATGGATATTTAAGATTCCCAATATGAGGGAGTTTCCTCGCTATTTTTTTTTCTTTCTAATATAGATTTTGGATTTTTCTTTCAAATGGCCAAAACATCTTATTTTACTTTAATAACTTGGAGGCTACTGTACTGTGCAATCTATTAAACAGTAGGAATGAAGTCTGAATAATTCCTGAAGCTAGAATTTCAGTCCCTTGAGAATACATCCTAGCCAGGTATTTCTTTCTTTTATGCGTGTGTGTGTGTGTGTATGTGTGTGTATCATTGGTAATTACCAGATTTGTTAATGTCTCTGTCCTGAGTTTAACAGGCTGACTCCCTTAAAACTTAATCAGGCAGGCTCTTTCTGATCCCTTTTCAATTGAATAAGTCTGCTGCCTAGCTTTCCCTCCTCTTTTTTGCAAATTCAAGTACAAATCTTCCACTTGTGAAAGCTTGTGCAATGAGTGGGCTGTTGGAGGAACTGAAAGACCAGGTTAGGAACAGACCATCATGGAGAATTCTGCTCAGAATCATGTGGAAATGAGGGGAGCATATAAATGTAATAAGTACTATGGAGTCACTAACAGTCAACAATAATGCTGTTATTCTGTTATCCCGATGAAGGAACTCAAATATAATACAGTGGTTTGTGGGATTATTTCTGGACGTCACCCTTCCAGCTCTGTTATCTGTATCCTGTGTTATGATTTGCTTAGCAACAGTTTAGCAATGCCATTTCCATCTTAGTTTAATATAAGGTAAAGGTAAAGGTTCCCCCGCACATGCGTGCTAGTCGTTTCCGACTCTAGGGGCCGGTGCTCATCTCCGTTTCAAAGCTGAAGAGCCAGCGCTTGTCCGAGGATGTCTCCATGGTCATGTGGCCGGCATGACTAGACGCCAAAGGTGCACGGAACGCTGTTACCTTCCCACCGTAGTGTTCCCTATTTTTCTACTTGAATTTTTATGTGCTTTCGAACTGCTAGGTTGGCAGAAGCTGGGACGAGTAACAGGCGCTCACTCTGCTATGTGGCACTCGGGATTCAACCCGCCAAACTGCCGACCTTCTGATCGACAAGCCCAGCGTCTTAACCCACTGAGCCACCACGTCTGTTTAATATACAGCCTTTAAATTCCCATCCAGTCAAACATAATACAACTCTTGCTGCCAAAAGTCTCAACAAAGCAAAAAACCAGTTAGAATCCTTTTTTATTTATACTCATTATATGTTCCAATCCATGTTGCTGTTGGCCACTATTTATTTATTTAATTTGGTTTAGGCACTGCCCAATTCAACTGTGGCAAGAAAAGGTTGTAAACTCATTTAACAACCATCTTGCAGCTATTTGGTCCCAATTGTGGTTGTAAGGTGAGGACTACCTGTACATTTATTGAGACTGGCCATAATAACAGAAGGTTGCATTTCTGATCGTGTGGTATTTCCTCCTCCTTTTTATATTTTAGTGAATTAGAGAGGCACCTGCCTGAGGTGCTTACAAGCATTGCTCGTCTGTTCTAGACTTTGAAAATGTTTTACTTTTTGTCACCATATTTTCTGCTATTGGGGACCTGCAAATATTTGGCAGTGTGTGAGGTGTATGAAGTGATTGCAGTGATTGATGTCTCTCCTAGGCAACAGCCTATGACAACCTCTGTCAGCCATTCTGAAGACTTGAATATTTGGCTAATGATATCTACCGTTAAAAATTTAGCATCTTTGTTAATCTACTGAAAACCAACTATTCAGACCAAAGATCCCAATGAATTTTCTACTTGCTGCTAGATTAGCCCCAGATCTAATTAAGAAATGTTTACATACATACATAATGAAGCATACACTAGAGGCATTCTGTCCCTATTTTGAGTTTTATTTACTCAGTCAATATCTCATGTTTCCACAATAAATAGAGTTCAGGAATTCTTCTCCCCTCTCCCAGGGATATTACGACCCAATATCTGATGGGAAAGGGGACAGGGAGGAAGCACAGTCAGCTGCATTTTTCCCCCCTGTCCTCACAACATCATCACCACCATCATCTTCGTGGAGCAATTCTAGTTACATTTTCCCCCCACATCCTATTTATTGTCTTTTTATTTATGTTTGTTTATAAGCTGCTTTAGGTCAATAGCTGCTTTCACTAGAGAAAAATAAGAAATCACAGATAAAACACCAAGGATACTAATTCAAATCAAGTTTTAAAACAAATCTGTTAGTAACCAATTGAAGCCAAAAGCAGAAGGGGATGGCAGAGAATGAGATGGTTAGATAGGGTCATTGATGCAATGAACATGAATTTGGGAAAACTCTGGGAGATGGTGGAGGACAGGGGCCTGCCGTGCTATGGTCCCTGGGGTCACAAAGAGTCAGACATGACTTAGCAGCTGAACAACAAATTAGCAATCATTTAAAAGAAATTAAATATCAGTCTCTCACACGTCTACCTGGAATCGTTACTTCTGATGGTGAACAGCTGAAAAAAAATGGCCTGATCTAGAGGACCTTAAAGATAAAATTTGGCTTGTCCCTTGATAAGGAAGCTGCAGAACCCTGGAAGGAGCCATTGGAAAGATACCATCTGCCTTACCTGTCAAAGTTGTTTCTGACTGTTGGGAATGAAAATGCCTTCTCCCAAGGATTTTAAAACTTAGCCAGATTGACTTGAAATAATGTGTTATGGCCCATTTCCCAGAAATCTTGGCTACTTCTACTGTAGGGTTATTGTGATTTTATTTTACATTATTTCTACTATCATCATTCTATTATTTCAGATGTCAGTCAGCTGTTATCTTGAAAGGGATATACAATAATCTCTATAATCTTATTGAAGAAAGAGCTCTCCCTGAATGATCTACATTCAGTTAAGGCCGGCAAGATCTGTGAATGCTAATTTGTTAAAGCTATAATTGTGTATTTTTCAAAATGGGTGAGTTTCAATGATAATGTCACTCTTTCTTTCACTCACAGCCAGGTTTTTACATGATTGTTCTTCTTTATTTAGTGGCTTTTGATTTCTTAGTATAACTTTTATGCTCAGTAATTGGAGACCCCCATTAGCAATCTGTTTCAGTAGAAAGACTACTGAAAGATTTTGGAAGGTGATAAAATTGCTTTCTGATTAATTCAATGAAATCAGACCAATTTGAACCAAATGTGAGTGTTTGAAAAGTTAATGTTAATATTAGATAAAGATGTTGGTTGAATGTAATTCTTACATTAAACATACTCAAGCCAATGTTGAATTTATATGGATATTAGATATTCTAGTTTAGCAATGCCATTTCCATCTTAGTTTAATATAGAGCCTTTAAATTCCCATCCAGTCAAACATAATACAACTATTGCTGCCGAAAGTCTCAACAAAGCAAAAATCCAGGTAGAATCCTTTTTTATTTATACTCATTATATGTTCCAATCCATGTTGCTGTTGGCCGCTATTTATTTATTTAATTTGGTTTAGGCACTGCCCAATTCCAAATCATCCATGGTCAGTTCACAATAAAAATAAAAACACAATATGTAACAAAACAGATGAAATCCAATCACCCCATATAAAACATAATGGGTTCCATTCCATCTCATCCCCATCCTAAAAGAACAACCAGGTCTTCAGAACTTTGCAGAATACGATCAGGATGGGTGCCACATGGACCTCAAGGGGGAATCTCATTCAGAGGTAAGACCCCATGGTAAAGAAGGCACATTCTTGGATCCCCATCGATGGCACTGTTAAATTATAAGGACATGGAGTATACCAAGCCTGCTGGCATGTAGTGGCCATCAGAAACCATGGGAGATAGGCAGTCCTTCAGATAACCTAGCCCTAGGTTATGTAGGGCTTTATAGGTAATGACCAGCATTGATTAAATTAATATATAAAACTAAAATCTTTCTATCATCTTGAGAAATGGTATAAATCACTACAAAACTCTAAACCAGGGGTGTCAAACTGTCGGCCTGCGACCCAGTTGCATCATGCAGAAGCTGCGTTCACCCCCGCTCTGTCAATGCAAAGAAAGTTGTGATACCTCGCAACACATCACGTGACATGGCGAGTTTGACACCCGTGCTCTAAACTGTAAAATTTACAGTTTAGATACCACTCACCACTATTTGTCATTACCTACTGTAAAATGAATAGACATGATCTCATGAAAAGAAAAATAAATACTTCAAAAAAAAAAAAGTAAAAACGATCATCAGTCCACTTCAATAGAAGGGAATTTAGAACCCCTTTGATACTTTTAAAACTATCCCAACTGGATTTCCTTACCAAAGCTTCAGGCAGGATATAATTATGTCATAATTGTGTCAAACGTTGCCATTTTAGGAATATAGAATTCCTGCTTATTCCAGGAAGTACCAGATAACCCAAGAGCTCTTGCTTAATACCATCTCAATCCTTTTTCCTTTTGACTAGACAGAAAATTTGAGGCATCACTTGGCCACAACAAGGACATCTAAGAAGATATGTCATACACTGCATGGCTCTGGCAGTGAACAGTGTAATAGAAAAACTTGCTTTTTGTATTATATGTGTAAACAAACGTTAGCAATAAGTTAAAACCGTTATTCCATTATTACTGTGAGGGAAAAACAAATCTGACAGGAGAACACGCGGGAACTTTGACAGCTGTCAAAGTTCCCCGCCAGAGCGCAGGCGCAGCCACTGACAGCTCGCGGCTGTCAAAACACCGAGCCATGCGGAAACAAGAACTGTCAAGAGAAGACAGCGATGATTGGATCGGTTAGACGCGGTGCCAAAAGGAATGATCCTGATTGGTCCTCACTGACAGCTGCCGGCTATAAAAGCCGGACAAGTTATTCTGTTTTTGCCTTGCTCTAAATAAACCCTTAGTTAAGTAACCTGTCGTCCCGAGTGGTCCTTCGGCTACTTCACTGGCGACGAGGATGGGATCGCTCCTGAGCTGAAGTCAGGGCCGAGGAAGAGAGTTCCCGGTCAGAGCTGTCACTGGAAGTTTTAACTTCCCAACGGAGCGAGACCAGGACCGGACGACATGGCCAACTTCGGGCGTGTGAGGGAATTCGATACCCACCATCCGGAGAGATGGCAATCACACCTGGGGCAAGTCGAGGGATTCCTCCTCGTCAGCAAAATCACTGACGACAGAGCAAAGGCCGCCGCTCTCCTGTACATCAGCGGGCCCCCGGTATACGACGCTGCCGTTGGGCTGTTCAGCCCAGTACCCATCACCGAAGTCTCCTACGCGGACCTGGTAGACCAGCTTAACAAACATTATATGCTGGCCAGCTCGGAGCTGTATTGGCGAGTACAATTCGCCCAGAAGAAGCAGCGACCGGACGAACCCGCAAACGACTTCATCGCCGGGGTCAGGCACGCTGCTCGTAACTGCTGTTTCCCTGACCTGGAAGACCGCATCAGAGACCAGGTGGTGATAGGGTTGAGGGACGAGCGTCTTCAGAAAAAACTAACATCAAAACCTGACATGAGTCTAGCCGAACTGACCCGAGAGATAATGGCCTACGAATATAACCACAAGAAAAAAACGACCACCACAACTCCAGAAAGTCCAGCAACCGTATACCAAGAGAACGCAACTCTCAGTGACAGCGACGAGTCGGTGGACTTCACAGATGGTGTGGCCCTCCGGCGCAGGATGGAATGCCGGCAACAGCGGAGCAGCGACACATCAGATCGCCGAAGAGCCAGGAACCCCCCGCCACCACGAATCGAGCAACGGGCCACCTGTGCCAGCTGCGGGGGCAACCATGCCCGGGGAAGCTGCCGGTTCCGAAACGCAAAATGCCACAATTGCGGGAAAACCGGCCACATCAAACCAGTGTGCCGAAGCCGGCCCCGCGACAGCGTGCATGATCTGGAGGCCAATTCCCCAGGTAGGCCAATCACACAGGCCAACGCAGGGGGGACGCAAGGGGTCCTAGTGGAAACAATAGATAAGGTGCATAGCCTAAGTTCAAAAGTAAGGATCAGGGTAAAAATTCAGGGAGTCACCTGCCCCATGGAGGTGGACTCCGGGTCAGCAGTCTCCTTAATATCGCTTAAAACGTACCAGGAGATCTGCCAGCGAAGCAATAGGGAAATTCCCCTTAAAAAAACCCAGGTTCATCTAGCAGATTTCCAAAAAACCTCCATTCCTCTAGAAGGGAAGGCTAAGGTCACAGTAGAATACAAAAAAATTAAGGGACCCCTAGAAATCTTAGTGACTCCAGGGAACCGCACCAACCTAATCGGGCTGAACTGGTTCAGCCCTCTGGGCATCGCCATTACTGGGTTAAACACAGTCCAAGCCTCTTGCCTCGAAGCCGTCTGCAACAAGTACGCAGACATCTTTGATGGCACGCTGGGAAAATACACTGGCACCCCCATCTCCTTACAATTAAACCCAAACATCCAGCCCATAAAGATAAGAGCTAGGAGGGTTCCATTTGCCCTAAAAGAAAAAATAGAAAACGAGCTAGAACGCCTCGTAGGACTAGGGGTGCTAGAACCTACGGAAGGGGGAAGCTGGGAGACCCCAATAGTCACCCCTGTTAAACCTAATGGGGAAATTAGATTATGTGCAGACTATAAGGCGACCCTCAACCTAGCCCTCAGCCCCCATGCTTACCCGGTGCCAGCGGTAAGGGACGTATTTGCTTCCATCCGCTCCGGCGCCATTTTCGCAAAACTTGACCTGACGCAGGCGTACTTGCAATTGCCTGTCACAAATGACACCGCGGAAGCTCAAACAATTGTCACCCACCGCGGTGCCTTTAAAGTGAAAAGACTCCAATTTGGCATATCGGCAGCCCCGGGTATCTTCCAAGGTATCATTGAGAAAACCTTGAAAGGGATACCCGGGGTCTGTCCCTATTTCGACGATGTTCTCATCGCCGGAGAAAACGAAGCAAACTTAGCTGACAGACTGTCAGCTGTGCTGAGCCGGCTCAGAGAAGCTGGTCTCAAACTTAAACGCGAAAAGTGCTCCATTGGAGTCACTTCCACTGAATTCCTAGGGTACAAAATAGACGCCCAAGGCATTCACCCCACCACAGAAAAACTAAGAGCTATTCAGACAGCTCCCAGCCCAAAGAAAAAACAAGAACTCCAAGCCTTTTTGGGGTTATTAAACTTCTATCACGCTTTCCTTCCCCACAAAGCTACGATAGCTGAGCCTCTCCATAGGCTCTTAGACAAGGGAACTGCCTGGTCCTGGACCAAAACACATGAAAACAGCTTCCAGTCATTAAAAAAAATTATCTGTAACAGTTCAACAATCACCCTCTTCCGAGAAGACACACCAATATGCATCGCTTGCGATGCATCTCCCTATGGAATTGGGGCAGTATTAAGTCATCTATACAAGGATGGCACCCAAAGACCCATAGCTTTTTATTCGCGTACCCTGTCAAAAGCTGAAAGAAACTACGCACAAATCGATAGAGAAGCACTAGCAATAGTTGCAGGGGTTAAAAAGTTCCATGACTACCTCTATGGGAGACCCTTTACCATATTCACAGATCACAAACCCCTACTAGGAATATTCACTTGGAATAAAACAACCCCGCAGATTCTTTCACCAAGAATACTGCGTTGGTCCACTTTCTTATCAGCATATTCATACAAATTAATACATAAACCAGGAAAGGAATTAGGACACGCCGACTGCCTCAGCAGGCTGCCAATTCAAGGCAAGGACCCAGACCCAGCCCCGGCTGGGCTAATTCTAGCAATATCTCAACTTCCTGACTGCCCCCTCTCTGCTAAGATTATAGCTAACAATTCAGCCAAAGACAAAATAATCAGCAGGATCCTCAGGTGGACAACAACAGGATGGCCAGCAAAAAACCCACACCCTCAATTCCAGCCATACTATAACAGGAAAAATGAAATGTCATCACACATGGGATGCCTTTTATGGGGAAACAGGGTAGTAATACCCGACAAAAACACAGCCCAAACATTAAACATCTTACACGAAGGACATCCTGGCATAGTCAAAATGAAAGCTCTGGCCAGAAGTTATGTCTGGTGGCCTGGCATTGATAAAGAGATAGAAAAATATGTGGGAGGGTGCTACACCTGTCAAGCGAGCCACCCCAAGCCCCAATCCACAAATGTGAAACTACAAAAAACCCATGGTCACGCATACATCTAGATTTCGCAGGACCAATCCAGGGACAGAGTTTCCTAATAGTAGTTGACAGCTATTCTAAATGGTTAGAAGTAGTTCCCCTTAGAAAAACCACTTCAGGAGCCACCATACAAGCTCTTAGGAAAATATTCGCCACCCACGGCCTCCCAGACACCATGGTCTCAGACAATGGACCTCAATTCACCTCTCGTGAATTTCAGATGTTCGCTATGAAGAACTGTATTAGACTGGTCACATCTGCACCGTTCCACCCATCGATGAACGGGATGGCTGAAATTATGGTGCGCTCCACCAAAGAAGCTTTAAAAAAGTTCGTAAGAGGGAACTGGCAGCGCCAACTCAGTCAGTTCCTAATGTCACAACATACAACTCCATGCACAACAACCGGCAAGACACCTGCTGAACTAAGATGGGGGAGGAGACTGATAACGCGGCTTGACAGACTACATCCAGACAATTACACCACAGAAACAGATCACCCCCCCACCCCGTACATTTAAACCTGGGCAAATGATCTGGGCACGGTCATACACAGCCAAAAACAAATGGGTCCAAGGGACAGTGTTACAACAAACAGGACCCCTTTCGTATTTAATATTCACACATAGTGACGGCAACTTACGACGACACATCGACCAGCTCAGACTAAGACAACCAGAACACAGCCCAGACCCCCAACCCTGGGACCACCAACTTCCACCCCCCGCAGAAATGTTGCCAATACCAAATCAGGAGGAGGAGATTCAAGAGAACCTTCTACCACCAGAGCCAGACATCACCCCACCCCCAAGGCGCTCCAACAGGAACAGAAGAGCCCCAGCATATTTGAAGGACTACCAGTGGGCCGGCTCCAACAACCAACAAGGGGGAGGAAACGCTCCAGGGGAGGGGTAAGGGGTGTATTATATGTGTAAACAAACGTTAGCAATAAGTTAAAACCGTTATTCCATTATTACTGTGAGGGAAAAACAAATCTGACAGGAGAACACGCGGGAACTTTGACAGCTGTCAAAGTTCCCCGCCAGAGCGTAGGCGCAGCCACTGACAGCTCGCGGCTGTCAAAACACCGAGCCATGCGGGAACAAGAACTGTCAAGAGAAGACGGCGATGATTGGATCGGTTAGATGCGGCGCCAAAAGGAATGATCCTGATTGGTCCTCACTGACAGCTGCCGGCTATAAAAGCCGGACAAGTTATTCTGTTTTTGCCTTGCTCTAAATAAACCCTTAGTTAAGTAACCTGTCGTCCTGAGTGGTCCTTCGGCTACTTCACTTTTCAGCTACTCTTCTTCCCCAACTTATTTTCCTTCAGAACTAAGTAAACAAAATGAAGTAATTGATTTGGTTGTTGGTGTTTTTACACAAACCGGTTGACAATCCCTTGAAATTAATTAACTCGGTTAGCCCTTTTGGTTCTGTTAGATCTTTTATGGAAGCAGACCCTTACTGTAGCTGAAATCACCAAACTTGAGTGAAAGTCAGTGAAATCATTCTTACTTCCAGGGTACACTGCCTTCTCTAGGAATGAGGAACTTTTTGTCCTTCAAATATTTTGGGCTACAATTTCCAACAGTGTCAATTTACATGGTTAGACTTGAATGGAAATGAGAGCTTTAATTGAGACCACACCTTGAGGACCTGATATTCTTCATCCTTGGTTATTGCATAGATAGTGCCATAATAGAGGTATTATGGTAGACCTGTGAATAGGAACATAGAGCAAATTCTCATCTTGAGTTGCTGAATTTCCCAGGCTCCATATTAAACTGTAAAATTCTGAATTGGCAATATTCCTGGACTCAGAGGTATCTTAATTTTCAGAAGAAAAATCTGGTAGTTCTATCTGAAGTGCTTCATTTAAGAGAAATAGGTGTGTTGCTCTTAAATTTTATAATATTCTACTTCTGTGTTTGGCAAATCACCTGTTTGAGACATAATCTCTATTCAGGCATTCAGATGTCTGCACCATACAGGATACATTGGGACACATTCACCAGCTTCTGCCTCATTTACTTCCATCTTTCTCAAACTGATGGTGAAAATCTAAAGCACAAGTTCCAGAATTGACAGTTCTTATACATCTATAAGGCATTGACTAGTGAAAATGCTCAAATATGCCCCAAGAAAAACTGAACACTTTGAAGAATGGCATACCATTTTTAAAATAAAATTTAAAATGTTTTTTTAACCTAAAACAATAGATAATGGTCAGAGGTGTTTTCAAAGAATTAAACAATCTCTATTTATTGATTTTATTTATTTATTTACAATAATTTAGTTCTGCCTACTGACTAGACTCTAATGGCTTACACTTTTAAAAACACTGAAACCAAAATTCAATGTAAAACCAATATATCCATGCAATCATTACCTATGCTGTCACTGCTCTTCCATTCAAAATACCCCATGAAAGAAGTTTCTTATCATTATCTTTCTAATTACTGAATGGGAACAGCATTTTGAGTTTCTAGAATAAGTGATGGAGCTGTACAAAGAAAGCCATCTTCAGGGTTTTTGCCTGCTTGCCTGCTTGGTCGCACAGGAAGTGGGTACATGTTCTGACTAGGCTATATCTACCTAATGCATGCATTTCCAAAAGTATTGGACTAAGAGTGCCATCCTCACTCACATCCTGCTATAGATCATCACAAGAATGACCAATGTGGTTTTGCCCCATGTCTAGGCTTGACCCCTGACTGAAGGGGATCCAAATAATCTTTATTATGCAGGGTTACTTCTAGTTGTAGTCTGGCCAACTTTTTTATGTTCCACTTTGTCTTTACATCCAAATTTTGATCACTGCTGTAACTACTGCATGGGGCTGCTGCAATGGTCATAAGCGTGAAAAATTGTCATAAGTCACTTTTTTTCGGTGTTGTTGTAACTTTGAACAATCACTAAATGAGTCATTATAAGCTGGAGACTACCTGCCATCTTGGATCTGTCTCAACCCCGAGAATGGTGCCATGAGATGTGTCTCTGTGGGGTTTTTAAAACGCCCATCGCTTATATTGTGCACGGTGATTCTCACACCTGATTTCCTTTGGAGATTACTTAAGTGATCATGCAACAGAGTATGATCACATGAACTTTCTAATCTGAGACGTTTTGTTAGGCTATGTGCAGCCTATGCGAAAACAATGCTCACTGCTTTGAGTAAAAAGATGTAAGGTTCTTTACCCACTTTATGCAAGTATAAGCTTCTTGGGAAATGGTACAAGTCATCAGATCTAACTCCCTTCCCAATATGTTTCAAACCTTTTAATTTCACCCCAAGAAAGAAAGGAAAATACAGTGTAGCTCTTTTATGGAAAAAAAATAACAACATCAACAACAACAATCCATGTTCCTCAACTTTGACAACTCTAAGATGTAGACTTCAGCTTCCAGAATTCCCTAGTCAGAGGACTGGCTAGGGAATTTTGGGAGTTGAAGTACACACACATTAAAGTTGACACTGCTGTAGAGAATCTCCACAATACTAATAATACATTTTTTTTTTCAGATTATCACAAATCCTTCCCGAGCCTTTCAATCTCTTCCAAGAGGAAATCAACATCTGATTTTTTGGTTGCTGGATTAGAGAAGACCATTCGGAAAAAGTTCACATTGTCTCCCAAAGGTTGGTAGCTAACCATAGTAGTGCCTTCTTCAATCATCCTTGATTTTATTTTTGGAGCAACCTGGATAGATAGGGCAGAAAACAATACTTAATTTCTGGGATAAACCATTGAAGAGGCTAAAGAATAAGTAATAGCAGCCTTTATTTTGGACTATTGGCAGAAATATGATTAAAGTATTTATTTATATCTGATTAAAATATGGTGAACTTTATGCTTATCAATATTGACATTTTAGGAATGTCTTAATATTATTAATTTTTTCTTTATCTTTAAATATTTAAACATCAGAATATTAATATTCTCTAATCAATATGATATAAATAGCACTGTATTCAAATAATATAATGTATTACTTATGCCTTATCACAATTCAATAAAACAAATGAAAAAAATAAAAAAAAGGATTCAGTGGTGTGTCTTTGATTAGAAAAAAAAGTAGAAATAAACTGGGAATGAAATGTTGGGTAAAACCATGCAGAACAGGAACAGTCAGATATGTCTATCAGAAGCTGAAAGCAAAACCAGATCTTCTGCAATTACAGATTCTATCTGCTATGCATAAAATAGACTACCCTTCCCCAAATGCTGGATTGCATGATCCTTCATCCCTAGTTGTCACACTCAATGAATCATTGGTGAGGATAGTAGTAAGGTAAACGTAAAGGTAAAGGTTCCCCCGCACATGCATGCTAGTCATTTCCAACTCTAGGGGCTGGTACTCATCTCCGTTTCAAAGCTGAAGAGCCAGCGCTTGTCCAAGGACGTCTCCGTGGTCATGTGTCCGGCATGACTAGACGCCCAAAGTGCATGGAATGCTGTTACCTTCCCACCGTAGTGGTCCCTATTTTTCTACTTGCATTTTTACGTGCTTTCAAATTGCTAGGTTGGCAGAAGCTGCGACGAGTAACAGGCACTCACTCTGCTACGCGGCACTCGGGATTCGACCCGCCAAACTGCCGACCTTCTGATCAAGAAGCTCAGCGTCCTAACCCACTGAGCCACCGCGTCCCTTAGGATAGTAGTAGTTGTCATCTAATATATTTAACCAGTGGTGGGATTCAAATATGTGAACAACT
Organism: Vipera ursinii; assembly: GCF_947247035.1. Taxonomy (NCBI): domain Eukaryota; kingdom Metazoa; phylum Chordata; class Lepidosauria; order Squamata; family Viperidae; genus Vipera; species Vipera ursinii. The sequence continues at coordinate 139,232,581 of NC_139516.1, read as the reverse complement.
GGTTCTCTGTGTGGATGCCACTTCCAGAAGTTCATTCTGGGCCTGGGCAACAAAAAATTAGCTACCAGTTCTGCCGAAGTGGTGAGAACCAGCTGAATCCCACCATTTAACTTATGCGAAATAAGGAGGGATAGATAGAAGACTTGCTCTAACACAGTGTTTTCAAACTTGGCAACTTTAATATGTGTGCACTTCAACTTCTAGAATTCCATACCCAGACTGGTTGGCTAGGAAATTCTGGGAATTGAAGTCCACACATATTAAAGTTGCTCTAAAAAACTGCTCTAAAAGAAAATGTACATATGAGCTTTTACCTCATGAAGTCTTTTGTCTCTTTCTGGCCCCTTTGGGATTTGATGAAGACTTGGTGGGATATACCAGAAACATACATTGCTGAGTTCAGGCTTGAAGATTATTTTTTTAAAGAAAAAAGGAAGAGGTAAAATCAAACATTTTTATTTCTGCAACAAATGTTCTACTTTATCAAATAGGCAGGGGAAATTGGAATCTGAAGTTTTGGAAGCAAAATTAAAATAAATCCACTGTTTATGCAAAATCCTTACTATAAATATAAATTCATGGTAAGCCCATGACTTGCTCAGTTGGCTGATGACATTGCAGAATATTATATTTTTCACATAGTGCCCAGCATGAAAAAGCTCGATGGAAACTTCAGCCATTATATTTCCATCCTTCAGAATTGCCTCACATTAAATATAACTATTCATGCCTGTATAACAGAGGGGAAAATATTTTTACTGCCAACCCAATAAACATCACAAAATAGCTCAGGAGTCGTTTCTCCACTACAGAGTCAAAATTCATAATGAATTAAGCTAAAATGTATTTTTATTAAGTTCACTGCAATCTTAAATATTGGCTGAATTTGTTTCTGCACGAACATAAATTTTAACTTATTTTATTGACAGTTATCATTAGTTCAGGTGTAGGATATTTCCATGAGATGTTTATTAATATCTACTGAGATAAAATGTGTGAAAACAATTTATTTAAGTTTCCTTAATTATATAGAAGTCTCTGAGGCATCTCAATGAATTATTGCATATTTTAAAATTGGCTGTTTTCCATTAGCTCAGAAAAAAAAATTGATTTGTGCGAAGAATATTCCATAAATATCAAAAATTTAGGCTGTAGAACTTTTCCAGATCTAACTTATATTTAGTTTAGCTTTTCAGTCCTTTTTTAAGTTTAGTGATAATTTTACAACTGCTATCTATTTGTGAAGCATTTTTATATCTTTTGATTCATACTGCACATTTGCTACTCTATTTTTCTCTCCTGGGGCATTATGAAAACTAAGGGTTGCCTTTTCTGATGTTCACATATTTATGAAACATTTTACATTTTACACATTAATAGCTCCAGGAAATCTCTGGGGCTTAACATGAAATAAATATGCACCCACATGAATTTGTAAAGAAGTTCTGGAAATGTAGAATTCTAGCATCAGAATGCTACTCAGCTGAAGCAGAAATGTGAGGTTCAAATCCATTTTTGAACATATTTTCATTTAATCTGATTAATTTATTTGGCACTGACTTAACCTAGGGAAAAAGATGTTTCATTCTTCCTAGTCACTGGAAATCCTGATTCACACCCAGTAATAAGTAATACAAAGAATTCACTTGCATGGAGGTTCGTATGCAAAGTTTCAACTAAGAAAAAAAAGTGATTGAAAAAAAAAGGATTGAAGGAGGTGGAGATGGAAGAGGAAAAAAAAACACATTTATTCCTTATAATCCAGCCAAGAAAGATTGGAAGATCTTTGTAACTGTCGTGATAATTAACTTAGTGTGCCCATTTATTTATTTCATTTATATCCTGCCATTATTGTTTTTACAAATAAGTCAAGATGGCAAATATATGCAATATTCCTTCTTTCCCCCTATTTTCTCACAATAACAACCCTGTGACATGGATTGGGCTGAGAGCACCTGGACCAAAATTAGGATTCTTAATCACTACTATACCAAACTGGCTATTTTCATCCTTTGCGAAGAAGACTTTTGTGGGAACTGGAAACTGTAGATTAACAAAATAAAGAAACAATACAGAGACTTCTTGCCACTGTTAACTCCTAACCTCAGCATCAAAAACCAGCTCATAATTGTTTCTTCTCTTGAGTTCCTTATGAAGATATTCTGCAAATTCCAAAAATTTATTGATAGGAATTTCAAATCCTCCCGTGCCCTGTAAAACAGAAAAGGCAGAACAAACACGGTTCCTTCCATTATACACTGCAAGTCTGCAAGGTAAAATGACAATGATTTATCTGGAGCCAGAAAACAATTAAAATGAGGTCCTTTTTACTATAAAGTAACATAATGGCTATATTGGAATTTCAGAAACTGCCTTATGAAGAATAGAAAGATTTCTCTGCAGATTTTTATTAGAGCTTCATTACAAAGAAGTCCAGCAAAGATAGATAAATACTTTTATTGCTGAGGCCCAGCAATACTGATCAGATTTTTATTCATTCATTCATTCATTCATTCATTCATTCATTCATTCATTCATTCAAATGTATTGCTGCTCATCTTACCACAGGGTAACTCCAGGGCTTTTTTTCTCATAGAACGCTCAGAATGGAGTTCCGGTACCTTTTTTGGATGGAACCTTGTAGGGTGGGCAAGGTGGGTTGTATGACATGTGTGAGTTCCGGCACCTTTTTCTTTTACAAAAAAAGCACTGGGTAACTCTATAACTTTGACTTTTGGAATTCTTTCAGGTATTGTTTGGTTGTGTAGCAGAAATGGAGACTTTCTTCACAGATGAGGAGTTCCAAAAAATTTGCCTTCTGACTATATTTGACATTATTTATTATCTATAACTTTCCCACTTACTGTCTCAGTTTCTCTGCCTGCTTTCCATAACAGCATTGGAGACTTCAATGTTTTCCTTTTCTTCTGAGATTCTGTTTGTTGCATTATATCTCAGCTCGGTGGAGATAATTGACTCACATTTTAATGCAAAATTTGTAATTTTGCATCTCCAGAAGGTGCCTTCTCTAAACGTTGTGTTTCAAAAACTGTGTGCACTTTTCCGATCGAGACATGCACAAAAATGTGCTTATTAGAAAGCAGTGTGCAAATGTATATATGCACACATGCACATTAAAAGGAAAACACTTGCAAATGGGTATGTGTGTGTGTGTACATTTATTAATAGTATTAATTTTGACTGGAAAAAAAATCCTCGTGATGCAAATATTAGAACTAAATCTAATATTAAAAACTAAGAAACCGAAAGCAACCAACTTGTTCATCTTTAGTCAGGTACTTCATCCAGTAATGAATTTGCTCCTACTTTAGCTCTCCACATTAGCCATAGTTTGAAGACATCAACATGTCGGCCACACTGGATTGTCTTGTCTCCGGTGTCATAAACTGTATCATAAGCCTTGTCCGGTTGGAAGAGATAGTCAGCATGGAGCTGGTGGCAGGCTTGGAGAAGACCCTAGAGGAAAATAGAGAATAAGAAAAGCATCTACCAACAATTTTATTTTACGTATCGTTATGATCTGATACCATTCTAGAAATGAATTGGGAGAGGACTGCGATTCCCACCAAGCCAAATGTATACCATCCACGCATTACAGGTGCTCCTCAGTTAATTACCATTTGTTCAGCGACCAAAGTTGTGATGGTATTAAGCAAGTGGTAATTACAACCAATCCTCCAAATTCTGGCTGTGGCAGCAGTCTTGTCCTCACCTGTTCATTTATTTAAATTCTTGGCGACTGCTGCAGCATCTCACAGTCATGTGGCTACCATTTGCAGTCTTCCTTGCTAGTTTCCCCCAAGCAAAGCCAATGGGGAAGCCAGCAAGGAAGGCTGAAAGTCAGTTCCATAACTTTCTTCTCCTGGGGAGCCCCACTCGTATTCCATAGTGAACTCGTGCTGGAGCGAACCCTCCCCAGCTCCACTAAACGTCTTTACTGCCCGCATGATTGCTCAAAAGCAGCGGTCTTCAAACTTGGCAACTTTAAGACTTGTGGACTTCAACTTCAGGAATTCCTCAGCCAGCTAAGGCTGGCTGAGGAATTCTGGGAGTTGAAGTCCACAAGTCTTAAACTTGCCAAGTTTGAAGACCCCCTGCTCAGAAGTAATCCAATTAATTTCAGTAAAAGTTGTTTCCAAGGAAGTATATGAGGCAATAGGAACCTTACTCTACTAATCTTTCCTTAGGAAATATTATTTAAACATTAATTAGATATAAGTCTTATTTTTTTATAGAAAACAGGTAGGCTTACCTGGACACCCCCACCCACCCACCCACCCACCCACCCCCAAAAAAAAGGAAATTACCTTTTCATGGACTAAAAAAGCTGAGCACTGCAGTGGAACACCCATCAGTTTGTGAGGATTCCAGGTGACAGAGTTGGCTCTAATTAAAGAAGTGAACTTTAATATCTGCAGCTGTAGTAATATCTGTGTCAATATCTGCAACTATATGATTATACGCAGGGACTGTTCAGAACTGGGTCACGCAAGTGGCTTGTCCGCTGCTTGCGTGGAACCATCCCCTCTCCCTCCCCCCGCCGCTGCCCCTGCCTGTCCACAAAGTCAGAAACATTGGAAACTGCAGATTATAGAAACACAACAACAACAAAACAGAAACAAAAGGGATATTAAATGGAGAACGCTTTTAAAAAAAGAGAATATGAGTAAAGCATTTCTTAAAGCCGGAAAAAATAAACCTCTAAAATTATGGACAGATTATTGTCACTCCATGATCCTATATAAATGTGTGCATTTACTAGTGTCATCATATAATTGCACTAACTCTGTGAAAAACCACTGATTACTGTATATAAGTATCACACTGGAAGTGGTTGATGGATTAAGGGAAGACCCCACCTCTCCTCACCATGTGCATCCCACTCCCTTCCTCCCCCTCTTTTTAATTGTAATTGTAATTTACTACTGTTATTAGAATATTTATTGTTCATGGTTTTCTTGGCTTTTAAAGTTTGTAAGCCGTCCAGAGTCATCTCAAGGTGACGTAGGCGGCAAATAAATCTCATAAAAACCAACAAACTAATAAAATTTAGTTGTAGATAAGCTTGCATTTTCAGTTCCTGATTATTGCCAGTCCTTTTATTTGGTAGGTAAAATGGGAAAATGTTCCCACAACAGGGTTAATTAAGTAAAAACAGTTTAACTCTAAGTGTGAATTGGTTTGTGTAAGGGGAAATTGTACCCTCTGGGGATTAGCTGAACTGAGTCTATTAATGCTTTTCCATTTTCACAACCTATATCTCTCCCTCTTTCAACTGATGAGCAGGTTGTAGGAATAGATTTTTATTTCCCTCCCGCTTGTCATAACACAGTTCACTTTGGTTGTTCAGGAGTCATTATCATTGTAATTATATTCTTTATTTATTCTTTATTTATAAAGAATGATATTTATTTATTCTTCAGCAAAAGGTTACAAACAAAAAAACCATAACTAAGATATTGATCTCACTGTTGTACAAATAAATTACATCATAAGATGCTCACCTTTCAATGCCGTTCAACTTATGGGAATGCTTTCTTGACAATAGTAAACCACCTCCCCATGATGCCTATTGAAATTAAACACACTGTTATCTAAACGAAAAGATTCCACCTTTTATTACATTTTGCCAGCCATACTTACTACACTGGCCTTTCTAAAATATAAGGGAAAAGAGAAGCTAAGGAATTTAAAATAAAAGTTATTGTATAGTGGAAGGAAAAACTAGAATATCCAATTTTGGGGAATCAATGAGACCAAGTGTGAAGTAATGTGAATATACATCTTACCATTTAAACTTGAAATTGACTAATCAGAAAATATTATTCATCTTTATTGGACACTCAAAGAAGGATCATTAGATTTTTTTTTAGGTGGGTATTGTAAACAATTTGAAGTTTCCTTAATTCATATGACCTGGTCTTTCCAACTGTAGCCTTGTTTTGGTTTTAAATCACTACATATGTCAAAACACATGGGAAGAAATATGACAATTAAGGAACCATGCAATGTTTAATTATATTTCTAAAATATGAAGTTTGTTGTCTCATGAGGAGCTTTGGTTCTGTTGAGGCAATTGGAAAGAAACTTACTCTCTGATTTTAAGGACAGAATCCAGGATATGAGTTTGTTATCTGATGATAAGATTAAGGATTGAATTAATTTTATATTGTTACTGCAGTTATTATGTAGATCAGACATGTCAAACACAAGGCCCGGGGGCCAGATCCGGCCTCCGAAGTGGTTTCATGCGGCCCGCAAAACCATCCTGGAAACAGTGAGGGAACGGCCCCCACTGCCTTGGCCCTGGCCCAGAGACTCTCCTTCTGCCACAGGCCCTCAGATCTGTCCCACTCCTGCCCAGGCCCCCATAGGCACCCTTGATGCAACGATGTAGAGCTGGCCATGCCCACCCAGTAGGCCATACGCACTCTAGCCACGCCCACCCAGTAGGCCATGCCCACCCAGGCCATACCCATCCGGCCCCCTGAAGGCAACCGCAATGCTGATGCGGCCCTCAATGAAATTGAGTTTGACACCCCTGATGTAGATCCTTTTCCTGTTTTTCTTTTTTGTCACTTCCAGTATATACTAATCACCATTTTATCAGGAGTCTATTAGTTGGAATCCTTAGGCACAAAATCATCTTTGTGAGATTGAGTCTTTTAACTTCTGCAGTCCAGGCAATTGCCAGGAGTCAACACAAAGTACTGCTTTAAAGTGTGTCATATTATGTACTAAATAATATGATTTAGTCATAGGAAGGAAATTACTGAAGTCAAATAACAATCTATTGCAACATCCCATTAGTTGTATTCTAGCTCAAGGTGTTATTTTGATATAACCAAGATTTTATTCTTACCTTTGTTTACATTAAGAGAATAATCTTAAGAGTGGCAATGACCTTTCTCTCCTTGAAAGCAAGTAACATCTTTCATGGTTATCTTTGCTCATCATATGCAATTATAAATCAATTTTATAAGACTCCAACCAATTCACTGCATTTTAAATTGCCTAAATTACTGTTATTTATCTACATCGCTCTTGTGTATATTTAATAGGGCTGCATAAATCTTTCAAATAGATTTTATACAATCTGAAAAGAAACTAGAGTTTGCAATATCCACAGAAAGAAACAACCTCTCTTCAAACCATTGAAGCCATTCAGAGTCATTTTGGATGGTGAGGTGGGCAGCATATAAATTTAATAAATATTTTTTCCCCTAGACTCTTAAAATTGGTTTGTAAGCTGCTTCAAGTTGATCCTGCACAGTGAAGAAGTTGGGAATGTATATTTGTGAGGGGACAGCTTATACAGCAGCTCAGCTTCTGTCTCACCACTAGTTGGTTGCAGCATTGAGTGTGAAAACAAGGATCTTACATCCACATGCATCCAAAGATTGTATTTTTCACAAATGTCAGCAATGTTGATGAGAGGATCAAAGGCTCCATACACTGTTGTGCCAGCTGTGGCACTAACATACAGTGGTATTTTCCCCTGAAAAAAAATACAACAGCCTATATTAAAGCACATACAATCTGTCCTCTGTTGTAATCATTCTTATAAATAAAACATGTTTCCATTTTGGATGTGGTGGTACTGTATAGCTAGGATGTTTTAGTTCAGAAGAGATCAATTCATGTTTTGCATGTAACAACTTGTGTGCTTTAAACTTTAACAACTTTAAAGACCTTCCTCATTAGTTACACCATATAGAACAGGGGTGTCAAACTCAATTTCATTGAGGGCCACATCAGCATTGTGGTTGCCCTCAGGGGGCCGGGTGGGTGTGGCCAGGGTGGGCATGGCCTACTGGGTGGGCGTGGCTAGAGTGTGTATGGCCTACTGGGTGGGCATGGCCAGTTCTACATCGTGCCTATGGGGGCCTGGGCAGGAGTGGGACAGATCTGAGGGTCTCTGGCAGAAGGAGGGTCTCTGGGCCAGGGCCAAGGCAGTGGGGGCTGTTCCCTCACTGTTTCCAGGATGGCTTCGCAGGCCGCATGAAACCACTTTGCAGGCCGTATCTGGCCCCTGGGCCTTGTGTTTGACATGTCTGATATAGAATATCGCATCAATAAAAAATAAAATAAAATGCCTTCTTTCAACCAAACAAAGCATATCTTGTAACACCCTCAAGTGAAGACTGATTTCTGGGGACTTCATGGTAATATTGACAACAAAATGAAGTGGCTTTTCACTCTTGCTTTCTGGGATGATTCTCAGTCTAACACTTCCTTTTCCAAGTTCAACTCTGTCCAAGTCCTGTTTACCTTCTAATCACGTCATGTGAGGTGTTGTGATATATCACAACTTTTTCCCCATTGCCGGAGCTTGGGTGGGTGCCGTTTCGGCATGATGCATCCAGCCTGTGGGCCAGCAGTTTGATACCCCTGTTCTAAGCCCTCAGATAATTATTAAAATACTACTGTGTTTCATAGACATTCTTAGGAAATTTTAAAAAATGATGAGTCAGTGCATCCTAAAGATTTTTATGAGAAAAATCTTGAATTCATTTTCTTTTTTTATTAATATATTTATAAACCACCTTTTCCCAAGTAGTTTCAGAATCATGGACAGGAAGCTTGACATAAACACATAACAACTGCATGCAGTCCAACAAAATTTGAGCAAGTGTTCTGAAGACAGTAAAAAGAGAGGGAAGAGAATAGAGGAGGGGGAAGGAAGTAGGAAGGTTGGAAGGAAAGAGGAGAAGTGGGGAGAAACGGGAGGGGAGTGGTGAGGGAAAGAGAAGAGGAGAGGAAGAAGAGGGAAGTAGGAAAGAAAGGAGAAAGGGAGAAAGAAAGTAGAGAAGAGGGAAGAGAGAGAAGGAGGGTGGATACAGTGAAAGGGGAAATGGACAAGCAGCACCCAAACGTACGTGTGTGTATTTATGTATGGCGATATATTTGTTGACTTGTTTGTGGAAGAAATGGGAAAATAAAATTAGATAGATAGATAGATAGATAGATAGATAGATAGATAGATAGATAGATAGATATAGATATAGATATATGTTTTCTGAGGTTTTCGCGGGTGTTTGTATGTATATCTTTGGTCATTCAGGTTTTTTCCCCACATAGAATTGAAGGTGTAAGAGCAACGTTTCGACGAAATCTCATCCGTCATTCATTGAAACGTTGCTCTTACACCTTCAATTCTACGTGGGAAAAAACCCGAATGACCAAATATATATATAGTTAATTAGCAAGGTCCATTCAAAAAACCTTGACAAATACTTAAACATATATATATATATATATATATATATATATATATATATATATATATATATATATATATATATATATATATATATATATATACATACAGTAAAACAGAGTAAAAAGCTAAGTTTGAAAATGTTTTGTTTTTTTAAGAAAACTGATATTAAAATTATTGGAGCCAGTTGTACCTCTACAATATTATGGTTGAGCTTACTGAACAAAATAGCCAAGGATGCTATTTCTATAAACCATCCTCCCTGCCCACTGCTTTTCTATTACAAATCTTGTAATATGCTGCCCAATGCCAGCATATTCTAATCTAAGAAGAGCCCAAAGGACGATTTTCCTTATGATATCTTCCCCTGGGGTGTAACTGAAATACGAGGAAGTAGAAAATTCTTATGGCCTTTTTAAACCACCATCTCATTAACCTGTCCTTTTTGGTAATGTATGACTACCCTAGAAGCAAGGATGAGCAATGGGTTGTTGTTTTTATCTGCTCACTTTTCTCTCTTTCCCCTTTTGGAAAAAGAAAAGAAAAGAAAACTATTCTACATATTTTTAGATATCCCACCGAAGTCAAATTTCCATTAGCATGATAATTCAAAGTTATCAACCAATGTATGTTCCAGAGGAATAGTCACGGGAGTAGAGACTGAAAGAGTTTACAGGTTTCTTGGGACATGAATAGTACCTTACTTTATCAAATTAATGAAAATGCCATGAAGCATAAAACCAACAGAATAAGAAAACAAACAAACAAACAAACCTGTTTCTTGACTTTGATAATATTTTTCTCCAGTTCAGATGGAATCATTTTCCCTCTGTTAAGTTGGGTTTTTTTTTTTAAAAAAAATAGTGGTTAATAAAGATGGCATGCCTGAATTTTCCAAAAATGTAAAAAAAACCCTTTCTTTTCCAAGCAAATCCTTTCACAGACATGTACTTCTAAACAAATATCCATGTCACTCAAGTTCCATTCAATCATTTTCAACATGAACACATGTACAAACACATATACACACAATCAAGTGAAGAGGACAGGATAGAGCTTGTAGGACAAATTCATGGGTGTCAAGCTCTATTGCAGGGGTGTCAAACTCAATTTCATTGAGGGCCGCATCAGCATTGCGGTTGCCCTCAGGGGGCCGGGTGGGTATGGCCAGGGTGGGCGTGGCCTACTGGGTGGGCGTGGCTAGAGTGCGTATGGCCTACTGGGTGGGCGTGGCCAGCTCTACATCGTTCGCATCAAGGGTGCCTATGGGGGCCTGGGCAGGAGTGGGGCAGATCTGAGGGTCTCTGGCAAAAGGAGGGTCTCTGGGCCAGGGCCAAGGCAGTGGGGGCCGTTCCCTCACTGTTTCCAGGATGGCTTCGTGGGCCGCATGAAACCACTTCGCGGGCCGGATCCGGCCCCCGGGCCTTGTGTTTGACATGTCTGCTCTATTGCATCACGTGATGTATCGTGATGTATCATGACATTTTTTGCCTTTGTGGCACCAGGGTGGGTGTGGCCTGTGTGTGTATCATGAAGAAAATGAACAATGGAGGAATTAGACCAGGAGTGTCAAACTGGCGGCCCACGGGACAGATGGGCCGCCAGTTTGACACTCCTGGTCTAATTCCTCCATTGTTCATTTTCTTCATGATACATGGTGAACTTCCTCAGTACTGTAGAATAATATTCTATCGCTCATTGAAACCCACTTGGAGGGGGAGACTACATTAAAAATTAGATGCAGAGGTGTCCACCAATAGTAGATCTTGACTTTTGAATATGTAGAAAACTTTGAGCATAGGAAATAAAGACACAATAGAAGTCATAAAACCATTGCAATCTCCTTTTATGTCTCCAAGAAATGATGAAGGATATCAATGAAGTCCTTATCCCTTTTTTCCCTGTCAGCAAACAAAATAAATTAATAGAATAAAATCTGTTTACTGCTTGGTGAGAAAGTAGACTTGGATTTGCAGTAGAAGTTTGGAAAAAAGTCCTTTATTGTTTTTAATTATACTAACATTCTTTGTTAAAACATCATTCATGTTCCAATTGACTCATTAAATGCATTGATGTTCTTGATATCCTTATACATACAGCCATTTTCCCCCGATAACAACAGAACTAACTTCAGCAGCTACATCTTGATGGCACCGATGGGGACAATAGACCTAGTTTCAGTTGATGTATTATTTATGAGAAATTAATTGATACATTTTACAAGAATTCCTTGACTTCATGGCAGATTGGTACAACGCAGGAGGATAAAATTGTCTGGAGGCAATAACTGAAATAATCTATGCTGCTCTGGGAAAGGTAGCTGTTCCTCATTGTTTGTGAAAGGTTTGCCAAATAATTGACAACTAAGTCATTTGGTCAGGGAGATTTAACCTACTGGGGAAGGGGGGCACATTTTAATAAATAATAATAATAATAATAAAACCTTTATTGTCAAAGTAGAACATGTGTACATTGAGATTAGCTGAGCCTCCCCCCGTGCTCTCTCCCCCCAACACACAGTGACAACAAACCCTCCATCCTACCACACCATGTGAACCAACTACACCACACACCGGCCTCCCAAGTCAATTCTGCATAAGATTATGTCCCATTTAAAAGCCTAACAGCCCACGGATAAAAGCTATTTTTCAGCCTGTTGGTACGGCTGGCTATATTCCTGTATCTCCTACCAGATGGTAGGAGAGTAAAGAGATACCGTCCAGGGTGTGAGTCATCCCTGAGAATCTTCCTCACTCTTCCAAGGCAACGAGCCCTGGCGATGTCATCCAGTGGTGTCAGGGAACAGCCCACAATGTCTTGTGCTGTGCTCACTACCCTCTGTAATACTTTCCTGTCCGCGGCTGTCAGACCAGCATACCAAACCACAATACCATACGAGAGGACGCTCTCTATGGTAGACCGGTAAAAGAGGGTCATTAGCTGTTGTTCTACCCTGTTCTTCCGCAAGATCCTAAGAAAGTCAAGCCTCTGTTGGGCCTTTCTAGCCACCTGGGTTGTGTTAACTTTCCAGGTCAGATCTTCACAGAGGTAGACTCCCAGAAATTTAAAGGAGGAAACTCTTTCTACACAGTCCTCCCCGATGTAAAGTGGGGCAGGTTCCTCCTTTTTTCTCCGGAAGTCTAACACCATCTCTTTCGTCTTGCCGATGTTTAGGTGCAAGTTGTTGTTACTACACCATATGGATAGTTTTTGTACCTCCGCCCTATATGCTGTCTCATTTTGTAAAAATAATGAATCTGAAAGATGAAAATACATCTTTATCAGAGAACCACAGAGGAAGTGAGTTGTACATACTGATATTATGCAGGAAAACTTTGAGAACCTTACCTTTCATCACATTTGATAGCAATAACATTATCCACGCCAATTCCAACAACTGCTGCTGCCTTTTTAATAGAATAGTGACTCTGAAATAATTTAATAGAGAAAAACATCAAATAGAAAAAAGAAAATTTTACTAAGTGCATTAGTGATAAGCAATTTTATAATTGCTCTTGTCTTAAGAAAAATTGAAGGGTGGTAACACTAAGTTTAAAACCATGACTGGTCTGCTAACATTAGTGGGACTACAGTTCAGTTTTAACAATCCTTGTATCTGGGAGTAAACCCCATTTAATTAAATTAGAGGAACCTGTGAGTAGGTATGTATAAATAAGTTAACAAACAAATTAAGACTTAATGGTGATGATATTAGAGGAGGCAGCAGATGACTTTCACACTATTCAAAAGTGTTTGCGGGTGATCAGGGAACTAAATATCTCTAAGCAGAAAAGATTTCAAAGTATTTTGTTTTTGAGAGAATTAACAATAGCCATAGTACAATTTACTTCTTTTCTGGGTTTTTACTGATGGAAGTGCTTCCTCCCTCTTTCTCAGTAGTGTAAATTTAATATAATTATGGGGCAGTATGCAGAAAAATAGCAAATAACCTAAATAACCTGTTTTGAGACAGTTGACTTGTTACCATAAAAGGTAACATGCGTGCTAATCATTTCCAACTCTAGGGGCCGGTGCTCATCTCCGTTTCAAAGCCGAAGAGCCAGCACTTGTCCGAGGACGTCTCCGTGGTCATGTGGCCGGCATGACTAGACGCCAAAGGCGCACGGAACGCTGTTACCTTCCCACCGCAGTGGTCCCTATTTTTCTACTTGCATTTTTACGTGCTTTTGAACTGCTAGGTTGGCAGAAGCTGGGACGAGTAACAGGCGCTCACTCTGTTACGCGGCACTCGGGATTCGACCCGCCAAACTGCCGACCTTCTGATCGGCAAGCTCAGCATCCTAACCCACTGAGCCACTGCGTCCCTTTCTTGTTACCATAGGGAGAGTGAAAGAAATAACAAGAAAATATGCTAAATTATTTCTATGAAAGCTTAACTCATAAGTGAAATTACCAACTAAGTGTGCCTTGTCTAATCTACAATCAAAATATCTCCATAATATAATCTATAATACAGTACAGTTGTGATCAATGAGGAAAATATAATCAAAGTTCATAATTTTTTGATTTACAGTTTATTAATTTATAACTGCTTAGGCTAGTCATCTTCCTAAGATAGTGACATTGCTTAAAGTGAGTCACATTTTATGCACATTGGAATTTATATTAGTCTTTCACATCTGATGTTCTCTATATATGGGGGTTCTGTTGCTCAGAGAGTTTTCCAGTTCTTCCAAATATATCTTTAATACATAATAACAATACTTCTAAAATAACTGTCAGGAATTCGATTCTCACCTGGTTAAGGTTGACTCAGCCTTCCATCCTACCAAGGTCAGTAAAATGAGGACCCAGATTGTTGGGGGCAATATATGCTGACACTGTAAACCACTTATATAGCACTGTAAAGTGGTATATATGTCTAAGTGCTCTTGCTACAACAATATACCTAGAGCCAATTGTCATATTGGATATAGCAACATTAGGTTGACACAAAAATCACATTACACCAGCAACATGGATCAGGGATGACTGCAACAGTAATCATTGTTCCTAGGCTGAAAGATTCATGTGTTATTGGTAGCTACCAGTCACTGACTTTGCTCTGGGTCTTGCACAACATCTCTTGTGGCTGTCATGACAGGAATAGTTCACAATGCACAAACTTACATTATTGCTATCAGAAAGCAACACTTCCTCATCTCTACAACTAGCCATGCATTATACATTAAAAATTCATTTTCCTCCCTTTTGACAAGGTAACTTTCTTTCTGGTAAGTAATCAATTGCTAAAATTAGGGAGAATGGAATTGAGAGTTGGTGAATGTCAGTCCTTGAGGTAGGTAAAGTCAGAAAAAAAAGGATTCATTAAGAGTCTTAAAATGTACTTTAATGTGTTTGGGCATTGTACCAGAATTTTGAAAGCCTATTAAAGCCCTCCCTTATTCCAATTTATAGTTAATACAATGAAAGTGGACTTGTTTTGAGTTTCTTTCTCATGGTTTCTACTTTCCCAGGTCTCAGATATCTTTTCTGTAATGGCTTTACATTCTTCTGGCATTTTGTCATACTGACAGTTCATTCAACAAACATGTATTATTAAGATAATTGCAGTCTGCCATAGTCAAATAATTTTATACAGGTGTGATTGCACACGTAAATACTCACATGTTCAGAAATGAACAATATGATCTCTGGAAGGGCTGCCATGCCTTTGGTTTTAATCTCAGGGTAGTATTTATAGCGAGCAACTAAAACACTGTAGAGGTTTGATATGCTTCCCCCTGGTTAAAAAAAATACATTTTATTACCATTTGAATAGCTGAGTGTCATTGGGAATTAATGCTTCATCTCATAATTTCAAGTCAAACAGACAAATTTCAGATACGAAATGCAGATTATTTTAAAATATTCCATGTAGTGAATATGGATCATCCACACAGGTAATGTTCTCAATTCCAATTTTTTAGAGGCAGTTTATTTCCATTCAGGATATTTTTCAATGCCAAGGAAGGTCTGTGTAGAAAAGCCATGAAAAGCTTGCTATGTAAGCACAACTAACCTAATTACATTCTTATCCACTAGGATACAACATAATTTTTCAGTGTTAAAAATGATGTTGCATTGATCTCAGTGTGCTGAATTCCACAACCTTCTATGATCTCAGTGAAAATTCTTATCATCTCACATCCACTGGTGATTTGCAGCATTGTTATAAAGCTTTGGGTGCCCCAAAAATAGTTGAGGACAGAAAGTAGAACAGGATGGCTTTATTCTTGTTGTTAGTTGCGAAGTCTTGTCCGACCCATCGTGACCCCATGGACAACATTCGTCCAGGCCTTCCTGTCCTCTACCATCTTCTGGAGTCCATTTAGGCTCACCTCTACTGCTTCAGTGACTCCATCCAGCCACCTCATTCTCTGCTGTCCCATTCTTCTATTGCCCTCAATCTTTCCCAGCATTAGGCTCTTCTCCAGTGAGTCCTTCCTTCTCATTAGGTGGCCAAAGTATTTGAGTTTCAACTTCAGGATCTGGCCTTCTAAAGAGCAGTCAGGGTTGATCTCCTCTAGGACTGACCGGTTTGATCGCCTTGCAGTCCAAGGGACTCGCAGGAGTCTTCTCCAGCACGATAGTTCAAAGGTCTCAATTCTTTGGTGCTCAGCCTTTCTTGTGGTCCAACTTTCACAGCCATACATTGCAACTGGGAAGACCATAGCCTTGACTATACACACTTTTGTTGGCAGGGTGATGTCTCTGTTTTTTAGTGTGCTGTCTAGATTTGCCATGGCTTTCCTCCCCAGGAGCAAGCATCTTTTAATTTCTTGGCTCCAGTCCCCATCTGCGGTGATCTTGGAGCCCAGGAAAGTAAAATCTGCCAGGAATTGAGAGGACCGGATGCCATGATCTTGGTTTTCTTAATGTTAAGTTTCAAGCCAACTTTTGCACACTCCTTCACCCACAACAAGAGGCTCTTTAGTTCCTCTTCACTTTCTGCCATTAGAGTGGTATCATCTGCATATCTTAGGTTGTTGATATTTCTCCCAACAATCTTAATTCCAACTTTTGATTCATCTAGCCCTGCATTTCTCATGATGTGCTCTGCATATAAGTTAAACAGGCATGGTGACAGTATACAGCCTTGCTGGACTCCTTTGCCAATTTTGAACCAATCAGTGCTTCTGTGTCCAGTTCTCACTGTTGCTTCTTGGCTCACATATAGGTTTCTCAAGAGACAAATAAGATGGTCTGGTACTCCCATCTCTTTAAGAACTTGCCACAGTTTGTTGTGATCCACACAATCAAGGGCTTTAGCATAGTCAATGAAGCAGAAGTAGATGTTTTTTCTGGAACTCCCTAGCTTTCTCCATGATCCAGCGTATGTTGGCAAATTAATCTCTAGTTCCTCTGCCTCTTTGAAATCCTGCCTGTGCCTCTTGTACAGTGTTGTGAACCTCCCTCCATAGTTCTTCAGGCACTCTGTCTATCAGATCTAATTCCTTAAATCTATTTGTCACCTCTACTGTATATTCGTCAGGGATATGATTTAGTTCATACCTGAGTGGCCTAGTGTTTTTTCCTACTTTCTTCAGTTTAAGCCTAAATTTTGCAACGAGAAGCTCATGGTCTGAGCCACAGTCAGCTCCTGGACTTGTTTTTACTTACTGTATAGAGCTTCTCCATCTTTGGCTGCAGAGCACATAGTCAATCTGATTTCTGTGTTGACTGTCTGGTGATGTCCATGTGTTGGGTTGTTGGAAAAGAGTCTTTGCTATGACCATCGTATTCTCTTGACAAAATTCTATCAGCCTGTGCCCTGCTTCATTTTGTACTTCAAGGCCAAACTTGCGTGTTATTTCAGTTATCTTTTGGCTTCCTACTTTAGCATTCCAATCCCCCATGATGATAAGGACATCATTTTTTGTTGTAAGTTCTATAAGGTGCTGTAGGGATTCATAGAACTGGTCAATTTCATCATCTTCAGCACCGGTGGTTGGGGCATGGACTTGGACTACTGCGATATTGAATGGTTTGCCTTGGATTCAAACTGAGATCATTCTGTCATTTTGGGGATTGTATCCAAGTATTGCTTTTCCTACTCTTTTATTGACTATGAAGGCTATTCCATTTCTTCTGATGGATTCTTGCTCGCAGTAGTATAACTGATGGTCATCTGAATTAAGTTCACCCACTCCTGTCCATTTTAGTTCACTTATTCCTAAGATGTCAATGTTCAGTCTTGTCATCTCTTGTTTGACCACATCCAGCTTTCCTTGATTCATGGATCTTACATTCTAGGTTCCTATGGAGAAAAAATCTTTACAGCATTGGACTTTCTTTTCACCACCAGATACATCCACAGCTGAGCATCTTTTTGGCTTTGGCCTAGTCGCTTCATTCTTTCTGGCACTACTAATACTAGCCCTCTGCTCTTCCCCAGTAGCATCTTGGATGCCTTCTGACCTGAGGGGCTCATCTTCCAGTGCCATATCTTTTTGCCTTTTGGTACTGTCCATGGGGTTTTCATGGCAAAGATACTAGAGTGGGTTGCCATTTCCTTCTCCAGTGGATCATGTTTTGTCAGAACTCTCTGCTAAGACCTGTCAATCTTGTGTGTCCCTGCATAGCTTCATTGAATTATGCAAGCCCCTTCACCACAACAAGGCAGTAATCCATGAAGGGGACAGGATGACTAAGGATGACATTTTTCTTTGTAGGTTCTTATTAAAACCCAGCTAACACAATGGTTTTGCCATTTATGTATTCATTTTAAGGAAGGGAGAAAATATTGAGAAAGAGGAAAATATATTATCTTTATGTATATATGTACAATATGTACATATATTCCCACTGTTATTATTTTTATAAATAACCCAAGATGGCAAACATACCTAATACTCTCTCCTACCCCTATTTTCCCCACAACCAGAACTCTGTGCGGAGAGTTAGGCTAAGAGCCATATAAGACAGCTGGCCCAAATTCAGCTGTCTTATATGGCTAGGGTGAGACTAGAACTCAGTATTTGAAATGTCAGCAGGCTACATTGTTTGCATAATCTGAATAACACTTAACATTTTCAACCTACTTACCTGGGGAAAATATGCCATCTGATTTGCTTTCTTCCCATCCAACAATTTCCTGCATTTTTTTCAGTAAGATCTCCTCCATTATGATGAACACTGGTGCTATTTCGTATGTAAACCTGTTAATATATTTTTAATGTAATCAACATAACACAGACATAAATGAGCAAGAAAAAGAACACACCATAACCATTTTTCAAAGTTCTTTTAACCACCAAACTAGAATTAACAATAATCTCCAGATTTGCTAGGATGTTCACATATGCCTGGCCACACCAAGTGGCAGCCATTTTCTCTGTTTACCATGTGAGTACCAGATACATTTGACACAACAGTCTGTCACAGACTTATACAAATAAGAACTGTTATCAGCGAAAATGTGGTGGCCATTGTCTTTCACATTTTTTTTACTGTTATAAGATTCACATTATTTCTGCCTCTCTATTTGGCAGCCTCTCTTTAATGTTGATTGAATGGTTCTATATTATAGTGCACTCTGAGCCATTCAATAAAACTCTCAATAAAATATCAATGTAAAGAAATACATAGAAGGACAGCTTGTGTCCTAGAATCTCCTTCTTTCTATGACTTTAGGATGAGATAACTTTATTTCTGTTTCATGCTGCTTTATAGGCCATATGAAGTAACTTGCTAAGGCATATACCGGTAAATTGAATAAAGGAATAAATAAAAGTTGTGTATTGTAGTTGTGCATTGTAGGGCTTGATGTTTTAGGTTCCTGGGCAACTAAGAGTTTATGGGTGTTATTGTATACCCTAATTTTAACTATCAAACATGCTGCATATAAATCAGACTGTTTAGCAAGGAAAGGGGATCTTTTTCAAAGCTTTTGAAGAGTTGAACTGATGCCATCTTGTATCACAAATGGCTCTCTTTGTTCCATCCAAATTATTAGATACTTAACCCAGAAGAGGAAATGTTTAAATTTGCTGATATTTTGTATAATTTACCATGACCATTAATTCACAGAGTCTACCTCTGTGAAGATCTGACCTGGAAAGTTAACACAACCCAGGTGGCTAGAAAGGCCCAGCAGAGGCTTCACTTTCTTAGGGTCTTGTGGAAGAACAGGGTAGAACAACAGCTAATGACCCTCTTTTACCAGTCCACTATAGAGAGCGTCCTCTCGTATGGTATTGTGGTTTGGTATGCTGGTCTGACAGCCGCGGACAGGAAAGTATTACAGAGGGTAGTGAGCATAGCACAAGACATTGTGGGCTGTCCCCTGACACCACTGGATGACATCACCAGGGCTCGTTGCCTTGGAAGAGTGAGGAAGATTCTCAGGGATGACTCACACCCTGGACAGTATCTCTTTACTCTCCTACCATCCAGTAGGAGATATAGGAGTATAGCCAGCCGTACTAACAGGCTGAAAAATAGCTTTTATCCGTGGGCTGTTAGGCTTTTAAATGGGATATAATCTCTGTGAACTTATG
Organism: Vipera ursinii; assembly: GCF_947247035.1. Classification (NCBI taxonomy): domain Eukaryota; kingdom Metazoa; phylum Chordata; class Lepidosauria; order Squamata; family Viperidae; genus Vipera; species Vipera ursinii. The sequence continues at coordinate 139,212,838 of NC_139516.1, read as the reverse complement.
CAGAATTGACTTGGGAGGCCGGTTTGTGGTGTAGTTGGTTCACATGGTGTGGGGTTTGTTGTCACTGTGTGTTGGGGGGAGAAAGCATGGGGGGAGGCTCAGCTAATCTCAATGTACACATGTTGTACTTTGACAATAAAAGGTTTATTATTATCTGAAGTTCTCAACAAACTTCCCATTGACTCCAGTGAACTTTTTCCAACAGTTTTTTTCCTCCACATTTATTACATAATGGCCATCTTGTTAAAATTTTACCAGGGAGATGAATTCTGATGCTCAGAATGTTACACATGTGACTGAAGCATGAGCAAAAGTATTTCAATCTTTCTGTGCTGAGCAGAAGCACTAGCCTCTTCTATAGCCTGCAAGAGCTGTTAATATTGGTAATATTACTTGAGCACTGAAGTTTATTTACAACAACAAATGCCAAATTATTTTTGTTTTTCTTGAATAGAAGAAAATAAATGCAGGTAGTCCTGAATTTACAACTGTTCATTTAGTGAGTTACAACGACACTGAAAAAAGTGGCTATTTTTCACAGTTATAACTTGTGCAGCATACCCACGATCATGGGGTCAAAATTCAGATGCTTGTCAACTGGTTCGTATTTATGACCATTGCTGTGTCTCAAAGTCATGTGATCCCTTTTGCGACCTTCTGGTAACCAAAGTCAATGAGGAAACCAGATTCACTTAACAACCGTGTTACTAACTTATCAACTGCAATGATTAACAACTAAAGGAAGAAAGATTGTAAAATGGGGGCAAAGCTCACTAAACAAATGTCTCACTTAACAGAAATTTTGGGCTCAATTGTGGTCATAAGTCAAGATCTACCTGTATTACTAATGAGACTACAAACCTGTCAACACACATAGGGGTTTTGCTTCTGGATCAACAGGAAAAAGATCTTTTTAAAGAACTAAACAATGTACTACTTTTAAGAAGTAGCTTTTATTGGTTTGTATTACTTATTGCACATGATCCAGCCAGCCTATTAGGCATAAAGTATCAAGCAGTTATCATTTAAAATGTCAATCAGATTTTCCTTAATACATTGGGGTAAACCCAGGATTTACTAAGCTCCCCAAGTCCCAAGAACGTAGTAGACCATGCCATTCATGCTTCTTATTTCCCCTTAAAGAAGGGAAATAGTCTTTGGGGAATGGTAATTTGCAGACCTTTCAAAATGATAGTCCAAACCCCAGATGCATGTTCTTTTTATTAAGAAAGGGAGCATGGTTAATAACGTGTACTTTAATCCTAAAAAGAACTTTTTTTCAATAGAAAAATGTGGCTTTTTATCGAACAGTCTACACACTTTTCCAATATATTGCAAATGCTTATTTATTTGGTTTATGTACTTCTCAGCTGGCAAATGTACTTTGTTCTAGATAAACATTTAAAAATTGAGAATCAAATGAAAAATGGAAACAGTGAAGGTGACAGTGTCAAAGGCTAGTATAAAAGAAAGAAAAGTAGCACGTTAAACTATTAGATGGTCATTGGAACATCTTGTTTTAGTACTTTAAAACGTGTGTGTTCATGTTTGTGTGCATGTGCACGCATGTGTGTATATGTACAGGCACAGATATAGAGAAGATTCCAATGAGGTTCTTGGAGAAGAATCTTTGTATTAACAAAGTCCTTCATTTGTCTTTTCATTCTTAAAGAGTAGCTTACTATTCTGCTGAAATATTATTTATTGTCAGATTAATGATATACAGTATATATAAAACTGAGATTACAGTACATACATGTTTGTATTTGCAGTAGCTGTCAGCCATTCTCCAACCAGTCCTATAATGTCAAGGCCACTGGAGAGTTGGTTGAAATAACGGGGATGTGCTTAAAAATACAAATGTTAGAAATACATTATTTTAATTCACTGTAACTGTTGCAATAAAGCATCCACAGGGAGTTGGAAGATAGTGTAAAAAAAAGCATTTAGCCCGTGTGCCTAGATGTTTTATATATGAAAAGAGGTGGCATTTTTTATGGGACTACAATATCCATCAAAACATTCATGGCACAGCGGTGAACAAAGAGCAAAAGTCTCTTCCAGAATCTGCATTACAAAAGACACTTCTGAGAGATGCATCCAAGAAAGAATACTGTGAAAAATGATATAGTCCATGAAAGTTTGCGCTGTGGAGATTTATATTTTAGAAGTCTGCATTGGAAAAGCTTAAAAATCATAAAATCTAGCATCAGGGTGAAGAAAAGGCAAAAGGCAACCACCCCCCCCCCCTAAAATTATAGTCTCTAGGGAAGAATTGGTAGTTGCAGACATTTGCTGGTGCATGAGAAGTAATGAAATTAGCTTAGCTAGTAAAATCCTCAGAACATGCTTGCTCATGGTGGAACAATGCAATTGCATGCACAAGAAACCTGAGAGTCACAAGAATAGGAAACTTACAGGTAAAGGTAAAGGTTCCCCCGCACATGTGTGCTAGTCGTTTCCAACTCTAGGGGCCGGTGCTCATCTCCGTTTCAAAGCCGAAGAGCCAGCGTTTGTCTGAGGACATCTCCGTGGTCATGTGGCTGGCATGACTAGACACCAAAGGCGCACAGAACGCTGTTACCTTCCCACCGTAGTGGTCCCTATTTTTCTACTTGCATTTTTACGTGCTTTTGAACTGCTAGGTTGGCAGAAGATAGGAAACTTATGATAATGCTAATATATGTGTGTTGTGTGAGGGTAAAGGTTTGTTATCCGAGCTTGTGGGTTGGTTTCCCAACATTTTGTAACATCTTACCTAGCTTGATGATGAAACATTTGGACACCAACCCACAAACTCAGAGAAGGATCCTTCACCCTCATCCTACACTACACTTTAGCTACAAATGTTCTCCAGTATTGCAGATAGATAGATGATAGATAGATAGATAGATAGATAGATAGATAGATAGATAGATAGATAGATAGATAGATAGATAGATAGATAGATAACTTTTACAGGTATGTCAAAGGCAACGGCTTAAGAAAAGTGGAACTTGGGGAGAGGGCAGTGCAGTGTACTAAGCATAGCACAATGTACCACTTGTTACTGGAAAATAGGGGTAAATGTGCTGGTGACTGCTAAACATTGCAAATGCAAGCTAAGCGATATTAACAAAGTTTGATAAAGTCATAGGATAACCTATGAGAGATTGGCTTAAGGTGGGTTTAGGGAGAAGCATCTATAAAAACTGTACTATAGCAGGAGTGGTCTTGACACAGGCCTGGTGGGAATGATCCTCTTGCTTCCTTTCTTCTGCGCAGAATAAAGCTTTTGTAAATCTCCACTTCAGTATGAGGTTTATTGGGCATCACATCCCAGGCTGAAGCAGTTTTCTGGGGCAACAAGGGGACTTTGTGTTTAGTTCTGAGCAGTGCTTTTTTTGTAAAAGAAAAAGGTGCCGGAACTCACACATGTCATACAACCCATCTTGCCTACCCTACAAGGTTCCATCCAAAAAAGGTGCCGGAACTCCGTTCTGAGCGTTCTATGAGAAAAAAAAGCCCTGGTTCTGAGAAATCCCATTCTTCCTGTCTTGGCTTCACTCTCTGCTCTGTTTCTCTTCCCCTACAGCTCTTGAAACTCTTAATATTTTTGTTTGTTTGCATTTCCTCATCTTTCAGCCTTCTCCCTGCATTTTCTTAAAATTTTTGCATGCTTTGTGAAAATAAGTGAGACTTTGTTACAGATATAAGTTTCAAATCCATTAAAATACCTAATGCCTTTTCCATGCAAACAACAGCCTCCTATAGCTATTAGTCACTCAATCAGATAAGCTACCTGCTTCCTTCTACCAGGCTCCAAAGGCAACAGGTCACATGGGGGGAAAAAGTCACACCTGGAGGAGATGTTTGTGCCACTCTTCCCTCTTTTTAACTTAAGAGTGAAGGACTGTAATTTTAAATAAAAGTTTACATGCAAAGTTTTTGTCATTTGTGCAGGACGGTACGATATATATGCATTCTCTTCTCCAACATGCAAACAGACAAGTGTACAAACTAATTTTGTGTCTACCCTGAAGTGGAGTTTCAAAAAATAAATAAATCAGTAGCTTATTACATGAATAAACATAGTAGTATACAAAGAACCAACAATCAGTCATTAAGTGAAGACTACCTGTGTTTGGAAGCATTTTGCTTTTAAAAGTGAAAGTTTCATTTAGATGATGAACAGATATTGGAACATCTGGTGGATTGCTTAAAACAGTGCTGCAAAATCACATTACACAGTAAGTTACCTGTTTTAACACCATATTTCAAGGTGTCCCTGCAGTCTATAAGAATTTGCTCCAGAGGCTCAGGGTGATCAGAGAGTTCCAAATTGAAGCCTTCTAGCCCTTCCAGAAGCTGATGTGGATGGTGGAAATCCAGCACTTTGCTCTTTCCGTCTATGGCCTTTTTGATATAACTGAAGATAATATCCACCACTTCATGAAGAAAATGTTTGGTGCTTTCCTCACCATTCCAAGCTGGCAACAAATCTAAGGAAACAGCCCCGGATAAAATAACATTTTTGTGAAAAGTAGAATTTAGGAGGAAAGTAATGATGGAAGTGAAACAAAGAATTGCCACACGGTTGGAGGATTCCTTCATAATTGTACATCCCCAATTGGATAGAAAAACCAAGTTCTCCTAGTTCTTTCACTTGTTTCTCTGCTTTATAAAAAGATAAACTACATTTCCAAACTTTCCTAAATAAACCTGTTAAATTTAAAGCGTTAAGCCATTTCCTGAGAGTCGTAGGCCAACAGATCTGATGAACAAACAATTCTACTGAAAGTGATACCATGCAGATATTAAGAAAATAAATAAAATAATGGAGCAAAACTTTATTCTCTTTAGATAAGAGCAAAGCCATCGAAAGTTCCCTATACATGTCAACAGGTTTCCTTTCAAACACACAGACTGAAAAATCGCGAAACACACAAATTGAAACATGTATTTTCAGATAAATGTTAGTATTACCTGAGCCATATATGTTCGAAAAATTTGTTTCAAAGTTTTGAAAAGCAGTTTTTCCTTTCTCTTCACGTTCTCCATGTAAAGTAGAAATATGTTTGGATTTCTGTTGGTGAGGTTCTGAATGGGCCGGCCCATCTGGGAAAGTAGCACAAGAATAAGCATCTTTTTAAAAAAATTACCATACCAATGTTTGAGTAGCAGGTAGAAGACCTTAGGTGATTAACTGCTGTGCTTGAAGGTTAGAGTAACTGCCCTAAAAGGTAACCTCAAACAGGAATACAGAATTTTAGGATCAAAAATAAAATAGCTAATGGATTTTTCTTCTTCCTCTGATATTTTTATCTGCTTTGGTACATACTCTTAAAAAATGATGGTTTTGACTATATTATAATGATTAGTTTCTTAGAGATGGAGCAGGTGACTTCCGTCTCATCTCAAGATTTCTTCAGCCATTAATGTGATTCGTAGACTTGCAGATGCTGTATGTACAATCCATTATGAGATTAGGACCATGAGCAGAGAAAACAGAGCAAGGCAGGCTGGCCCCACTTTTCTCTTGCAACGTGGTTTGAGAAGACTCAAGGCTAGGAGGAAGACCATAGACCCTCTACCAAGTTCTATGTCACATAGGAAACTTGCAGTCCCTTGGAATAAGCAGCCATAATAAATTTAATGTAAATAAATAAATAGTAAACATCAGGACCAGGTTCTCTATACATCACAGGAAAAATGAGTTATTGTCTTTATTTCTGGTTTCTTTGCACTTTGATTCTTTTTTCTCCTATCTTGGTTTCTGGAGGTACAAAGTAGGCTTTTAAACTAATTACTGTAGTTCCTGAAATATTAGTTATTTGTATGTGACTGTATTTTTTATTTTATATTTCCCTGAACATAAACTTTTTTTAAATTCCATTTATATCCTGCCCTTCTCCGAAGACTCAGGGTGGCTTACAATCTAAAGCACAAATCAATGTGCTTAGCAATAGCCTTCATACTATGTATGTGCCTGCTTATTAGGGCTTTCGGCCCCTTCCAAGCGGCATTATTACAAAGTCAGCTTATTGCCCCCAACAATCTGGGTCCTCATTTTACCTACCTTGGAAGGATGGAAGGCTGAGTCAACCTTGAGCCTGGTGGGACTCGAACCTGCACTAATTGCAGGCAGCTGGTGTTACTTAAGGAGGCATCAGCCCACTGCTCCACCAAGGCTCTTGTGGGTAGGTTACATACATTTTCTTGTTCATGTGTACCTCAGGAGTTTCCTGAGTAATCTGTTATTTGTTGATGTGTATGACTTCCAGTCTGATCAGAATTCAGACAACTGAGGTCCCTACTACAATGAATTATAATTATTTAATTAAAAACCCTTAACTGAAGGATTCCACATCCCATGAAACTATAGCAACATTTACAATTTCTAAATGAATATAGTCATTTTTAGGGTGCTGTACTACTTCATAATATCTTTGCCTAACTTATAGCTCTATTGAAAACCATAGTTAGAGCTTCATAGTGTACTTGTACAAATCTACACACCTCTATCTGCATGGGTGAAAGAGATTTAATCTTTTCTTTGGCCTGATATTACTAAAAATAATAACCACTCGTTAGCATGGCTACAAGACATATAAAAATGCCCTAGTTTCTTTAATTAGAAAGGGCATTTGGTAAAGTGGATGATATTTGATTTGAGCTGAATTTCAGCTTGAAAATCAATCAATGAAACTTTAGTGGAGCCCTTTTTCTAGTACTTTCAGCAGGCATATATGATGCCAATGGTGATTTGGAAGAGAAAAAAACATTGATAAGAGATGTGAAATGTTCTGCCCAACTTTATTGTTATCTGATGATGCTTTTCTCTGAAACAATATTTACTTTTTAAACAAAGTTTTAAGAAAAGATATTCAGTGTGACTGCAAATGTTTTAATATCCTGATTTGCTTTGTGATACAGAATACTTATTTAAATATGCACAAAGGAAAAACAACTTAAATATCAGGGTTCCTAAAGATAAGAACAGATTTCACCTTACTTGTGCTTTTGTAGATTGAAACTTCTGCCAATCTAATTTCATTAGAAATAAACTGAACAAAATAGAGAACAAATCATTATAAAGTGGAGGTGAAATATAAACCCCACAGTAATAACACAGATTAAAATGATGTCACCATGCAAGCACGAAATTGCATAAATGTTTTTTTTTTAATTTGGCTTTAGGGCATTCAAAGAAAAGACTGAACATGTCTTCTAGGCTTTCCTTTGTTCTATATCTCCACCTTTTCTTTTCTGTGTTCAAAACAAACACAGGACCAAACCTCAATTAACTGTTTTCATTCCCCAAATTATATAATCAAATCTACCAATAACAAAACACAATGCTTTCTTTAGAATGGGTGAGGGTGTTGTTTTTTTTCTGTGTGGGAAAAAATTGGGAGGCACGCAAGCAAGACAAAGACCAGTCCTACTGTTGTGTACTTGGTTCTTTGCTTGAGCGAAGAGACGAGGCGAATGAGTTCAGTCAGAAACACTCTTTATTTGCTTGCAGTCACCAAACTGGAAAAACAGGCCTGCGAATGCAGCTATTTATACCCTGGCCTCTAGGTGGCAGCCGATAGGTTTAAAGCAACCTATTGCCGCCCTAGAAGCTGCCAATGGTGGTGCTGGAGATGGGTTGACTGAGGAGCTGGGAGCCGTTAGCCAGCTCCCTGCTTAAACAACCTTCCAGCAATCAAAACCCACGTGATACACTCAGTAAAACAAAGCCCAGTACATTACACCCCTCCCCCCTAGAATGTACACACATTATAGCAACAAAAGGAATACAGAATAGCAGTATGCATGAGTACAGCATTGTTCCACATATTCGCTAATACAGAGGCTTTCCTGACTAGCAGTGTCACTGCGGGGTTTTTTAGTTCTGCCAGCTTTGTTCATTTCTGTCTGTACATTTTCCCCTGCTCTCTGCACCTCTGTTACTATCTTATCATGTAACCATAGTGATTGTCACATGTCCAGCCATGTTATGGTTTTACTCTGTTTTGTCCTACTAAGTGCGCATGGCTAGAAAAAGTTTTCTCACTTTTACTTTGTATTCTGCCTGATGAGAGATGTAGTCAGTTAGGTCTTTTGTTTTCTCATTAAAAGTTTTACAGTAGAATATGCGTCGGATTTCTTTCTTTGATGTTCACCATGCATCAAATGAACCACGGTTCATCACCCTCTGATAGGGGAGTAATAATCCTCCCCTGACAAGCAGCAATGTCAGTGACAATACATTGCAGCACAATTATTTTAGGACAAAATCCTGTAAGTACGCAGGAAGTTTGTGAACCCTTGTAGATCACCTGGGTGATCCCGGCAGCTCCTGGGCTACCAGCTTGCCCGGCTGGTAGACCAGGATCCATATTTCCCACTCATTTGTGTGCAACCTATGGCTTTATCTCTCATCCTACTTCATTTAACTTTGTACCTATGCTCATGCTCTACTGAACTTTTGGTCTCCACCCCCCTTCACTATTTTCCTTTTGAAATGATGCATTCACAATTATCTGCACTTCCTGTTTGGTTCAGCATGATTCATCCACCAGTTCTGAAGTGCAGGAATGCTGGAGTGCATTTGCCCTGCTCCAGGAACCAAGATGAACCTCTGCAATGTTTTCTTACTTTATCTCAGAATTAGAGTTTTTCACCTTCTGATAGAAGAAGAGATGACAACTGGTTTGTCTGCTACATTTCACTGAGTATAAACAATGGACTAGTATGTGTTGTTGAAGGAACACGCCTCCTCTCCCTTGTCGCTGCAGTGCACAACCATTTTATCTGGGTTTGAATTAAATGTGCTGCTCAGAAGGAATAATGCAAATTATCTAAAATTCAAATTCTTGCATCTTCCCAAGTTTGGATCCATAATCTTCCCTGCAGGGACTGTTGTACTAGAACTCCACTAGTATAATCATATGGTATTGTCTTCTGCTTTATCTGTCTTTACTTTCTTCATTATGTTCTGGGGTGATTTGTCATCTGAGTACCAACTGATTAGCTTTTCTATATTTACTAATGTTAGCTAAGTCCTTCTCACAGTAATTCAGGGGTATTCAAACTTGGTCCTTTTATGACTTGTGGACTTCAACTCCTAGAAATCCTCAGCCAGGCATGCTGGCTGAGGAATTCTGGGAGTTGAAGTCCATAAGTCATAAAAGGGCCAAGTTTGAAGACCTCTGCAGTAATTCATGTCCTTGTTACTTCTCATTTACACCACTGCAACACACTATAGTTCTTCTTTTTTGAAGGCAAGGAAGAAGAAGAGCAAGAAGGCCAGAAGATGAATTAGAAGAAAAAACATACCTGAGACGGTTACAACACAGATGCTGCTAATCCATGGAGCCCTTCCAGAATTTCATATATTTTTTTTAAGTTAGGGCAAATGTTCTACAAAGGTTCACCTTTTTCAGAGATAGTGTAGTTAATATTTAAAGTACATGAATTTGAACTTACTTTAACTTGTCATCAATTATCAATTCATTAATCATCAAGCTTCCTGGTTGCCTTATGACTTATCTCATAATTTGTGCTACTTTTCAGGATTGCTCAGAATTTTCCTTACTAAAGTATTAATAAGGGGAATCAAGCTCTTGGAAGATGATAAGCTCTTATAGAAAGTGTCAAGCAATAACATTCAATGTTAGCAGCATTGACATCATGTTTGAAAGTTTCAGGTCAAATCAGCCTCAACTAGGACAAAATTCTGCAGCTGAATGTTCAGATGCCAAGAGAACATTTGTGCTCTTTGTGTTATCGCCTATTAATCTAAATTACTCCAAGTATTCTTGATAAAGTAGACCATTTTGATAGATGATAGAACTTTCCACAGGGGGGGGGGGGAAATAGAAGGATAGCATTACTGTATATTCTCTCACTCAGTATGGTGGACATGTTTCTCAGGCTTTTGACTTTGTTTCCCTGAAATACATTATGGAGGAACTGCTGCTTTTAGATCGATAGGAAACTCAAAAACCTTGCTTAAGTATTCTTTACATTGCTTCATTTTGTTAAGGTATCTCCCAGTTACAACGATATGCTCCTATTAGCCGTATGCTTCATAGATCAAATTAGCACAGAATCCAGGAAGACAAACTCAGTAACAAGGAAGTTTATCTTTTTATTTTGCCATAGACATCAAAATATTTCATTCGCTTCTTGTTTTATTTACAGAAGCACAGATTTGGGAAACTATGCAAGTATTCATAGACTTCACCAACTGAGCTTTTTGCTCAGGGATCTTATTACTAAGCTACAATTTCTTATCACAGTGGTTAGGTTCACACTTCACATTGTACTAAAACCAAATGTACCATATTATGATCACCTTGGATCCCAAGTACTTAAGGATCTTCTTAGTTTTCTGAATTATGCTTAGAAGGAAATTATAGACGTGTCTTTTTCCCACATTAGTGTCATCCTTCCCAGGTAAATCAGGCAGAAACCATGACCTGATGAGCTATTATTACAAAAAGGATTAAATGGTGACACCACCATTGCCTGGGGGACACCCAGTTGGGGCTCTTTTTATGTCCCTGTTAAGTTGCCGACCAAAGTGATAACCATCTACTTGTGGTCTCCCGCTTTCAAACTGCTGGGTTGGCAGCTGGAGCATGTGATGGGAGCTCACCCATACAGTGGCAACAACCAGGTCTCAAACATGGGTCAACCCAGTGTCTTAACCATGTGAGCGACGGAGCTCTCTACCTGATGAGCTAATTCTACTTTATTGTGAGGTTACATTAACAGAACCTTTCAAATCCAGAAGTACAAATCTTTAGCCTGATAAGTTAGGGAGGATCCTTTCTGAATTCATTTCTCTGCACACTATGCAGCTGTAGAATCACCCCCCACGTCTGATCATTCCCTATGAAGTGTGACTCCTGCCCCCCCCAGAAGAGTGTAGTTCTAGCATAGTTCTAGTCCTGCCTTAGACATAAACACAGCTTGAGCTATGGGAACCACTTCTGAAAAACTTTGCCAAGAAAACTGCAGGGACTTGTTCAAGCCGATGCCAGATGTCAACACTGACTTGAAGGTACAAAACAAACAAAACCCCACAAAAACATACCTTCCTGCATTACTTCTATTACTTCCTGCATTACATCAGTTTCCTGTTAGCTTAAATCTGCACCACCACATTGCAACAATGAATCTACTAGCAAACAGCACCCACAAATAGTTGCTTGGAAAAGTGAATTTATTATCTGAAAAAACAAAAACAGGTTACTGTTTTCTTTTTTAATCGAAAGCACATGTCCAACATTCAGAATAAAGCAGATGAAAAAGTCACAGGTCCAGTGAAGTCTTAGGAAGTTCCATCCTGAGACTCTAAATATACTTAAGCTTCAAGAAGGTTTCTTTGGATTATTTTTTTAAAAAAATAAACTAATCTATTTTTTAAAAAAATTAAAAAAATCTCTTCTAGTCCCCAGGGGAAAAAAAAGGTTTTAAGGTTTAAGTATTTCTTTTCCAGCACACTTTTTCCCCCATAAAATCCACAACTGAATTACATAAATCGTTTTGAGATGCCCAAAGAAAATGAAGCTTTACCTGCAAGAACTTTTTCCTTAGAGGTGTTTTCCCATAGAGATCTTCCAACTGTTAACAGTCTCAAAACTCTCCCATTCCCAAGATCCTGATCAGCTGCAGAGCAATCCTAAAGCTGTTTTCTATTTTTGGAACTCTGGAAGAGCTAGGATATTTTCAGAGGGGATAGGGGTAGAGGGTGAGACAATGATACCTTTAGGCTTACTTGGGTGGGTAATCCTCTGGAAATCCATCTGCTTTCTTCTGAATAATCCTGCACCACTGAGTAATATCCACAGTACTAAAAACAAAAAAAGACAAGAAAAAATTATAGCAATAGAACTGAATGCAAGTATCCACAAATGTACCTCCTGCTGAACTAATTTATTTCATTATGGAGTATTTCATAATACTAGACTGCTCAGTGCCTCTGGGCATTCCACTACATGATTGGAAAATGGGCGGAGACAAAAATTTGAGATTTAATTTATGAGGAACTTGTTTTTTAAAGAGACAATGTTGTTTTTATTACTACAGCCATTTCTTCATTCTTACCCACCAAACCGAACAAGAACTGATAGGAAAAAAAAAATGTGTGGCATTGATAAGACTGGCTCTACTTTTTCCCTATCTTCCTGGAATAAACTTGTTCGTGAAAAGAAGTTTCTATGAGAAGAGGTTTTTGAAAAGAATGTGCTGTTGGATGAATCAGGAAGAAAAAAAAAGTCTGTTCCATGAAATAGCTTGGAATCTTCAGGACATATCCAACGTTGGACATATCTAGAGATTAAAAGAACAATCTGCATTTGTTATTTGGAATGACTACCTTTTTGTCCTTTGAGAAATAGCTGATGGGAAACAAAAGAAGTATAGGAAAACACCTATGGAAGTACTTTGATACTGTGCACAATATTTTTCCTATAGGTCTATTTATACCTTCTTTGGGGTGGAATGAAATAATGTTATGCCAAAATCTACTTTTAAGTTACTCAAAACATTTTCTTTTCTTTCTGCTTTCCAGAAATCTGGCTGTTATTCCAGCAGATAATCCTACTCTGTTTTAGCTCTTCTATCCTCTTCGTTTTTTAAAAAAAGTAATTTTATTAAATGTTACAATAAAACTAATTAAGGATCAGGCTAGAAATCAGCAGATCATGAGTTATAGTCTGGCCTAAGGCATTTGGTCAGATACTCTCTTTTGACCCAACTCACTTCACAAAGTTGTTGTTGTGGGGAAAATAGGAGGAACAAGGAATATGTTCACCAATTTATTTATTTATTCATTCGTTCATTTATTCATTCATTTGAGTTGTTTTTAAAAATAATAAAAGTAGGATGTCAAAAAAATAAACTAAGGAAAATAAAAGTGAGAAGAAAAAAGTGCAGAAATTAAAAAGAGAAAAACGGAAAAGGAAAACATAAAGATATGGTAAAGAAAAGAATTATATAAAGAAATGACTACCCCTTTCATCGCAAGTAGTAACATATCACCTCTTAAAAATATAACAAATGGTCTCTTCTTCCCATATCTCTTGTCAATAAGCAGATCCTTAAAGCCTTATCATTCAGTCCTGATCAGCAGACTCAGTTACTAGAAATGACAATATATCTATTTTAACCTTAATTAAGTAAACCAACTTTAAATACTTTCCTTCTACTTTTAACAATCTTGATCTTTCATTCTGTCAAATAATGTCCTAGAACTTTATTTCTTTTCATTTTTTTGTGTGCCCTTTCTTATAAAAATTCTTCAAAATTTTAACAAGTGTCTTATGAATCCATTATAAAGAAGTTATCCAGGTTACTCTTTCAGATTAACCCTTTTAATTATTAAGACATGAGCCAGTTTCATTTGTACATCCAGTGTAGCATCTTTTTCCATATCATTCCTGTAGTCTGTTAAATCACTTTCAGATCAGTCTCAGTCTATTTTTTTTCAGAATCATCTTTGACATAAAAATTGCAACCTTGCTAGTAATATGCAAGTTTATCCCCTACAAGCAATAAGACACTTTCTCCTGGGTGTCCAAATATTTTTACTTTTTAAATAAGGCTCTAAGTAAGTGGCTAGTTCCACTTAGCAGACAGGATGTGTTTGAAGTCTTCAGTAACTGGTACATTACATATACATGCTCTTTCTTTGAATGCAAAAGGCTGATGAGATGATTGTGCAATGATATAGGTTATCACACATACACTTGATCATCTCTCAACTAAATTAGTGAAGGAATAAGAGGCTCCACACTTGAGAATTTACCCTGTTTCTCTGAAATTATTTTTGAAAGCAAATTCTCTTCCATAAATTGAGTAAAGAGGGGTTTTAAAATATATAGTGCATGCTGCTTGAATCATTATACTGTATGTATAGAATGAATAAACTAATTATTCCCCAAATACTGTGCTTTTTTAAAAAAAAATAATTAATATTCTTTTAACGAATGTAATAGTAAGGAATATGTTCAGATTTTGGACCCCAATCTGAACAAAGAAGAATGCATAATTCAGCTCAGCTAATGACTGTTAAAAGATTTTATATTTGGGTTGGTGGTTCTCATTTTTTGGGCAGAACTGAATATTGGCACACTGGCTAAGTTATTTCCTCTCTTCCTATAGCATTCCAGATTCTCTTCTTAGAGTCTTCAACTCTGGCATAAATTTCTAGAATACTGTGTGAGATATGGCTTTACAAAGGTTGATAAATGACAGTTGCCAGCAGTTTCATGACTAGCTGTTCTGTTCAGAAGGCCCCCAGTTCTCTGCCAAACTCTAAGCATTTATTACAGCGCTTTGTGAAACAACAGTAAATACAACATGGCTCTCTTCAAAGTATAAAAGATTAGCAATAAATTAATAATAATCTTCGTTTCCCCCCCCAGGGTTAATTCATTGCAAGACTTAAATAATACGTATTCTGTTCACTGAGTCCCAATCATCATTTTCTAAAACTAATGAAACAGTCGTATACTCAGAAACAAACCTTATTTACTCCAAAGAATATCCCATTAGGCCCAATGGGACTTACTCTCCCTTAGATATGAAGAGAAATATGACAACGTATTTCTTTTGATTCATGCCACTAAAGTATTTTTAAAAGACTAAGTAATTTCTCACACCTTTCATTTATGGACAAAAATATTTCTCTGTGTAATGTAATGTGATTTCTTTTATGGTGGGAGATTATTTATTGCAGTTTTTTTATTACTGTTCTTTGTATATTTCCCAGCTGTCCCATAAGTCACATGAGCTTTTTTTCCTTTGGAGGAAGTGGGAATAATTGGTCAATTTTTAACTGCAAATCTTTTAATCCTGAAACTCTGTCATAGGTGAGTAAGAGAGATCAGATGCAATTGTAATTTTTATTGTCAAAAGATTGCTGTAGTAGTAATCTTTCATGATACAAAGGATGATCAAGCAGCTTTTAAAAATTGAACAACAAAGCAAACAAACAACAAAATTAAAAGAGTTGTTACTTATAATGTCATCAGTTTTGTGATCTACCAAGAAATAGGTAACATCAGATTTGAAATCTGAGTGTGACACATCTGATCCAAAGAATTTTTGGAAATAGAAAATCCAAATATTACTAATGGTATTTTTTTTTAAAAAAAATATATCACTACCATCATTAATTTATTTCCTTTTATTAGCAAACACAATTGTGCTGCCTTGAATCAATTGTTTTATCCTGGCTATTAACCAGGGCTATGTTTGGAAAATCTAAATTGTGTAATAATATCTAGGCAAATGTCTTTGGTCCCAATTCTGCCTCTCTTTTGGTTTAGTATATATAGTACTTGAAATACCTGCCAAATCTTGGTGACAACATATTTTATCAGACTTAATTTCCCATATTATGATTTCAATTTCAACCAAATTGTTTGCCAAACGCTGTACTTGAATACACTTGGTCAGTGGTAGAATTCAACCAGTTTGCACTGGTTCAGCAGAACCAGTAGCTAATTTTTGTTGAGTTTGATGAACCGGCTGAAGCCCTAGCTCTTTTTTGCAAGGTCCAGAATGGCCCTCTGGAAGTGCGTGGATGCCAATTCTGGAAGTCTGTTTTGGGCCTTGGAGGCCCAGAGGAGGCCTCCCAGGCCCAGAACGGACCACCAGAAGTGTGTGGACGCCCCTTCCAGAAGTCCATTCTGAGCCTTGGAGGCCCAAGCTCAGAATGGACTTCTGGAAGCAGCGTCCACACAGAGAACCGGTTGTTCATGTATTTGAATCCCACCACTGCACTCGGTGTGATTTCTGTCTTCTGGATAGCAGGAATTACACAAAAGAAGAAACAGAGCATCATATTTGGATCAAGCTCCTATTATTATTATTTTCCCTCACATTCTGTTCCACCTGTCCTCTCAGATTCTGTCCTCATTGCACTGGACATCTCCAGTGATGTTGAATAGATAATGATTCTTCAGCACCGCTTGATCCTCAAGCAACAGAAGATGTAAATGAATAGTTAAGAATTTACTTTTTGCCTCCTCTTTATCTTACACCCTGCTTGTTCTTTGTCTAAGAGAGACTTAGCCTGAGATCACTTCTGGCTTTCTTCCCAGGCTCACGTGCACAGAGCACTTGCTTTTTCGCTTCTCTGATAGCAAGCATCTAGCCAGGCTTTATCTATCCTTAAAATGTAATTCCTGTAAATAAATCTAATTTCCGTTATAGTTTAAAAACTTACTTCACCAGTCATTGTTCAAGTCAGATTCTACATCTTGGGAACACAGAGAATGCTTCAGTCTTCCACAGTGCTGGTTTCCTGGGTTTCTTCTCAAGGACAGTACAGCAACTATCCCACTGTGAATTTAAAATCTTTGGTGAACATCTACTGCAAATTTGCTTCTTTATCCAGTTTGGGAGGTCATTTGGATTTGCTTGGAAATCTCTTTGCACCAGCATGTCATCTGAACACTGTTTTTTCCCTCTTCCAATCCTACCTATGAATTCCATATATTATGAGCTTGTATGATGTTTTAAATGTTTTGCTGATAGTTGTAAGTTCTTAAAGAAACCAATTAAAATATTATATCTATGTTTTATAAATAAATAGATCTGCCTCAGTTTTGTGCAGACTTTAGAGTTTGTGTATAATAAATTGGAAATGTCTGGTAAAATTGATGAGGTTGAAATAGATTTCATCTAAGGTCACTGCCATTTGTATCCTGGGACTATTTTCTAGAATTTACCTTTAGCATCCATTTTGGCCCATTATTTCTTCCTAGTGCAGGTACAATATTGGAACTATTGGAAGCTACTATTCTTTCTAAGCAGATGGCAATTAAAACATGAGTCTTTGAGTCTGAAATTAATATACAACAAATGCTTGAAGTATAAATGTCTTGAGTAACTGCTGCAAAATTCCTTGTGGAATATCTGAAATCGACCTGTTTCGTTTCAAGTGATAGAAAATGTTTGGATCTTTTATGAATGAACAAAGAACTAGAAGAAAAGACCAGTTTCCATATGACAAATGGAACTGGCATAATTCTGCCAATTGAGCTTTTAAAACTGATAAATGCCCTAGTGACAGGTGACTTTTTAAATGTGTCTTGTTTTAATCATCTACATTATGAGAGGACATCGATTTTACAGTTAAAATGTGAATTTGTCTGTCAAATCTACTTAGAAATTGCACAGGCTGTCCCTTGCTTCATCCAGGAGGGCAATTAATCCTTCCTAGAGCTGCAGTTAAAATCTAAAATATTAGTTATTGATTTAAAGTTTGGACATAAACTTCAAAAGGTCACACCTGAATATCCTAATCCATTACATACTGGAAGTGTAATTTTATGCTCTAAGGAAATGTTCAGAAGTGCTGAATTTCTAATATGTGCATCTAATATATGCATTTCTTAACCTTCACAATAAAAGAGTGATCCTAAAACTTTCTTGTATCACACTGACTTTTGATGGTTTATCTGTTCTTTATAGCCCAGGACTTCCTGATTCCTATGATTGCAACTTGAAAGTTTTCTGAAATAAAATATGCTCCCATTTCTTCTATTATAAATTAGGAATCTTAGGCTTGGATCTTAGAATTAGAGTCCCATGAAGTTCTTTTTAAAGTGAATATTATAAGACTCCTCAAGCAACTGTATGCTCAATGCCAACAAAATTTGCCAATGACAAGGTATGAATTCAAATTAAAGAATGCACTGAAATTGGACTCTTTTGAAGGTGATAAAGCTATGACTTATCAAGATGTAAAATTTGCTATAACTCCCAAGAAAATTACATCAAAGATGCTGCAACAGAAAACAAAGCATCTGTTGCATAATAAAACAATTGTCTCATCTTTAAAAATTCTGAGTCTCGCTGTATGTTATTCTAGAGTTTATTGTTGGTATCATCATGTAAAATTGAAAATCCCAGTTGGGTCATCCATTTCAGCATGTGCTATGAGCCAGAAAACAGGGTCCTTTTTAGTCATCCTCTGATGTACTGCTGCCTTTTTTATTGTCTTTGACACTAGACCATTTTTCTAATGATTTAATTTGTTGTTGCATAACTTACATCATTCGCTTGTTCCCTCCTTATTGCATTATGTTTTAAGGTAAAGGTAAAGGTTCCCCCGCACATGTGTGCTAGTCGTTTCCGACTCTAGGGGCCGGTGCTCATCTCCGTTTCAAAGCCGAAGAGCCAGCGCTTGTCCAAGGACGTCTCCGTGGTCATGTGGCCGGCATGACTACAAGTGCTCTATTTCAAAATACTTTTTAATTAATTCAACAATCTGTTCTAGTTTAATCAATAGCTAATCTAAACTCTAGAACTGAGTTGTATTAACCTTTTCTTAGAAAAATGAAAGATTTTGTGGTGTATGAGGATGCACAGCTTTATAGGCAAACACCCAATTGACCAAGTACATTCAGGTTCAAAATGACAAATCACTGTTGTTGAATAGATTTAGCAGAAGATAAAGTGATGGATATTAATTCAGACAGGTTTAAAAGGGATTCATCAAATTCACTAGTACTAAGACTATTAATGTCTACATATTATGATCACTATAGCATCCCCAGATCAGCGGCAATAGTTGCTGGAGAAACCTTTTTGTAATAAATCTGCAAACAGATGCAAAAACAGGCTGAGATGAATTTATGATTAGAAAAATAGAAAACTGCTGGCAATGTCATCTAACTTGACTGTAATTATGAACTCATTTGGGATGTACAACAGAATACAACTTGTGTTGGGGGCCCATTTATGATCTTTAATATCTTCAAAAGAATCCTTGAGATGATTTTGCCTGATAAATTTTTATATATTAAGATGGAAAGCTATGTTACAAAGCTGTATTTGTAAACAGATAATACAGATACATGAAGATAGGCTGTAATTTGCTGCCATTAGTGCTGTTAAGTGTGGTAAACAAGGTTTCACTAAATATATCATTTTCATGAACTTATAATTTTTTCCCCAAATGCCAGATATCTAATCTCTTCCCTGTATTAGCAGTAGATTTGTTCTACAGTAGTCTTGATGAATGAAGTGAACATGTGAATAACAATTCTTTCTATGTATGTTTCTTTTTAAATGTACATGAAAAAACAAACTTGTAAAACATTAAAATAGGGAAGAAAAACTAATAGATCAAACTTGTTACAGTATATAAGTAATTCATATAAATTCAATTACATTCTAATTACCCATTTAATATACCAATGGAGTTGTTATTGTGTAGATCAGCCTTTTAAAACTGTTGGATGTAGTTTGCTGAATTTTACTAGCTTCTAATCGCTTGATGGTATTTGCTCTCTATATATTACATTCCATCAATGTAATATATCCCTGTTATGTGGGACCATAGGAGATACCATGAAGAGCATCAATTATACCATTTAAGGAGAAGGAGACCTCCAGTTCAGTGCCAATTTCAGCTTCCAATCTGCCTGCCCCATCCTCAGGCCAATTAATGGTGTTCTTGGACTTAAGATGCTGATGGTTAATACCAGGCCTGCAACCCAATCGCCTTTATTCACAGTTTGGTGTTGAATATGGCAATACAGATAATGCATATTACTGAAATCTGGCAGGGTGATTGGAACAACATCACCTTGTCAGAAATTTGTCTATTTCTTCCTCAAAACTCTTTCCTGGAAGTTCCTAAATAAAGCTACCCTTTTCCATATTGATTTGAATTATCTTGATATACTAACAGCAAAAGATCTTTAACACTAGAGTGTGATATTTAAACAGAGGGGGTGGCACACCGTCTTGTGCCTTTCCACTGTTCAGAATCAGAATGGAGTTAATAGGGATTTTAATTCAAAATATTTGGAAAATATCAAATTTCTTACTCTGATTTAAACACTGGTTGACTGGGTTCTCTGCTTATATTATAGCTCCAACATTCCAAAAAGTGGAATGCTAGATCAATCGTGTATTAAAAATTTAAGTGGGCACTGTCTACTAGAAACATTATGGAAAGCTAATTGCCTATTAAACAGTTGTTCTGCTGATATCATTTTCATCACCAGGGCAAACCTAATCTTATAGTATAAGTGTAATAATTTCCCTTATTAAGAAAGTTATACCAGGAAGTGGGGAAACCAATAAGGCAGTCAGAGAGCCCATATTTTAATATGTTTACCCTTCTTGGGGCACATGGAAAATAAAACTTTAAAAAGAATGAACCTTTTCATTACCTTGTTTAATGAATTCCACAAAGCAGACTGAATCAAGGTGTGCTAATAAACTTCTGTGGCAGTCAAAAAGGAAGTCTTTTAACATCTTATGGTTTGATCCCAAGTTTACGTTGAAATGGAAGCACTTTATAAGAGAGTTTTTGCTGATCAGAATTGAATGATAAAGTTTTATGGATTTGTTTATACTTAAAAGGTGAAATATGAGAGAAAGTGCTTTAAGAGAAGGTGATAAATTACTACATTTTGTTTTTCATTGTATTTTTCAATGTTCTTTTTTATTTTCTGCACTTTTTTCCTTGGTCTTAGTTTGTATTTGTTTTTAATCTTTTTAATTGAAATATTTAAGAAAATCATTATTAAAATTATGTGGGAAATATAGCAATGATCTGAAATGTTTATTTATTCTTTTAAAAGAATTAAGGGAGAGATAATAACCACTTACCTTGCTCTGGAATTAAATAAAATTTATTAAGTAATTCTGCAGCCCACATTAATAATAAAGAATTAGCACTGAAGAAACAATGAGACACTTTTAAGGTTTTTTATTCTGTCTTCAACATTAAACCATTCCTGGAATTTTTGCCCTATCTCTTTCTCAAATATGCTGCCATTTTATTTTGTGGAATGACTGCCTATTGTTTTATGAGTATCCTTTGGTGCCTGGACCTTTCACCCTTAGTCCTGGAAACAAGAAGAAGAAAATGTATTTGTGCAGGCAACTGCTGCCTTTTAAACATCAGAATTTCCATAAGTCTAAATCAGAATGAGGGAAGTCAAAAGGTAAGAAACCAGACTACAGACCAGTAATCCTCAATTTATGACTGGCTGCTTAGTGACCATTCAAAACTTATAACTGGCCTACCTTTCAGGCTACCTATGACCTTGAATACTTATGTATTCAAAGTGCCAATGATCACACCATCTGTAGTCACATATTGTAACTTTGAGCACTCAGAAACATGGCTACATTTAAAGCCTTTTGTAGCATCTCACTGTGTTTTCTAATGGTTTTGTCAAAAATGGTATTTACTTACAGTTTTTGGCAAACCCGCACTTATTTGCTTAATGACTGATTAAACACTGCTCCAAAAAAAGTCTAAAATTTTGTCTAAAATGTGGCCAACCCATTTTATAACCATCACAACTTACAATGTAGATGGGCAAGCTCCACTACAGTCGTAAGTAGAAGACTACCTGTATTCCTGTATGGTTTGTATAGTTGGGTATAAGAACAGTAGTTATCCTAAATGGAGTGCCAAATAAATTATGTATAACACTGAAAGAATCCAATTTATTCTTTGGCACTGAATAAATAGTTGTTTTTAATTCCTGAGAACTGCATTATATAATATAAAAAACCCCAAGTGGTTATTGAACACTTGGAAGTTCTGAAATGAATTAGGACTTTTAGGGCAGGCAACATTTGGTCTCCCTAAAAGTCCATTTGCATAACAATTACCCAAACCTCCATTTTCAATCATGTAGTATACAATGGAAAACCCTGTACATTGCTACCCTTCTGCTTTCATTTACATGACATACTAATAAGCCAGCAGTGAGATTTTGCTGATAATGTTAGCTTCACAATTGTTCCTATCAAATGTGTGAAAAAGAGGGGACTAAGATTGTCTGTAGTCCTTGGTAGAAATGGTTTATGCTTGAGTAAAGCACATTAAATCTTTAAATGAACAAATAATATATGAGTATTTTCACTCACAATAGGGACGTGGTGGCTCAGTGGGTTAGGATGCTGAGCTTGTCGATCAGAAGGTTGGCAGTTTGGCGGGTCAAATCCTGAGTGCCTGTTACTCATCCCAGCTTCTGCCAACCTAGCAGTTTGAAAGCACGTAAATATGCAAGTAGAAAAATAGGGACCACTATGGTGGGAAGGTAACAGCGTTCCGTGCACCTTTGGCGTCTAGTCATGCCGGCCACATGACCACGGAGACGTCCTTGGACAAGCGCTGGCTCTTCGGCTTTGAAACGGAGATGAGCACCAACCCCTAGAGTCGGAACCAACTAGCACGCATGTGCGGGGGAACCTTTACCTTTACCTTTTAAGCATCCATTGTGTTAGGGGGTGATCGTGGTGGTGATACAATGAAGTTATATCATGAAACAAATATGTCCCCTTACATAACGATATGTGTCATTGCAGCTGAAATATGGGAAGAGAGAGTGTTACAATGCACCGTATATTGTGTTGGCCTCATGGTGATTAGAAAGCTATAAGACTTTTCTGAGGCTGGCTGAAAACCAGATGACAGCAATCTTCTGTGCTATAAACTGGTCCAACTTTCTTGCTTTATTTCTAGCCTAATTTAGAGGGGAACATCATCTTTAATGATGAAGTTGTTATGTTTATAGAACCCAGAAATTTAACATAAAATTTAGTACTATATGTAATGATCTACCCATCTCAGAACAAATGATAACATCAAACACAGAAATAAATCTGTATTGTTTCAAATCTAGACCCAAATGTAAAGTTATTATTTGATTTTTAAATCATTTTTCTCTTTTTCACCTCCAGTCCTCTTTGTTATCTTTATTATCATTACTCTCTAGCTTACTTTATTTTGTTAAGACTGTTGTGTTTCTTTTTCTTTTGTTAACGGTGTAAAGCAATAATAATTCCCTGTGACTCTTAGAAAAATATAGGTTTTATTTCTATGACAGAAACTTCACTGGGGTTAACGAATCTTAAATTGCTGGTCTGCCTTTTCCCATGGCAGATAGTTCTTGTCCCTCTCTCTTTTCCTTTGTTCACTCACTCAGTCTTTTTTTGCTACTCTCTCCCAAGCATTGCAAAGCATAAGGTGAAACTGGCACATAAGTTATATGCAGTGTGTGTAGCATAGAAATTGTCACTAGGATATATTATCCAACTGTTCTATCTTCAGGGGCACGTGTAGTGAGTAAGCAAGCAAAATGATTTATGCAATCATTGATCAGAAAGAGGAACCTATGAACAGAAGTCCCGCTGTATTTCAAGTTAGGCTGCAGGCCTGTCCAAAGAAAAACCCTGCTCTTCTTGTGTCCCTCAGACAGTTGCAATTTATAAAGCCACGGCTTAGGCAGCAACAGGCATAAAATACAAATGTTGGGAGCCTATGGAAGGCCTCATAATCCACGTTTGTGGGATTTACTGAGCAGCTGTATTTTTCTTTCTTTCTTCTTTTTCTGAAAAAGTTCTCATGAAAGACCTTCACGTGCAAATGAATGATAACATTAATCATAATTAATATATCATTCAGAAAAGGAACATAATTTCATCATATAGTTAAACTGCTAAAAAAAATAACCATAACAAATGAACATATACAACTATTTTTCAAAAAAAAACCAGTGTTGGTAGAATAATATGACTTATATCTGTCAGTGGCGTAGCGTGGGGGGTGCAGGGGGGGCCGGCCGCACCGGGCGCAACATCTGGGGGGGCGCCCATTAAGCCCGCCGGAGGGGGACGATTCTGCTTCGCCGAGGGTCGGAGGAGCGAGCGAGTGGGCGGAGCGTAGAAAGCAACCGCATTCGCTGCGCCCAGCCAGAGCGGGATCCCGTCCTCTCGCAGCTGCGGATCGCCTCCTTTCTCGGGTGGGGGTGGAGAGGCTTGGCGGCGTCTCGCCTCCCTCTCTTTCTCCCGCCGCAGCTCTCCTCTGCTTGGCTCTCAACCTGCAAGCCCGCCCCCCCGACCCAGCTCCCGCCCCATCTCCTTTCCCGGAGGTAAAGGTAACAACTGCAGCCGCCGCACCTGCGGCTGCTTGCTGCTCCTCCTCCTCCTCCTTCTCCTCCTCCTCCTGCCGTATTGACTCTCTGTGGCCACTCGGTTCCCCCTGCAGGAGGCGATCAGGACGCCCCCCCGACACACGTCGCCAGCAGCGAGAGTTTCCAGCCAGGCCGGCGAATCTTTGGGGCGAGGTGCCAAAGAAAAGGAGGCGGCTTGGCTTGGATAAGCAGCGTCTGGGCAGAAAATAGGTCAGGCGCCACAGCAAGTATGAACTCCTGGGGTTCAGCCTAAGCAGGCAAAGCTGCAGGGTGGGTTGGTTGGCTTTTCCGGTTTTGGAATAACCTTGGGAAACTGAGGCATTGTAAGTTGGAAGTCATTGTTTGTTGCCTAACATGTTGGGTCACCCCACACCACATGCTAAGCCATAAACCGTGGTTGGTATCGAGGGTTTACGACAAGATGGAGAAAACTAGCCAATTGTGGGATCATAAATCTTGATGAAGCCCATCATCGCTCCATGTGATGTATGCACTCAATCTACAAATGTAGTCCAAGCCTATTCACATCTGTTGTAAGGTCATTCTCTCGTGGGGTTTATCTTGACATCCACTAAGAGTGGAACAAACATGCCCCATTAACCATTTTCAACGCCATGTCCTCTCTTTGTCTCATCCTAAATCACAGCTGAGGCACCTTAAAGTTGCCTTGTTTCAGTTTTAAACTAGCATTTTTCCTCTTCTCCAGAGACCCTTTTTTGCCTTGAACCTAACTCAAGGGTAGGCAACCTTGGCTCTTTTATGACTCATGGACTTCAACTCCCAGAATTCCTGAGCTAGTGGAAGAGACTCGAGTGCTAAAATCCACGGGTTAGGGGGCGCAAATTACTTGCCTTGCCCCGGGTGCTGACAACCCACGCTACGCCACTGATATCTGTTGTTTGTTAATGTTCCACTTTGCCAGCAGAGGGCTGTATCTTTTAATAAGAAGTGAAAAGAAATGAAGGGAAAAAAACATGCTTTCTTTTTTTAAAATAACTTTACTTTTTAATCACCTTTTACTCTAGTTTTCCCCTATCTGACAAGTACCAGAACCCACACACAGCAATTACACTAATAACTCTGAGAAAGGAATCTAGTTACGCTTTGAGCAGATATTGAAGCTGGCTGAGTGACTGTCACAGGTTCGTTATTATGGGGGAAATACAATGCAGGAGAATTATGTACACCACCTCGAGTTGTAGAAAATAAAGTTGGGAAAGTAAGTAAGTAAGTAAGTAAGTAAGAAATAAATAAATAAATAAATAAATAAATAAATAAATAAATAAATAAATAAATAAATAAAATGGGACTTCATTCGGATCAACTTAAAATCTTATGGAGTTCAATGAGATTCAGCTATAAACTTTAAATAGAAATATTAATATTATTTAATCACTAATTATATTAATACTTATTGTATTGATTATTCATAAATTAAATGAATTTATTTATATATTAATAATTAAATTAATACTTAACTAATTAATAACTAATTATTACTTAATATTTATAGCAATAAATATTGTTACTAATAATATTTTCACATGTGACATCATTTTAATTTTATTACAATGCAATCTTTCTATTCTTCTTAATCCCTAAGACATTTCAGGAATAATCGTATCAGGAGGGCCTCTCTCTCACCATGTATGTGCTTAGTATCTTTACTTGTAAGCAAGCATAGACTTTATAAACAAGCTTGGATTAGCAAAAATGAAACTGATTTCCTTCTGATGTCCTTGTAAGCCATTAAAATTGCAATGTTCATTCTATATTCTAAACCAGGGTTGTCAAACTGCTGGCCCGTGGGCCGGATGGCAAAACCGTGCCCATCCCATTGCCGGCAATGGAGAAAAAAGTTGTGCTACATCATGTGACACCCCTGTTCTAAACCATGATTTTATTTACTCATGCCTCACAAATATAACTGTTAAGGAATTTGTTGTGCAGGGTCTCCTTGTGATACCAAAGAGTTGCACAGACAAGGAAGGGTACTGAGAGCAGTAAGAGTCACACAGTAAGAGTACACTGAGTTATAAAAACAAAAAGTATTTTACTTTGAGGTGGTGTAAGAACAAAAATGCACAGTCAAAAATAAACAGTCCAGGTCATAAACAATAGCAACAGTCCAAATAGTAATCCAAACTACAAAGTCTTCTTACCAGTCCAGAGGTCAATACACAGTTCAGGTTTACAACAGTAGTAAACCAACAGCAGAGCAAAAACAGTAACAATAGAGATCAGTGAATTCAGAGAGAGAGAGAAGCTACTTTCCTAGCTTCCTCTTATGGCCATGAGAACACTTACACACCCATTGGCCAATTAACTTCTTAAAGACATAGCATTATGGTTAATATATTTTCAACCCAACATTGTAGGCTAACACCATATGCCTAACATTCTCCCCTTTGGGTAGAATAATATATAACTCTTACAATCTTATGCACATTCTTTCACAATTAGCATTGTGTTTCACAGCACTTTGTACCTTCGTAAAATGGTCTGCAATATTTACATCAGATGAACAATACTCTAGCTGTATTAATTTATCTTTGACACATTGTCTGACATTTAAATAACGAAGATCAGTATATTTAGATCTTGTTCTTACTGCAGCATTATTAGCCATCTTTATCGCAGCTTGATTGTCCTCATATACAATAAATGGATCATTTACATTTCAACCCATATCTAACAATAATTGTTTGTACACTAGCAGTTCTGTACATAACACTGATAAACATGAAAATTCAGCCTCCATTGTAGATAGGCTTATATGCTTTTGTCTAATGGACTTCCATCCAATCAAAGAATCACCCAACATTACAGCCAACCCTGAGGTAGATTTACGAGTGTTTGTATCAGAGGCAAAACTCGCATCTGCATATGCAGTAAGGATTAACTCACGATTTGGCTCTAAATATAACGAGTAGTGAATAGTTTGCTTCAAATACCTTAATACTCGTTTAGCTGATTGCCAGTGTCTAACAGTTGGATTATTGTTGTACCTAGCCAATTGGTTTACACAGTAAGAAATATCAGGTCTAGTCCAATTACTAAGATACATAAGACTTCCTATCAAAGATTGGTACATAGTCTTATCAAATACAGGACTCTCAACATTAGTGTCCTTAAAATCATAGCCATCAGAGTTTTTGCTGGTTTACACATTTCCATATTGTATCACTTTAATAACTGAGATATTTTACTGGCTTGTGACACCTTAAAACCCCTATTCGTTTTCACAATATCTAACCCCAAATAGTGGCTTATTTTCCCAAGATTTCTAATTGTGAATTTATTTTGCAATCTTGAAATGATAGTTTGTGCTTCTAACTCAGTTTTTGTTATTATTGCAATATCATCTGTGAATAATAAAATAAAAGATAATGCTCCGTTGTGTTCTCTTCTAAACAAACAAGGATCAGCATTACTGGCTAAAAAACCTATTGCAATCAACTCATTAACTAAACATGTATTCCACTCATAGCCTGATTGTTTCAATCCATAGAGGCTTTTCTTTAATTCCCAACAATCATGGTCTCTATCACTGGTCAATCCTGGTGGTATTCTTAAATAAATAGTATGTTGCAATGGAGCATGTAGATATGCAGTTTCAACATCTACATGGGTAACCATATATTGGTTTTTAGCTGCCCATACTAAAGCTGCTCTTAAAGTAGTTGCCCTCAGACTGGGTGCAAACACCTCGTCATAATCCTCAGTAGTTTGGGCAAAACCTTGTGCAACCAAACGTGCCTTATGGGTTATAGTCCCATCTACACCCTTCTTTATCTTATATATCCATTTACAACCTATAGCTTGCTCACCAGGTGGCAGTTTTGCTTTCTCATAGACCTTAAGATCCTGCAAAGACTTCAACTCCCTGTTCATTGCAGCTTTCCATGATGCCTGTTCCTTTTCAGGATACATCCTGATCTCATCATAGTTAGAAGGTACTGAACTAACTTGACATATTATACTAGCTTCAAAGCAATCAGGTGGATGTCTGATGCGCGTTGAACGCCAAGGAACTACAGGGCTTTGAATTTCTGACTCCTCTCCTTCCTCTGATTCCTCTTTTATCTCCCCTATCTCCTCTTCATCTTTTATATTTACAGGAGATGTATTATCATTACTAGTTACGTTATCAGAGGAGTCCTCAAACACTAGAGGATCAGTATTAACAGTTACTTGCTCTAACCTATCCCAACAAATGTGATCAAGGAATTTGGCACTAGTACTGTAATATACATTAGTTGTGCCTCGTTCCCAGAAACGATAGGATCTATGGTTAGCTTCATAACCTACAAAGTATAATTGCCTAGCCCTATGTTGGCCTTTACTCCTGAGTTGTGCAGGAATGTGGACCCAAGCTGGGGTGCCAAACGTGTGCAGGTAATCAAGGTTTGGTCTTCTACCATGCCATATTGTATATGGTATTTTACCAGTAGAAGTATTAACAACTATATTCAGAACATGGTTTGCACATTTTGCTGCCTCCCCCCACAGTCTATCTGTTAAGCCAGAATCTCTTAACATGGTTCTAATCATGGCTTGTAACGTTTGCCCACGTCTCTCAACAAATGCATTATGTTGAGGCCTATATGGGGCTGAACGTTTATGCTCAATACCAGCTGATTGTAGCATATCAACAAAGCGCTTATTTGTAAATTCAGTACCATTATCAGTAATTATGCACTGAACCTTTCTCTTTGTTTTTCTCTCGACGAATTTCAGCCAGTTTGAAAATTGTTGGAAAGTGTCTGCCTTTGACTTAAGCAGATAACAAAATCCATAATGAGAGTAGTGGTCCAATATACTTAAAATATAACATGACCCTCCTAAACTTGGCTTCATAGGTCCAATTAAATCAGCAAACACAACTTCCAAAGGAACAGTTGTTTTGAAGCCGTTTAACCTGTTTGCAGGAGTTGCCTTACTCTTTTCCTGACTACAGGCATTGCAATTCAAATACTTACTACATGGCTTCAGTTTAATTCCCTCTACTAACTCAACTGTTTTACGTAGTGAGTTAAAGTTTACATGCCCTAACCGCCTATGCAATAAATGTATACACTCGTCATGTGGCTTCTTGTTCTCACATATTGAGTTAGCTTTAACTGTACTAACCTGTTTACTTGTGAGAACGAATAAACCATTTTTCAAATTAGCAGTTACACAGGTTCCATTCCTCTCAATAGTGCATTGCTCCCCTCTGAATGTTACCACAAACCCAACCTTAACCAATTCCCTTACAGATAACAGGTTGAATCTTAGCTTAGGTATATATAACATAGATAACTGTTCATCAATGCATGGACAATAGGAATTACCTTCACCAGAGGCCTTCATCCTCCAACCGTTGGCTAGTGAAACATATTGGTTGCTGTTTTTCATATTAACAAACCTCTTTTTCTCTTTAGTAATGCATTGTGAAGCCCCACTATCAACAACCCACAATTCATTATTTTTGGATGTTGGTTCACCAGAAACAGCCAAACCAATGCCCTTCTTAGCCTTCCCACTGCTATTCATATTCTGTTTTTTACCCTTTCTACAGAATTTGGCTATATGCCCTCTAGCCCCACAAGAATAACATTTCTTGATAGTATAAGCAGTGGAAAATGGCTGCTCCTCTAGTGGCTGTGTCTCTCTCAGCTGGTCTCTGTCATGCCTCCTTCTGGACTCTTCCAGCAGTCTCCCAGTAATGTTAGTCAATGTCAGTTCCTCTCTGGTCAGGACTTCCAAAGAAGAAACATACCCATCATAACTCTCATCCAAAGATGACAGAATAATGTAGACCTGATGCAACTCTCAAAAAATCAGCTCCTTTTCATGAAGCTCTTGAAAAATTGCCTTCATGTAATTTAAATGGGTCAGCATATCTCCATTCTTCTGCAGACGAGCCCTAAACAGCTTACGTGTAAGGTGTATATGTGCACCCACACTGTCTCGAACATAAAGCCTTCGCAAAATGCCCCAACACCTAGCAGCAGACTCCTCACCACGAATATGGACAAGCTGCTGGTCATTCAGTGTTAGCCCAATAATGCAAAGAGCTTTCTCATTGCTTCGTTTAAAGTCGTCTATCTTCTTTGCATCCTCTTCATCATCTGGATCCCAAGCAGTAGTATCTGGTGGGTTATTTACAACAGTCCATAGTCCTTCCTTGAGCAAAAGCAAGCAGCATTTCGTGGACCAGGAAACATAGCTTGTCCCATCCAACCAGGTTATCCAGGAGATGCCTGACAACAGTTCCTGTGCCATTTTACACCAAAATAGCTAACACAAACTCAGCTAGGAATACTGTGTGAACTAACTCTCAGTACAGGTCTGGGCCCATAACCAGTGTTAAGGAATTTGTTGTGCAGGGTCTCCTTGTTATACCAAAGAGTTGCACAGACAAGGAAGGGTACTGAGAGCAGTAAGAGTCACACAGTAAGAGTACACTGAGTTATAAAAACAAAAAGTATTTTACTTTGAGGTGGTGTAAGAACAAAAATGCACAGTCAAAAATAAACAGTCCAGGTCATAAACAATAGCAACAGTCCAAATAGTAATCCAAACTACAAAGTCTTCTTACCAGTCCAGAGGTCAATACACAGTTCAGGTTTACAACAGTAGTAAACCAACAGCAGAGCAAAAACAGTAACAATAGAGATCAGTGAATTCAGAGAGAGAGAGAAGCTACGTTCCTAGCTTTCTCTTATGGCCATGAGAACACTTACACTCCCATTGGCCAATTAACAACTTAAAGACATAGCATTATGGTTAATATATTTTCAACCCAACATTGTAGGCTAACACCATATGCCTAACAATAACCACAATTTGCTACCATTAGATAGCACAGTAAACAGTAAAATATAGTTTTATTCGATCTTTTAGACCACAAACAAGCAAGCTTCACTTGGGTTTTTATTGTCATTTTTAATATATGTATTTACTGTTTTTAGCTTGGGCATATGTTTAATTCTTTTTAACTTTTGTATTTTTGTATTTTTTTTTATATGTCTGCCCTGTTCACTGCCCTGAGTCCTTCGGGAGAAGGGCGGTATATAAATAAAATTATTATTATTATTATTATTATTATTATTATTATTATTATTATTATTATTATTATTATTATTATTATTATTATTATTATTATTTTACACAAACATAACCTATAATATTCATTCATTTCTTTCAGAGTTAAAACAGGCTTATTGGGAAAATAAGCTTGGTATGCTGACGGGCTCTTTGACAAGTAGGTGGTGCTATTGTACTTGGTTATCAAACTGTCAGGAGAGAATCTGAAAATGTTCACCCTTACAGCAGCCAGTGCATGTCTGCTTACTACAATGATTTCTGACAGAAATGCTGTTTATAATGAAGGCCAAACTATACAGCTTGGGAAGTACTTGTCCCTGTTGATGCTCTGTGTGCCAAGTATCCTTTCTTCACCCATCAAAGACCATGAATGATGAATAATAGGCAAATATCCCCATGCCAAAGTTTTGGCAAGAGCCCTTGAAATCATAAATGGAGTTCTTACAACCATTGTTAGAATGAACAGTTAAATAACAGACTTTGACACTTGCCAGAAGAAGATAAAGAGGCTCTCCATAAACACTTCAGTAGGAAGTGTTAGTCTAGCTGACTGTTCTGAAGAATTTTGCAACTGGAAATTACTGGAACAAGGAAAGGTAACATAGTATTTTGTGTAAGCTATGCTCAAGAATGTCCAGGCAGAGGTCTGGAAATAAAAAGTTCATCATTAGCATGTTAAAAAGCATACCCAGAGATGGAGAGCTTAACTAATGTTTACTAAGGGATAGTAATGTTTATTATTGGATAGTAATCTAAACAACATATACTGTATCTTCAATAAATCAGGAACAAACAATAAAATGCCAGGAAATACAGAAGGGTATATGTGGTTTTATCTTATAAATACAAGTTTGCCTGTTGAATATCAGCAGGCACACTTGATTGCACCTGGATCCCAAATGTGAATCTTTACTTCTGCACAGCAATGAAGTGTTGAATCGCAGTTTCCTCTTTCTCTCTGTGGTTATTGGCTCAAATAGTGATGGGTAAAATGGGTTCAATACTTCTACAATAAATACTCATAATGCATTTTGATTTTCCAGTTTCACCAAAACAAAAGCTTCCTTTGCCACCTCACACAATTTTTTCTGCCTTTTTTTCATAGTTCTGCCATTCATAAATGCAAATGAAGCAACATTTACCAGCTTCTATGGTTTTTCTTTTTCATTGTATTGCCATTTTATGCAAGTGGCTATCTGATTGTAAAAGTGTTTTGATATAGTCTTCTGATGTTCTTTCTTTCCTTCCTTCTTTCTTTCTTTCTTTCTTTCTTTCTTTCTTTCTTTCTTTCTTTCTTTCTTTCTTTCTTTCTTTCTTTCTTTCTTTCTCTTTCTTTCTTTCTTTCTTTCTTTCTTTCTTTCTTTCTTTCTTTCTTTCTTTCTTTCTCTCTCTTTCTTCTTCTTTCTCTTTCTCTCTTTCTTTCAAAAAGCCTGCATGTAAGTGATCATGTTCACTCAACAAAGTTATAGTACAGCTGCAGATATTTTTTTAACGAAATTTGGAAATTAGAATGAATGGAATGAGGATTTAGGGTCTGAAAAGAGATGGATGATGTGGGATTTAGTCTTTAAACAGAGGACATATCCCTGTATTTAATTCCTGAGAGCCGCTGTGGTGTTGTAGTTAACAGTATAGGATTAGAAAGAGGTTCTACTCTATCTTCAGCCACAAAACATCCCTGGATGGTATAAACCAGTCTCTCACTCAGTCCAATCTTGCAGGTCTGTTGTGAGGAAAAATAGGAGGAGGGACTATTAAGTATACCAATTTAAATTGGTTTGGATTATTTCAGACCTGGGGACAGAACCTGCTGTAGCCATTTTGATGTCCTAGGCCAGGTTATCCATGGTTTGGCTGTTCTTCTAATTTTGTTACGAAATTCCAAACAGCACTCTCTTGTCTCTTTTTTCCCCTTCAAATGTTTAAGCTTTCTACTTATGATTTTCAGCCCTGCACAATTTTTTCCCCTTTTCTCCAACATTTCACTCTCTTTACAGAGTAAATAATTTTAATTGCAAAGTTATACTTAACTCTGAAGCAGGTGTGCTGGGTCATGAAGTGCACTGTTATTTATTTTAATTTTTTTTAATCTCTGTGTGTTTTGGAAGTCTTTTTAGTTTTATTGGCCCCTAAAATTTGGTGCCCCATTTGAGTGCCTAGTCAGCCTTAGTTTAGAGCCAGCCCTGGCTGGAGATAAACCTTTCTACCTTTCCCAGGTGACTGGGAGAAAAACTTTGGACTGAAAAAAAAAGCATCTACCCAGAAATGGCATAAGACACATATGCACACATTTCTATTGGATTTCAAACTCGCAATTTTCTCTTACTAAGAAAAGACCTTAGCCAACATGCTATTTCTTTAGTCTTGGTATAGAGAAGTATAAAACCAATTAGCATATGATGGAAAGAAGGGTTTGCTGTGCCTGCTTGTATCTGCATTTTGTCAAAATAAATGTAACTTAATTGTGTATGTGTTTACATCAGGGATGTCAAACTGCCGGCCCGCAGCCGGACACATCACCAGGAAACCGCACCCACCCCATTGCCAGCAATGGGACAAAAACTCCGATATGTCGTGTGACATCATGTAATGTCACAAGTTTGACATGTCTCCTTTACATACCCCACATATATGCAAAAGGATGTTTCTAAGAAGAGTTTCCCACAGAAAGGAAAGAGATTGGCCATGGATTTCCTGGAACTCAAAAGTGGGAAGAAGAAATTATGAGGAAAACATATGTGAGCAACCCAGAGTCACAAATGTGAGATGGCTGGAAAAAAAAAACAGAACAGGGAAGGTAAGGGAAGGGAAGGGAAGGGAAGGGAAGGAAGGAAGGAAGGAAGGAAGGAAGGAAGGAAGGAAGGAAGGAAGGAAGGAAGGAAGGAAGGAAGGAGTGATGGCTTGCACACCAGACTGAATAACTTGCACACTGATACCTCTGTGTCTTAATCTGAACAGGATTTTCTTAAACTGGTTTAGTGTCAAGCTTTACAAACATAGGACAAGGACCAGCAGGATTTCCATATTCTTTGAAATCTTCCTTGGAGCTATGGAAAAAGATACATCTTTCTGTTAAAGCAGGGGTAGGCAACCTCGGCTCTTTTATGACTCATGGACTTCAACTCCCAGAATTCCTGAGCCAGCCATGCTGGCTCAGGAATTCTGGGAGTTGAAGTCCATGAGTCATAAAAGAGCCAAGGTTGCCTACCCCTGTGTTAAAGGGACAGTTAAAAAGGCAGTGTCAGGTTGATGACACATGATCTTACCTTATCATTGTCTCCTTGATGGCTAACTCATGTATTTTCCTGAGTCCCACAGTAACCAAAAGGTTACCTGCCCTTCTGGTTTTCTCCAACACATTCCTGGCTTTACCATAATCTCAAACCAGTGTCAGTGACTAACAAGGTCTGAACTTTTAGGATAGAGAATGGCTGACCAAGGACAGTCAAACAGGGAATTAGTTTAGAAACTCTTCATGGGTATAAGATGGTGAAGTCTGCCTGATCCCTCTTGAATGCTGTTGAACCTTATTTAGTCTCACCTAGGTGCAAACAGTCAGTCTGAGAAGAGTCTTATGTATAGGTTTTAGCAATAAAATAGTTACTTGAACTCTTCAAGTGTGGGTTTGGTTGTTTGCACCTGAGAGATCTAAAGTTCAGCTCATGGGCTTTTGATTGTATCTCTCTTAAATCTGTTCAGCATTCATTGTTTCTAGTGCTCTTGCACAAGATTATTTTTAACTAGCAATTATAAATTATAAACCTAAATGCTGTTCCATATACAGGTAGTCCTCAATTTATGAGCACAACTGAGCTCAAACTTTCTATTGTTAAGTGAGACCTTTGTTAAGTGAGTTTTGCCCCATTTTACAATCTTTCTTGCTACAGCTGTTAAATGAATCACTGCAGTTGATAAATTAGTAATCTGGTTGTTAAGTGAATTTGGCTTCCCTATTAACTTTGCTGGTCAGAAGATAGCAAAAGTGAATCACATGACCTTGAGACACAGCAACGGTCATAAATATGAACCAGTTGACAAGCATCTGAATTTTGATCACATGATCTTGGGGATGCTACAAAAGTCATAACTATGAAAAATGGTCATATGTCAAATTTTTCAATGCTGTTGCAACTTTGAATGAAGTGTTGTAAGTCGAGGACTACCTGTATAGCTCAGGCCCACACAAACATGTGAGGGAAATATAGATTTGGGGTATGCAAATTTTGTAAAATTTAAAAAAAGAACTTTCCAGAAGTGAGCATATGCAATGTGGGTGAAAAACTGGAGCAACAACTATATAGGAACAGACTGTGGCTAAGATTCAGCGTTGGAAAACTGTATTTCAAAGAGCTCTCAATAAAATGGCAAGTCTGGCATATAATATTGAAATCAATTTACATTTACAGGATAGAGACGATGTTGTAATGCATCATACTACTCTTATTTCAAGATGAACAGATAAGTAGTCCAACACTTGCGAAGGACAAAAGACAGGAGTCACGGGGGGGCGGGTGTTGCATGGATAATTTCCCTCTTTTATGCTTTTCTTTCTCTGCAGTAGTAACCAGGAAATTTTAATGAACTTTGAAAAATGCATTACTAAATATTCATTTCACAATTTCAAACTACACTCAAGAACCTGAAAATTATGGCAAGCTGAAATAATAATGGTAGCTCAAGCATGGATTTCTTTGAAATGGTATGACTGTCAGAAAATCAGAGCATTCTATGAATAATAATTTCAGACATCCAGTAAACTTGAGGGCAATTTTCTGCCCTGATTGTAAGATATGATTAGAATCTTGATCTGTCTAACCCAGTCTGTAAAAATGAAGCTTTTGTTCGGCTATCGTTATGTAGAATTTTAGCTGTATTATTAACATGTTAATAAAGGTGATATTAGCATTACAGCATGGCATCCATGCTTCATTTTGAAGTTTAGGAAACCATGTTTTTCCTTTGAGCAAAAGTAATTTCTTTTGATGTGCAAAAGTTAGCCTTTTCAGGGACCACCAATCAGACAATAGTGCTGTGTTCTGTTGTTCTTGAATGTTGCAAGTGTTAAACAACAAACCCTGTTGGGAAAGGAGGAGATGCACATATTTTAAGAGGTCTGTTTTTTCTTAGATCCAATAGATATCTTTTGTGGTTTGATTTGTTGTTTTCAATGCATCACATATATTGAATGTGACATATCGTTATAAAGACCTGACTCCACCTTAATAAAATGCTTTTCACATTGCCTGAAGTATTTGAGATTTGTATTGGGGGGCAGGGGTGGGGAATAAAAAAGGCACTTTGTAAAGATATTGGATGTTTCTCAAATTCAAGGACTATGTCTTTTCCAAGCCAACTCAGGTGCCTCAGTTTTTTTGGCAATACTATCACAGCTTTTTTACAGCTGATATCTTTTTCTATTTGCTTTGGCTGCATCCTTTTGTGAGTCTTGGTATACATAGATATTCGTTTAAATTATATTGACTCTTTTGTAGTTAATGGGCACTGTAGTTATTGTTTTTGAGTCCCTTCCACATCTTTGACACATGCTTTCCACAATCTAGATTTTTTTACTGATTTTTTTCCCCAAAAGCTTTCTACTACTTACCTAATCTGTCAATAATTCTTACAGAACAACAAGATGGCTGCTAATGGTATCTGGAACAGTTTCCCTCATAATAGCAAATCACTATGGTTATAAACGCCTAGAGGAACCAAAGCATTCTGTGATTTGCTATTGTGAGGGACACTGTTCCAGATACCATTAGCAGCCATCTTGTTGTTCTGTCAGAATTATAGACAGATTAGGTCTGCTATTATATAGTTTCTTCCTTTAGGAACTTAAATATCTATTACACTTGTAAAACCTAATCAGAAAATATTATATAACTAATAATTTCAGCAGATAGAAATGAGATGCCAGTGTATGGTGTCCTGCCTACTTTATGGAAGAAATTGAATGGCTTATGATTGCAATAGTAGAGCTTTCTCTTCTACTGACTGAATCAGCTGTGGCTATGACATATCCAAAGTACAAGCTATTTGAAATATTGCTGCTTTGAAGTATCAGACTGCTTTTTGCTGCTTTCATTTTAGAAAATTACACATTTAGCAAGATTCCCTCATAAAATGGATGGAATAAAGCTTATTTTATTGTGATGTAATTTAATTCTCCTCTGTTTGACTCATAAACTACCTTGATGTGATTAATTTATATGATTACAAAGGTACACTATATTGTTCCTTTCTCAGATTTATTAAACATCTTAAACAATGAAGCAGCCCATCCTGCAAGCTTAGTGTCCCTTAGGCAACAGCTGTTTGGTTACAAATTAAGCTGAAATGGGGATGGCAAGAGAACTATTTTGGCTTCAGGCATTTCCCTGAATGGATTTAAACTTCAAGCTCTCTGCAGGTGTTTTCTTGCACCTTCACAAATTAATGGTGCAGGACCAAGATATTCATACCAGCCACAACTCACAATAATGTTTGTCTTCAGCCCAGAATATCAGAGTATTGGTTTGAGATTGTGATAAGTACTGAGAGAAGTCAGGTCCCCAGAGAAAGAAATATTAAAAGGGCAGGAAAATATATTTCCTAAAAAGAAATTGAAGAACCAGGAAAGCATGCCCAGTTTTCATAATAGTCTCAGGTCTCCTTCCCCCCCCCATCCCCAAGCAGAAAACTGTTCTATAGACATGCAAATGTGAGCCATCAAGAAGGTTGGAGCCAGGACCTTAGGAAGACAAAGGCCTAACATCTACATACTCCAGCCCCAGGGAAACAGGGGCTCGGACATACCCACAACCATCAAGAATCCTAGAAGGGCACATCTGGACTCAGGTCAGGATATGTGACACAGGAAATAGCCTCAAATAGGAACAGGAAATAACTCCAAACAATAGAGTCCAGGGGTATAAAAACCCACTACCCTCATGTGGTCAGCCCTTTTTTCTGTTGGATCTATACTTCTGTCTGGCTTTCCTCTATTGCAACTGTAACCCTCTTCCCAAAGCAGTCTCCATGTTGTTTATCCCCGGCTTGGATGGAACCATGATGAAGACTTTTCTTCCTACAGTACTGTAGGAGAAATTTATAGAAGTAAGGTTGAATCAGAGACCAAGATAAAATTATACTAAAGCACAACTACTTTTTATTGACAGATACTGTGCCAAAAATAAGAAAGTGAACCATAAAGAGGATTGTGGTTAAAAGCCTTCTTTATGCCTTTATACAGATTATGTCTTTATTTGGTCATGTTCATTATTTGGTCATGTTCATGAGCCACAGACTGCATTTTCATAATGAAATATAGGATTAGGATTAGCCTTACTGATTGGGTTAATTTATATGAATATTAGAATATAAAATAAGTTAATAAAGGATAAGGTGATATATACCCTATATTGTAAACTTTGTTTTATGTCTGGAAATCTGACTGAATTAGGGAATGGATTTTAACCACACAGATTTTCTATTGCAGCACCTATTAGGTATTAGTAGAACCCTACAGCAGTGGCCCCCAAGCTTTTGAGCACCAGGGACCGGTTCTGTGGAGAAAGATTTTTGCAGACTGGAGGAGGTGTGGTTACATGTGCTGCCTGCATCCCGTAGATGAGGCTTTGCTTATTTGCATAGCCCAGTTTCTGGCATGCCGTGGACTGGTACTGGTCCATGGACCGGGGATTGGGGATTGGGGACCCCTGTCCTACAGAGTATAGTAGATCTATATCTTTGCCCAGAACCCAATTTTCAATAGCGCTTGTGTGTTCTGTGAATGTAGAAAGGGTTTCATTAATGGCTTTTAGCAGGGCTTTTTTTTCTCATAGAATGCTCAGAACGGAGTTCCGGCACCTTTTTTGGATGGAACCTTGTAGGATAGGCAAGGTGGGTTGTATGACATATGTGAGTTCAGGCACCTTTTTCTTTTACAAAAAAAGCACTAGCTTTTAGGATATTAGCAATCCTAGTTAATTAACAGAAACTATCGCAGGAAGAAGATTTTGTAACAAGTGTGTGCTTACTTCACACCCTTACAAGTGTGTGAAGATCAATTGTACAATGTAACCTTATTTTTCACGAGAACTATCCATTGAATTGGAGTGTAAAGTATCATGTTACACATCACTATGCAAGAAATGTATGTTTATGCAAATTACCTTATTTACATGATGATGCTATGATGCCATTGGGCATTTGATCCACAGCACGAGAAATCCTTTGGATCAAAATCCAATAAATACTTGTCATCAATCAAGTCTTTATTACATATTTGAATCCCACATCACATTAAAATTCATAAACCTGTAATTATTAACAAAACCATAAAAAAGACATAAATGCCATTTAATTACATTTGTGTAATCATTATATTAACTGTCACACAGATAGCAATGGCAATCGACAAAACCTGTGCTAAACTTCAACATTAGGTTGGAATGGGAACAACCAATGGTAGCACAATATCAGGCAACCTGGAAAGTTAAGTCAGAGACCAGGTCAGATAGAAGCAGTAACAGACAGACATTGTGTTCAGTTAGTTCTTTAAAATGGGAAAAATGTATATCTTTCAAAATTCCCTATAGAGAGAGCATCAAAGGAGTGTGTGGCCATCTCCACGTGGGGGTAAACACTGAAAAGGACTGTTTTGTTACTACCCTCCTCTCCCCCAGACAATAGAGGGTAGTTCTTTTTCAGGCATTGTCCAGTAGTGGGTAATTTTAAAAACATCATACAAACAATTATACTCTATTTTCACATGCAATTTCCTTGCATAGATTTGATATACACTTTTTTTCTAACATGCTCATATATAATTTTCTATATTTCTATACACAGTTTTTGTGACGACAGTTTTGTGGCAAAATATACTGTCCATAGAGTAGTTATATGTCAGTTTATATATTAAAGTGTGTATGTGTGTGTGGGAAATTAAGCTATTTATTTTTAAAAGACGTACGTTCTCCCACATCTTCAGATTTCTACAGTTTTTTTTCTCTTTCTGTTTGTTTTTCTCTGTCTGACTATGTAATTATTTTGGTCTATTGTATTCTCTTAAATATAAAATGAAAATGTCATCCTGAAATTTGGCATTTCCAGTATACGTAAATCTTTATTCTTGTGTATTGGTGTTTTTCCCCCAAGTTATGGTTTGAAAGTGTCCTTTAAAATAGAGAATTGTGTTTGATAATTTAATTTCATACCAGCTAAATGAACTAAGACTAAAAATTATTTCTTACATAGTAGCA
The DNA here is from genome assembly GCF_947247035.1 of Vipera ursinii. NCBI lineage: Eukaryota > Metazoa > Chordata > Lepidosauria > Squamata > Viperidae > Vipera > Vipera ursinii. The sequence continues at coordinate 139,172,556 of NC_139516.1, read as the reverse complement.
ATATCCTATATTTTTAAAACTTTAAAAATACAGGGAATGTGTAACTAAATGTGTTGTAAATGCCAAATCACTTCTTCATTTATTGATGAACAAGGATGAGGAAGATGTGTTCTTTTAGTCATTGATGGACCAGAAATTGCGGGTCTCCAGCCAATATGGCCAATGGTGAGGAACATTGGGAATTATATGTGGAACTGTAATGATTCTTCACAAATGCATTAAATCCATTCCCTAAACTTACAAGTAGAGACCCCATAGAAATATTTTTTTTCTATGCAAGAAGTCCAGGGCAGCATTAAAGCAGTTATTCTCCATGTATTTAATAATTTTGTTTTTGAATTACATTTTCTCTTAAACATTACAACTTGGAAACCTAAGAGAGTTTTTGAGGCCTTATATCTCTGATATAGTTAATGGCTCAGTCTTCAGTGCCTCTCACCTATTTCAGGGCCTATTTTTAGGTCCATCAGATGAAATTAGGATGAGCAATTGCAAAATGACATTCTGTGAGAGCAGAACAACCACATAAGTGGATAGACTTAGCCAAATATAAAGGAGAAGAAACAGGACAATAATTGCATTATTACATTCCAGACTCGTTGTATTCCAGCAAATGGCTGTGATCTGGCAGGTTGGAGAAAAAATCAGGCTGGGTTTTAGCCAATCTGTGAGTAACTGAACTACTAACAAAATGCTTGTAGGGAACACGTATTTCAGATATGTGAAGTGGAAATTGATTTGTTGTCAAGTTGCCTAGTTCTGCTGAGAACATTTTCTGACCTTTATTATATTCAAGAAAAAATAGCAGTAAGAATCAGGGTCAGTAGTCCCAAGTAATGTTTGTATCTTATTCAGGAACTAAGGGAACAGGGTGCCTTAACTTCAACTCTATCAGAAATAGAAAGACTTTAAATGATAAGATTAGCTTTGTCTCACTTCTGTTACTGCCTTACCTTACTGATCTTGACAGTAAAACAGATGTCATCAAGGATTTAATTCTGGATAAAGACATGGTTTAGTGGCATAGCCTTGTGGCCATGGCACTTGTAATTAATCATGAGAGATCTTGCTGGTAGTTCTGTTTCTATCAATCTCTGGAACATGAAGATGACAAAGTGAAGATGACTTTCAAGAGATTGTTCCCTAGTGACCTGTCTTTGGTCCAGGGATTCTTCTTGATTTACTGACTTGCTTTCTATAATGAAGTGATGGTAGAAATGCCTAGAGCAATAATGGTAGAATACTAGAAGCCAGTACAAGTAAAAACAGTTATATGGCCGTAGCTGGTAGAAATATCATAGGTGGATGCTGATGTAGTCAAATAGATCATGGAGTATATTACAGATAAGTTCTCTCTTTAAAATTTTAAAATGTTACAGTCAATCAATCCACTCTTTATTTCATTATAAGTAGCGTAAGCTAACATAAGAACATGAGAATTTAAGTAATTTGAACATATGTATTTAATTTTGATCAATTTTTTTAAAAAACAGAAGGAAGAAAAAATGCATAAAGTAAAGAAACCAGAGATTTTCAAGCATTAAGTATATTGAATACAAATTCTCAGAAGAGTATTAATAACACCATTAAATTTAATATCTTGAATCATTTTCAAACTAGATTATTACAATCAAATTAATTATGAGTATCAACCACAGTAATCAACACAGTATGAAATGTGAGTTAAAATGAAGTTTCAGTCTTTTTTATCATTGATTTATTAATAAATAAATTTATTAATAAATAAATCAATAAGAAATCTATCTGTATAGAACAAATAATCCATGAATTAAATATTAAAGTCTTATGTCAAAAGAAAATAACATCCATTTCTGTTAGGTTACATATGTGAAATTTTTCCTATTTCTTAGTTTCCTTTTTTTTCAAGTTAATGTTTGCATCAGTTGCAATGGTCTTACTAAGGAGATAGATTTATTGGGCTAGTTCAGTCAAATATTCATACCCAGATTCTTATCTCATCTAGATCCATTTGTCAGAAATATTGTTCCAGCCCATTAAAATTTAAATAAGTCATGGTTGGCTATACTTCAAGAAATAAAATGGAAAAGCAAAACGCAAATTATTGTTATTTTAATTAATGGTTTGTTCTGTTTGTAGAATTTTAAAATAATATGAAACTTAACTTTTATTTTAATTTTAATTTTGCAACTTAAAAGGAAATTTTAATTTTGCAACTTAAAAAGAAATATTCTGTACTGCAAATTAAATATTAAAATTGATGAGAATTAACCAACTAGGCAGATTTCTCACTGAGGTCTTTCTGGTAGTTTATCAGGTTTGATTATTAGAGCTAATCTTTCAGAAACAAATATTTATTATGGGCTGCATTTGTGAAGCTTTGTGGAGGCTGAATTTTAGAATAAATCACGCTGAGAAAAAAATTCATGTTTTGGAAATTTTTGGGTTGCCATAATTTATGCAGCCTTTATTAATGAGTGCTTGGCTCTCCATGATGGACTTTTTCTATTTAAGTTAATATATCTGGTGCCTCAATATATTTCATGCTGATTGTTTCCCAGAGTGAAATATCCAATGCTTAAGCAAGTCAGTACACTTTAATATATATCCAATGCCTTCACGTCAAAATGATGCCCAAGGAGATTCAGTAAACAACAGCAATCCATTACTAGAATAAGCTTTCTAATTTGATATTCCATTAATAAACAAGTTTAAGACTTGACCATGAGAAATTGCTTTGTCTTCTGTTATCTTTGTACACACAGACACACATCTATCTATCTATCTATCTATCTATCTATCTATCTATCTATCTATCTATCTATCTATCTATCTATCTATCTATTCTTGTAGTCACCATAGCATCCATAAAGAGCAGCATTGGAGGTAGTAATCAAATTCATACCTAGCACAGAGACCACATTTTTTTCATATCTGCTTCTGAGGGCTTCAGAGATTAAAGCAATGATTGATGATGTCCCTAAATAAAATGAATTGAAAAACTGTTTGCTTTGTGTGGGATTGTTATGGGAGATTGGAGGAGGTAAAATACATTGGCTAATTAAATATAAGAAGGGCTTTATTTTGTGAAAAATTCCAGGAAGAATGCAGTGCTGAATTACAGAGCTATATGATTAATAAGGGACAAAGGGTAATAAGGATGACACCAGCGATTTCTGGATAAAGAAATAGATGTTTTGAAAAGTATGGACAAAATTTAGTAACATTTAAAGTTGTCAGTCCCAACATGCGGCAGCAACTACTCACTCACTGTTAACTGATGCCTCCCCCAACTTTTTTTTACAAAGTTGTATCTGTTTAGTAGTTGGATTGGAGACCCCAGGATCAGTGGTGGGATTCAAATATGTGAACAACTGGTTCTCTGTGTGGATGCTGCTTCCAGAAGTCCATTCTGGGCCTGGGCAACAAAAAATTAGCTACAGGTTCTGCCGAAGTGATGGGAACTGGCTGAATCCCACCATTGTCCAGGATTGAATATTAGTTTGGGAAGTTGAAACAATATTCCAGAACAAGACAATGGCAGAGAATATCCATATGTCTGATAAAAGAATTGTATGACTTGGCCCAATAAATTCCTAGGAGCTGTGATAAGATATAGAAGTAAGTAATTTTTGAAAATTGGAATGCCCTTAGCATCATCTGATTGTCTGGTTCCTTCTCTTGTACCATCTTTTGGGTATCACAGAGAAAGAAGAAACTATTGTTTCCCTGAACTACTAGCAGCAACTAAAGATGGTTTGTTGTGGTACAGCTTCTTGATCTATTTTAGTTTGCCATGAACTTTGGTAACATGATATTGGGAGCTCTGGAGGTTACAGAAAAGACTTTTGAGGAACTGTCAGTAGAAGTGCTATCAGATTAAATAACCCAGCCTGCATTAGAAAGTGTTTACATTCAGTTTCAACAAGATAGGGTGACTTTTGTTTTGGAAGCTATCCAATCCCAGGGAGATTTCATCTTTAGATCTGGATTACATTATTTATTTATTTATTTTTAATTTGAAAGTCTTCCTTGACTAACAGCTTCTATTATTAGAGGAGTTAGCAGATATGACTAGGAAGACAGCTCCATTTTCTGCACAGAATTGTGAGTTCTCCTGGAGCAAAAGGCTCACTTTGTAGCCACTCAGACCTCTATTGCAACATAGTTTAAATGGTTCTTCCCTCAAAGAGCATTCCGAAGCATATAACTGGTCCAGAATTCAGTGACTCAAATAGTTATAGCAGCACCACTGCTTTCGGAACTGACTTCCAGATATAATTCAAGGTCCTGGCTGTCAACTTCAAATCACTTTATTGCTCAGGAGCTGGGTATTTGTAGGATCTCCTATTCCCAACTGTAGGTGCAATTCAATATGATCTGTTGTAGCAGAACTTGTGTTATATCAGCAGCTATTATTAACAGAGACATTTGAACAAGCCTTCTCAACTATAATCCATCCACTAGAAACGTAAGTGATTCCTAGCCTGCTAGTTCTTAAGTAAGCCATTAAAACCTGGCAGTTCCAGCAGACCATGGGGGCTGAGTTATTTTAATATTTTTCTGTCTGGCATTGAATTGTTTGCTTAACATAATTGATGTTTGGTATATATGCCAAAACTGAATTTGGATTGAAATGATTTGAGGACTGAAATTTCTACTCAGCCATGATACTCAAACAGGGATGTGATTTTGATCCAGGACATTTCATCTGATGGATTCAGGCTTTACCTATATTATGTGACTGTTATGAAACTTAAAAAATGAACAAGACTCACAAAATCATGTGAAACTCTTTGCAGCAAGATTCATTTTAAACTATAATAAATAAAAGTACAACCATATTACAACCAAATCAAAATACAACCTGCATTTAAGCCTGAAATAATTAATTTCTGTTCAAAATGGTTTTCACGGGTGTTTGTATGTAGATCTTTGGTCATTCGGGCTTTTTTCCCACGTAGAATTGAAGGTATAAGAGCAACGTTTCGACGAAATCTCATCCGTCATCCTCAGGCTGGTGGCTTCAGCTTCGTTCTTCTGGGAGAAGTGTGTGGTAGTGGCTGTTTGTTCCTCTTTTTTAAACTGCCAGAAGGGGTGTGTTCTGTGGGTGGAGGTGTGCTCTGATTGGGTGGGGGGTTAGCTGTGTTCTGATTGGGTGGGAGCCCCCATTCAAAACGCACTCCCACCCAATCAGAACACAGCTAACCCCCCACCCAATCAGAGCATACCTCCACACACAGAACACACCCCCTCTGGCAGTTTAAAAAAGAGGAACAAACAGCCACTACCACACACTTCTCCCAGAAGAACGAAGCTGAAGCCACCAGCCTGAGGATGACGGATGAGATTTCATCGAAACGTTGCTCTTATACCTTCAATTCTATGTGGGGGAAAAACCCGAATGACCAAAGATCTACAGATAGATGGATAGATAGATAGATAGATAGATAGATAGATAGATAGATAGATAGATAGATAGATATAAATATAGATAGATATAGATATAGATATAGATATAGATATAGATATAGATATATAGATATAGATATAGATTATATAGATATATAGATATATAGATATATAGATATATAGATATATAGATATAAATGTACTGGGCTTGTGGTGATACACCACGTGCATTGCTGGAGCAGCTAACGGCTCTCCAGTAACCCAGACTAGCTGTCTCCTGTCCTGCAATTGGCTAGCCCCAGGCGGCAAGGGTGGGTTCAAACCTATTGGCTGCCACCTAGGGGCTAGACTATATATTGTGGCTGGTTGAAGCCAAGTTTCAGTACAGTTCTAGCAAGAATAAAGTATGTGTTATCCTGTACTCAGCCTCGTGTCTTCCTTCCTGCACCAAAGAGCTCATGACTTAACAATATATATAGAAACTATTAATGGAAAATGGAGCTGAATCATACTGGCACTCAAATCCATTTGTGTGTTGTATAAATGCTTCCCTAATAGGCTTTTACTTTTCAGCTAGACTAAGGCTTAGTATGAGTCCACTTATTATCTTCTTGCAGAAAATAAATTGCATCTGATGGACTAGCACAGAGAAATTCTTGGAATAAAAAACTTTCCATGGAAAGACTAACTGATATTAGAGGAAATTTACTTCCCATAATTTTACACTGGATTGTAACATTGCCTTCTGCATGATGCTTTTGATTTATTATGATGATATAAAAAAGTAAAAAAAATATATCCCAGAAGTAGCTTAGGATGCTAAAAAAAACCTTGTTGATGGCTTAAGGCCTAGTTAAATCCCTTGTGGCTTTTGAAAACAGACAGACCTGTAAGACTGTTTAAAGTAGGCACTGATTCAGCCTTTTATAAAGAAAACCAATCTGTTTTAGCTGCTATAAATAAATGTGATCAAATGAAAAATATACTATCTTTGACACGTTTTCTCCTGGTTGGTAGGAGATGTTAAATTCTAAATGGTTATTGATAAGGCCAAGAATTTAAACTCATATCAGCCTGGTTTCCAGTTTGCCATGAGTCTAAAATTTCATTGATTATCCTGATGGTTGACTTAATGACTTTCATTAAGTGACATTCTTGTGCTTTTGCTATATTATTCTGCTACTATTCTTTTTGTGAATGATCCAGAATATGGGTGATTCTTTTTTCAACATCTTCAAAATTGGTGGTAAAGCTGTATCATGATAAGGATGATGTTATATCTAAAGCAATATTTATCTAGATATACTGGCCCCATCTTCTCTCATTTTAGAATGACATATTGACAAGCAACAGAAGTAGAACATTAGACATTCTGCCTCAGAAGCAAAATTTCCACCACGTTAAAGCCATTTAGGTGATATAATATACTTTGTCATCTGGGAATGAATTCAGTAAAACTGGTTTTTGAGTAATGACAGAGAAAATTATGAAACCTTGTTTGTCAATTACAATTTGCAATCTTAAGGATTTTTTCAGGTAAAGGAAAATAATAATAATCCATTCATTTCTTAGCCACCTTACTACTGTATTTTTTTAAAGAAACTTAAATTTAGGTATATGTTTTAATGGAATTTAAAATTTGATACTTTATCAAATTACTATATTTTTCTGACAATAAAATGGATATTTTTTGGTAGCTTATTGCTTGATTTTCCAGGGTATTCATTCAAGAAATTGATGTCTATAAATGAATACATTCAGTACTGTAGATATCCTTCAAATCCAAATACTGGTCTCATTTATATTGAAAATAAATTGCTGCGTGTAGTTCCAAATATAATATGTCATAGATACAGAATCACTGAAGTAATGTAAGAATACTTTTATTCAATCAGACACCAAAGGACATAGTCATTTATCTACAAAGGCTCAAATTGTTTACAAATTTAGCATACATTTCCTGCCTATAGCTGAAAAATACACTAGTAAACTAGAGTCAACATGAGATAAAGAGTAGAATGCTCCCTAGAAGAGAAATACAGAGTGCTATAATATTGCTAGTCATCTTGGTAAAGAATAATCATTGATTAACATAGGCTCATTCAATGATGGATTTTTCAGTACATTGTTTAAGGGTTACTCCCAGGCCACTGTGATTAAAGTTCCCTAGAAAAGGTAAGAGGTAGAAAAACTGGCCCACAAAGAAGAGCTTTCAAAGGAGAGTCAGTGACATGATTTGGATTGATAAGTAGCTTTACATAAGAACAAATTTGATACTATTCATGAAGATCAGCTTCTACAAGGTCTAAGAACTTAACTATATAAATATAAAGGTAAAGGTAAAGGTTCCCCCACACATGCGTGCTAGTCGTTTCCAACTATAGGGGCTGGTGCTCATTTCATTTCAAAGCCGAAGAACCAGCATTTGTCCGAGGACGTCTCCGTGGTCATGTGGCTGGCATCACAAGACGCCAAAGTCGCACGGAACGCTGTTACCTTCCCACCGGAGTGGTCCCTACTTTTCTACTTTCATTTTTACGTGTTTTCGAACTGCTAGGTTGGCAGAAGCTGGGACAAGTAACAGGCACTCACTCTGTTACGCGGCACTCGGGATTTGACCCGCCAAACTGCTGACCTTCTGATCGACAAGTTCAGCGTCCTAACAGGTATAAATCTTTTATTTATTTTTCCTTCCTTTTTATATCATCTCCTTGTTGCAGCTCATTTCTCAGGTTTAGCTGTGGACAGAACCTGCACGGTATTTACATAAAAGTGTCTGGGCCTGTTTCCCAACTTCCTAACTCCAACCTTCATCTGTTTAGTGCCGTAGTCCTTAAACTGAGAGTAATGGAACAATTTGTAATTGCTTATGTGAGTCAAGGATTAGGTTTGGGACTACTGCTGTTGAGACACTTGCATAAAACAATAGAGTCCTTCCGTGTGTTTTCAAGACCAGGAGAACAGGTTATTGACTCAAATAGTTTAAGACCCACTATACTACTGGTTATAAAAGATAGAATTGAAAGCTGGTCAGCCTGCTAAGCTTTACTGAAAGCTTTTGTAAACTTACTCAGAGGATGGGGGAAACAGTATGATTTGAATGAAAGTGGGCCCAGTATGGTTGTAAGTCATCAGTAGAATATCAACATGCAGAAGTTACAAAGCCTGATCTTCAAAATCTATAGCTGCTTTGGGGAAGCCCCAATCTGAAAACAAAGAGAGTTTCTGTCATCCCATGAAGATAGCACTCAGCCAATCCTCTTCTATGCCTCTTAAGGCCATAGAAAAATAAACCCAGTTGATTAATTTTAGAAATTAGTTCCATGATGAATGCAATGCCTTGTTGATTTGTTTTCTTCTTTCCTTGTAATTTTTATTCCTCTTGTGTTTTGATGTTAGATCCTGAGCCAGTGGCCACTTTTTTGTTTAAATGGGTTTGTAAACCACTTGGGATACATTTTCTTATCAATTGAAAATAGTAATAAAATTTAAATAGGTACCTAATATTTATCTTTTTTGGGAGCTAACAATAGTGCAAGTAATTTGATTCATTGTCACAATGCAATAATATGTTGTTTACAGTATATCTATTTTTCTCTCCATCTTCCCCAGCCCCTTCAAAGAAAAATAGGGTTTGTCTTTTTGGATAAAATGATCATACATAATGATAGTTATATTAGGTCTTTAATTCTAAATTATTTTATTTACCGGTAGCTAAATATTAAAATAATTAAGGATATCTCTAGATACTCTTACTCTAGAAACTGATTAACTTCAGGTAATTCCCAGTTAGCAGGAAAGCTGTATCACAATATCTCCTGACAGTCAGTATGGCTGAAAATATCACACAGGGTATACACTGTATTTATATATATAAATCTTTCCTTCTCCCAAAGCAGGGTAGTGATGGTAATTTCATGTAACACCCTGTGCATGAAAAGGAAGTGTAACATCTGTATCTTTTTTTTAACAGCATAATGGAAGGTAGATTTCACCGGACAGTTCATATATTTGTGTAAATTACTAACAAAGAATTAAGGGAGACTGAGATGCATTTCTGACTCTTTAGTCTTCATCAGTCAGCCATACCATTCTGAGATTCGAACCTGGGCTGATTACATATTAGGCTGTATATTTACCTCTTGAGCCACAGGATCTCTCTCGCTCTGTTAGCTTTCTGCAAGGGGAGATATGTGTCAAATGTTAACTATTTAGATTACCTTGCTAGGCCCCAAGCATGGGGCAAATCTTTATTTCCTGTTTTCAGCCTATCTTGAAGGCCATCGAACAGGCTGTAGTCACACCGGACAGTTCATATATTTGTGTAAATATATATAATCTTTGGGGAGAGGGAGAATTTTATCCATGTATTATGTCTATGGAGACTCTCAGTCATCCAGGCCATGGTTGCCCCAAAGGTGCTTTCTCAAAAGTCATCTGGACTTTTTTTTTCCTTGAAGGCGTTTCATGTCTCATCCAAGAAGCTTCTTCAGATCTGAAGTGAAGCTTCAGTGAAGAACTGAAGAAGCTTCTTGGATGAGAAGCGAAATGCCCTCAAGGAAAAACAGAGGAAGTCCAGTTGCCTTTTGAAAAAGCACCTTTGGGATATTAATTAATTAATTTTACTTTTAATCAGTGTAAAATACTACATTGCAAAGGCATTCATTTACATGTACTATTCTACAAAGCCTTGTATATTTATTGAATAACATATTTTGAAAATTTTAAATGTGATCATCCCTGTAACACCCACCCATATACTTACCATTTGCAACTGTTGGCATCAATATCAATATCCAATTAAAACAGCATTAAGTATATTTTGAGTTTGAAGGGTCTGTCAAATATAGAGATAATTAAAAGCTCAAAATCTAACATATCAGGGTTCCCAGAAATTGAAGAATTTCAGAGTGTTAAATTTTTCAGATCACAATCAAAATATTAATATATGTCATGTCATAGTGACACAGTATGGGTACAAGGGAGCATGCAGAGAATCCTGAGTTCCTGGTATGAAAAATGGTTTATAGAGACTCTTGCAATACTATAAGAAAAACTAAAAATATATAAATGCTTTAATTGAATAGGCTTCTGGAATCAGGTACCTCAAATTGTCATACTTCCAAGTCATAGAAGTTTTTTCAATAACTTCATTTTGTATGGTTTCGTAGCTTTTCCCTCTCTGAAGTCATGATGGGTTTACTTTGGAGAAGGGTATTAAAATCACAAAGTTTAGAAGAATGCTCAGTCGACATTTTGAAAAACACAAAACAAAAGATATTGCATGGGTTAATCAGTAGGAATATAAATTTCTCTCTCACTAGAATCAATGGGTGGAAATTAAGTGATAGGGCCAAATAAAAGTTCTATTGCTCTTGCTCAGTTGGTGTGCATATATAAAATATTAGAAACTGTGGTTCTTCCATCTCAGCTCTTCCTCAATCCCTGAGGAGTGCTCCATTAGTGACTTGTGGTGACCTTAAAGGTGGCCATTTTGATATAGCAACAGTATATTGATTGGAGCACACTGAAGAGTTGCTTTTAAATAGAGCTTAATAATGTTTTTACTCTTGCTAAATGGTGTAGAAAGAAATGGAGTGTACACTTGATTGAAAAGTAATTAACTCAATAAGACTGGACAAACACAACCATATTTATTTATTTGGGTGCTGGTTATTTAAACAAGATATAGTGTTTTGTCAAGTTGACACAAATATTCTTGAAAAGACTTAATTTTGGTATGACTTTTCCACAGCTGTTAATCCTCTTAAATTGTATTGGTTTAGATTAAGCATATTGTTATTCTCCTTGCATGTATGTCTGTTCCTTGCAGCTTGTTGTTTTATTTTTGTTACTGCTTTGTGGGAGGGGAAAACTCTTAAACATGAAAGTCATTGTAGTGACGTGGGGAATGAGACTTCATCTGATAACTTTCCAAAATCTTGAGGAGAATTCAGAGGGGCGGTCAGCTGAGACAGCACTATTAATGTGTTGCAGGCAAGATATGCTGAGTTTAGATGGTCTTGGATTCAACTGAATCGTAAATATCAAGATGGTTATAGACTGATAGAGAATTTTTGTATAATGAAAGACTGGGTATTTAGCTGCACCTCTTGGATGCTCAGGTAAGAACAAGACTTTAGCATCTCAACAATGAGGATTACACTCCCCGTCACACACACACACACACACACACACACAAAAGTAAAAGCATTTTTTTTGTTCCTGAGGCAAGAAAGTAGTATCTCTTCCCATCTGAGGGGCAAAAATAAATGTATTGCTACTACCAATAATAATAGCCATTGACATTGACAAAGTCCATTGCTTTACTTCAAACAGATTAAATTTGAGACAATACCTTTAATACCATTAATACCTTTAATATCATCAAATAACAATATCTCCCTATCTTACAGTAGATTCTTGGGAAGGATTAGATAGGTAGATAAAAATGCCAAATTCAGTCTAAACATCTGGCTGACCAATGAATCATAATAATATAAGAGTACAACAACGATTCAAACAATTTTCCAGAAGTTTTTGTCTCAGTCATACTGATTATATGTTGATATTGACGAAGCAGCATCAAAGGTGAATTCAGTGTTAAATAGAGGTGCAATGTCTGTGTTCTAAAACCAATGATAAATATTTAATTTTTACCACATTTGCTTGGTGTTTAAAGCCACACTTTTATTGTTGCTTTTCTTTGATGCATTCATTTTGACATGATTTTTAACAAGTGATCTTATACTTTTCATGTTTCTTTCATTAAGGCTATGTCTGTATGCCCCACATTTTGGTTTTTCTTACCCTAACAGACTTTTCTTTTGTACATTTTCAGTACAATTCATTTTATATATTTAATTTCACAATTTTAACTGCATGTAATCTAGACTACTTAATAGAAAATTGTTTCAATTGAGTAAGAAAGTAAATATATATACTGTAGTACATAACAAATATTTTCATATGGTCATATTCAAAAACATGAAATCTTTTGAAAGTACTGTTCCCAATTTCCCAGAAATGGATTCCAGCTGAGTTACATTTTATCTTCACTGGGTCTATTGTCTGAAGAACAAAATGCAAGATGCAATTTTTTAACAATCATTTGAGCAAAATGTGACATAAAGCATAACTCTCTAATAAACTCTAATTTGATTTAACCATATACATACAAGTCCAAGATAATGCAAGCTCCCAAGTTTTAAATATAAATAGCTGAGGAAAGCGAAGGACTTAGGTGTGTGTAATACTTTTTTTTTTCCCCTGTTCCTCAACACAGTTTCATTGGTCTCTCACAATTCTGACAGCCTGCTGGGTCGTTGCTAACCAGCACTAACATCACTTCAACCTTGAAATGATTACACATGTAGTTTGTAAGCTTACAACAGAAGCAAACATTCATGTACCAGGTACTCTTCAAAATATGTTCCTTGTGACTAATGAAGGCAGATGCTCTGCACACTAGAGGAGACATCAATCTATGAGGAAAATGTCTTTCTGCAATAGCTTCTTCATATGCATTCAATATTTTCCTGAGAAATCGCATGACTGTCTCAGGCTACAGCAGCACATAATCTCTCTGAAGGTTTTCCTCAGCTCTTGGCTTCGGAAGGCGTAGATAAGCGGATCAATAATGGAGTTACACATGATTAGAATGAGGTACAGGTGAAAATGGGACATAAAACAGATACAATAGGGATTATGAGGACATGAGACGTAGAAAAGCAAGTGGAGGAAGAATGGGGCCCAGCATACTACAAAGACTCCAATCAAGATGGTCAGAGTGATGGCTCCCTTCATATTGGCCCCTTGACGAATTGGGCCCGTGCCTGGAAGAATTGCAATCTTTTTCATGTGCAGCCGGGCTAGCATGAACATGTGGACATAGAGAGAGGCCATGAGGACTAACATGGTGAAGAACATGGCGATGAGGCAAATGATCACAACGCTGCTGTCAGAATAAATAATGAACAGGACACCTGACACTGTGCAAGCTGCCCAGATACAGGTGATGATGATACCAACACACCTCCCTGTCATGATGTTGTGATACTGGAGAGCATAGAAGATTGTGAAATACCTGTCCACAGCTATAGAAAGTAGACTGCAAATGGAGGCAAGGAGAGAGCTGCAAATCACCGAGTCAATGATATTGTCAATGCTAACGGTAAAACTGTGCGCGTCGACCTCTGTATTGTTCAACCAGGTGATGACAATGGTTTCTGATCCATTGGAGATGCTCACCAGCAAGTCGGCCACTGCTAAGCTGCAAATGAAAAAGTACATTGGGGAGTGCAAATTCTTGTTCTTGGCTATAGCTGCAATCACCAGCACGTTCTCGAGCAAACTGACAAAGCCTAAGGTCACAAATACTTCTGGGGAGACAAAAAGTTGCTCATAACACCCTTCTGAAGAGTAGCCCTTGTCCATCGAACTGTTCAGATCACTGTGATATAGTCCATGGCTGTGGTTCCGTGCATGAAGAGGCCGATGAACTCCACTGCGGTAAGTGAAATTCATTTTACCGTGTCTTCATCCAAAAGCACATCTTGCTTGGCCAACTTGCAGCTTGCAGATTAATTCCACTCATTTCAAGTCTCTCTCTCTCTCTCTCTCTCTCTCTCTCTCTTTCTTTCTTTCTTTCTCTCTCTTTGAATGGTACCCTGGGATTTTCAGTGCTAGGAATTTCAAGACGCCATTCCCTGGAGCCGCAGGGTGTACCTCAGAAAGAAAAGAGATTTGATGTGCAAGAAATCGGTCAGGTCTCTGACAACGAATGCTTGTTTTGCCAACTCCACAAGTGCCTGTATTCACTGGGATGAGGGATCTGAAGGTGGCTTTCTTCTCTTTATCTCCTGGAGCCTCAATCTCTAAAACTAAAGCACCAGAAATGAAATGCTGCTGAAGCAGCAGCAGCTGCTGGGCTTTTTAAAACAATTGTTTCAGAACACAAATACTACTCAGCTGTCTATGCAATGTTTGCCTGCCTGCTTTCTGCTGCTTCTTATATGGGAGATGGGATAAAAAGGTAGTTAGAGGCAGTTCCTCCCCATCCCCCATGGTTTAGTGATCAGCCAATAGAGAGGAAGGGAAAAGGGAGTGCAGGAGGCACTGAATTCATTTCAGTTTTCTACATGTCTTGCAGGATGGCTTCCCAGACTATATAATTCCTGAATAATACAAAGGAGTCCAAATCAGCACAGGCTGGCAAGTTCCTTTTGCATGTGTAGATGGTATGATTGACGATGGTGAGCATAATCAGAATATCTTCTAGAATCTAGCCTGTAAGCAGGATAAGTGGGATGCAGAAAACAAAAGCCGATTTTATGGCAACAAAAAGATGAAGGTTCTGTGAAGATGGTAGGCGATCATGAAGGGAGACCCTGGATTGAATCAGCCAACCAGTCAAGGGAGGAACGTGGGTGTAACATTGTCTTGGCATCCTCATCAGACCAAGTTCAGTGTTTGTGGTTTGTAGTAATAAGTTACTTTTCACATTATAACCTGCAAGCAAAATTGTGAAACCAAGAGAAACAAGTTTCAGAATGAGACTGAAGGAGGCAAACCATTAAGCAATCAATGCTAGCATTTGAAATGAATGTGGCTCCTAATTCTTCTGTTTCTCTTGAATAAATATTTAGCTCCTTAATTATGAGGAATGTGTGCATTAATTTTCTTTTTTGCCTAGTAATCTGTCTAATGCAATGTAAAATACTTCATTATAAATTTTATTCACATGAAAAAGACATTGGTTTTAGTTGCCCATGGAGTGAGGATGGGGAACAGTAAAATACATTAATGTTTTAGTTATCTAAATGGAAGGTTAGGTTTCTCTCACTTCAAATCATTTATCTTTAAATTGGAAGAATTATTTTAATTTTTCTGGGACTATTTTAATAGAGGGGGATTTTTGTTGTTTCTTTGTAGGAGAAAGGATTTCCTAAATTCAGGTTGTCTTTCTTCTGAATAACTACAGTAAGTAGAATTGCTATGAAAATTGATGCCATTTCCTTTATATTTTATTCCCTCCAAAGATCTATTTGCATGTTTCTAAACAGACATGAAGAAAATTGTGAAAAAAATTAGCATGTTAACCCTAAATGTCATGAATTAGCAATTGATATGGATTTGTATCTAGATAAAAGAGATAGGAGGTGGGATGAAGAAATAAATGTCTGTAACTTTAGAGGGGATGGAAAATCACTAAATATTGTGATGAAGCTTTATTTCTTTTCTTTTTTCTTTTTTTGCACATTTTACTCATTCTTTCCAGTCTCTCTTCTTTAAGATTAGTGCAATTAATTATGCATACCAGATTAGTTCTCCAGTTAAATCTGCAAGTCAGCTTGTAAAAGGATTCCTACCCCCACCCCCCAAAAAATCCTTTTATGGGTATCAGTAAGCATAGCTAAAAAAAAGAAAGAAAACTCAAAATCTAGGATAAATGCCTCTCAATCCACTAAGCAGGAGGTCTCCAACCCTTTTGATTTGGTGGCCCAGGAAGGGAGTCAGGCATTGCTACATGCACATGTGCAAATAAGCCATGCATGTGTGCACAGAAAAATTAGCACTGTGCACGCACACACAAATGGGCCATGCATGAGTGCATGTTCACACACAAAGGGTCGCATGTGAGTGCATGAGTACATGCAAATGGGGTTGCATGGGCACGAGTGCTGCAAATGGGGCGGTTCTAGTGCTGGCAGGATGCTATGGGTGGCACTAGTACCGGTGGGACACTCTGGGGGCAGGGCGGCACTAGCGGCGGCGGAATACTTGTGGTGGCACTAGCAGTGATGGGACGCTTGGCGGGGTGGTGCTAGCACTGGCGGAGTGCTCGGGGCAGCGCTAGTGTGTGTGGGGTGAGTACACTGGCCATCCCTTCATGCAGCCAGTGGCCAAGCAGCCACGGCTCAGTAGTGGGCCACAGCCCACAGGTTGGGGAACCCTGTTTTAAAACACAGGTAAAGCCACAGTGTCCACAAATGGACAAAAATAAGAAAACTAAAAAAAAAACAGAGAAAGTGAATGCTTACTATGAAGATGGTAGCAAATAGATATTGTACAGAAAACTAGTTTTGCCCTATAGTGGATATATGGGGATTTGCAGGACATATCTCAAAGACACTGCTGTTGCTGTTGTTCTTGAAGACAAGCTTGAATGTGCAAACCCCTTGCACTAGAAGAGATCTCCTCCCTCAGTGGTAACCATTAGCTCCTTAATTGATTACTACAACTATAATGGGAGTCCCATTGGGTTTGCACTGAGGCCCAGAGAATTCAGTATATATCCCAGGGCTTCTCATTTAGCATTTATACTTTTTACTTTTTCCTCCTGTCAGGATTTCAGTAGCCTAGTGCCCAGATCTGGTAGCTCTAGGAAGGGCAAAAGAAGACAGCACCATTGTAATTTCTGGTCTACTTTAGCTGCCCAATCATATTTTCCAATCTAGTGCACATCTGTATAGTTTTTCTGTTGTTGTTTTGTTTTGAAATGGAATTACCCAGCAGCCAAGGCAAAGGAGAAGAGAGATTTAGACTGCCATTATATTGCCTCTTACTGAAGACAGCTGGATGTTTTAATAAATAGGTATATAAAATAACATAGAAGTGTAACTCTGTACAGACCTTGAAGCAGGACTCATTGCAAGGAAAGTTATTATTTTTTTCCTAAGCAAATCTGCATTGTGTGGCTTTATGTCTACAGAAGACAGAGGCAAGCATGCAAACTGGGCAACTGAGAAGCAAGATCATGCCCTGTTCAAATGCTAGATTTTTAGATTTGGTAATAAGATTCCCTGTCAATCTTTAGGAACTGGTCTCTTCCCCAAGGTGTCTTTATGTGTAAATTTGATTTTTCATTTTCTGTGGGATTATTTTGAACTAGTAATAATACCAATATTTCCACCATCCCCTTTATTTTAATTCATTTATATTCAGCCTTTTCTCCAAGAAACAATAAACCCTTGGATTCACCTTTTCAAGAATGAAAGAAAAACATTTATATACAGACAGACGAATAACAAGCCCAAGGTCATCCAGTGAGTGGTGCAAAGCATCCATATGGGTTTCTCCTCCAGTTTCTTATATATCTGAGGCAATGAGTTGATCTCTGTCTGTTCTCTCTAAAGTACTTCTGTTTTCTGTTACTCATCTGTATCCATAAAACACAAAACATTATTCCCGTTCCTGTCCTGCATGCACACACACTGGTTAGGCATAAAATATAAATAATATATGTCATTTAGTGTTATGTCCTGGAGGCTTTCTATATATACTTGAATAGGAGATCACCAAAAAATCCTACAGTATTAATCTAGTTTAGAGAAAATAAAATAAAACATCCTCTAAATAGGCAATGGCAACCACTTCCAAACTGTTGCCAATTTACTTGCACACAAAGCCCCCACTGATGGACGTCTCCATGTAGTCACCAGGACCTGAGATCAATTCAAGCAAGACTTTACTGTTGCTACTTGAAAGGCCCACTTACAAAATTTGCAAAGTGATTCAGTACAACCTGAAGTCTATAAGCCATCAGTCCAATAAATTACTACTTACCTCCAGAAATAGATTATATTTACAAGCATGTTGTGACATAATATTGTAGCAAATATACTAGCATGAATTTGGTCATAAATCTAAACTAACCAATTTCTATTATTTATTCTTCTCAGAAGTACATATCCATCAAAGTTGTGGTATTTTATTCCCAGTGAATAATTTGACAGTTGAGTACAAAATTAGTAAAGTTCTTAACGAGTTCTTAATAAAGTTTTCGAGTCTGAGGATCAGCCAAGTAGGCTTGTTTGTAGCTGTAAGCTCTTGGCAACAGAACAGTTCTTCTTCCCCGGAATAAACAAAGTGTTTGTAGTAGAACTGATCCATTCCACTGCCAAGATTCTCAGGCCGCATATAGCCAATACTCATTTCCTCAAGTCAAAGTTCAAATACAGTAGCAACTCATTCTAGAGATCTCATAGTGTTCTGAATGTGGATGACGCATTTACAAAATAGACACGATGCTGTCATATTTTAGAAACAGAACCTAAATCCTTTTACTGTGGCTATTTTTAAGGTTTCTGAGAGCGGATTTTCATATGTGAAATTCAATATCCATTTCAACTACCTCAATTTACATAGAAATGTTTGCCCCATTCCAGAGAAAATTGGATTGAAATCTCATTGCAACTAATCTTGCTGGATCTCTGAGCAGTGAGGTTACTTCAGAGTATTGATATGATAGCCTGTTCTCTCCTATAGTTGCTAGGTTGCAACCCTGAGATTTACGCTAAGTTTTCAAACAGAGCGGGAGGAAAAGCCTTGATGACTTCACCCATACATTTGTTCCACAGTTTGGTTGCTTCCTTAGCTTCTCTTTTTAACTGTTGTAATTTTTAACATTTTAAGCCTGTTTTTATATTGCTTTTAACTATATTTTCTTAATGGTTTTATTGTAAACCATCCAGAGTCACTTGAGATAGACAGTGTAGAAATTGAATGAATGAATGATTGCAGAGGATACAGAGTGTGTGGAATAGTTAATACCCCTAAGAGGTAGAAATAAAAATAAAAATAATCTTGATAGAATGAGGAAACGAACTGAAGGTAACTGAATTAAATGTGGTAAAGAGAAGTACAACCTGTCACTCTGTAAATCAGAATTAAATGCAAATTATAGGATGGGGATAGTAGTTGCAAAAAATAATCTTGGAATAGTAATTGATTGCAGACTCAGTATGAGTCAATGCAGTGATGCGGTTGCAAAGAAGACAGCTGCAATTTTAGGCTGCAGCAGGAGAAGAGCAGTTTCCAAATTCTGACAAATAATCTTTTTTCAGATTTTGCTTTGATCAGACTCAAGTATTCTGTCCAATTGTAGGTACCACACTTTAAGAAGAAATCCTGGAAAATGAAGCAGTTCAAGAGAAGAGCAATAAAAATGATCCACAGGGGCCTAGAATCTATCTGCATAAAGAAAGCTAGAAAGAGCTGGATATCTTTTAATAAAAGATGAAGGATTTGATAACATTCTTCAAATATCTCAAAGAATGTCACAGAAAAGATCAGCATTGATACTTTCTCATTTCAGAGTACAAGGCATGATACAAGAGAATGAGATAGAATGGGACAACTCGCTGTGGCCAATTCACTGCTGCCAAATCTCCACGGCCAACTCACCACAGCCAACTCATTGCAGGACAACTCACCATGGGAAAATTCAACAATTCAATTTAATTATTTAAAATAATTTTAAAAATATTTTAAAAACATCTCATTTTGTTCCTCCTTTAGCACCCTTTCTTTAATTATTCTGGCCCAACATTTCTTCAATATTAGTGTAGCTCTTGTCCTGCAGTGAGTTGGCTATGGCGAATTGTCCCATGGTGAGTTGGCTCTGGCAAGTTGGCCATGGCAAGTTGGCCACAGTGAGTTGGCCGTGGCGAGTTGTCCTAGACCCAAGTGAGATATAGAAAGGTAGATATCTGTTAAATGTTAGGGAAAAAAAACTTTCTAGAAGCCAGAGCAGCCTGATAGTAGAACTAATTACCCAGATTTATGGTAAGCAACTCTTCTTCAGAAGTGTCCTTGTGGAAGCTAGACAGCCATCTGGTGGGAATACTTTTATTTAGACTCTTAAATAAATGATGGTCTAAATCATCTCTTCCATCTCATCGATGATTCTAACATAGACTATGGCTTAGTCTTTCTGGACATGTTGAATGGCAGTAGATAGCTTTCATCATTCAAACTATCGAAAATAATTTCCTAGCAGTCCCTGAGCAGATGGAAGCTGTGAAGGAAAAGAAATAAACAAAATTATGCAGAAAGATTATAGAAGTAGTTTACAGAGAGCTAAGCAGCACAGTCTCACATAAAAATATCTGCCAATTTTAAACAGGAAAATTTATCAAAATGTTTTGTGCTGTCAAAACAAACATGACTTTTAAAGTACCTAATATAGAGGAATAGCTTAATGATCGTAAAGGAATTGGATATAGAGAAAAATGTGGTTTTGGCAAATGAAGTATATATGAACTTATGCGTCATCTGGAATGCTCATTCAGCTCCTCTTCAGGGAAGTTTCTAAGCAAATAAGTATGTATCTACTATAAAATATCCTAATGCCTGCTTTAAGAGATGTTAGGATTTTTGTTTACTTACCTAATCATGTATTTAATTAGCTTTAAATTCTGGCAAGGACAATTATTGCAGTATTAAGATATTGTTTTGAACTGAATAACTCTAAGTCAGACATGTCAAACTCGTGACGTCACGTGACATATTGGAGCTTTTCCCCCTTTGCCAGCAATGGGGTGGGCACAGTTTCCTGGCGGGCTGGCAGTTTCACACCCCTGCTCTAAATAGTGTACAATTAGCCCAACGATAAATAATGTATTGATACACAGTGTAAATAAAAGCAAAAATATTGGAAAACTGCCAGCCAACCAAGTAGGAGGAATCAAGTAAGGAATTACACTGGAGTCACCATTCAGCTACCAAGAGACTTAGGGTTGACCTTATAAATTTGTTTCCAAGAGAAGGCTAGCAGTCTGGGGAGATTCTTGTACTATAGGTAGAATACAATAAAATAGTAACCTTGAACCCTTCATGTGTGGATCTAGTTGCTTGCACCTGACAAATACATTATGACAATTTTACATAAAAGTGAAATAAATACACTAGTAATACCAGCCAGTGAATTTGATCTGAAGTAGACTTCATCTCAAGACTTCAGAAGAACATCATACTTGAAGGCATCCTGTCCCCAAAGACTGTTCCATCTAAGTTTGGCCTAGCTGATGAGTGCAGGCTTTGAATGTAGAAAATCAAAATCTTCATTCTCGTGCTATGCTTGACCTTTGTCTGAAAGGCTGACTTGTTCAAATCCAATTAAAAATCAAAAACCTTAAAAGAAACTGTACAGAGTACAGCTGCCCCTCAATAGTACCTGGTTGGGAGACTAAGCAGAAAGACACTACTCTTGATCACAGACTTTCCAGCTCAACCTTAAATAGAGCAGAGGAAAAATAAATGTAAGAAGGTTATTGAACAAATTTATTAATATAATAGCAAGAAGAAATCTTCCAGATAGGCTTAAGATACAGAAGGATCTTGACAGACTTGAACAGTGGATGCTATCTAACAAAATGAAATTCAATAGTGAAAAAAGTAAGGTTCTACATTTAGGCAAGAAAAACCAAATGCGCAGGTATAGTATAGGTGGTAACTTGCTCAATAGTAGCAACTGTGAGAGGGATCTTGGAGTCCTAGTGGACAATCACTTAAATATGAGCCAGCAGTGTGCTGCAGCTGCCAAAAAAGCCAACACAGTGATAAGCTGCATTAACGGAGGGATAGAATCAAGATCACGTGAAGTGTTATTACCACTTTAAACGCCTTGGTAACGCCACACTTGGAATACTGCATCCAGTCTAAAAAGATGTTGAGACTCTAGAAAGAGTACAGAAAAGAGCAACAAAGATGATCAGAGGACTGGAGGCTAAAACATATAAGGAACGGTTGCTGGAATTGGGTATGTCTAGTTTAATGAAGAGGAGGACGAGGGGGAACATGATAGCAGTGTTCCAATATCTCAGGGGTTGCCACAAAGAAGAGGGAGTCAATTTGTTTTCCAAAGAACCTGAAGGCAGGACAAGAACAACGGATGGAAACTAACCAAAGATCTCTCCAATTAATCAATGGAACAACCTGCCTCCAGAAGCTGTGAATGCTCCAACACTGGAAGTTTTTAAGAAGAGACTGGACAACAATTTGTCTGAAATGGTATAAGGTTTCCTGCCTGAGGAGGGGGTTGGACTAGATGACCTTCAAGGTACCTTCCAATTATTATTATTATTATTATTATTATTATTATTATTATTATTATTATTATTATTATTATTGTTGTTGTTGTTGTTGTTGTTGTTGTTTTGTTGATGTTGTTGTTATTATTATTATTATTATTATTATTATTATTGCTGTTGTTGCTATTGTTGTTGCTATTGTTATTATTATTATTATTATTTCAAAATCTAAATTTAAACTGGCTGGGAGAAGTGGAATATTTTTGTTCAATGTTGTTACCATCAAAAGAAATACACTGCATAGGATACAATCAACCTAAAACAAAGGAATATTTTCCTTTAAAAAAAAACATTACCAGTTACTCCCAAAGAGAACTTATACATCAGTTAATCATTATGTAAATATTCAAGGGATCAAACAGACAATCTTGTTCACTCTTGTTTGTGAAAAGCTTTAATTTATGGTTCCTTTCCACTCCAATCTTTGCAAGCTTCATTATAAAAAACAAAAAAAAAACCAAACAAACAAACAAACCCTAACAGCTCTTTTTATTGAACAGGCTATAACTCAAGAAAATCTGTGCAAGCAATTTTTTTTTTAGCAATTTGTTCGGTCTAGCAAATTGTACAATGGGGACAGGAAATGAAATACATTACTAAACTTTTACCGCCTAGATAGCTTATAAGTATTTGTTTGCTTAGATTTATAATACTTAACATTGTAATATTTAATGTAGCTAATGGAACTGTTAGAGGTGGGCAGCCAATAAATTGAAAATAATAAGTAACTTGATACTTGATTCTGTGGGACTTGCATGTTCTGAGAAAGAGGAATGCTGTGCCAGAAGCTCAACCCTACTACACAGGTCTCATCAGAGGAACGAGGTAAGGATGTTTTCTCTAATAAGCAATATGGTGAGCTGTAACTTTCAGAAACCTACAACTCATCTGTCATTACACAGCTCCTTAAGGACTAAGCTAGGTGTTATATATCCCAGACATCCGGTAACAAGTGGGCTATAGGCATCAGGACTGGTGACTGAGCAACCAGTGTACCAGTTGCTAAATTACTGAAAGAAAAGTTGTTTACCCATTACAAATAATTAAGACTGAAAACAAAGAAATAAAGATCTACCATGTTTTCCTGAAAATAAGCCCTACCCCCCAAAATAAACCCTAGCTTGATTTTTGGGGTGGGCCTAATATAAGCCCCACCCCCAAAATAAGTCCTAGATTTGGGGTGAGGCACACACCTAAAACTGAAGCTAGGACAGGGGTAGGGGAGGTGGAGCTGCCTCACATGCCCCGCACCTGCTTATCTGACTGGTAGGACTACTGCAGGTAGGCCTCCCACACCTGAAATTTGTCATGCTGGGGGTCGTTGAGCTGCTGCCCCTGGTCACAGCAGGAGGCTGCATAGTGCTTCAGGCTGCTGCCACTCCTCACGGCAGGATGCTGTGCAGTGCTTCTGGCCATTGCTGCTCCTCGTGGCAGGAGGGCACATAGTACTTTTGTCCATTGCTGCCGCTTGTGGCAAGACACCGTGCAGTGCTTTGGGCCATTTGCAGGAGGCTGCAAGGTACTTCAGGCTGTTTCCTCCAGTTGCAGCAGGACACTGTGTAGCGTCCTGCTGCGAGTGGTGGCAATGGCCCAAAGCACCATGTGGCCTCCTGCAAATGGCCCAAAGCACCTTACAGCTACCTGCCATGATTGGTAGCACCAGCATGAAGCGCCATGTGGCATCCTGTCACAACCAGTAGCGCCAGCACAATGCGCCACATGGCATCCAGCTGCAAGTGGTTGCAAGCGGCTGCTGAAGTAGTCAGGCAGCAGCATGACAGATGCAAGCAAACAGTGCTGGAAACAGTCATGCCTTGCAAAGAGTCATGCAGATCTCTTTCATTCTGTCCCTTGCTCAACCCTAAATGCCTTAGATTTGCGAGGATGTCCTGTATCAGGCCCACCATCTTCTGCTGTTTCCTGCTCTTCTGAATGCTCTGCAACCAAATCACCAACAGGTCCCTCTCTGCTGGTTTCTGAGGCAGGGCCATCTCCTTCTCTCCAGACTCCTCAGAGTTGGAGATAACCCTGATGTATTGCAACTTCCTTTTCTCCCACAAAGGAAGCTTTCAAAGGAAGCTTTATAAGCAGGATGCTGCTTATAAGCACTATGTGCTTAGAGCTCAAAGCATTGATAGAGACTCCACACATCCACTTTATGGTCTGTTTCTGTTGCTTCCCTCTGGGAGGAGGTTTCGAAGTATTTCTAGCAGGACTACCTGATTGTGTAATAGCTTTGCTCCCTATGCCATCTGTCTGGTAAACTCGCAAGATTCATTTTTCTCGCCATGCACATGTATACATAACCCAAACTAGTCTGTTGTTTCTCTGTATCATATAATATATATGGGTATATGCATAATTCTGTATTTATTTATTTATTTATTTTTGTCATATTTATGTAGTACCAGAGGTGGTGACCCTTTGAGAGCTGTATGCAGCAAAATTTCATTTTAATGTATGCCGATTAGTGTACATTCAAAGTGACAATAAAGTTATTATTCTATTCTATTCTATTCTATTCTATTCTATTCTATTCTATTCTATTCTATTCTATTCTATTCTATTCTATTCTATTCTAAATTAAGCCCTGGTTTGTCTTGATTCTCCATTATGTGTGTGTGTGTGTGTGTGTGTGTGTGTTTTAAGAATTCAGACAAGGCATTCTTTGAAATAATAATGCCAAATTCTAGTGTTTCTCATTTATTTTAACTAAACGGTATTTAATTAAAATGGTATTTAATTACAAACTGGTAAGCACCAAGAAAAATGTCAGTGGGTAAAATGGTGCTTATAGATATCATATTACCTTCCCAGGCTCTAGTAGAAGGATAAAATATATGAAGAAAAATAGGAAAATTAAGAAGGTGAGTTTGTATACAGAATCAGACCTATTGCAACTCAAACACAGATATAGAGGTCATGAAGATTCAGATGAAAGAATATATGAGATGAGGCCCTGGCAATCAGAAGAAGGATCATATGTGGAGATAGGATGTGATGAACATGAGAGTGAGGAAGATGAATTCTGAGAGAAACATTTACTCTTAAACAATTAAACAATTTTTATTTCTTTCTGTTTACTAAGGGATTTGCAACTTTGTCTAACAAGTGTATTCCACATAAGGCTTTGTATAGTCATTGTGTTTCCAGATTACTGTTCCAGGACCGAATTGGTTCTCTCATGTGCTCTGTTAGTTTGGGGGTGATGGGAGAAGCTTAATCCCTGGGCAGTTCCTAACAATTTCAAAAATTCCCACCAAAATTGTGAGCCGTGGTGGCACAGTGGTTAGAATGCAGTACTGCAGGCTACTTCTGCTGACTTCCAGTTGCCAGCAGTTTGGCAGTTTGAGTCTCACTGGCTCAAGGTTGACTCAACCTTCCATCCTTCGGAGGTCAGTAAAATGAGGACCCAGATTTTGGGGGGCAATATGCTGAGTCTAAGAGGGCTCTAAAGCACTGTGAAGTAGTATATAAGCCTAAATGCTATTGCTATTGCTATTTTGGAGCCCTAGTTTATTCATGTGCATGTGAAGGAATCAAGTAGAATTTTCTCTAGATCACAAGGACCATCATCCCCAAACATCTCCCCAGTAAAAACTAATTCTGAAATTTAACATTTCATCCTTTATTTATATTTATATACAAGGATATACATTTATTTTTCTCTGTAAATTGTAAGTCAGTGGTAAATAAATTTTGGGCTTAATTATGGTCATAATTCAAGGACTACCTATAATATGAGCAAAAAAGGGGAATTTATTTTGCATGTGAATCAGACTAAGAAGAGATATAGCTGCTTACATCGGTGTAAGTGATTTCGTGTGTTATGAAATTTGCTTCTGGCTTTGGTACATCTTATAAGAAAGCTAGATATGGAAGTAAGATTTTTAGTAATAAATTGTACTTTTTATTCACTCTAAAGCAGTGTGACATGTTCTAGTAAACTGAATCAATAATGAGGTTATGATGTTATATTCTGGTTCACAAGATTGCTTAACTTTGTCTATCTTTTGGCAAATTTAAATCCTACCCTTTCTCTAGGAACTTAAAGCAGCTTGGGTTGTATAGGGATTTCTTTTCATTTTATCCTTACAACAGATAGGATGAGATGAAAAAGAAAGAACTGGATCATAGTCACCCAGTGAATATATTCGAGGAGCGTGGGATTGGATCTTCCCAGTCGTAGACCAGTACCATAACTATTGCTCCACACTATCAAAGCAAGTTAAGTAAGACTAAGCAGGCTGTTTGGGTGTTTGCATCACCAAAAGCGCAGATGTCCAAAAATTAAGACAAGCAATAGGTGGAATGGGTAATGGAAGGGGTTCAGCTGGTTTCTTGGAAGCAGGCATTAAAGATTTCTGTAACATATAATCGTATCAATATGTGACATCTATAGGACAGCTTAGCACATGAGTGTCAAACTCGATCACGTCACGTGATGTATTGTGACGTATCGTGATGTGGGTTTTTTTGCCTTTGCGGAGCCAGGTTGGACGTGGTCTGCATGTGACGCATCTGGCCCACAGGCCGCCAGTTTGACGCTTCTGGTTTAGCACAATCCCACTTCCTCCATGTATGGGTTAAACCTACATTTGATCAAAATCAGATTTAAATCTCCTCCTTTGTATTAATCTTTTAAAATTCTAAAAAATAGCCCTTGGCTTGATTTTTTTCTGTGGGTGTCCATCATCACCAAAACAAAATAAGACTAAAAGGACACCCACTCTTTCCTAAATTGCAGTTATTCCCTTTCTATCGTCAACCTTTCCGATTTAAATCTACATTCATCTTTATCTAGGCAACCTATCCCAAAGTAATTTCATTATATTGAAACTTGAAAAAGGGAAGTAAGAGAACAGACATAACAGAATTTTACCTTTATGAAAAAGATCGGAAATGATTTTGTTGGTCTTTTATTGCTACATGGGGAAAAAAATAAGAATGACTCAGAAAGTTGGAAATGCACTCATTATATTTCAGGTCACTGCTTTCTGTAAATAATAGCACAATAAACTTAGGAAGAAAAAACATAGCCTCTCTTTTATTAAGTCTGGTTTTACTTTCTGGCATTTCTATGGAAAGATTTTCAGATTTCACCTTCCTATATTAAAAAATTATAATAGAGTTATGTGATAGTACACAAATTGACTCACTAATAACGTACACAGTGCCTGTGCCTTCATCGCATACGTATTTTATGTATGCATGAAGGAGCCCTGTCTATGTAGTTTTGCAGGAAGAGGTATCTCATTTGTATATATGGCCCCTTTAGATACACATCGAATGTGCAACCAAACAAAAGACCTTACCCTTACATCCATTAGCCTGGAAGTCAGCAGACATGACCTTATTTTAAAACAACCCAAGCTGACTAGGAAGTATGGGAATGGTGGTTTAATACATCTCTGGAGGACCCCAGTTTTGGGGGATTGACCTAACTTGAAGTAATGTATAGAAAAAGTATGCACTGAGAATCAGGATGGCACAAGTGTTAAGAGGCTTCAGCTGGTGCAGAATGCGGCCGCAGGAGTTGTGATGGGGGTTTCCCGATACTCCCATGTAACACCTCTGCTCCGCGAGCTGCATTGGCTTCCAGTTGCCCTCCAGGTGAGATTCAAGGTGCTGGCGATGACCTATAAAGCCCTAAATGGCATGGGTCCGGACTATCTTAGGGAGCACCTGCTGCTAGCGTCAACTTCCCATCGTCCTGTGCGCTCCCACAGGGAAGGCCTCCTCAGGGTCCTGCCGGTCAAAGAATGCCGGTGGGTGATTCCCAGGGGGAGGGCATTCTCGGTGGGCGCGCCTGCCCTATGGAATGAGCTGCCGGTGGAACTCCAGATCGCCCCTGACCTTCATTTGTTTCGCTGGGACTAAAAACCTGGCTATTTGAGCTGGCCGGCCTGGACTGAGGGGTTTTTAATGTTTTAAATTTAATTTTAAAGTGTTGGGGCTATTAATTTAATTGTATTGTAATCTGTATATTGTATTTTTTAATTTGCCCTGTAAACCGCCCTGAGTCCTTTGGGAAAAGGGCGGTATATAAATTGAATAAAATAAATAAATAAATAAAATGTCTGAAAAAAGCCAGAGCTCACTATGGTTTGTCATAGTCTCTCAACCCAGCCAATGACAGAGGGGGGGGGGGGGGAAAGGATATAAATATAATACATAAAGAGAGAAATAATGTTACAGTAGTTATCAAAGAAGAAGTGAGAAATTTTACAATGTCATAAGGCTACCAGACGTTTTTCATGACACAAGAATATATAAGAAAATATTACAAGAATCTTCTTAAGAATCATCTGTCTTATATATTGGTTTGTACATTTAAGTCAAGAAGTAACTTAGAAAAAAGGAATGGGATGAAAAGCAAGCTTTGAGGATTGTAGCTAGTGAATAATGTGTTTGGGCCGGCACCTCAGATGTTTTTAAGGCCAGTATATGTATCAAGAGCCTTGGTGGAGCAGTGGGCTAATGCCTCCTTAAGTAACACCAGCTGCCTGCAATTAGTGCAGGTTCACATCCCACCAGGCTCAAGGTTGACTCAGCCTTCCATCCTTCTGAGGTAGGTAAAATGAGGACCCAGATTATTGGGGGCAATAAGCTGACTTTGTAATAATGCCGCTTGGGGGGGGGTGAAAGCCCTAATAAGCAGGCATATACATAGAATGAAGGCTATTGCTAAGCACATTGATTTGTGCTTGAGATTGTAAGCCGCCCTGAGTCTTCGGAGAAGGGTGGGATATAAATGGGATTAAAAAAAAAGTCTAACTTCAGGTGTAACACACTTAGTTTAATGCATAGTTTTGTTCCTTAAAAAAAGCCAGAAATAATACCACTAATTGAATTCCAATTATGGGTGGCATGATTTGATAGTCTAAAAATAGATTTGGTTGCCATCTGGGGATTATATATATATATATATATATATATATATATATATATATATATATATATATATATATATATATATATATATATATATATGGATCCTTGGTTTTTCGGGTTTTTCCCCGCGTAGAATTAAAGGTGTAGGCGCAACGTTTCGATGGAATCCCATCCATCATCATCAGGCTTCTGTTTCCTTCTTCTGGGAGAAGCATGTGGCTGTTTGTTCCTCTTTTTTAACTGCCAGAGGGGGTGTGTTCTGTGGAGGTGTGCTCTGATTGGGTAGGGGACCAAGTGTGTTCTGATTGGGTGGGAGTGTGTTTTGAATGGTGGGGGTGTTCTGATTGGGTGGGGGTGTGTTCTGAGTGGATGGGCTGGTCTCAGCTGCCAGCTCCAGACCTGAGCTGGTGAGTTGTGCTGCTTTTGTTCGGCTTCGTGTTTGTGGTGGTGCCATGTTTTTATAGTGGGTGTCAGTTTGCTTATTGTGTGGTTTGGAGGGGTTTAAAGTGGCTGATGTTGCAGCTGTAGTTAGGTTTCTGTTTTGTGGTTGTGTGTCTTTATCGTTGTGGGTTCGGATTTGCTTTTTGAATGGTTGTGTGGTGGTGATGTCATGTGATGTTATCATGAGTTTGGGTCTGGTATCATTCTTGGTGGTTGGGCTTCGTCTGTCAATCAAGGCGGGTTTCCAAATGGCTGGTAGACGAGAGGTATCATCTCGTTTATTCATGCTGTGGGGGCGTTTTTCTATCTCAATGGCTTCTCTGATTATTCTGTTGTTAAAATGTTCAATTTTGGCAATAGTTTTGGTTTTTTTAAAATCAATTTCATGTCCCGTGGCTTCAAAGTGTTGGACCAGGGATGAAGTTTGTTCTCCCTTTCTGAGTGAGTTTTTGTGCTCTTCAATGCGTGCACTTATTCTTCTGTTGGTCTGTCCGATGTATGTGGTGGGGCAGGTGGTGCATGGGATTTCGTATACTCCTTGGTTTTCTAACCCAATTATGTCCTTGGGGTTTCTTAGGATGGTGGATATTTTTCTGTCTGTGTAGAATGCTGTTTTGATGTTGTGTTTTTGGAGGACCTTGCTGATTCTGTCTGTGGTCCCTTTTAAGTATGGGAGGAGGGCTTTGCCATTTTCTTGTTCTCTGTCTTGGGTTTTTGTGGGTGTCTCTCTTCGGATTAAGTTGGTAATCGTATTTCTTTGGAATCCATTGGCTGTTAGTACATTAGTGAGAGTGTGTAGTTCGGTTTTTAGGTGTTGTTCGTCAGCTAGGTGTTTTGTTCTGGAGATGAGTGTCTTGGCTACGGAGTTGATCTGTGCTGGGTGGTGGTGTGAGAGTGCGTTCAGATAGCGGTTTGTGTGTGTTTTTTTATGGTAGATAGTGTGTCCTAGGGAGCCGTTGGATTTCTTGTAGACTAAGACATCAAGGAAGGGAAGTTGATTGTTAGCTTCTGTTTCCATGGTGAATTGTATTTTGGGGTGTAGGCTATTGAGGTGTATGAGGAAGTCATCCAGTTTTTCTTTGCCGTGTGGCCAGATTACGAAGGTGTCATCTACGTATCTGAGCCAGAGTTTGGGTTTGTGGTTGGATTTTTCTAGAGCGAGGGTTTCAAAGTGTTCCATGTAGAGGTTTGCGATGACAGGTGAGAGGGGTGATCCCATGGGTGCTCCTTCCATTTGTTTGTATCTTTGTCCATTGTAGATGAAGTATGTGTTAGATAGGCAGTGGTTGGTCAGATCTAGGATGTGTTTTGGGGGGTTGTATTTATTTAGGATAGCTGTCAAGGCTTCTTTGATTGGCACTTGGGTGAAGAGGGATACGACATCGAAGCTCACAAGTAGGTCCCAGGGCTGTAAGTTTAGTTTACTTATGATCTCTATGAATTGGAATGAATCTTGTACGTGTGAGGTGATGGAATTTGCGTAAGGCTGTAGTTGTTTGGCAAGAAATTTGGCTAGATTTTGTAGAGGTGAGCCTATGGAGCTGACTATGGGTCTGAGTGGAGTTCCTTCTTTGTGTATCTTGGGCAGACCATAGAGCTTAGGACATCTGGATGATTTTTCTCTGGGAATGATTGTTTTCTGGATCTCTTCACTGATGGGGGTGGCTTTTATTTTTGATTTTGTGGTTTTTTCCAGGTAGGTGGTGGGATCTGTCTTGAGGAGTTTGTATGTGGAGTCTCGGAGTAGGTTGGATAATTTGGTATGGTAGTCAGATGAGTTCATTACCACCGTGGCGTTGCCTTTGTCTGCTGGCAGAATGATTATGCTGGTGTCATTTTTTAGGTTAAGTAGTGCTGTCTGTTCCTCTTTGGGTAAGTTGCTTTTGGGTGGTTTGCTGGTGCAGAGGATGTTGGTCACTTCGAGTCTGATTTTGTTGGCGTCATCAGGGTTGATTTTGGTCAGGCTGGATTCGACTCCGCATATAATGGTTTCCGTGGGAATGTGTTTGGGAGCGACTGCAAAATTAAATCCTTTAGACAGGACGTTGGTTTCGGCTTTGGTGAGAATCCTATCTGAGATGTTGTGCACAGTTTGTTTCATGTGTTGCTGTGGGAGAGGAGGGGTTTGTTTCTGGCGTTCCTTTAGTCTTCGGAGTTTATTGGTGTGTGTGTCTGTTTTGTAGGCAGTCTCTGTTTCAGCTCTCCAGACAGCAATTTGTTTGAATTTGTCCCAAAGTGTGGGGTGGATCTTGTTGCTGAGTTTGAGGTGAAGTGTGAGGAGGTCTCTGTTGATTCGGTCCAGGAGGAATCTTTTTGTGTGGAGTTCGTTTCTGATTAGGGCCAGTTCAGTTCTTATCAGGATGCGTTTGATGGCTGCAGAGTTGGAGTGGAATTTCAATTGGAAGGATGTGGGGATTAAATTTTGATCTCGGCAGTTGCGTAGGAATGTGAGGTCACACAGAATGGAAGCTCTTCGTACTTCGAGTTTTTCGTAGGTCCTAGTTAGCTGGTGGATTTCCTCCCCGTAGAGGTAAGATATTTGTTTTCTGAGGTTTTCGCGGGTGCCTGTATGTGGATCCTTGGTTTTTCGGGTTTTTCCCCGCGTAGAATTAAAGGTGTAGGCGCAACGTTTCGATGGAATCCCATCCATCATCATCAGGCTTCTGTTTCCTTCTTCTGGGAGAAGCATGTGGCTGTTTGTTCCTCTTTTTTAACTGCCAGAGGGGGTGTGTTCTGTGGAGGTGTGCTCTGATTGGGTAGGGGACCAAGTGTGTTCTGATTGGGTGGGAGTGTGTTTTGAATGGTGGGGGTGTTCTGATTGGGTGGGGGTGTGTTCTGAGTGGATGGGCTGGTCTCAGCTGCCAGCTCCAGACCTGAGCTGGTGAGTTGTGCTGCTTTTGTTCGGCTTCGTGTTTGTGGTGGTGCCATGTTTTTATAGTGGGTGTCAGTTTGCTTATTGTGTGGTTTGGAGGGGTTTAAAGTGGCTGATGTTGCAGCTGTAGTTAGGTTTCTGTTTTGTGGTTGTGTGTCTTTATCGTTGTGGGTTCGGATTTGCTTTTTGAATGGTTGTGTGGTGGTGATGTCATGTGATGTTATCATGAGTTTGGGTCTGGTATCATTCTTGGTGGTTGGGCTTCGTCTGTCAATCAAGGCGGGTTTCCAAATGGCTGGTAGACGAGAGGTATCATCTCGTTTATTCATGCTGTGGGGGCGTTTTTCTATCTCAATGGCTTCTCTGATTATTCTGTTGTTAAAATGTTCAATTTTGGCAATAGTTTTGGTTTTTTTAAAATCAATTTCATGTCCCGTGGCTTCAAAGTGTTGGACCAGGGATGAAGTTTGTTCTCCCTTTCTGAGTGAGTTTTTGTGCTCTTCAATGTGTGCACTTATTCTTCTGTTGGTCTGTCCGATGTATGTGGTGGGGCAGGTGGTGCATGGGATTTCGTATACTCCTTGGTTTTCTAACCCAATTATGTCCTTGGGGTTTCTTAGGATGGTGGATATTTTTCTGTCTGTGTAGAATGCTGTTTTGATGTTGTGTTTTTGGAGGACCTTGCTGATTCTGTCTGTGGTCCCTTTTAAGTATGGGAGGAGGGCTTTGCCATTTTCTTGTTCTCTGTCTTGGGTTTTTGTGGGTGTCTCTCTTCGGATTAAGTTGGTAATCGTATTTCTTTGGAATCCATTGGCTGTTAGTACATTAGTGAGAGTGTGTAGTTCGGTTTTTAGGTGTTGTTCGTCAGCTAGGTGTTTTGTTCTGGAGATGAGTGTCTTGGCTACGGAGTTGATCTGTGCTGGGTGGTGGTGTGAGAGTGCGTTCAGATAGCGGTTTGTGTGTGTTTTTTTATGGTAGATAGTGTGTCCTAGGGAGCCGTTGGATTTCTTGTAGACTAAGACATCAAGGAAGGGAAGTTGATTGTTAGCTTCTGTTTCCATGGTGAATTGTATTTTGGGGTGTAGGCTATTGAGGTGTATGAGGAAGTCATCCAGTTTTTCTTTGCCGTGTGGCCAGATTACGAAGGTGTCATCTACGTATCTGAGCCAGAGTTTGGGTTTGTGGTTGGATTTTTCTAGAGCGAGGGTTTCAAAGTGTTCCATGTAGAGGTTTGCGATGACAGGTGAGAGGGGTGATCCCATGGGTGCTCCTTCCATTTGTTTGTATCTTTGTCCATTGTAGATGAAGTATGTGTTAGATAGGCAGTGGTTGGTCAGATCTAGGATGTGTTTTGGGGGGTTGTATTTATTTAGGATAGCTGTCAAGGCTTCTTTGATTGGCACTTGGGTGAAGAGGGATACGACATCGAAGCTCACAAGTAGGTCCCAGGGCTGTAAGTTTAGTTTACTTATGATCTCTATGAATTGGAATGAATCTTGTACGTGTGAGGTGATGGAATTTGCGTAAGGCTGTAGTTGTTTGGCAAGAAATTTGGCTAGATTTTGTAGAGGTGAGCCTATGGAGCTGACTATGGGTCTGAGTGGAGTTCCTTCTTTGTGTATCTTGGGCAGACCATAGAGCTTAGGACATCTGGATGATTTTTCTCTGGGAATGATTGTTTTCTGGATCTCTTCACTGATGGGGGTGGCTTTTATTTTTGATTTTGTGGTTTTTTCCAGGTAGGTGGTGGGATCTGTCTTGAGGAGTTTGTATGTGGAGTCTCGGAGTAGGTTGGATAATTTGGTATGGTAGTCAGATGAGTTCATTACCACCGTGGCGTTGCCTTTGTCTGCTGGCAGAATGATTATGCTGGTGTCATTTTTTAGGTTAAGTAGTGCTGTCTGTTCCTCTTTGGGTAAGTTGCTTTTGGGTGGTTTGCTGGTGCAGAGGATGTTGGTCACTTCGAGTCTGATTTTGTTGGCGTCATCAGGGTTGATTTTGGTCAGGCTGGATTCGACTCCGCATATAATGGTTTCCGTGGGAATGTGTTTGGGAGCGACTGCAAAATTAAATCCTTTAGACAGGACGTTGGTTTCGGCTTTGGTGAGAATCCTATCTGAGATGTTGTGCACAGTTTGTTTCATGTGTTGCTGTGGGAGAGGAGGGGTTTGTTTCTGGCGTTCCTTTAGTCTTCGGAGTTTATTGGTGTGTGTGTCTGTTTTGTAGGCAGTCTCTGTTTCAGCTCTCCAGACAGCAATTTGTTTGAATTTGTCCCAAAGTGTGGGGTGGATCTTGTTGCTGAGTTTGAGGTGAAGTGTGAGGAGGTCTCTGTTGATTCGGTCCAGGAGGAATCTTTTTGTGTGGAGTTCGTTTCTGATTAGGGCCAGTTCAGTTCTTATCAGGATGCGTTTGATGGCTGCAGAGTTGGAGTGGAATTTCAATTGGAAGGATGTGGGGATTAAATTTTGATCTCGGCAGTTGCGTAGGAATGTGAGGTCACACAGAATGGAAGCTCTTCGTACTTCGAGTTTTTCGTAGGTCCTAGTTAGCTGGTGGATTTCCTCCCCGTAGAGGTAAGATATTTGTTTTCTGAGGTTTTCGCGGGTGCCTGTATGTGGATCCTTGGTTTTTCGGGTTTTTCCCCGCGTAGAACTAAAGGTGTAGGCGCAACGTTTCGACGGAATCCCATCCGTCATCATCAGGCTTTAGCTTCCTTCTTCTGGGAGAAGCATGTGGCTGTTTGTTGCTCTTTTTTAAACTGCCAGAGGGGGTGTGTTCTGTGGAGGTGTGCTCTGATTGGGTAGGGGACCAAGTGTGTTCTGATTGGGTGGGAGTGTGTTTTGAATGGTGGGTGTGTTCTGATTGAGTGGGGGGTTGTTCTGAGTGGATGGGCTGGTCTCAGCTGCCAGCTCCAGACCTGAGCTGGTGAGTTGTGCTGCTTTTGTTCGGCTTCGTGTTTGTGGTGGTGCCATGTTTTTATAGTGGGTGTCAGTTTGCTTATTGTGTGGTTTGGAGGGGTTTAAAGTGGCTGATGTTGCAGCTGTAGTTAGGTTTCTGTTTTGTGGTTGTGTGTCTTTATCGTTGTGGGTTCGGATTTGCTTTTTGAATGGTTGTGTGGTGGTGATGTCATGTGATGTTATCATGAGTTTGGGTCTGGTATCATTCTTGGTGGTTGGGCTTCGTCTGTCAATCAAGGCGGGTTTCCAAATGGCTGGTAGACGAGAGGTATCATCTCGTTTATTCATGCTGTGGGGGCGTTTTTCTATCTCAATGGCTTCTCTGATTATTCTGTTGTTAAAATGTTCAATTTTGGCGATAGTTTTGGTTTTTTTAAAATCAATTTCATGTCCCGTGGCTTCAAAGTGTTGGACCAGGGATGAAGTTTGTTCTCCCTTTCTGAGTGAGTTTTTGTGCTCTTCAATGCGTGCACTTATTCTTCTGTTGGTCTGTCCGATGTATGTGGTGGGGCAGGTGGTGCATGGGATTTCGTATACTCCTTGGTTTTCTAACCCAATTATGTCCTTGGGGTTTCTTAGGATGGTGGATATTTTTCTGTCTGTGTAGAATGCTGTTTTGATGTTGTGTTTTTGGAGGACCTTGCTGATTCTGTCTGTGGTCCCTTTTAAGTATGGGAGGAGGGCTTTGCCATTTTCTTGTTCTCTGTCTTGGGTTTTTGTGGGTGTCTCTCTTCAGATTAAGTTGGTAATCGTGTTTCTTTGGAATCCATTGGCTGTTAGTACATTAGTGAGAGTGTGTAGTTCGGTTTTTAGGTGTTGTTCGTCAGCTAGGTGTTTTGTTCTGGAGATGAGTGTCTTGGCTACGGAGTTGATCTGTGCTGGGTGGTGGTGTGAGAGTGCGTTCAGATAGCGGTTTGTGTGTGTTTTTTTATGATAGATAGTGTGTCCTAGGGAGCCGTTGGATTTCTTGTAGACTAAGACATCAAGGAAGGGAAGTTGATTGTTAGCTTCTGTTTCCATGGTGAATTGTATTTTGGGGTGTAGGCTATTGAGGTGTATGAGGAAGTCATCCAGTTTTTCTTTGCCGTGTGGCCAGATTACGAAGGTGTCATCTACGTATCTGAGCCAGAGTTTGGGTTTGTGGTTGGATTTTTCTAGAGCGAGGGTTTCAAAGTGTTCCATGTAGAGGTTTGCGATGACAGGTGAGAGGGGTGATCCCATGGGTGCTCCTTCCATTTGTTTGTATCTTTGTCCATTGTAGATGAAGTATGTGTTAGATAGGCAGTGGTTGGTCAGATCTAGGATGTGTTTTGGGGGGTTGTATTTATTTAGGATAGCTGTCAAGGCTTCTTTGATTGGCACTTGGGTGAAGAGGGATACAACATCGAAGCTCACAAGTAGGTCACAGGGCTGTAAGTTTAGTTTTCTTATGATCTCTATGAATTGGAATGAGTTTTGTACGTGTGAGGTGATGGAATCTGCATAAGGCTGCATAAGGATCCATATATATGGATCCTTGGTTTTTCGGGTTTTTCCCCGCATAGAACTAAAGGTGTGGGCGCAACGTTTCGACGGAGTCTCATCCGTCATCATCAGGCTTTAGCTTCCTTCTTCTGGGAGAAGCATGTGGCTGTTAGTTCCTCTTTTTTAAACTGCCAGAGGGGGTGTGTTCTGTGGAGGTGTGCTCTGATTGGGTAGGGGACCAAGTGTATTCTGATTGGGTGGGAGTGTGTTTTGAATGGTGGGTGTGTTCTGATTGTGCACGCATTGAAGAGCACAAAAGTGCACGCATTGAAGAGCACAAAAACTCACTCAGAAAGGGAGAACAAACTTCATCCCTGGTCCAACACTTTGAAGCCACGGGACATGAAATTGATTTTAAAAAAACCAAAACTATCGCCAAAATTGAACATTTTAACAACAGAATAATCAGAGAAGCCATTGAGATAGAAAAACGCCCCCACAGCATGAATACACGAGATGATACCTCTCGTCTACCAGCCATTTGGAAACCCGCCTTGATTGACAGACGAGGCCCAACCACCAAGAATGATACCAGACCCAAACTCATGATAACATCACATGACATCACCACCACACAACCATTCAAAAAGCAAATCCGAACCCACAACGATAAAGACACACAACCACAAAACAGAAACCTAACTACAGCTGCAACATCAGCCACTTTAAACCCCTCCAAACCACACAATAAGCAAACTGACACCCACTATAAAAACATGGCACCACCACAAGCACGAAGCCGAACAAAAGCAGCACAACTCACCAGCTCAGTTCTGGAGCTGGCAGCTGAGACCAGCCCATCCACTCAGAACACCCCCCCACCCAATCAGAACACACCCACCATTCAAAACACACTCCCACCCAATCAGAATACACTTGGTCCCCTACCCAATCAGAGCACACCTCCACAGAACACACCCCCTCTGGCAGTTTAATATATATATATATATATATATATATATATATATATATATATATATATATATATATATATATATATATATATATATATATATATATATATATATATATATATATATATAATTTAAATAATATATGGTCTATATGCATATTAACATTATTGAACTTGATTTTGTATATGCTTCCTATGTTTAACAAAAATTCTATATCTGAAAATAAAGAATTCTCCTTTATATAAAATAAAGCATTGAGACAATAAATATTTGTTTTATCTTTTTCTTACAGATCTTCAATTATATAAAGAGTATTATAATATCTTTTCAGATCTTTTTTCTAAACATATTCAGTTTTCTCATTTTTCTTGATTTTTGTTCCCATCATCTGAACCCACTTAATTTTGTCTCTATCTTCCTTGAAATGGATGACTCTCCATATTGTATCCTCAATTCCAAATGAGATCCAACTACACAAAACATTTTATGAAAAAGAGATGGATAAATATGGTGTAGTCTTAATCGGGTTCCCTGACATTCATATTACCCGTTTCCCTAAGCATCTCTTGATGCATAATCACTGATGGTAAGAAATTAATTGAAACTATCAAAGCAGATAAAAAGATAAGGGAGATAATAGCCTAGCCATGATAATAACCTCTGAAGAGCATAATTATTAATTGAAGAATTAGCATAAACAGTTCTGAAGGCTCTTCTTTGAAAAGAAGAATGGTCATCAAAAGAAAAACAGAGAAATTCACATTAGTTTCATTTAATAACTTGAAATCACTTGTGAAATCATTTCTATTCTAGTCAGAGCTTGTGCAGAAGAAGCAGGAGATAATGGTGCAATATACATCTTATTGATTCACTCAGTATGATGAATTTGGGGGATAGGCAATGCATAAACATTGACATATTCTACCACTTATTTGGTGGGAAGCATCATCACCATCATCATTCATCATTATCATCATCATCATTCTAGCCATTGTCTATCCACTGCAGGATGAAGGGCTGTTCTGTATGTTTCCCACCAGTATGGTCTTGAGCTTTCCTTTACCAGTTGGACTTGCAATACTTGCTGATGTTGTCAATCCATCTTGTTTTAGTTCTCTTTCATGGATGCTTTTTATCAAGTGGGATCCATTCTATGACTGCCTTGCCATCAGTTCTTCTTGCTATTTCAATTCTTTTACTCTTTTGACAGCATCGTATACTTTCGGTGGGAAACATATCAACAAATATAACACACACAATATTCTTATTCCCATTCATACCTGTGTGGTTCAACTCTAGCAATGTGAGTTTCCTTAGTACTCATTTGTTTAATAAAGGAGCAAAGTGATCAGTCAAGAAAGTGGTATGTTCCACAAGAAAATGTAATGTAATATTCTGATTTGCGTGGAAAAGAAGAATGAAGGGGATGAGTGATCTGCTAAGCTCTAATTGGAATTCTTCCTCCCATTTAGCTGCAGGGCCCTATGCTACTTTGGCTATTTCTGGTTTGCATGTTGGAGAGAACAGGAGTTCTCCAGCAATCAAAATGTCCTTTTGTTCTCTTTATTAGGATGTTCCATGAAGTTGCCATTCTCACCAATAAGCTTTGTTGCTGCCTTGCACGAAAATTGTGAAGTTTTTCTCCACTCCATGTTCTCAACAAGTTTGAGGCCTGCTGGATAAAAGAAAAACCTAGAAGACAAGGATCTTTAACCCTTCCTGCTCATTTGCCCTTTGTTGCACTTAGCCCTGCATCTCTCTTCGCCCACAGTAGCCTTCCAATAGTCAGAGCTGTTACCTTTTGTAAGTAAGAATACTTGAGGACAGGAGGAATGCCATTGTTGGGTGTGTATGGAAAGGCCCATCGAAGGATTACAACTCATCTGTAAAATGCAGCTAGCCTAATGTGTGATCTGCCTAGTCATGTTTACTGGCAAACTAGTTAAGGTGTTGGAGACTTCACTGGGCAAAATGGAACAATTCGTTGTGGCCAACTCATCACAGCCAACTTGCTGTAGGACAACTCACCATGGACAACTTGCCACAGGACAACTTGCTGCAGGACAATTCAACAATTCAATTTAATTATTTGAAAGAATTAAAAGAATATTTTTATTTTTTGTCATTCACATTTCATTTTGTCCCTCCTTTAGGATAATAACAATAACAATAATAATGATAATAATAATAATAATAAGAAGAAGAAGTTGGAAGGGACCTTGGAGGTCATCCAGTCCAACCCCCTGCTCAGGCAGGAAACCCTATACCATTTCAGACAAATGGCTCTCCAGTCTCTTCTTAAAAACTTCCAGTGTTGGAGCATTCACCACTTCTGGAGGCAGGTTGTTCCACTGCTTAATTCTTCTAACTGTCAGGAAGTTTCTCCTTAGTTCTAGGTTGCTTCTCTCCTTGACTAGTTTCCATCCATTGCTTCTTGTCCTGCTTTCAGGTGCTTTGGAGAATAGCTTGACTCTTTCTTCTTTGTGGCAGCCCCTGAGATATTGGAACACTGCTATCATGTCACCCCTCACCCTTCTCTTCATTAAACTACACATACCCAATTCCACCAACCATTCCCTATATGTTTTAGGCTCCAGTCCCCAAATCATCTTTGTTGCTCTTCTCTGTACCCTTTCTAGAGTCTCAACATCTTTTTTACACAATCCTTTCTTTAATGATTCTGTTTTGCCATTTCTTCGATTTCAGTGTAATTCTTGTCCTGCAGCAAGTTGGCCATGGCAAGTTGTCCAATGGCAAGTTGGCCGTGGCAAGTTGGCCACAGTGAATTGTCCATGGTGAGGTGTCCTAGACCCTCACTGGATGTTTCGCAGTGATTTGGAAGGATGCTCACATTTCTCATAGTATTTTGTGGAATTGTCCATCCTCATAAGAGTGCACTATTGGGAGACATGAAAGAACAAGCTTGTCATTGTAGAAAATCTATGTGGTTGCTAGAAGTAAAAAAAAAAGTCTTGATGGCACATAATCAGTCAGAAGAAGAAAAGGAGGACCATGGTGAGGGTCTTATATAATCAGAAAGAAAGTAGGGTTGAAAGCAATGAATAATGTGAGAATTTTGAGATTCTGGGCTAAAATCACAACCTTGTCCAGCCACCCCATGGAAATTTTATTATCTCCATAGCCCAAATAAATCCTCTTGAGAGCATTGGAAATCAAAATTAATTGCATTGGAAATCAAAATTAATCAATATCAGCTATGCTGAGGTGGGAATTCAGAACTTTTTGTATTGAAGATAAGACAATCCAGTCTTGAATAACTCTACAAAATAATGCAACTTTGTACCTTTTGTTAAACTATATGGAAATCTATATCTCACTGTGAATCTTTCTTGGAAACATCAGCCCTTACTTGCATCTGATTATGAATACTGCTCTGTCTGTGACTTCTGATTTTCAGTAAGAACTCCAGCCCCTTTTAATTTGGATTCTATTTGTGATGGAGGCTTTGTCTGATGAAATATGACCTTGAATTGCTAATTAATTGGCATCAGCCAGGGCTAGTACAATCATAAAAAATGGTCTTTTGTCTCCTCAAGGATTAATGCAGACATAATTTGAAGAACAATTGTGTGATAGGAACTCAGCACCGAAAGAGAATCAGCCTATAAAATAAATAATATAGTTTAATGACAGAATATACAATTCTACCATAATAATAAAATCTAATTTTGCTACAGTCAGAAAAAGAAAGAAAGCCTTCACTTTCCTCTGAAGCCTGGAAAAATAGAGCTGCTTTGGGAGATCTCCAAACAATTCTCTCTCCCTCCCTCCCTCCCTCTCACTCATACACACACAAACACATCTGAATCTTTGATCAACTATTTTGAAAGGGAGAATGGATTAGTATTTCTGATGTCTCTTTCTTCACATCTGTTATCCTGAAAGTTCAAATCATATGTTGCATTGTATATGTAGTGTGGAACTGATCTTTTCTGTTTCTTTTACTTTATTGCAAAAAAGTGGTGGATTCCAGTCTGAACCAGATCTACTATTCATGAGGGGGGAGGGGGGAGTTAACTCTTTTCAATTCATACGTCCTTCATTTTAGAATCACCAGCTTCCTGCAAAAGTTAAAGTAACTATAATAAGGTCAGGTTAGGTATTTAAAAGTATGCATAGTGTCTGAAAACCTAATTTAAGCATGTCCACGCAATAAAGATGGCTAATTTTTAGCCCAACTCCAGGATATTTAAATTGATCTGTATGCTTTTGAATGGGAAAAAAAATTCACTTAGTGCACTTTTACAGAAAAATAGGCACCAATTCAAAAGCAGAATAACAGAGTTAAGAGAGACGTTGGAGATTTTCTAGTCTAACCCCCTACTCAAGCAGGAGACCGTATACCCATTTCAGACAAATGGCTGTTCAATCTCTTCTTTACAATCTCCAGTGATGGAGTACTCACAACCTTTGGAGGCAAGTCATTCCACTAATTAATTGTTCTCACTGTCAGGAAATTTATCCTTGGCATTAGATTTGTTTCCCTCCTTGATTATTTCCATCTGTTGCTTCTTGTTCTGCCTTCAGATGCTTTGGAGAATAGATTGACCCTTTCTTCCTTGTGGCAGCCTCTCAAATATGGGAACACTGCTATCATGTCACCCCTGGTCCTTCTTTTCCCTGGACTAGATATACCCAATTCAGCTTCAGATCTCTAGATCTCTAGCTATTTATGAGATTGATCTCAGTTAGGTATATCTGACTAGTATTTTTTTTCTGCAATGG
The DNA here is from genome assembly GCF_947247035.1 of Vipera ursinii. Lineage (NCBI taxonomy): Eukaryota > Metazoa > Chordata > Lepidosauria > Squamata > Viperidae > Vipera > Vipera ursinii. Next base: position 139,129,943 of record NC_139516.1, on the reverse strand, counting down.
AGAAACTTCATAGAACTTTTAGAAAGTCCACATCTCCCCTGGAACTCATGCCTCTCCCCCATCCTTCCATCTCCAGTGGCTCCTTTAATGGGAGTGAATAGAAACAGACATGAAGTCTTTTTTGAGAAGACAAGCAACCCGCAAAGAACTAGGCTTTTCTTATATTTTTCTTTCTCTTATATGTGGATGAAGGGCTGTCCATTACTCCAATGAGTAGCAGCAATGTTGAAATGCCCTTTCATATAATTGCATACATACAGTACAGCCAGGAGCCAATATGCATTTTGCTTAGAACCTGTCGCTCCGTTTAACCACTTTATTTTTATTTCATGTGGAGGAGAAGGATGCTAGGAATGAATTTAATTTCCTTGCTGGTTGGAGTGGAGTGCAAGTGAGAGGAATTTGTTTTCCTATTTTTCCCATAGTGGCAATTGTTTGGACAAGGCAGTGACTTAACTACTGTTTTTGCAGGAAAGTGTTTGTCAGCCAGATGGAAGCTGGCTGGTTCTGTGCATGATCTCAGCATTCCTAGAGCAGCAGTTTGGAGATGATGAAAGAATGATAAATCTATTTCATACTGCTTTGGAGAGAACAGAAAAGAGAATTGGTGCCACAGACAAGTGTCTTTGATATGTGTGGGTTGATGATGATTCAAAACTCCTTAGGATTAGCAGGCACTGTTCTTTACACGAACCAAGCAGAAGATGCAATAAAGAATTCTCTAAAGAAAATAATTTGGTCTTATATACTTGTCCTGATCATGAATCAGTACATTTATTCATTGCACTTAGTTACTTTAAAAGCTTTCTGGTGGCTGCCCATCTTAAAACAACTCTGAGTGGCTTACAATAAAACTATAAAAACTAAAAACTAAAAACCCAGCTGCCTGTCCCCGATTGTCCAACTTGTATTTTTATATTTTCTTCTCCCTTTCCCCATTTCCCAGAATTTCTTCTCTTGTAGAGGGGAGAGATTGCTTAAACAAGCTATTGCTTCTATTATGTTGTGGGCTCTGATGAGCAGGAACGAGAACATGCAGATGAGTACAGACAAACTCATACTTTATTTAAGCAGAAACTGTACTGAGAGATTGGAGTCACCCTGCTTCAATATATAGCCAGGCCCTATGGTATTAACCAATCGGATTGAAGCTATGCTTGCCACCCAAAGTTGACCAATGGTAGGACCGGAGACGTCCTGTCTGAGTTGCTGGAGAACCGTTAGTTCTCCAGCAATGCACATGGTGATATTCCAAAAGCCCAGTACATAACACCCCTCCCTCCTAAGATCAGGCCATAATACCCTTGACAATAGTCAAGGCTTATTAATCACTCCCAACAACCAAAATAGTAAAATAATAAATAACAATAATAATTGTAATGTTTTCTTTTTCCAAGATAGTTAGAATGATATCACACGACCTTTACAGACGTGCCTTGTCAGTGGACTACAAAGAGATTAAAGAATAGCTTGTCAATGCCATAAAGTACAAAGAGATAAAAGAACGTCTCAGTGAAAATGCTTGACAGCCGTTACATTTTACCCCAAATTTCTGTAGGTAGTGATACAGTGTTATACATTACACATCACTTTATTTTACAACATAGTCTGTAAGATATGCTGGGGGTTTATGTGGTCTGGATGAACATCTTGGGGTTCCAGTCACTTTGTGGTCTACCAGCTTACCTGGTGGGCTGGGTAGACCCAAGTCCCCTTGTGCTCCTGTGTCCAGGGGAGTTGAATTGCTCTAACTGGCCTCTCCAGGTGGGCCCACCCCAGAGTCTGACTGTTTAGCAGAGTAGGCACAACAGTCGCTGAGATTCAGCTGGTTTGCCTGGTCAGGGGTTCCATGTTGCACTTCTGAGCTGCCATGTTCCTCTTCTGGATCAAGTTCCACTGAGGAAGGAAAACCCCAGTGGTACTGGTGTGAGCTGGCTTGGATGCCATCTGGAAGACCTCAGGAGGGACTTGTGCTATAGTCTTCACTTAGTGACCACTCTGGGAATCTTTTTCTAAGTTGGTCAATATGTCTTCTGACCAGTCGACCTCTCTCCAACCCCAGTTTATAAGATAGGGGTCCGGATTCTTTGATCACCTGACCAGGAACCCACAAGTTTCCAGGCCCATAGTTTCTGGCACAAACCCAATCACCTGTTTGGAGCCCCCTCGGGGGTTTTGGTTTAGAGGCTTCGGATGCCACTCTGTCTGGATGCAACCTGTCCAGTTTAGTAATTAATCTCCTTCCCCAACGAAGCTCAGCAGGACTTTTTCCTGTAACTGTGCAGGGTGTAGTGTGTTGACAGAGCAAGAAATTTGCCAGTCTATGATGCCAGTCACCTGTGATGATGTGCTTGAGCACCTCCTTTGTTGTCCTCACCATGCGTTCGGCTTGTCCATTCATAGAGGGGTGAAATGGTGCAGACGTAGCATGTCTGATGAGGTTAGCTCTGAGAAAAGCCTGAAACTCAGCAGCAGTGAATTGAGCCCCATTATCAGAAACCAAAACATCAGGCAACCCATGTGTTGCAAAGAGTTTTCTCAGCACCTGGATGGTCCTAGCAGTTGTCATATTAGGGACTGGAACTACTTCCAGCCATTTTGAGTGGCTATCCACTACTATCATAAAAAACTGTACTTGGAAGGGCCCAGTCTAATCAATATGAACCCTAGACCAGGGGGTATGTGTTTCTTCCCACCTATGAACTGGGGCCTGAGACATTTCAGGCTTAGACCTCTGACAGGTATAGCAACCATGGACTTGATCCTCCACAGCCTTATCCAGGCCAGGCCACCACAGGTAGCTTCTAGCTAAGGCTTTCATCCTTACAATGCCTGGATGGCCTTCATGTAAGGAATGTAAGACTCTGTCCCTCAATGATGTGGGGATAATGACTCTGTTGCCCCATAATATGCAGCCCTTGTGTGCACACAATTCATGTCTTCTCACAAAATAACTTTGGAAATCAGGGCTTGGACTTTTTTCCAACCAGTCCGTGTGTACCCATGACAGTACCCTGCTCAGAATTTTATCTGTAACAGTCTCATCAGCAATATCTCCTGCATGGAGGGGAAACTCAGGCAAGTCCTGAATGGACAATATTTTAGCAGCAGGAGCTGGATCAGGATCTATTAGTGGCAGTGGTAGTCTGCTGAGGCCAACTGCATGGCCCATTTCCTTTCCCGGTTTGTCAACTAAGTTAGTTCACAAAGTTGTATGCAGACAGAAATATAGACCATCTCAGCATTCTTGGAGATAGTATGTGGGGAGTTTTCCTATCTGTGGTGAATAGGCCCAAAAGGGGTTTGTGGTCAGTGAAGACAGTAAAATCCCTGCAAAATAAATAATCATGATTTTTTTTTTACTCCAGCCACTATGGCTAAGGCTTCTTTATCAATTTGAGGATAATTACGCTCAGCAGCAGATAAGGTTCTGGAATAGAATGCAATAGGAACTTGTTTCCCACTCTTCTCTATGTGGCTTAAGAGACTGCCCCCACCCCATAGGGAGATGCATCACATGCAAGACATACAGGTTTAGACTCAATGTAATGAGTTACAGTGGACGTTTCTGAAAGAACGGCCTTTAGATCCTGGAAACTTTTTTCATGTAATTCAGTCCACTTCCAAGGGGCTTTTTTTATCAAGTAGCCTGTGGAGGGGCTCAGCTATTGCAGCCTTATGAGGTAGAAATGTGTGATAAAAATTCAGGAGGCCCAAAAATGCTTGCAGCTCTGCTTTTGATTTTGGCCTAGGAGCCATTTTGATGGCCTTAACTTTTGACTCAGCGAGGTGAATCCCACTAGCATCGATATGGAAACCTAAGAATTCCATTGAAGAAATCCCAATACTACATTTGTTTTTTTTTAACTTGAGGCCTGCATCGCGTAGTATTTGTAACACAGCCCTGAGCCTGTTGGCCAATACCTCTGGGGATTCCCCGGCAATGAGAACATCATCAAAATAAGGACAGACACCCTGAATTCCTTTAAGTGTGTGTTCCATAATTCCTTGGAAGATTCCCGGTGCAACGTTAACTCCAAACTGCAAGCATTTGACTTTGAATGCTCCTCTATGGGTCACTGTAGTTTGAGCCGCGGCTGTGGCCTCGTCTACCGGCAGCTGCTGATACACCTGTGCTAAATCAAGTTTAGCACAAATGGTTCCCCCTTGCAAAGAGGCTAGAATATGGCTGACTATCGGGACTGGGTATGCATGTTGATTTAAGGCTTTATTTAACGTGCATTTGTAGTCTGCGCAAATGTGAACCTCCCCATTGGGCTTTAGTGGGGTGACAATAGGAGTTTCCCACTCCCCATCTACAGGCTGCAATACACCCTGCTCTACTAACTTATCGATTTCAGCATCAATTTTGTGTTTTAAGGCGAAAGGAACTCTACAAGGCTTGACTCTTATCGGAACGTTAGGATCTAATTTAAAGGAAATGGGTGACCCAGTATAAGTTCCTAATTTTGACTTGAATACATCCGCAAATTCCTCACAAACAGCCTTGAGGTCTGCTGTCTGTGTCCGGTTAATGCCTGTTATTTGAATGCCCAAAGCCTCAAACCAATCAAGTCCTATAAGACTTGTTCTTGGTCCCTCTACTACTATGACATCCAGGTGCCCCAAAAACCCTTTAAATTTCACCAATAAGGTGGCTTCACCCTTAACTTTAACCCGAGCGTTCTGAAAATCTGTTAAAATAATATCTGATAGTCTTAATTTAGCCCACTGGTTGCTGCATCTGCACACAAGGTTGAATGTGTCCTGTGAAATAATTGAGACCACCGAGCCGGAGTCCAATTCCATTTTGCATGGGATTCCTTGTAGCACTACTGAGAGCTTAAGTTTAGGCTTAAGGGGATGACGAGCCCCGGTGCAACAAACGCTTCTCTGGCTCTTGAAGAACCCCACACTGATTGGCCCCAGGGTCCCAGTACCTTTCCTATTCGGTTCCTCCGACTGTTGCTTGGGTGGCCTGTCTCTCTGGTGAGCTCTGCATACCACCGCTATGTGCCCGGTCCTTCTGCAAGCTCTACATGTGGCCAAACGGAATCTGCAGTTTGCGGGGAGTGGTTGCCTCTGCACCCTTTACATCTAGGTAAGAGAACTGCCTTGCAATTGTTCTGTCTTTGCTGATTTCCGTGGTTTTGTGCGCTTGGCTGTCTCTGGAGCTTGTTGATTTCAGGTTCTTCTTCTTCTGACAATTCTCTGCCGCATATGGCGACCACGTGGTGGACGGAATCTTCTGTCTCTGGGGCTTTGGTGGGCTGTACTGTTTGTACTGCACCTCCGGCTGCTTCGTCAGCCATGACCTCGACTTGTGCTTTGGCGAATGTGAGATTTGGTCTGGAAAATAATCTCTGCTGCAAGGTTCTATCTCTCAGTCCGCAGATGAGTCGGTCTCTCAGATGCTCCTCTAAATTCGAAAATTTGCAGAGTTGTGCGGCCTGCCTTAGGCTCGCAATAAACTTGGATGCTGTCTTACCGGGAAGCTGCACTCATTGGTCGAATTTAAACCGCCATGCCATCTCCAACATTTTTGGCTGGAAATGCCCAGTCAGCTTCTTCTTAAGGTCAACAAAAGATACTGCTTCAATGGGCGTTGGTGCAAAGAGGTTTTCTGCTAGATCGAAGGTCACGGGCCCACACACGCACAGCAACGTCGCAGCTTTTAGGCCTTCCTCTGCTATCTGGTTAGCTCGTAGGTAATTCTCTACTTGTGAGAGGTAAGATGGCCAATCTTCTGGATGTTTAATGTTGAACTCTCTGAGTTTGCCGACCTTTGGCATCTTTCCTCAATTCCTGCGCTGCTGTTGAATCCTGCTTCAAGACTCAGGAAATGCATCCTCTGAGCATGTGGCTGCTAGGTAGTTTACTAGCCAGCTCAAGGGGGAGAAGATGCCTCTTCCCTTCAGTGAGTAATGCCATCCCCTCGTGACTTCAGCCCTCAGGCAGTGAAGCAGGATCCCATCCTCATTGCTACTATTATGTCGTGGGCTCTGATGAGCAGGAACGAGAACACGCAGATGAGTACAGAGAAACTCATACTTTATTTAAGCAGAAACTGTACTGAGAGATTGGAGTCACCCTGCTTCAATATATAGCCAGGCCCTATGGCGTTAACCAATCGGATTGAAGCTATGCTTGCCGCCCAAAGTTGGCTAATGGCAGGAAAGCCCAGTACATAACAGCTTCCTAATCTGGTTTTCTTTGTGTGGAGGCTGAGCTTTTCTGAAAAGTGTTAACTGTAAGTTACCTCAGCTCTGCAACTATGATTAATTATTCAGCGCACAGCTGCTATCTAAAATTGGCAGGATCCTAATCAATATGATCCAAAATGCTTCCTTTTGTTAACATGCCCCTATCAAAACCCCTACCGTGTTTCAGCATAGCAGCAGAACTGCCAATTGTTTCATTGTGGTGGATTGAAGAGAAAATGTTTACACCTAACCTGATCTGCTATCTTGTCCAACAAGCTTCACAATCTACCACAATGATACAGCACTCTTCTCCAAATTACCCAGAAAGAAAATAATTGGAATACTAGTCATCAGGTTTGCTTCATGGCAATTTGCTGTAGTTTATTCATTCTTTTACAGCCCTGGCTCAAGGTTTTCAAAGTTTGAAGAAGCTTCTCTAGCTCATATCCAAATGTGAACCAGATAACTTTTCAACACTTTCTTCAAATGACCTATCAGAACTTTTGAACAAAACATCATTAATTATTCAGTAGAAATATATTAACATTCATTGGCATAATCCATGAATTCAGACCTTCATGAGATAAAGGACAGCAAAGACGTTGCATCAAAAGAAAAGCATGATCACACATATCGTAAACAAAGTTGTGGGAACGTTAACCAGTGAGAAACTTTGGCAGGGTACTTACAGAGCATTTGTTGAAGTGCTGTTTCCAAGCCTTTGTCCTAAATTTCTACAGGGCTCAGCACTTGCTCTCCTCCTTTTAAACATCTACATGAAACATCTGGGGAGAAGATCTGATACCATGGGATGGAGATACCATCAGTATGCTGATGGTACACTGCTTTACATCTCAGTTTCTGGTGATTCAAGCAATATTGTAGCCATCTTTAAATGCTACCTGAAAGGGTATCTGCTGTGTGCATTGTGAGTGAGATAAGAACAGAGTCATGAGAACATGACACAAAAAGTTGGTGGAACATGTTTGTGTTAAGAGAATGTGAGGTTGAGTCCACAAGGATTCTTCAGCTATCCATTTATTGCTACATTGAAGTAGTAAAAATGAGAATAGCTTTGATGTCATTGAAGGCTGGAGAGCTTTACACTGAGAATTGTGCCAATATTTTGATCTCCTGCACAACATGGTGGACAATTACTCATGGATGAATCAAGTACATTCATCCTAAACCACACACCCCACCAGTTTCATCTCAGAGGAGATTGAAAACTTCTTGTATGATGATCAGAGAATTATAATTCTTTTGAAAAGTAGGATTGTTCCACAGAGAAGATGACAAAGATTTGTTTTCCTACCGTGAGCATCTATAGGAAGTCACTGTTTTAATCAAAATGATAAAAGAAATGTTGCACCATAATCTCTGTCCCCTTTGTATGTAGTGTCAGAGATGTTGAGATGGCACAATATCCTTTTCAAAATTCTCTTCTGTACTTCCTGCAGATATCACTGTTTGCTATTGCTATTAGCAGCAGAAGAATAGAATCTGTTTTCATCCATCCAACTAACAGTTGCATTTTTTTTCTGGGTATGATTACACACATCATAGGTTGCCCAAATACTTTACACAACACTTATCACACATTCCACATTTTCCTCAATACACCGTTTTTTATTGCTACCATGTCATCCCTATTAGATTTGTTTTCCATGCAATTATTGACACTTTAAAATCTGCTTTGGTCGCTCTGGTGAATGATCTCTGGAGGGCTCGGGACAGGGGATATTCCTCTGTCCTAGTCCTATTAGACCTCTCAGCGGCTTTCGATACCATCGACCATGGTATCCTGCTGCGGCGTCTCAGGGGATTGGGAGGCACGGTTCTTCAGTGGTTCTCCTCCTATCTCCTGGGACGTTCGCGGTCAGTGTTGGCAGGGGGACAGAGGTCGACCTCAAGGCCTCTTGCTTGTGGAGTTCCTCAGGGGTCAGTCCTCTCGCCTCTCCTGTTCAACATCTATATGAAGCCGCTGGGTGAGATCATTCATGGTTTTGGAGTTGGGTATCATCAGTATATGGATGATACCCAACTTTTCATTTCGACCCCAAACCACCCCAGTGATGCCCTCGACGTGATGTCCTGTTGCCTGGAGGCGGTTCGGGTCTGGATGGGAAGGAACAGGCTTCGACTCAACCCTGACAAGTCTGAGTGGCTGTGCATACCGGCATCTTTGGATATTCAGAATATTCCATCTCTTTCTATGGGGGGTGAGTTATTACCCCCCGTAGATAGGGCTCACAACTTGGGAGTCCTCCTAGATTCACAGCTTTCTTTAGAAGACCATATAGTAAATGTGACTAGGGGGGGCTTCGCCCAGGTTCGCTTGGTGCACCGGGATGCCTTGCGTACGGTCACTCACACGCTCGTGACCTCTCGTTTGGACTACTGCAACGCTCTCTACATGGGGCTGCCCTTGAGGACCACTCGGAGGCTCCAACTGGTACAGAATGCAGCCGCGAGAGTTGTGTTGGGAGTCTCCCGATACTCCCATGTTACACCCCTGCTCCGCGAGCTTCATTGGCTCCCAGTTGTCTTCCGGGTGAGATTCAAGGTGCTGGTAATGACCTACAAAGCCCTTCATGGCATGGGTCCAGAATACCTCAGGGAGCACCTGCGGCCGGCATCACCCTCCCTCCGCCCAGTGCACTCCCACAGAGAGGGCCTCCTCAGGGTGCCACCGGTCAAAGAATGTCGACTGGTGGCCCCCAGGGGGAGGGCGTTCTCTGTGGGCGCACCAGATTTATGGAACCATCTTCCGGTTGAGCTCCGGATGGCGCCCGACCTTCGCTCCTTCCGGCGCGATCTAAAGACGTACCTGTTCGAAAAAGCCGGCCTGGCCTGATGGGTGATGGGTTTGGGTTTTATTGTTTTTATGTATTTTAACTTAACTTATTGTTATAGTTTTTGGGCAACTTGTTTAATCTTTTTTTAACTTTTATACTCTTGTTTTTTAACATGTATTGCCCTGTTCACTGCCCTGAGTCCTTCGGGAGAAGGGCGGTATACAAATATAATAAAATAAAATAAATAAATAAAAATATCTACATTTTTTTTACTAATCTCTAAGACATAGAATTATAGAGTTGTAGGGACTTTGGAGTTCTCAACCCACTCAATAAATTGACACCCCTGCTCACCAATGGGACATGAGAATTTCTGCTGTCCTGATTCTACCAGAAAACCTCAATGAAGGAACACTCAATTTCCTTAACCTGCTGAGCACAGATTCCCCTACACCAGAGTCTCAGCCAGCTGGTTTGGCCACATCCAAATTTTAAACAGGCATTCCGTGTTTCCCCAAAAGTAAGACCTATCCCGAAAATAAGCCCTAGCTTGATTTTTTGGGGGTTAATATAAGCCCTAGCTAACAAACTAAAAATCAAAAGAAGCTTGTTAATGACATCTTTACTACTTATTTTAGCAATAATACTACTTATTTAAGTAGTTTAAATTACAAATAATTTAAACAAAACCAAATGTGGCTCTCAACATCCAAAACCCCAAATAACCCAGTTGGCAAAAATGGATGGCCTACAATTATTCGCAAAGTCCAAAGAAGCACTTAAGACACAATCTATGGACCACAATTTATGGATACAGTGAAATTAGAAGAATGAAATTTGGTCTAGACAAATGTGCCACTTTGGCCATTAAAAGAGATAAAATTACCAAAGAAAATGGTTTATAGCTAATGAACTAACATGGTTTAAGATAATTGGATTTAGAAGAAGGAAACACATATTGAGTTTTAACACAAGCTTCTGTCTTATTACATGAGCAAATTCAATACAATGCTACCTCTAATTATATAAAACAAATCCAAACTTTTTGAACAACTAAAGAACTGTAGGGAACATAATTACAGCCATAAACACTTGTGTTAACTCAATCATTTGCCATATGCAGGTATGATTGATTGGACACAAAGTGTATTAGACTTGAGCGGAAAACAAGAAAATTAATGATTCTGAATCATGCTTTCCATCAAACAGCAATGTTGACAGATTCTATCTTGCCAGAAGTAAAGGAGATAGAGAATTACTCCAACTAAAACTAACAGCGGATGAAGAGATACACAGCCAGAATGATGATAACAGGCACAGATAAGAGTTATTTTAGGTATATATTTGTAAAGAAAAGCTCCTGGAAACTACAAAATCAAAACAAATTTGGAAAAAGAAGCAACTGAAAGTTGAACTTAAACTTCTTCATGGGGATTATACACATGATTTTGAAGGAATATCTGATAAAAATATGACTTGGCAATGGGTGAGCATTGGAATTTGTAAACAATAAATTGAAGTAGCAGTCATGGCAGTGCAGGAACAAGCTACTTCATCTAACATTATCGTAGTCAAAACTGAACTGAGTTTTAAATAATTTCAAATGCCAATTGTTTAAAATGAAATCTTAAATGGGCGTCCTCCTGGATTCATGGCTCAGTTTAGAAGATCATATAGGAGCCGTGACCAGGGGGGCTTATGCCCAGGTTCGCCTGGTGTGCCAGTTGTGACCATATCTGGACCGAGATGCCCTACGCACAGTCACTCATGCGCTCGTGACCTCCCGTTTAGACTACTGCAACGCTCTCTACATGGGGCTGCCCTTGAGGACCACTTGGAGGCTTCAACTGGTGCAGAATGCAGCTGCGCAAGTTGTGATGGGGGCTTCCCGATACTCCCATGTAACACCTCTACTCCGCGAGCTGCATTGGCTGCCGGTTGCCCTTCGGGTGAGATTCAAGGTGCTGGTGATGGCCTATAAAGCCCTTAATGGCTTGGGTCCAGGTTATCTGAGGGAACACCTGCTGCCGGCATCAAGCCCCCTTCGTACCGTGTGCTCCCACAGGGAGGGCCTTTTCAGGATACCGCCGGTTAGGGAATGCCGGTGGGTTATTCCTAGGGGAAGAGCGTTCTCTGTGGGCGCGCCTGCCCTCTGGAATGATCTACCCGTGGAACTTAGGACCGCCCCCGATCTGCGTTCGTTTCGCCGGGACCTGAAAACCTGGTTTTTCGATCTAACAGGCCTGGACTGAAGAGGTTTTAGCTTTTCAAATGTTTTAATTGGGCTTAATTAATTTAATGTATTTTAATTCTATATTATTTTTATATTGTATTTTATTCTGCCCTGTAAACCGCCCTGAGTCCTTCGGGAATAGAAATTTAATTAAATAAATAAATAAATAAATAAATAAATAAATAAATAAATAAATAAATAAATAAATAAATAAAATATTGCCCAAACTAAGCACAAGCAATGCTATGTTACAGTTATGAAAATTGTGCATTGGAATATATGCAAAAATTGCTGAAACCAAACATTTGAACAAGTGTTTGAAAATTAGTTTACAATTTTGGGGGTTTTGAAATAGAGGCAAACAGATACATGAAACATAACACACCTTGGAAGAAAAAGCCAACTACATAATACCATTAGTACTTGGAGTTCTTGAGACATATAAAAGAAATATAAGTGGGATTTACTAAAATTTGGAACTTTTAAATTTATTAGGCATTACACAACTGATTTTGCCACTTTCCTACAGTACCTTATTCCAGAGCTTTTGGTTAGAACCTCATTGATTGTCCCGAAGATGCTTTTTCACGAGGCAACTGGACTTCCTTGTTTTTCTTTGAAGATATCTCACTTGTCATCCAAGAAGCTTCTTCAGCTCTGACTGGATGGTGGGCAATGGCAGGGTTTATACTTCTTGCAGGCATCTGTAAGGAGTATAAATCCTGCCATTCCCCATTATCCAGTCAGAGCTGAAGAAACTTCTTGGATGAGAAGTGAAACATCTTCAAAGAAAAACAAGGAAGTCCAATTGCCTCATGAAAAAGCATCTTTGGGACAGCTATGACCTGGATGGCTGAGAATCTCCACAGACAACCTCATTGATTGGAAAATACCTAACCTAAAACTATGATATTCACTTTCAGCCTATTTATTTATTTATTTATTTATTTATTTATTTATTTATTTTATTGCATTTATATACCGCCTTTTCCCTGAGGACTCAGGGCGGTTTACAGGGAGTTAAAAATCAACCATACAAAAGTTAAAACCCAGTTTAAAAATATTAAATCAACCCTGTACTATTAAAAACCCCAATTAAAATGAATGTCTCCTCAGCCTGGGCCCGAGAGCTCAAAGAGCCAGGTCTTCAGGCCCCAGCGGAATGATCGGAGGTCAGGGGCAGTCCTCAGCTCCACCGGCAGCTGGTTCCAGAGGGCAGGCGCCCCCACTGAGAAGGCCCTATCCCTGGGTGTCACCCGCCAGCAATCTCTTACGGGCGGGACCCTGAGCAGACCCTCCCTGTGGGCGTTTGATGCTGGCAGCAGGTGTTCCCTCAAATACCCCAGACGCAGGCCATGTAGGGCTTTATAGGTAATAACCAGCACCTTGAATTTCACCCGGAGGGCAACCGGAAGCCAGTGCAGCTCGCGGAGTAGAGGTGTTACATGGGAGTATCGGGAGACCCCCATTACAACTTGTGCGGCCGCATTCTGCACCAGTTGAAGCCTCCGAGTGATCTTCAAGGGCAGCCCCATGTAGAGAGCGTTACAGTAGTCCAAACGGGAGGTCACAAGCGCATGAGTAACTATGCATAGGGCGTCTTGGTCCAGATAGGGACGCAACTGGCGCACCAGGCGAACCTGTGCAAAAGCCCCCCTGGTCACGGCTCCTATGTGATCTTCAAAATTGAGCCGTGAATCCAGGAGGACGCCCAAGTTGCGAGCCCTATCAATGGGGGGTAACACCTCACCCCCCCATCGTTAGAGGTGGAATAACTTGGTTAACCCGAGATGCTGATATGCACAGCCACTCAGTCTTGGCGGGATTGAGACGAAGCCTGTTTCTCCCCATCCAGACCTGAACCGCCTCCAGGCACCGGGACATCACAGAGAGGGCATCGCTGGGTTGGTTCGGGGTGGAAAGAAAAAGTTGGGTATCATCAGCGTACTGGTGATACCCCACCCCGAAGCCATGAATGATCTCGCCCAGCGGCTTCATATAGATGTTGAACAGGAGAGGCGAGAGAACCGACCCCTGAGGGACTCCACAAATGAGAGGCCTCGGGGCGGATCTCTGCCCTCCCGTCAACACCGACTACTAACGGCCCTGGAGGTAGGAGGAGAACCACCGTAAGACGGTGCCTCCCACTCCCAACCCCCTGAGACGCCGCAGCAGGATACCATGGTTGATGGTATCGAAAGCCGCTGAGAGATCTAATAGGACCAGGACAGAGGAGCAACCCCTGTCCCTTGCCCTCCAGAGATCATTCACCAGCGTGACCAATGCCGTCTCCGTGCAGTGTCCGGGCCTGAAACCCGATTGGTACGGGTCCAGATAATCAGTTTCCTCCAGGAACAGAGGGAGCTGATGCGCCACCACACTCTCAACAACCTTCACCAGAAAGCGAAGGTTGGAGACTGGACGGTAGTTGTCTAAAGCAGCCGGGTCCAAAGCAGGCTTCTTGAGAAGGGGTCTCACCACCGCCTCCTTCAAGGCGGCAGGAAAGACACCCTCCTTCAAAGAAGCAGTTATTACTGCATGGAACCAGCCTCGTGTTCCCTCCCGAGCCGCATAAGCTAGCCAGGAGGAGCACGGATCCAACAAACAGGTGGTGGTGCTCAGTCTCCCCATGATCCTGTCCACATCATCAGGGGAAACAGGGTCGAACTCAGTCCAGATAATGTGCTCAAGACCGCCCGATTCCTCCACATCAGACTCTGCCCAGTCAGAGTCCAGGCCGGTCCGGATCTGAGCGATTTTGTCCGCCAGATGATGACTAAACTCCTCGGCTCGTCCCTGCAAGGGATCCTCTCTCACCTCCTGGTTAAGGAGGGAGCGAGTCACCCTAAACAGGGCGGCCGGGCGATTATCTGCGGACGCAATAAGGGCGGCAAAGTAGTTAGACTTCGCCGTCCTTATCGCCGCAAGATAAGACCTTATAAAGGTTCTTAACTGCAATCGGTCGGATTCGGATCAGCTGGATCTCCAACCGCTCTCTAGACCTCGTCTCCGACGCTTCATCTCCCGGAGCTCCACAGAGAACCATGGGGCCCAACGGGATCTGCGCCTGGTAAGAGGTCGCGTGGGTACAACGCAGTCAAGTGCCCTGGTGGCAGCCGTTTCCCAGGCCTCCACCAGAGCATTGACTGGGCTGTGGGTAAGGGTGATAGGTATAGGCCCAAGCACCCTCTGGAATCGATCCGGGTCCATTAGGCGCCTGGGGCGGAACCACCTGGTCGGTTCCGCCGCCCAGCGGTGGGGGGTGGTATGACGGAAAACCAGCCTCAGGAGGTGGTGATCTGACCATGACAGAGGGGTGATGGACGGGGAGCCCCCTCCCAGATCATCCAACCACTGTCCAGACAGGAATACCAGGTTGAGAGTATGATCCCCCACATGAGTCGGGCCCTCAATAACCTGGGTCAGGCCCATGGCTGTCATGGAAGCCATGAACTCCCGAGCTAACTCCGATGACCCTCCCAGTGACGGCAGGTTGAAGTCACCCAGGACTATAAGCCTGGGGAACTCCACCGCCAACCCTGAGAGGGTGTCGAGCAGCTCAGGCAGGGCTGTTGCCACACAGCTGGGTGCCAGGTATGTAAGCAACAAACCCAACTGAACCCGAGAACCACATCTCAAGAGGAGGGATTCACTCCCGGCCATCTGGACAATGGTGGCCTCCCGGGGACACAAAGTCTCCCGAATAACCACTGCCACCCCACCACCCCTGCCCTGAGCCCGTGGCTGGTGCAGCACCCGGAAACCTGGCGGGCATAACTCGGTGAGAGGCACCCCTCCCTCCGAACCCAACCAAGTTTCCGTGATGCACGCTAGATCCGCACCTTCCTCCTCGATCAGATCATGGATGAGGGGAGCTTTGTTAACTACGGATCTAGCGTTAAAATAGACCAACCTGAGCTCAGGGGCCTGATCACCCTCATCCCCGGGTAAGAGAGTGCTAACCGGAGGGTCGGAGTGCGCCACCGCTCGGAGATAGCGGGGGCGTGATCCCAGGTGTTGATATGGCCCTCCGCGCAAACACCTGCTGCCATTCCCTATCGCCGTGGGGATTTGAAGCCCCACCCCCACATTCCCAGAAACAGCAGCCACCTCCCCCGACCCCGTCCCGTCAGGACCTCTAACAGGTCCAGACTGAGTGCCGGTTAAAGATTCCCTCCCTCCCCTCCCCTCCCTCCCCCTCCCTAACCTTTTAAAATTTTATCAGGGGCCTCTTAGCACGTCTCAACTCGAGGCCCCTAGTTAAGTCCAGCCACCTCTCGGAACCCCAGCAATTGGGTCCGTCATCAAGGGGAATGTTAGAAAAGAAGGCTGGTCATATCCAGGAGGGAGAAACCCCTCTGAGGGCGCACAAGTCCGATCCAGAATATTGTACGCGAGCCATGAGATGGAACTGTCCATATGAGCCATTGTTCACAAATGGGGTCAGAAGTTATTAAGCTGATGAGATGTTAGTTCAGATGTAAAAAACATTAAGTCCGGAACGTGTCTTCATCCAGCAGTCTGCCAATCCGGCTCTGCTCTCACCTGAGCCGGTCCAGACAAGAGCCCATGACTGTCCTCTCACCTAGCCATGGAATCCAGCCTGGGATGGATAAGGGCAGCGTTGCTGGGGAAGCAAAAGTCCACCTTGCTAGTCTCTCACACCAGCAGGGGATTGATAGCCAGTCCAGAGCCGCCCTCTCACCACGGCCTGTCCTAGGCTCCTTCCGGAACATCATAGGGAGGTCACGGGAACAGGAGAAAAAATGTCCCAAATCCTGTTCCAGCATCCAGTCCATCTTAGAAAGTAGCAAGCAGATCATCCAGCACACTAAATCCATTTCTAGGGCTGCAGGGAGCTCAGTTATAAATGTCAAATGCTCAGATTCAAGCAGCCAAATCTCCATCGTCCTCTGAGAAAAAGGAGACAGAAAAGTCTCCCCCATAGCCTCCACGCCGAGACGGGAATCCACAGCCATTTTATAAGCGGAAAGGCCAGGAGCAACAGACAGGAACAGAGAGATCCACACGGCTGCAGACGGCGCCCTCCAACCGAGTTCAGGCGCCTGATGATCCATCCAGAGGTCCGCAGCAGGATCCTAGGCTGCCGAAGTCATCTCAGTCTGAGAAGCTTCCCCAACGCCCGAGGAAGGGAGAGCGAGCAATCAGTTTTAGCCAGCACAGCGCCTGACAGCTGATCCAGAGCACCAGCTGATCGGCGGCACTATTCTTACACTCAACTCTAATAACTGATTGCAGACTGTGGGGCTTGAATGCCTTACCTCCTTCCACTTTTTTCATGCTCTATTTATTGAGATTTTTCTGCAGAACTCAAAAGCTTATATATGCAAACTTAAATGGGCCCAATAAAAATATTTCTGACTTGGTGTTTTACCTCTTTAAGAATACCACAGATAGCCATTTCACTGAGTTTTATTCAACACTTGAAATTTATTCTTTGAGGATGTATAACCTGCATTTGTTTGGTTAAACTATCCAGAGATGACTTAAAAAAAACAATTTATTTCACCATCTAATATTATTGCTGGTATAGATAATTTAAAAACATCAAGGTTTCTTTTTCCTCACCAGGACAAAGACCGATTCTGAGTAAATACATTTCATGTTTTATATACAAACTGTGCAGCCTGAAAATAGTTCTGATCTGGTAGAGCAGAGATGAGTGATGGGCACATTTGAAACATCTTGCGGGCACTCAGAAAGCATCTGTCATGGAGATGCCTTGCTTTTCACAAAATGGTTGCCAGGCAAAGCATCTATATACAGAAGACAAAATCAGTGAGGTGGCTATTTAGCTCCACAGTGTTTGTCTTCACTGGCATCTGTGTATTAAAATTGATAAGATGGTGAATGGCAACTGTAATGAATGTGTACTACATTGATGCAATGGAATACAAAGATGATCAGGGGACTGAAGGCTAAAACATATAGGGAACAGTTGCTGGAATTGGGTATGTCTACTCTAATGAAGAGAAGGACAAGGGATGACATGATAGCAGTGTTCCAATATCTCAGGGGCTCCCACAAGGAAGAGGGAGTCAAGCTATTCTCCAAAGCACCTGAAGGCAGGACAAGAAGCAACGGATGGAAACTAACCACAGAGAGAAGCAACCTAGAATTAAGGAGAAATTTCTTGACAGTTAGAACAATTAATCAGTGGAACAACCTGCCTCCAGAAGCTGTGAATGCTCCAACACAGGAAGTTTTTAAGAAGAGACTGGACAGCCATTTGTCTGAAATGATATAGAGTTTGGTAAAGGGGGTACTTTCCAAGATGATGATGATGATGATGATGATGATGATTACTACTACTACTACTTCTAGTAGTAGTAGTACTACTGCCACTACTACTACAATACAATGGAATAGCTTGCTTCTCAGAGCTGTGGGTGCTCCATCATTGGAGATTTTCAAAAATACACTGGACAATCTGATCAAGATGGTATAAGGCAGGCATGTCAAACTCGCAACATTACGTGATGTCACACAACGTATCATGGCTTTTCCCCCATTGCCGGCAATGCAGTGGGCATTGTTTTGGCATGATACATCTGGCCCATGGGCCGGCAATTTGACATACCTGGTAATAAGATTTCCTGACTTGAGCAGGGGGTTGGACTAGAAGACCTCCAAGGCCCCTTCTACCTCTAGGATTCTATGCTCTATAGTATCTTTTATGGAAATACAAAAGGACAGAGCTTGAATTGTTATGCATCATCTGCCATCATATCAATTTTAATTACTATCCACCTGCCTCCCCCAAAACTATGAACAACAATTGACTTCAATGCTAGTCAAGTTGGAGAATAGAGTAGAACTGTCCAAATGAAATTTAAGAATAAGTTGTTGTTGTTGTTAGTTGCAAAGTCATGTCCAACCCATCATGGCCCCATGGGCAACATTCCTCCAGCCTTCCTGTCTATCCTTTTGCCTTTTGGTATTCTCCATAGGGTTTTCATGGCAAAGATACTGGAGTGGGTTGCCATTTCCTTCTCCAGTTTATCACATTTTGTCAGAGCTCTCTGCTATGACCTGTCCGCCTTGGGTGGCCCTGCACGGCATAGCTCATAGCTTCATTGAATTACGCAAGCCCCTTCACCATGACAAGGCAATAATCCATAAAGGGGTAAGAATAAGTAGTATTTCTTAAAAGAAAGCTGAAAGCCATTTCAAAAAGAATTTCACTAACTCTTATTAAGCACAAACTAGCCTATGTAAACTTCTCCATTTGTATTCTTTTTTCCCCTTTTTGTTCTTCATCTTGCAGAGCATTTTGAAGTACACAAAAGCTAGCATGTTTTTTTTACAATTCTCAATAATCTTCAGAAATATTCCTATGTTGTTTTTTTCCCTTACTATGGGAAAGGTTAACAGGAATCAGTAAGCAAAAAAAACCCCCATTTTAAACAAAACATAAACTAACAGCATGAACCATAATAATTTAGGACATCAAGAAAAAAAGTGGCTTAATATAATATGGAGAGCACTGAGAAAAGAACATTTTGTGCTCTGAAATCTTCTCTCTAACCAAATGAAGCCTGAATAAACACAGACATGGTTGGAAACAGAAATGTAATTTGAAAATTGTTTGTTATAGTTAACTACTTGCAATTTGTGTAGCAGCTGTAACATACATATCCAAACCCAAATCAAATGGCGAAACTAAAGCTGCATTTTGTACTTTGAAGGACATTTATTTATAATTGCTGAACAGGCCTCATTATTTTTCTGGATTTTCCCTTGAAACCTCTGCAGAAGAGTAATTGGACCCTGTAGCTTATACTGCATTATTTAGCCCTCTAAGGTTAGACCTACTAGACCAGAGAAAAGAGATGTTTGTTAAAACCACCATTTAATGATCTGAGCTTGTCTGAACTTATTTTCATTTTCCTAAAACATATGGTTTCCCCTAATCTCATATTATCCAAATTATTTATGCCTTATTAAAATTATTTCATTAAAATAACCACACAACGCCAATTTTTCAAATACTGCCCATCTACTTATTTTGTGCTTATTTCATGTCCCTGTATAACTTTTGTATATATGACTTTGAACTTGCAAATGAAAGAGCAGTTTACACATTTTGTGAAGAATGATGGAAACTTTTCTTAAGTGTCTATTGAGTTTGTTCACGAAAACAGATGTTGTGCTTTACATCCGCATTAAAATGTTTTCCATCTCGTACTCTCGGAACATACTGTATATAAAAACTGAAATAACAAAATGTACTGCTCACCATCTCGTATGACCTTGCCTCAAAACAACTTAGAATTTAGTAAAAGTTGCCCTCTAGAGCAGTGTTTTTCAACCTTTTTTGGGCAAAGGCACACACTTGTTTCATGAAAAAAATCACGAGGCACTCCACCATTAGAAAATGTTAAAAAAATTAACTCTGTGCCTATATTGACTATATATAAAGTAATTCTCTTGAATAGGAATCAAATAAACACAAAGAAAGTATTTTATAATTACTTTATTATGAAATAGTAAGTAAACAGAAATATGAAAAAAATATAAAATACTTTATTCAGTGCGCAACCTGGGCCTGTTTGGCTGAACACAAAGCTGATATTCTGGCTGGAATCGAAGAAAGACACACACGTAGCTCTTCGTCAACAGCTCTCAGTCTCTCTCTGTATTTAGTTTTTATAGCAATCATGCTTGAAAAGCTCATCTCACACAGATATGTAGTGGAAAATGGGAGCAATGTCAAAATAGCTTTGTTTGCCAGAAGGGGGAACTCCTTGGCAGTATACAACCAAAAACTGTCCAAAGCAAATCTTAGCTTGAAACCACGATTTTGTCTCAGTTCAGTTAGTTCCTCCTGCTCCTGTAAAGTCATGTCCTTTCCACCAACTGATGCTGAGCTATAAGGGTCCCTAACCCAGTCAAGGATAGGGACGCGGTGGCTCAGTGGGTTAGGACGCTGAGCTTGTCGATCAGAAGGTCAGCAGTTTGGCGGGTCGAATCCTGAGTGCCGCGTAACAGAGTGAGCGCCTGTTACTCGTCCCAGCTTCTGCCAACCTAGTAGTTCGAAAGCATGTAAAAATGCAAGTAGAAAAATAGGGACCACTACGGTGGGAAGGTAACAGCGCTCCGTGCACCTTTGGCGTCTAGTCATGCCAGCCACATGACCACGGAGATGTCCTCGGACAAGCGCTGGCTCTTCGGCTTTGAAACAGAGATGAGCACCGGCCCCTAGAGTCGGAAACGACTAGCACGCATGTGTGGGGGAAACTTTACCTTTACCTTTTTAACCCAGTCAAGGCATTCAGTGGAGACTCAAGAGAAATAAAATGACAACTTCTCCTCGAGAGTTTTTAAATGTTTAACTATTATCTCACACAGTGCAGCAGTGTGAACACCTTGCCATTGCTTGGTGAGTGTGAGCATTTCAAGATTGCCACTTTCCACGTGTTGATGCCAGAGTTGCACCTTTGAACAGAATCCATTTATTTTATCTGTACTTGTAAGCAGGTTTTCATTTCGGCCTTGCATTCGTGTGTTCAGTTCATTCAGATGATGAAATATATCTGCCAGGTATGCCAGCCTTGCACACCACTCATCACTTGCAAGCAGCTTTGCGTAATCTGACCTCTCATTTGTCAGAAACACTTTAAGTTCCTCCTGCAGCTCATACACACGAACCAAGACCTTGCCATGCGACAACCACCGGACCTCCGTATGAAACAGCAAGGTTTTATTCTTCGCTCCCATCTCCTCACACAAAGCTGCAAATATGCGACTTTTCACAGGTCGTGACTTTACAAAGTTTACCATGCGCACAACATCATCCAACACATGAACTAGGTCTGCTGGTAAAGTCTTGGCTACGAGGGCCTCACGGTGTAAAAAACAATGCGTAACAATCACATCTGGATTTCTTTCCTTCACTCTGCTTACAAAGCCTTTGGTGCGCCCGACTATGGCTGCAGCTCCATCGGTGCAGACACTTGTGCAGTTTTCCCACTTAAGTTCTCCTTGTTCAAGGTATTCTGATGTGACCCGAAAAATTTCTTCTCCTGTTGTTTTTTCTGGCAATGCCTTGCAAAAAAAGAAGTTTTCTCTAATTGCATCACCATCAACAAAACGCACATTGGCCAAGAGTTGAGCATGTCCACTGATATCAGTAGACTCGTCAAGTTGCAATGCAAATTTCTCACTGATACGGATCTTTTCCAAAACCACACTTTCGATGTCTGCAGACATGTCATTAATATGTCTGGAAATTGTGTTGTCTGAGAGAGGGACTTTGGCTATTTCCTTAGCTGCTTCAGGTCCGAGCATCTCCTCTACAATAGCTTTGCAGGCGGGAAGTATTAATGTCTCTGCCACAGTGTGAGACTTTTTTGACTTGGCTATAAGTTCAGCAACTTGATAGCTAGCTTTAAGAGCTCTTTCATTTACCTTTGTGGTTTTTCTCATGAAAGTTACCTGTTTCTCCGTGTTTTCACGCAGGCGAACAAAATAGTCCGCATTCTTGTTTTGAAGCGAAGGGTGTTTCGTTTGGAGATGGCGTTTAAGTTTGCTTGGGACTATAGCACTGTTAGCTAGCTTTTCACCACACACCACGCACAGTGGAGTTGGTTTGTTTGCATCTCCGGTGAAAGTAAATCCAAATGAAATATAGCTTTTGCTATATTGCCTTGAGCTAACCATCTTTGCTTTCTTTTGATCCCCACTCATACTTGGGCTCTCATCTGGCTCCAAATTTTGTTCAGAGTCCAGTTCTTTCCTTTTCAAAAACTTGTCCATCACTGCAGTATCTCACTGTCACTCAGTACTTACTGCGCTTGTCTCCTCCAGATAGCCGCTGTCCGTCACACTCAGCACTCTTCTGCGCATGTCTCCATCCAGATCCATCAATCAGCGCTCTTCTGCTCTTCTGCTCATGTTTCCTCCAAATCCAGATCCATTGGCACTCTTCTGCTCATCGGCGATCTACTGCGATGTCTCCTCCTGTCCTCCTCCTGTTAGTGTAACAGTGACACCGGAGCGGGAAGGAGGTCGGAAGATGATGTCCTACTGTGATAGGTCCAGGCTGGAGTCTGGACCAATCACAGCCCGGACATCAGAAAAGTGGAGGGTGTCCCCCTGAGGAGCACCAATCGGTGTCCCTGCTGGCCGAGGGCGGAGTCAAAACCCCACCCCCCCATATCCAGGACACAGTCCGGCGCCTGCCTAGTGGGCGAAAATTTGACATTTTTTAAAAAAATCTTTCGAATTTTTCAATTTTTCCCACGGCACACCAGGCAACATCTCGCGGCACACTAGTGTGCCACGGAACAGTGGTTGAAAAACACTGCTCTAGAGTATGAAGAAGAAATCAATAAACAGCAGACAACAGGTTAATAAGATGAGACATTTTACATGCAGTACAAACTGTTACGTATCTTTTTTTAACCAGCATTTTTGCAACCGTTACATTTACAGCTAGCGTGGCTCTCTACGAGAACATACAGAGTACAAATACTGCTAATTAGGTTGAGAAGAGTCTTAGAAGCAACCTATTATGATATTAGCATCAAGTACCTGTTAGTAGGCTTTCATCTCTGTTAGTTGCTTAGAGTTATAGTGCAAATTCTCCATCCAAACCTTTGGCAACAAACCCTCAGCTTCTTTTCACCTGTTTGAAGGACCTGAGTTATTATCAGGATGATTCACATATCAAGCATAATGATTGCTGGCTTATAACAAATAACAAGTGCCACCTTGTTTTAGTATGTGAGTCAGTGAATAGAGAAATCATGCCCACAATGTGCCAGTAATTAAAAGACTTGTATATATGAAGAGCCCAGTCCTGAGGGAAACGGGATAGTGTGATTGCTACATAACAACTTTCCTGGACCAGCATGAAAGACTTTTCACTTCATCTGCACCTGACTGATACTTCATCGTCGCATCCACTGTGCGATGAATTAAAAAGGATATGGAAACCACCTACCAGTGTGCTGTATGATAACATTTGTGAATGAGGAACATAATTTGGTAGTCAAGAGCTTCTGCTGAAAAACTTCTGTTTTTAGATCCATGCGTAATACAGGCCATCCTCGACTTACGACCACAATGGAGCCCCACGTTTTTGTGGCGAAGTGAGACGTTTGTTAAGTGATTTTTTTGTCCCATTTTGTGACCTTTCTTGCTACAGTTGTTCAGGGAATCACTGCAGTTGTTAAATCAGTAACACACTTGTTAAGTGAAGCTGGCTTCCCCATTGACTTTGCTTGTCAGAAGGTCGCAAAAGGAGATCGCATGTCCCCCCAGGACACTGCAATCGTCATAAATATGAGTCATCTGCCAAGCATCCGAATTTTGACGTCACCATGGGGATGCTGCAAAGGTCGTAAGTGTGAAAAACGGTCATAAGTTACTTTTTTCAGTGCCGTTCTAACTTTGAATGGTCACTAAATGAGCAGGTGTAAGTCGAGGACAACTGTAAATAACTTAAGCCTATGACTGTCTTCTGAAACTAAAGTCACTAGAACTTGCTTCTGGACTGTTCCATGTAGAATTGTTGCCTACATCTTCTTAATAGCAACTACATGATGTCTACAACTCATGGTCTCCATTGTTCTTGACTTCCTTAACATTATCTATGCTTCTAACAAAGATGAAACTGTTTGTCTTATTTATTGCAACAATTTATAACAATTTTATGCTTTAAAAAACATCTTAATGACTTTTGAAATCCTACAGCAGGAAGTAAATCATGTTTTAATCGTCCCCCTCAACTTTGAATGAAATAGTACAAACACTTTTACCACTCTCCTTTCGAAATAATGTGATTTCTTCCCTAGGGTTCCCCAGTGTAAGTAGATAATTTTCATATAAATTGCTTCCTCCCAGAAGCAAATAAGATGGGGAATTGAAAATAAGGTTGGTTTTTTTTTTCAGAAAATGTCTAAACTGTAAAAGCTGATCTTCTCAAGGAAAAAAAAACAAACAAACACCAAATGAGTGACATTATCTGTCTGAAATCTGGAAAGATACACTCAGAAGAGATTGCTGCACTTCATGTGGAGAAATTCCATTTCCCAAAATCACGGCCAATAAAAATTATATTCTGAGCACCCAATCAGAAGCGTGCATTTCCACTAAAGGTGGTCTTTCACAGAAGTGGAAGACAGTCTTCATATTGTCTTAATGGGGTATGTCCTAATGGTTTTTTTTTTAATCTTCTCTAAGCATCCATTAAGGGACATGGTGGCTCAGTGGGTTAGGACGCTGAGCTTGTCGATCAGAAGGTCGGCAGTTTGGCGGGTCGAATCCTGAGTGCTGCATAACAGAGTGAGCGCCTGTTACTCGTCCCAGCTTCTGCCAACCTAGCAGTTCGAAAGCATGTAAAAATGCAAGTAGAAAAATAGGGACCACTCTGGTGGGAAGGTAACAGCATTTCATGCGCCTTTGGCGTCTAGTCATGCCGGCCACATGACCACGGAGACATCCTTGGACAAGCGCTGGCTCTTCGGCTTTGAAACGGAGATGAGCACCAGCCCCTAGAGTCGGAAACAACTAGCACGCATGTGCGGGGGAACCTTTACCTTTACCTTTTAAGCATCCATTGTGTTAGGGGGTGATCGTGGTAGTGATACAATGAAGTTATATCATGAAACAAATATGTCCCCTTACATAACGATATGTGTCAATGCAGCTGAAATATGGGAAGAGAGAGTGTTACAATGCACCGTATATTGTGTTGGCCTCATGGTGATTAGAAAGCTGTAAGACTTTTCTGAGGCTGGCTGAAAACCAGATGACAACAAAATAGCAATGTGGCAAGGTTTTGTCATCAGTGAATCTAGTTGCTGTATCAGTTATGTTTTATTTAATGGCTTGTACGCATGTTTTATTTTATTTGGTATTTGGACTTGACTGAGATTTTGGATTTTAGGCTGGAGGAAGCAGATGAAGAAAGTGGTTGCTTTGCTTGCTGCAGGTAACAAAGATTTAGAAGTGGAGCTCATTCTGGGAAAGGGATCTAACATTTAGCATGTAATTACCCAGATGATCAAGTTAAGGAAGGAAGGAAGGAAGGAAGGAAGGAAGAAAGGAAGGAAGGAAGGAAGGAAGGAAGGAAGGAAGGAAGGAAGGGAGGGAGGGAGGGAGGGAGGAAGGAAGGAAGGAAGGAGTGATAAACCTAGAGAGTAAAGTAACTGGTGGCAGCACAACTCTCTGCAGGAGTTGCCAAGACAGCTCAGCAGGATTATGATAAGAAGGTTTTGAGATCCCTGGTGAGAATCAGCAGACCCCAAACCATTATAGCTATGGGATGTGCACATATACACATCCCATAGCAATAAAATGCCACTTGATATTGTCAAAAAGAAAGAAAATAAGATCCAACTACTCAATTTACTTTTCCTGTTAATTCAAGGATAGGCATGAGGTTTTATGAAAGTGAGGCTCTGATTTCAGTTTGCATCTAACCACCCCTTACCCTAAGCATGTCTCTCATGCTCCTCTTACCTGTTTCTTAAGCCAACATTCCCGGTTGGATTGCAGCCAGTTTGCAACAGGGGTTGAGCTGGTACCCAGCTTGGACTACAGCATTCTAGAACAGGGCTTTTCAACCTTTTCACCCATTGTACCACTTTTAGGATAAGGCAACATCCGAGTACCACCAGTCACCTAGCAAGGTGTCAAAAACTTGATGGCCCCGGCCAAAAGGAAAAAAAGTGATGGAGTACAGTTAGTCCTCGACTTACAACAGTTCACTTAGTGACTGTTCAAAGTTACAGTGGCACTGAAAAAGTGCCTCCCAAGCCACAGCCGAGCAAGACACCTGCCTGCCTGTCTGAGGTTTTCATTGTTGTGAGCATTTCTGTTGAGGATTGGCAGCGGAGGTTGGGGGGGGTGTTTGGTTTTTATTTCCTCCCTCTGCTGGGTGGTTGCAGCAGGTTTTGGTCACTTCACATGACCCTGGGACACTGTGACCGTCATAAATATGAATCAGTTGCCAAGCATCTGAATGTAAATCACAAGACCCTGAGGATGCTGCAACATTCCAGCTGATTGGTGCTTCTTCTGGGCTCAGCTGGAGCTTGGCACTGATCCTGGCGCTTCCGCTGAGCCCTGACAGCCCTGCAGCTCCAGCCGTCTCTTGCTCAGGCTTGTGTGGTGCTGACACCAGTTCAGCTCATTCCCCTTCCCCACTTTTCTAGGATGGTTGTGTATCACCTGCCAGGTACCAATATACCACAGGTGGTACCCATACCACTGGTTGAAAAGCCCTGGTATAGCACATTATCACAATAACAATGGCAAACACTAAACTTATTTCTGGCTTCCTGCTTTCTGCTCCCAAGATGGCGGACGTGCTGGGCTGAGCTCTGTGAGCTCCAGCTGCTAGGCGAGTTGGACTGTTTTAGCTGGGCTACTATTTAATTCTTTTTAATTTTTGTATCCTGTATTTTTATGTATGCCCTGTTCACCGCCCTGAGTCCTTCGGGAGAAGGCTGGTATACTTTAATAATACTGCAGAGCTGTCTTAAAGAAGGTTACTCCTATGGGTTGGAATGGCAAAATACTAAACTGGATTGAATAAATGAGCTGAGGGATATGTTAGAGTCCCAGTGCAATGCAGTATACCATGAACATGGACAGACAGGGTGAAACAGCTTTAGAAAAAGATAGAATGTAGATCTAGCTCTGGGAATAAACAAATCATTAAGGAAGTAGTTTTAGAAAAGATTGTTCAGTGCTGAGAAAGGATGAGAAAGAATCTCAAAAAATCCCCTGCCTTGTTTGTGTAGATATTAATATCATAAAATGTGGTAGAGAGAAACTCAGCTACCTTCAAGATTCTGTTATTATACCCTCCAAGAATAAATGTAAAGGGTGACAGGCATTCACAGGGAAGCACTGTCAATTTGTTGTGCATTAAAAATGTACAATTACTACTGATAATAATAGAAAAGTTGATCCTAAGAAACCTATGAGGGGAAAAAAATGAACTGTTAGTATAGAATATAAAAATTCACTTCCTGACAATAGCCTGAGCAGAAAATTGACTAAAAACCTGTGATTAGCAAAAAAAAAAATCAAAGATAACAATAACAATAATGTTGGAAGGAACCTTGAAGGTCATCTAGCCCAACCCCCTGCTCAGGCAGGAAACCCCATACCATTTCGGACAAATGTCTGTCCAGTCTTTTCTTAAAAACTTCCAGTGTTGGAGCATTCACCACTGAATTTAATTATTTATTTGTTAAATTTATTTGTCGCCCATCTCATTTCGAAATTGTTCTGGGAGACTTACAATATTAAAAGCATTAAAATAATAAAAGATGAATATTTCTAAAACAATAAAAACCGAAATTAGGATCAAAAATTAGAATTATAGTTAGAAGATGGGGAGGCAAGAAGCAAGGAGAAGGGCGGGATATAAATGGAATTAAAATAAATAAATAAATAAATAAATAAGATGCTCAGGGTAGGGAAGACGGGATTGCCATCCATAAATGCCTGAAGGATAGTCAATGGTAAATAGACTGGCACAGGCAATATTTTCCAAAAAACAGTAAAGCTGACAACAATTCATCATGGAATATTTCACTTGTAAGATCACAAGGTGAATTATTGTCATCTTTACTATTTATTTTATAAACATCATTTGCAAATAATTTAAACAAAGCAGAATGTGCCTCTAAGTTCACAAACAAAGCCCCCAAATAACCCATTTCCTATACGTGGATAACTTACAATCATTCACAAAACCCAAAGCAGAATTCAAGTTTCTTCTGAACACAGTTTATGGATACAGCAAGGATACAAAACTGCAATTTACTCTAGAAAAATGGGTGATTTTGTCAATCAAAAGAGACAAAATGATTGACCATAGATTGCAGCTAATGAATGGAAGTGGCATAAGCCAATTGGCAACAGAAGAAAATAAATAATGAGTATAGATACAAGATTCTCATTCATTACATGAGTGAATGGAATAACTAACTCTAAATATATAAATCCAGAAATTTGACAACCAAATGAAATGCAGGGAACATAATTAAAGCCATAAACATTTGGGCTGTCCCAATTATTTTCTAGACTACAGGTGTGATTCTCAAGCGAGATATAGACGGCTCTATTTTCCAGATATAAAAGGCAGAGAGAATTACTCCAAGTAAAGGAAACAGTGGATGAAATGAAACATAGTCAGAATGATTATATCTGCATAGCAAGGAGTTATTTTGGGTGGATGTTTGTAAAGATATGCTACTGAAAATTCCAAAATCAAAAGATTGTAAAAAGGAAGCAACTGAAAGGTGCAGTTAAACCTCTTCATGGGCATTATGCACATCATTTATGAAGGACTATCAGCTAAAAATATGACTTGGCAATAGGTGAAAATTAGAATTCTTAAGGAACTAAAGGAGCAATCATGACAGATTATGCAATCTAACATTATTATAGCCAAAACTGATCTTAAATAAATACAAATACCACTTGTGTAAGATGAATCTGGAATTGTAGATGACCTCATTAGAGCTGTTACTTTTTTAAATAAGTATAAAGCAACACTATGTTAAAGTTACAAAAATGCATGTTGCAATGTATATAAAAACTTTCCTTTATCATTAATAAAACTTGCTGAAGCTACAAATCTGAACAGGACAGTGAAGAGATCAAGATATTTTTGTATGTGTTTTTAAAAACAAACCAACTGTTACTTGAAATGAAGACACTACCTTTGCTGAAAAATTGTTGTTCACAGTGGTAGCAGTAACAAAAGGTAATTAAATTAATGAAATCCAAATTTAAAAAAAAAACAATTTGAAAATTAAAATGGAAAGACTTTGAAAGAAAACATCAACTATAATAACCAACTATAATTTAGAGCCATACCAAAGGGATTCGCCAAATATATGAAATTTTAAATTTATCAGATTTTATATCACTTTCTTTGAGAAAGAAAGAAAGAAAGAAAGAAAGAAAGAAAGAAAGAAAGAAAGAAAGAAAGAAAGAAAGATAGTTGCTTGGATCTTCCAAACATTTCCATGATTTCTAAAGCTCTTGATCAGAACTGCATCATCAGAAAATATGATGATGATGATACAGTGAAAATACATGAAATAGACAGTTTGCTGTTTCTTCCAAAATTGGTCATCAATCTGGTCCGAGGTTTAAAGAGAAGTAGCACTAACAGGCTACTTTGAGATTATGCTATCTTTTTTTAGAAAAAATACACCCCCCCCCAAAAAAAAAATGAATTAAGGAGGAAAAATAATAGGCGAGAGGAAGGTACAAAGGAATTAAAAAAAAGAAAAATAGAAAAAGAACTTCCAACTTTCTTTGACAGTTACAAATATAAAATACATTAATCTTTTGATCTAAAATTCAATAATATACAGTATTTCTATTATCAGAAATACTTCTAATCATTAAATGCCCAAATTAATGTAGAATTTCTTTGTTTCTAGCAAAAAGTCCAAAAATAGCATCCATGTAAAAACAAAACTATACAAAGTCTTTTCTTTAATAAAGAAGATTATTATTGCCATGTAAACCAGATCCATAAACTTCACTATCCATCCTTCCATTGTGGAATCTGTGTGGGAGATGGCCTTGACAATCTGTAAATCCCTGCATATAGAAATCTCATTGTAGTTATATATAAAAACTAAATCCCACGTTTACTCTTCAGTTGCTTATCCATCAAATCTAAAAGAAAAACCTAGGGCTTTAATTGTTTTACACATTCTCTGAATTAAAGTACATGTTTTATCTGAATACATAGCCAACAAAGGGGCTAAAAGGTGCTATTTTCCTTTGTATTTTTGTTGCTTTTAGTTTTAGCAATAAAATAAAACTCTTTGTACTTTGTTCGGTTCAACAATTTTTGAGCACTCTTCCAAAATCAGCTATGCACCTCACATCTGTTTACTGCAAATATGATAGCACACACACACACACACACACACACACACAGCTTCCAAGGAGCCATTCATAAAGAAGCAGATTGTTAAAAAATTGAACAAATGTCTGACTGAAAGCAAGGTCTCACTGAAAGTAGGGCTGTGCACAAATTATTAATAGTTAACAATCTGGTGGTTGCTGATATATTGCGTACTGTGTAACACAGGGGTGTCAAACTCAATTTCATTGAGGGCCGCATCAGCATTGCGGTTGCCCTCAGGGGGCCGGGTGCGTGTGGCCTGGGTGGGCGTGGCTAAAGTGCATATGGCCTACTGGGTGGGCGTGGCCAGCTCTACATCATTCGCATCAAGGGTGCCTATGGGGGCCTGGGCAGGAGTGGGACAGATCTGAGGGTCTCTGGGCCAGGGCCAAGGCAGTGGGGGCCATTCCCTCACTGTTTCTAGGATTGCTTCGCGGGCTGCATGAAACCACTTCGCGGGCCGGATCTGGCCCCCGGGCCTTGTGTTTGACATGTCTGGTGTAACATAATCCTCCCAAAGATATAAAGTAGAAGTTGCTGGTATAGATTTTGTATTATAACACACGGGAATTAACTTTCTGTACTTCTATAGATGATCATAATTTGCATTATTTTACCAAATGTTCTAGTAATTCTAGAATATTTGATAAAATATTTATTACTAGAAGAGGGAATCCCTTCTGGTAATCACCATCTCCCCTAGAGCCAACTGCTTGCTAAAACCTTGTCAGTGTTGGATTTCAGGAATACTGAGATTACTGTACAGGGCAAAAATCTGTTACAGGACCCAGTGAAAGTCATTTGAAATGCAGGAACATTCTTGTGCGTAAACAATGCACAAAGCAATCTCTTATATATAAACAATGAGCAGGCCAACATTTTTCAGATGTGGATATATCTGATATTGATGTCTCGTCCAATCTGAGTAGACGTAGTCCAGGTGCTGACTATTAAAAACAGCCATCTGGTAGGATCCACGATGTTTGCCTTCTCCATCATGACCCCTGCCATAATCCTCCAACATTGGTATGATCCTGACTTTTAAAAACATGGATATTCCTCGCAGCATGGAGCCAAGATGTTAAATGAGCCCATTTTATGTACTTTTATCTATTTGTGGGAGCTGTCCTATGGATCTCCAGTACAATTTATATTTAGACTATTATTTAATGTTCATTTGAGGCTCATCAAGTAGAATATGTATGGATTTGGATGGGAATGTAACGCAATGTGTGCATGACCTCTGGGAACAAAGAGAAGAGGTGCTTCCTAGGAAACAGGCAGAAAAGAGAGACAGGAGCCCCCAACGGCTTAACAGTCAAAGAAAGAAAGGATCAAGCAGTTGAAAATGACAGTGGTAAGTCTGCACTTTTGGTCTTGCAAGATTCTGTTAATACAGGCTTACAATAAAATAGAATTAGTATATCTAGTTGCACTTACTGTCTGGTTTACATGGGAGGGATGACTGAGTGGGGAATTATCTCCAACTGAGTCCTCCCAAGAGCTGTGGCTGTGGCAGCTACATGGATCGGGGAATATACTACTTTCAACCCTGGATTGGGTTGTATCTTTCCTATTAAGGTGGTGCACATTCTGGGGATATTCCTGGACTTGTAGTCCCTACTTGATGAGCAAGTGGCAGCTTGGGCAGGATGGCCCTTTTTAAAAAAAATCCTATTTTACCTTCCTGGAGTCACAAGTGTGAATTAAGTAAGCATCTAAATAAATAAATGTTCTCACTTTATCTCAGTGTGAAAGGCAGATCTTATCAGCAGCATAAATAGCCACTCAACATTGCTAGCCTACAATGTTGGGTTGAAAATATATTAACCATAATGCTATGTCTTTAAGATGTTAATTGGCCAATGGGTGTGTGTAAATATCCCAGACTCCCAAAAGACCTTTTTTTGATTCCTATATTAAAAATCAAAGTTCTCCCTTCCTGTCTCTAGTGATAATATTTCTGCAAGTGTAAAATCTGCTTTCCTCTACCTGCAAAAGACCTTTTTTGATTCCCATATTAAAAGTTTAACACTTCTGCCTTTTCCTCAATTAGCAATTGTTAGGTCACATTCCTGCATTCAGTTTAACACTTCTACCTAATCTGCAATTGTAAGGTCACATTCCTACATTCCATTTCTGCCTCTGGTGATAAAACTCTTTCTTTTACAACCACATTCCTGTCTCTGATGATTCTTCATTCACATATAACAAGACTTGTTTCATGTAATTGCTCATGCCTCAAGATATGGTTTCCTGTCTCCTGAAATTGTCTCTGCTTCAAGATTATGTCTTTCAAGTCATGTCTTCCTGTGATAACCTTTTGTCTTCCCTGTTAGCATTTGTATATGGCCCTGTCTCCTGTAATTATCTCTGCCTCAAGTTATGTCTTCCTATGATAATCCTTGTCAACTTTGTTAACATTTGTATAAGATAGCTATGCATTATTGTTTCCTGTAATGACCTTTGCCCTCTTCATTAGCAGTTCTCTGTTAGCATAAACTATGTTTTATTGTTTCCTGTAATGACCTTTGCTCTCTTCATTAGCAGTTGTATACCATAAGTTATGTTCCCCTTTGACCTTCCATGAGTGGTTTTCCCCCCTCCCAAATGAAACAGCCTAATAAAAGGAGGGTGTCCGGAGCTGTTCGGGGGCACACCATCCACCCCGGGCACTCCGTGCTCTCTCACCTTGAGCAAACTTGTATTGGTGCCTCAGTTTGTCCTAGGACTCTGCCTCTAAACCATCGCAGTTCCCAAGTGTGACCGTCGGAACGTCCGGCACACTGGGTCGGTGGCAAAGGGCAAGATCCTTCCATATTCAAGGTGTTCACCCTTGCGAGGGTCCCTCTAAATTCTCACCCCTGTTACGGGGCTCTAAGAGTTGAGGCCAGAACTCTGATCAACCGCTCAGCGCAACAGGTGTGTAAGTGTTCTCATGGCCATAAGAGGAAGCTAGTAACGTAGCTTCTCTCTCTCTCTGAATTCACTGCTCTCTACTGTTACTGTTTTTGCTTTGCTGTTGGTTTACTACTGTTGTAACCTGAACTGTGTATTGACCTCTGGACCGGTAAGAAGACTTTGTATTTGGATTACTCCTTGGACTGTTGCTATTGTTTATGATCTGGACTGTTTATTTTTTGACTGTGCATTTTTGTTCTTACACCACCTCAAAGTAAAATACTTTTTGTTTTTATAACTCAGTGTATTCTTGTGTGACTTTTACTGCTCTCAGTGCCCTTCCTTGTCTGTGCAACTGTTTGGTAGCACAAGGAGACCTCTGCACAACAACTTCCTTAACACTGGTTATGGGCCCAGGCCTGTACTGAGACTAAGTTCACACAGTATTCCTAGCTGAGTTTGTGTTAGCTATTTTGGTGTAAAATGGCACAAGAACTGTTGTCAGGCATCTCCTGGATAACCCGGTTGGATGGGACAAACTATGTTTCCTGGTCCACGAAATGCTGCTTGCTTTTGCGCAAGGAAGGACTATGGACTGTTGTAAATAACCTACCAGATACTACTGCTTGGGATCCAGGTAACGAAGAGGATGTAAAGAAGATAGACGACTTTAAACGAAACAATGAGAAAGCTCTTTGCATTATTGGATTAACACTGAATGACCAGCAGCTTGTCCATATTCGTGGTGAGGTGTCTGCTGCTAGGTGTTGGGATGTTTTGCGAAGGCTTTATGTTCGAGACAGTGTGGGTGCACATATACACCTTACACGTAAGCTGTTTAAGGCTCGTTTGCAGAAGAATGGAGATATGCTGACCCATTTAAATTACATGAAGGCAACTTTTCAAGAGCTTCATGAAAAGGAGCTGATTTTTTCAGAGTTGCATCAGGTCTACATTATTCTGTCATCTTTGGATGAGAGTTATGATGGGTATGTTTCTTCTTTGGAAGTCCTGACCAGAGAGGAACTGACATTGACTAACATTACTGGGAGACTGCTGGAAGAGTCCAGAAGGAGGCGTGACAGAGACCAGCTGAGAGAGACACAACCACGAGAGGAGCAGCCATTTACCACTGCTTACAATGTCAAGAAATGTTATTCTTGTGGGGCTAGAGGGCATATAGCCAAATTCTGTAGAAAGGGTAGAAAACAGAATGTGAATAGCAGTGGGAAGGCAAAGAAGAGCATTGGTTTGGCTATTTCTGGTGAATCAACATCCAGAAATAATGAATTGTGGGTTGTTGATAGTGGGGCTTCACAATGCATTACTAAGGAGAAAAAGAGGTTTATTACTATGAAAAACAGCAACCAATATGTTTCACTGGCAAACGGTTGGAGGATGAAGGCCTCTGGTGAAGGTAATTCCTATTGTCCATGCATTGATGAACAGTTACCTATGTTATATATACCTAAACTAAGATTCAACCTGTTATCTGTAAGGGAATTGGTTAAAGTTGGGTTTGTGGTAACATTCAGAGGGGAGCAATGCACTATTGAGAGGAATGGAACCTGTGTAACTGCTAATTTGAAAGATGGTTTATTTGTTCTCACAAGTAACCAGGTTAGTACAGTTAAAGCTAACTCGATATGTGAGAACAAGAAGCCACATGATGAATGTATACATTTATTGCATAGGCGGTTAGGGCATGTGAACTTTAACTCACTACGTAAAACAGTTGAGTTAGTAGAAGGAATTAAACTGAAGCCATGTAGTAAGTATTTGAATTGCAATGCCTGTAATCAGGAAAAGAGTAAGGCAACTCCTGCAAACAGGATAAACGGCTTCAAAACAACTGTTCCTTTGGAAGTTGTGTTTGCTGATTTAATTGGACCCATGAAGCCAAGTTTAGGAGGGTCATGTTATATTTTAAGTATATTGGACCACTACTCTCGATATGGTTTTTGTTATCTGCTTAAGTCAAAGGCAGACACTTTCCAACAATTTGCAAACTGGCTGAAGTTTGTAGAGAGAAAAACAAAGAGAAAGGTTCAGTGCATAATTACTGATAATGGTACTGAATTTACAAACAAGTGTTTTGTTGATATGCTACAATCAGCTGGCATTGAGCATAAACGTTCAGCCCCTTATAGGCCTCAACATAATGCATTTGTTGAGAGACGTGGGCAAAGGTTACAAGCCATGATGAGAACCATGTTAAGAGATTCTGGCTTAACAGATAGACTGTGGGGGGAGGCAGCAAAATGTGCAAACCATGTTCTGAATATAGTTGTTAATACTTCTACTGGTAAAATACCATACACAATATGGCATGGTAGAAGACCAAACCTTGATTACCTGCACATATTTGGCACCCCAGCTTGGGTCCACATTCCTGCACAACTCAGGAGTAAAGGCCAACATAGGGCTAGGCAATTATACTTCGTAGGTTACGAAGCTAACCATAGATCCTATCGTTTCTGGGAACGAGGCACAACTAATGTATATAACAGTTCTAGTGCAAAATTCCTTGAGCACGTTGGTTGGGGTAGGTTAGAGCAAGTAACTGTTAATACTGATCCTCTAGTGTTTGAGGACTCCTCTGATAACATAACTAGTAATGATAATACATCTCCTATAAATATAAAAGATGAAGAGGAGATAGGGGAGATAAAAGAGGAATCAGAGGAAGGAAAGGAGTCAGAAACTCAAAGCCCTGTAATTCCTTGGCGTTCAACGCGCATCAGACATCCACCTGATCGCTATGAAGCTAGTGTAATATGTCAAGTTAGTTCAGTACCTTCTAACTATGATGAGATCAGGATGTATCCTGAAAAGGAACAGGCATCATGGAAAGCTGCAATGAACAGGGAGTTGAAGTCTTTGCAGGATCTTAAGGTCTATGAGAAAGCAAAACTGCCACCTGGTGAGCAAGCTATAGGTTGCAAATGGATATATAAGATAAAGAAGGGTGTAGATGGAACTATAACCCATAAGACACGTTTGGTTGCACAAGGTTTTACCCAAACTACTGAGGATTATGACTACTTTAAGAGCAGCTTTAGTATGGGCAGCTAAAAACCAATATATGGTTAACCATGTAGATGTTGAAACTGCATATCTACATGCTCCATTGCAACATACTATTTATTTAAGAATACCACCAGGATTGACCAATGATAGAGACCATGATTGTTGGGTGATTCTTTAATTGGATGGAAGTCCATTAGACAAAAACACATAAGCTTATCTACAATGGAGGCTGAATTTTCATGTCTATCAGTGTTATGTACAGAACTGCTAGTGTACAAACAATTATTGTTAGATATGGGTTTAAATGTAAATGATCCACTTATTGTGTATGAGGACAATCAAGCTGCAATAAAGATGGCTAATAATGCTGCAGTAAGAACAAGATCTAAATATACTGATCTTCGTTATTTAAATGTCAGACAATGTATCAAAGAGAAATTAATACAGCTAGAGTATTGTTCATCTGATGTAAATATTGCAGACCATTTTACGAAGGTACAAAATGCTGTGAAACACAATGCTAATTGTGAAAGAATGTGCATAAGATTGTAAGAGTTATATATTATTCTACCCAAAGGGGAGAATGTTAGGCATATGGTGCTAGCCTACAATGTTGGGTTGAAAATATATTAACCATAATGCTATGTCTTTAAGATGTTAATTGGCCAATGGGTGTGTAAGTGTTCTCATGGCCATAAGAGGAAGCTAGTAACGTAGCTTCTCTCTCTCTCTGAATTCACTGCTCTCTACTGTTACTGTTTTTGCTTTGCTGTTGGTTTACTACTGTTGTAACCTGAACTGTGTATTGACCTCTGGACCGGTAAGAAGACTTTGTATTTGGATTACTCCTTGGACTGTTGCTATTGTTTATGATCTGGACTGTTTATTTTTTGACTGTGCATTTTTGTTCTTACACCACCTCAAAGTAAAATACTTTTTGTTTTTATAACTCAGTGTATTCTTGTGTGACTTTTACTGCTCTCAGTGCCCTTCCTTGTCTGTGCAACTTTTTGGTAGCACAAGGAGACCTCTGCACAACAACTTCCTTAACAATAGGCAATTGCACCATTTCTCAATCTGTTTCATTACCTTTTCCCCTACCACTTTTTTAATTTACTCAAATCGCCAAATTACTTATACATTTCAAGAATTGTTGGTTAAATTCCACATGTACTTATTAAAATAAACTTGTTTTCAACAGATGTCCATGAGTTCTGAAAAATAATTGATAGCGTATCATTGTATTTTTTGAGGGGTGAGGGAATCATCAATTACAATGATATACATATGAAAAGCAAATGCCAGTTAAACATTGATGACACATTTCTTGCACATTTTTTGTAGCATGTATTTTTCTTGCCAACTTTCTTTTGAATTTTGAAAATAAATGATATCAATGTTATGGTTAAGATTTGCACTTGCGTTATGCTTGGAAGATACTATCAACTGTTCTTAATTGGATTCAGTGCATAATATTGGGGTTGTTTGCTGTTCAGTAAACAGATTACAATTTCAAACAGAGAATCATCTCAGACTTCTTTTATAAGAAACTTAACTAGGTGATTAAACAAATAGAATTATGACATCCTGTAGATAATTAAGGATTACAACTGAAAGATTTAATAACAGGTGGAAATTCTTGACTTTGGTTGATTGCCAAAAAAGCTAAGCACTTGTATAACATTGTGAGGAAAACTGCACACTCATCATTTGAGGGAGTCATCTTTACTCTTAATTGAAAGCCAGGTGAAGACATCAAAATAAATTAAATGCCTATTTGTTCCAATGGACAGATGGTTGATAACTTAATGCTCATCCTTTTTGCATACATCATAGAATTCATCACATTTTTTGTATACATCATAGTATTCATCACATTTCCATATACGTAGATTTCTTCAGAAATAACATAGAATTTGGACATAGAAAATACTTAAAATATTATTAAAATGCCATCTTGAGTATTTGCTGCATGCAGAATATTTATGTACATTGTTAAGGCATTTTTGTTTGTTGAGCTTATATTTCTTGCCCTGCCTTATGAATGTTCGCCTTTCAAGGTTGTTCCTGACAAGAACAACAACTACGAGTACAAACTCTTTTTGTAAGAATTACAGTAACAATCTTGCAAGTCTTAAAGCAAGGGTGTCAAACTGGCAGGCCGCGGGCCGGATGCGTCATGCACAGGCCACGCCCACCCCAGCTCCACAAAGGCAAAAAACATCATGATACGTCATGATACATCACATGACACGATCAAATTTGACACCTATTGTGTAGTGTGTTCAGGACCGCATGGAAGACACCAGGCAGATGAGTACAGCAAACAGCTCTTTATTGTGGGTAGGAACTGTACTGAACAAAGGGGGTTACCTGTACCCCTTATATACTTGCCAGGTACGCTCTTGACCAATCCGTTCATCTAAATCTCCTGCCGAAAGCTAACCAGCCAATCCAGTTATGGTACAGCGCCACCTGGTCGTATTTGCTGAGCTGCTGCTTAGACCCCATATGTAACAACACCCCGTTTTTCTTCTCCATTCCAGAAGACTAGGGAGGGTCCCTTCTGAAACATTTACCATAACTCACCTATTTCTGCGAGTTATCTTTTGCACGATGGTTTCTAGCTTGCAGCTCTTCCTCCCGTGTCTCAAAGTCATCCCCACATGCAATTTACACCGAGCCAGAATGCTCAACTCAGTTTTATTACAGAAATCTCCATTCCAATTAATACTCAACACTCCATTTATTCCATGAAGCAAATGAGATGTGTTTTTTCAGAGTTTAGTGCATTTCTTCAGAGGTTCAGAGTTTCATTGGCACACCTTAGTTTCAAAGGTTTGTCTTGATCCATTTTGTTATTTTTGGGATTTCTCCAGCTGGTGATTATACCATTAATCTTTTGTAACTTTTTTTGTTTAGGTTACTGATAAAAAAATATATTCTGGAGATCTCCATATTCTTGTCAGCTCTTTCTTGGTATGACACAGCCTTTTCAGCTGATTCTTTCTTTCTAGTTGCATTGTTTGACACTTTATGACTTCCTGAAAATTTTCTCACTCCATTCGTAGCCTAAAATGCTTACACTGCATTTTAAGTTATAATAGAGAAAAACTCCATATAAACGTATTCAGAGAATATAATTATAATATTACTGTTGAACAAGTAATAGCTGCACTGCAACAAGCTTATGTGCACAAGAAATATTGCACTGAAATACAATTTAAAAATGGATTGTAAAAGTGACTGATTTAGTAGAAACTGACCTGTTTGATCAGGGATAAAACAATAATTACTTTTATAAAAGACTGGAAACCTTTTATAGACTACTTGCCGAACATGGAAAAAATAGTAATTTGTGAATTTGTTGATTGAAAAAGGAGTCAAATATAGTACAGAAGTGATCTCTATAACATAATCTGAATAAGAGAGAAGGAATAATAACTTTATCTGTAATTCTTACAAAGAAGACCGGAAGTTGCTTCCTTAATTATTATTTTTTAACCGTATTGCTTTCTTCACTTTGTCTTTTATCTTTTTCTAACTTTTCCTTGTATAGTTTCATAGTTATCTTTTACCTATATAAATTTTTCAAATTTATATAAATATAAACACACACACTACATCTAACCCACGGGTGTCAAACTTGCCCTGTAATGTGACGTGTTGTGACGTATTGCAACTTTTTTGCATTGCTGGAGCTGGGATGGGTGCAGCCACCATATGATGCAATGGCCCGCGGGCTGGCAGTTTGACATCTCTGATGTAACCTAATAATCTACCAGAACTCTAATAGATATTTAGCAATTGTTTTTTCTTGATATTACACAACTGGGATAACCTTTACCATCTTTTCTTTATTTCTGAGTCAGTAATTGCCTAGAGCAGCTTCAAGCTGCCGTGCTCGCTACCTGTATAGCAACTGAAGTTACAAATTACCCTGGGACTAATGCTGTATAAGGCCATCACTTTTCTCAGAAGGATATTGTACAGAAAAAAAATATGGTTGTCATGTGAACAGGTATGGGTTATTACATGCTATCCTTAGGAAAGACTGTACACCAATCCTGTTTTTCATTGTTTTCTATCATAACAAAAAAGCAGGACGTATTTTATGCTGCTGTTCCACAGAAATTACCAGGCATTTACAAACCAGCTTCATTAGATTTGAACTAAAGATTTAAGTACCACCATGTGGTTATGCAAATGATACAATCTTATTATAGGTAGCCTTTGACTTATGACCATTCATTTAACAACTATTCGAAGTTGTGACAGCACTGGAAAAAAGTGACTTATGACTAGTCCTCACACTTACAACAATCTCAGCATCCCTGTGGTCAGGTGATCAGAACTCAGACCACCTGGCATGTACTGTATTTATTACCCTTGCAGGGACCTCTAGTCATGGGATGGCCATTTGCCAGAGGCTTTCAACAAGCAAAGACAATGGTGAAATCAGTTTTCTTTAATAACCACATGATTTACTTAGCCACTGTGACTTGCTTAATGACTGCGGCAAAAAGACTCTAATTCAACAAATCACTTAAGGTCTGCATTGCTTAGCAATGGAAGTTGTCCCAATTGAGGAATATCTGCATAGAGAACCATATGGATGACACTGGATAAATGATGCAGCAGCAATGGGAAACAGAATAATTTAAATCCAAGACAGAAAATATTTGATTCAAGAGCATGTACTGAACTGGTCAACCTTGAGCTCATTTTCCCAGTTGAATGGAGCTCTGAATTCTATTCATAAAATCAGTATAGAAATGTAAAAGGAGAACACAAAATGAAGGCTTGTGATTGGCCACACTAAAAATGTTGAGAGTTAAGAAAATGAATAATGCCCATGCAATGTTAGCTTTGCCATTCTGAAAAGAGCTTGAGTTCATGACTCTGCTTTGATGGTGTGGTTTGACTGAAGCTTCAGCAAGTCAAGGAACTGTTTCGAAGCATTTGTCACTCTATTGGGCAAATAGTTAGGAGCCTGGGAAATCAAAGTCATCTGAAATAGAGATGTTTTTCTAATAACAGGTCTGCTACTCCTACTTTGCTCTTTTATAACTTCTCCCAGGACTCAAATAAAGAACTTTCTTGCTCACATAATAAACAAGATCAGAAACAATGATCTTCTCAACCATGAATAGATCACAAGAGGCTTTTTAAAATGCTATTAGCAGAAATAAAACTAAGTTTGTTTACTTAGTTAACAAAGTTTCTTCTATAAAAGTAAAAAGGAGGTGGACTGTCAAACTATGGTTGGCTATAAAATGCTGTCCTCTGGAACATATGGACTAGGATGGCTACCTTATCAAATGCTTGCTACATCAAGGATTGAAAAATGTCAGGTGGGGGAGGAAAACCAGTGACCACTTCATGAGTTCCAGCTCCTGCATGGCTGATCCTTTGGTCCAAAAGACCTATGGAAAATTTCTTGATAGTCAGTCTGAGAATGGCAAGGATTAATAATGTCTACATCATAAGCAGAATTATCCAAAAAAACCTTTAAACATATATTTTCTCTGAAGACAGGAAGGAGTAGAGCTAAAGGTAGTGTTCAATTTAAAACCATTCATTTCATGACCATTCAAAATTACAGTGGCACTGAAAAATAACTTAGGAACAGTTCTCATACTTACAACCATTGCAGTATGTCCATGGTCCCATGATAAAAATTCAGGCACGTATTCATGGTAACCAGCATATATTTGATAGTTTGCACATCCCAGTGTCACATAATCACCATTTGCTACTTTTGCAATTGGCTACTTGCAAGCAGAAGTCAGTGGGGAAAGCCATATTCTTCAATGATGAGGTGATTCACTTAACTGCAGTGTTTTGTTTAACAACTATGGTGCTACAGGTTGTAAAATTAAGTGTAACTCACTTAACAATCTGCCTTGCTTAGCAACAGAAATTCTATTCCCAGTAGTGATAGGATTGACCGGAAAGATACATTTCTACAGCTATAAGATTAAGAAGAATATTCAGCCGTGGCTGTTAAGGACTCACTGATAAAAAAAAAGTATTCCATTAAAAGAATAGTAGTTGAACAGGACATGATTTTGCCCCCTCCTGGAAGTTTCCAGCTAGATTTTAAAAGGAGAATGCATTTCTCTATTAACAAGCTCAAAGAAACATTTCATTCAGGATTGCACCATTTAACAAAGTGGCCTTCTGGTGTCTGAAATAGCATTTCAAAGGCCATTTAAGAGATTAAGCTTTCATCACCAGGTACCATTAATCTGGAAAAGGCTAGATTGGCTAAATTCTTGGGTTTCCAGCTGATACTAGATGTAGAAAATAATAATTTATTAAAAAGGTGAGGAGTTCATGCAATTTTTAGTATTAGTTCAGAAATAATGTGCACCCACCTTTGAAATTGCAGAGAAATGTGT
This sequence comes from Vipera ursinii, assembly GCF_947247035.1. Classification (NCBI taxonomy): domain Eukaryota; kingdom Metazoa; phylum Chordata; class Lepidosauria; order Squamata; family Viperidae; genus Vipera; species Vipera ursinii. Next base: position 139,087,455 of record NC_139516.1, on the reverse strand, counting down.
TACAATCACCTGGTTGTAGAATTTAAAATGAAGTCCTTGCCTGAAAAAAATATCCATTCAGTTCAAAAATCACCCCTTCTTTTGCATTTCTAACTATATTAATAGCATATAACTCAGAGAAGATCTAACGATCAATGCTTGAACATGCTAGGAATTTCCAATGCTCAGTTCTTAAGGCTCAATAAAAAAATAATCAAAGGAGCCGGGGAGAGGGAGAGGGACACACAGAGAGAAAACTGGTTAGAAAGTTGAACATCTGTTTCACTGGTCAGATTCCCTTTAATTTTTCCTGGCAAGCTACAAAAGATCAACACTGGATAGAACCTGCAGAAGAACTGGCACCTGGCCATGAAGAAAACTGGCAAGTTTGGAAATAGCTAAATAGACTGTGAAGGTATAGAAACAGGTATAGAAAGATCAAGAGATACCTTGGAGTTCTGGTTTTCTGCCGTAGCAACCAGTCGTGGGCTTGCAGATTCTCTGCACCCTCGTGGCTAATTTTGCCCTGCCTGGGGACCCTAAATGGGTCTAAGTCACCCCAGAGAGGCAATGAACAAAGAAGAGTGCTCCAGCAATTCTGGAATGGTGGCGGCCATTCCGTTCGACTTGGGGAAAGCCTTCTAACCCGACAGGAGAAAGGCTGGCCGTATTGCATCTACCAGCCCAAGCTACTAGCAACCAAAGTCCAAAAGCACTAATCAGCACAACTGTGAACAATGTGCTTGAAACTGGGTGAGGAATTCAATCTTCTCTTTTCTATTCTACATTTAATTTCGTGGAAAAGATCCCCAAGAAGCAAAATACCTCCGAAAGAGAAGGAAGGGGATTTCTGCCCCACCCTTATTTTTATTTTTTATTTTTATTTTAATTCCATTTATATCCCGCCCTTCTCCGAAGACTCAGAGCAGCTTACAAGCTTAGCAGTAGCCTTCATTCTATGTATATGCCTGCTTATTAGGGCTTTCACACACACCCCAAGCAGCATTATTACAAAGTCAGCTTAATTGCCCCCAACAATCTGGGTCCTCATTTTACCTACCTCGGAAGGATGGAAGGCTGAGTCAACCTAGAGCCTGGTGGGATGTGAACCTGCACTAATTGCAGGCAGCTGGTGTTACTTAAGGAGGCATTAGCCCACTGCTCCACCAAGGCTCCTTATACTAACAGAAGCGGCAAATTAATCTTTTTATGGAGAATCAAAATATATGGAAGTGAAATAAATATAAAAGCTGAAATTTAAAATTTAAATCTGGATAAATCTAAAATTGTTTGCATGGTTAAGACACTCATTTTAAAGATAATTGTTTATTTTGGAAATTTAAAAACAAATAGTTGCTGACACCTAGTGGTGGATGAAGACTATGACTTTAATATAAGACCTGGAAAAGCTAATCTGAGTTTGTGACCTTCAAAGTTTTAACAACAAAGAACAGCTGTGAGAATAGAGACTTAAAGAAGGAACTTAACAAAACAAGGAAACATGATTTAATCCTAGTGGAAGAAAATTCACAAGAATAAAAAAAAACAACTTATCCCTTAAGACTATAAAATATATCTGAGGACAAGAAAACATATTGGATAAAATGGACTGTAGAGATGTCAGGAACATTGGAGAAAAATGAAATGATAAGAGAAGTGGAGAGAAAGAAAAAGAAAATGATTTTCAACAAACATAGAAAGGCAGAAGCCCCATACAGACACTTCACTTGATTTACTTTTTATATCTACAGCAACATTTACGAACATATGGAAAAACTTTTTGATTCAGCAAAATACATTGATTAAGAAAGATACTGGGCAAACAAAAAAGACTAAAGTGGAAACCAAGAAAATAGATGATGGGACTTACCAGATTAAATACTTAAAAAGAAACATTTGTTTGAATATGGTTAAAGAAATAGAAAAGTTTTGGAATATATATGTCATTCTAAGAGGGATGAATTCCCTAAATAATATAGTATGCTTTTTTCCCTTTTTTGTTCTCTTTCTTGATATGAGTAATATAAAAAAAGTTGAAATGACTTAGATAAAAGAAATGTTTTAGATACTTAAATATGACTGAATTTAAGAAAATTATAATGGATAAAAATGTTTTGAATAAGAGTCAAAGGACTAGATGACTAGATGTATTAAATGGAATGTTTTTAATAATGGTTAAAAAGAATAAGAAATGTAGGAAATAAATAGATATTAGCTTAGGAGGGATATATATTTTAAGTAGTATGTTATTTTTTATGTTTCTTTACTCTTGCTTTCCCCCCCCCCCGTTGTTTTATCTATTCCTTAAGAAATATAAAAGTGTGAGATGGTTCATATGGAAAAATAGAGTTAAATTTTTAAATGTAATTAATTTTTTAGAAAATCTTAACCAGTAACAATACCTAGAATTTGGTGGGAGAAACAAATTAAAATAATTCTCTAAGGGAAACATTTCCACGGCAGAAATGATAAGTTATCATAAAGGTAGGTGTGACTGTTCCTTTAAGAAACGTTAATGAAGTGCAGGCTGATGCAGGAATTGCATCTGGGAGTCCATTTCTTGCATGTTAATTGTTGGCTATGATTTTTGTTTTTTTGGAGGGATGAGAGGTAGGCATTCCGCCATTAAAAAAGAGCCTTGGTGGAGCAGTGGGCTAATGCCTCCTTAAGTAACACCAGCTGCCTGCAATTAGTGCAGGTTCGCATCCCACCAGGCTCAAGGTTGACTTAGCTTTCCATCCCTCCGAGGTAGGTAAAATGAGGACCCAGATTGTTGGGGGCAATTAAGCTGACTTTGTAATAATGCCGCTTGGGGGGGTGTATGAAAGCCCTAATAAGTAGGCATATACATAGAATGAAGGCTACTGCTAAGCTTGTAAGCCGCCCTGAGTCTTCGGAGAAGGGCGGGATATAAATGGAATTAAAATAAAAATAAATAAAATTATAACCCTGCAAATAAGACTGGCAAGCAAATATATGATGATGCAACAAAAGTAGTATGGGGGGAGGGAAAGGGGGAGTCAGAGCAGGTAGAGTAAAAATGAAACAAGGTAGAGAAATGATGCATGAGTGTATGTGCATGTGAGAGGGGAAAAAATACACATTGTATAATATCTACCATATATCTGAAAAGTATTATTTATTTATTCACCCATTAGAGATTCCAGATCTATGGAGATTTTTTTTTCAGATCACCATCTAATCAATGCTTTCTTACAACATGTTTCACTCTATCCCATCAATAAATCATGACCTCTTTTCTACTGCACCACTCTTTTGATGTGCCAGTCACAGTCTAAAATCCATCTAATACTGCGGGGAATCTTTTCATATAGAAGTCCTCACCTGGATGAAACAAAGAATCCAACTGAGAATCGTTTATATCAGTAATGGTGAACCTTTTGGGCTTGGGAAATGTCACAAAATCAGAAAATGCTTAATTTGACTCTTCTGGTGTCACCCCAAGAATCAAAGAGAAACAACTGACATTTTAGAGATGTTGCTTGTAGTGTCTTTAACCCCTATAAACAGTGCTTTTGAACTTTGGCCATTTCTGGCTGTGTGGACTTCAACTCCCAGAATCCCACCACCGGCATGGCCATTGATAAATACAACTTACAACCACAACTGAGCCCAAAATTTCTGTTGTTAACGGAGACATTTGTTAAGCGGGTTTTGCCCAACTTTACGACCTTTCTTGACACAACTGTTAAGTGAATCACTGCGGTAGATAAATTAGTAACCGGGTTGTTAAATGAAATTTGGATTCCCCATTGACTTTGCTTGTCAGAAGGTCGCAAAAGGGGATCACACGACCTTGGGACACAGCAATGGTCAAAAATATGAGTCGGTTGCCAAGCCTCTGAGTTTTGATCATATAACACGGGGATGCTGTAAAGGTCTTTAACTGTGAAAAAGAGTCACTTTTTTCAGTGCCGTTGTAGCTTTGAAGGGTCACTAAATGAACTGTTGTAAGTCAAGGACTACCTGTATGTTGCAAGAGAGAAGCATTAGGAGGAATGACCAACATGTATAGTTTTTATGGATTGTAAGCTTTTGGTCTCATGCACGTGGGGTTATGTGCAAAATGTGATTGTGCTGCAAGTTCACTTTTAGTTAATTTGTCTTGAGGTTTTCCTTCTTTTTTCCTTCCCTTTAACTGGAATGACATGGTTCTATGGCAGGGGTAGGCAACCTTGGCTCTTTTATGACTTGTGGACTTCAACTCCCGGAATTCTGGGAGTTGAAGTCCACGAATCATAAAACAGCCAGGGTTGTTCTATAGTAATGATGTCACCTGTAGAGTCCATCCCTTTGTTTCACTCTGACAATCATATTGGACCCCCTATCTCTAAACCCCCTTTCTGTAAAAGGAAGAGTGATTTTATTCAAGAAGCAGCAGCAAGTATTCTGGTTTACATCTTTATCTGCATGCAATGTTAGTTGTTTCTTCTCCATCTGAACACACAAGAGCTTTCAGAGAGCATGACGCACATGTTCCTTTCCACAACTTTAGCTGATTAGCACTAAAATTGATGTGGAAATCAATAGAAGACACCTACAGAGTTGAATAATACCGGATTTTATATCATTTTGGAAATCTGCAGGATCTGAAGGTTTGATCCATTGCCTAAAAATCCATAACTGAACATGCTTTTAAAATGTCTTGATTTATATAACAGACCCCCCCCCCACAAAAAAGTTGTATCAACTGTTAAATCCTGTTAAACGTATATCAAGGATATACAGAGAATACTCAGTCTGCTTTCAATGTCTGAAGTTGAATCAGGAAATGTGTTTTTTAAATAGTGATTACGTTAAAGATTACAATTTGCAACAATAAAAACAAAAACACCTTGATGCTGTTTTATATATCACCCCAAGGATGAGAACTGGAGCTACTCATGGAAATTGGCGCAGAAAATAAGATCAGAAATGTACTTTCCATTTCCCCACCTGACATTCAAAAGAAGAAAAAAAACATGTTTTCTTTATTATTGATTTTTATTTTTATATAATATCCCACCATGCAAATTGTTTGGCAGTGCTGAAATCGAGTATTGCATAGGTATTAAGCAGAAACTGAATCAGTGGTATGACTCTGCTTTTCTTTTATTCTCACCACCGTAGGCTGTACGCTACTCTGCCACTTCGCTCCCGGTTGATACTAAGACACAATTATGATCTGATTAAATTGACCAGTTGTAACTTTCAATTTCACCCCCTTTTAATACTGCAGACCAGCATCAGCCTTGAGGTTGGTTTGGTTTCCAGGCAAAAGCAAATCCCTAATCTCATCTCTTTTAAGATTATGACCCATAGTAATCTTCTTAAATTCTCTCCTCAAAAATAAAAATCAGGACAATCTGTTTAATTGCATTTACAAAAAGCTTTTAGGATGTTGCAGGTGCCTGCCTGTGTTGTTCATTCCCCGTTGTGACAATGAACAGCTGCTATCTGTGTTAAATGCAGATTTCTTGTCAAATGAATCCATCTACTGTAGGTAAGGGATAATGACAGAATGCCTATTGGGCAGATTGCATCATTTGCATTCAAGTCATTGGGACCTGTTGGATTTCATCATAGGGAAAGTGCAGAAGGTTGGAAGAGAACTCATTATTAGTATTTATTATTTATTTAAATGTATGGGCCACACAATTTAGAATATTTCCTTTTTTAAAAAAATAAATAAATTACAGGCCAATCAGCTTGATATCTGTACCTAGAAAGGCAATCAAGCAATGTGTTTGCAAGCATTTAGAAAAGAATGAGATAGCAGTAGCACTTAGCACTTAGACTTATATACTGCTTCACAGCCCTCTCTAAGCAATTTACAGTCAGTATATTGCCCCCAACAATGTTGGTGCTAATCTTGCCGACCTCGGGAGGATGGAAGGCTGACCGGCCAGGATCAAACTGCTGGCATTTGGCAGAGTTAGTCTGCAATACTGCATCCTAACTAACGCGCCACTATGGGGATTATGATTACTAGATGATTACTAGAAGCCACAACGGATTTATTCAAATCAGATTATGCCAGACAAATCTTGGTATTTTCTTTTGGCAAAATGATGAAACACCCCCCCCCCTCGCAATATCCTCACTATGCTAATTACCTAGTTGACTTCTGAATGCAATTCAAGGTGCTGGTTATCATCTATAAACCCTTTCATGGCCTAGGGCTTGATTATCTAAGGGACCACCTGGCTCCAGTTATTTCTTCCTATCAGCTGGGGTGGTGGTGTCTTGTCTAGGTCCTATCGATTAAACCAAGCCCCCTTCCAGGACCAGGAAATGTGCATTCTCTGTTGTGGCACCTGCTTTCTGAAATGACTCTATCTCAGAAATGTGTGCACCTCCCATCCTAGTAACATTCAGAAAATTATTTAAAATGTGGTTGTTATCTTGGGCCTTGGGATAGGATGGTTGCAGAGTCCCGTTTTTTTTAATTAGGTAAAGGTAAAGGTTCCCCCGGACATGCGTGCTAGTCGTTTCCGACTCTAGGGGCCGGTGCTCATCTCCGTTTCAAAGCTGAAGAGCCAGCGCTTCTCCGAGGACGTCTCCGTGGTCATGTGGCCGGCATGACTAGACGCCAAAGGCGTATGGAATACTGTTACCTTCCCACCATAGTGGTGCCTATTTTTCTACTTGCATTTTTACGTGCTTTTGAACTGCTAGGTTGGCAGAAGCTGGGACGAGTAACAGGCGCTCAGTCTGTTACGCGGCACTCGGGATTCGACCCGCCAAACTGCCGACCATCTGATAGACAAGCTCAGCGTCCTAACCCACTGAGCCACCGCGTCCCTTTTTTTAATTAGTAGCATGTTATTTTCCAATTAGATGTGGGTTTATTTAAGTTTTTTTCTATGTGCTTTGGATTGTTTTTCCTTTTAACTGTAAGCTACCTGGAAACTTTAAGGAGTCAGATGGCCTCAAAATTTAATTAAGTAAAGTGGCTAGATTTGTAAATAAATAAATTTATAAATGAATGTAATGATTAGCCTGGTAGAGATTAAGGCATCAGGCTAAAGACTGCAAGCCTCTGGGTTCTAATCCCACCTTAAGCATAAAACCAGCTGTATGGCCTTGGGACAGTCATTCTCTCCCAGCCCTAGGAAAGAGACAATGGCAAACTGCTTCTGAAAAGGAAAATTGCAGAGACTTGTCCAGGCATTCACCAGAAGTTAATATTGACTTGAAGGCACACATACATACATACACATACCAAAAAAATTAGTAAATCAAGAGAATGCTGTGGATGAATGTACTTTGCCTTCAGTAAGGCATTTGATTAAGTTGAACATAGTCTCCCTCTTGATAAAATGGAACAGTGCATATCAAATTGTTCCAATTCAAAAGAGATTTACCATTGGTTGACCTGCAATACCCATCATGGGGTTTTTAATGGGTTTATGCCTACATAAAAATAGAGAAGCAATGTGTTACTCCACAGCTTTATTCTGGGCCCAGCTGGCTAGCCAACCCCCAGATCCCATGCTTGAAACAATGTCCTCTAATGGGTGGAGAAAGGAACTGACTTCTCTGTTGTGACATCTGGAATAATCTCTCTTGCAAGGTTTGCATTGCTCTGACTCTGCTGATCATTAAAAGAGTCTTGAAGACTGGATTATTTCTCAAAGATCTGGGATGAGTGGTTTTTCTTGGATAAACATATACTATGGGGCCTTGTCATTTTCTGTTTTCCATCAAGCCATCTTATTCTGGACTTTTGACTGATCATTTTTATCATAAGCCACCCAGAGTCGATTGAGTTAGGCAGCACGGTAAATCTGATTTTACAAAATAAATACATAAACTGCTGTGTAGCTGCTTCACTTTGTTATTTCTCAATATAAGTTGTTTCCAAAGTATTACCAAAAAAAATCAAAGGAGATTTATATTGCTATATTAGATTCACAGTTGAAAGTTAGAAAATTGGCCCAGGATGGTGGCCATTTTCAAATTATTGTTTCTCACTATCCACACTCACTTTTTTTTCCAACTTCCCCTGCCAGGTTTTTGTCATCTAATTTCAGTCTCTGTGACTTCTGAGTTAATCAACATATACTGCCAGTCAGGTCTCAAATAAATCCTATTTTACACCTTCCCAGAAGGCAGGAAAGCTAATAGTTTTACTGAGAAGGCTGCAATATACGGGTGAGGAATTGATTTGCCATGGACAAAAATAGTGTACATTTGATCGATATTAACAGAAAATAAATGGTGTTTGCGCAATATGTGAAAATACTGTTAAGTATAAACCTTTCTCATTTTTATTATATAACTCTAATATATCAATTTTAAATTGCAAAGGATTTGTTAAAGAATCCCTCATGCACAAAGAAAATTATAATTTCCTAAGGAATGTGGAAATCAATTAATTATGTGTAAACCACACCACCTACCAAACAGATAAAAGAATTGCTGTTACTGTAACTAATCCCAAAAATTAGACTGGATTTGCTGTAATTCTTCTGTAGATGTTAATCTCAATCCTGCTGCCATTTAAGCTCATAGAGGAGGCAGCTTCTAGCTAGGGCCAATCTGGGAGACCTTTTATCAGCGAAAGGCCACAATCTGCTGATGGTTCGCAGGTGTAGGCAACCTTGGTTCTTTTATGACTCGTGGGCGTCAACTCCCAGAATTCCTGAGCCAGACATGCTGAGGGGAAAGGGAGAGTTTCCAAGCTGAGCCATGCTGGCTCAGGAATTCCGAGAGTTGAAATCCACAAGTCATAAAAAAGCCAAGGTTGCCTACCCCTATAATGGAATGTGTGTGAATGATTTTGGAGAAACAGGAGAAGAGATGCTGCCTAGGAAATGAATAGACAAGAGAGGCAGGTGCTCCCAGTGGCTTAACAGTCAGAGAAAAAACTTAGGAAGGATCCACCCTAATGGATGAAGCAGTTTAAAATGTCCAGGTTGGGGGGGGGGGAGTTTGTGCCTTCAGACTTGCAAGATTCTGTTAATGTTCTGTTACAATAAAGTAGAATTAGTTCATCTAATCCTGTTTCCTGTCTGGTTTACCTGGGAGGGCCAACAGTTGCATATCTAATAGGATCAAAGTTGTAGTAGACAAAGGGCATGATTTATTCCCTACCAGCAAGCAATCGTAGGATAAGACAGATCATTTCTGTCAACGGCCTGTGCTAAACTCAGTGGTTGTTTTGAATCAGACCAAGGAACATCAGCTCTCCACTTTTAGTGTAGGAGAGAACCTCAGATAGATCTGTTCTGAACATCAAAATATGAAGTGATCCTGAAGGGAAAAGGAGGCACACTTCAGCAGAGTAGTCCATAACAAGCAACTAAACTTCAAAAATGTTTGAAGCCTTGGTGGAGCAGTGGGCTAATGCCTCCTTAAGTAACACCAGCTGCCTGCAATTAGTGCAGGTTCGCATCCCACCAGGCTCAAGGTTGACTCAGCCTTCCATCCTTCCGAGGTAGGTAAAATGAGGACCCAGACTGTTGGGGGCAATAAGCTGACTTTGTAATAATGCCACTTGGGGGTGTGTGTGAAAGCCCTAATAAGCAGGCATATACATAGAACGAAGGCTATTGCTAAGCACATTGGTTTGTGCTTAAATTGTAAGCCACCCTGAGTCTTCGGAGAAGGGCGGGATATAAATGGGATTAAAAAAAAATTAAAAATAGGGCTTATAATTCCATTTGGCTTCTTTTTTTTTTTTTTTTTTTTTGCAAATCAGAGGCCGTTCCATTCCAGTGTCTGTAAATGAGGTCCATGAAAGAGAATATGCTCTATTGCAGAGGGGTTCAAATATACCAGAATCTTTAACAGACAGCTAAGAAAATTCTCACTGCCTGAAACTTTAAAACAGCTGTTAGAGCTTTTTAGCACAACTGAGCAAAATAATATCTACCAGATTTCTTTTTTTTTTTTTAAGTGTACGGAATAGTAATTTTAGCAGAAGGTGACAGTCTGGCTAGATTTTTCTCTAGTAACAATATTTCACTTAAATGGTACATTAAAAGGTATGCTGATGCTGATTCAACACTAATCACTAGACATTAGCAGAAATAACGACAACAACCTGGCCATTGAAACTCTGCAATTGTGGATGAAACGTGTAACAGTGATACCCATTGTCATCGGGGCACTGGGAACTATGTCCCAAAACTTTGCAAAATACATCAAGAAATTGCAGCTTCCTGCAATAACTCCAGCAAAGCTACAAAAAACTGTGCTACTCGGAACATCTTACATTTTAAGGAGATACCTGGTTGATACCTAGGATGCTGGCAGCAACCCGTGTCAACCATTAGTGCCAGTCAATTTGAGTGTTCAGTTGACTGAGTTTCATGTTTTATCAATAAAAGTTATATTAATAATAAAATAATAAAATAAAATAAAATAATAATAATAATAAAAAGTTGGAAGGGACCTTGGAGATCATCTAGTCCAGGGGTAGGCAACCTTGGCTCTTTTATGACTCATGGACTTCAACTCCCAGAATTCCTGAGCCAGGCTCAGGAATTCTGGGAGTTGAAGTCCATGAGTCATAAAAGAGCCAAGGTTGCCTACCCCTGATCTAGTCCAACCCCCTGCTCAGGCAGGAAACCCTATACCATTTCAGACAAATCACTGTCCAGTCTCTTCTGAAAAACTTCCAGTGTTGGAGCATTCACAGCTTCTGGGGATTAAACCATGGATCTTCATAGTGTCAAGCCAAGGATAGAAATGCTTTCAATTACATGTCTAATTAGGTCCAATTCTCTTTAATTTCCAAAAAAGGTATCTCCTGACCCCTGATCTCCTCACACTTGTCCTAGAGGACTGAGACATCTTATAGAGCAGATGTTGAAAGCACAAAAGAAGAAAAGCAACAGGGAATTAAATCTAAACAACAGGTTGTATCTTCTGCCTTTGTTTCACTTGTATTCTGAAAGTTCCGGTTGAGGACAGTGTTTAGACTTCTGGCCTTACCTCCACCTACTATTCTCTGAGTCCCTCCTACCTCTTTCTAAGGAGGTAGATAAGGATCATGGTTTACCACATGCACAATTAAATTGTGGCATGCTTTAAATTCTGTACCATTTCATTCAGAGGTCACATATGAGTGTAATGGGAGTTGGGCAGCTTATAAATTTAATAAATTATTATAAGCTTGACAATTATGTTCTCTCTCTTTAATACAATTTGAGAATCATTAACCTAAGATTTGTAAGGCAATGGATGATGAGACCAAGACCCTCACTCCCACCAAAAGTAGCATACTCTAGAAGTAAAAAAAAAAAAAAGTACATACAGTATTTGAAAATGCATTATCGGTTCTGAACCTGAAACTCTTGTAATGAGTTTGTAATGCCCATTTCAAGTGCAAAAGAACCATTTCCAGTGTCGGGCATTCCAAAAGCTTGGAACCATTTTATTTCAAGTGCAAAATATCCTGCTTTGAGACAAAAACACCTTCAAAATACTTGAGACAATCTTGCCTCACATTTGGGGCAGGTGTGCTTCACCCTTAAGATAGATACTTTCAACTTGAAATCATTTTAATTTGAACAATATATATATATATATATATATATATATATATATATATATATATATATATATATGTATGTATGTATGTATGTATGTATGTATGTATGTATGTATGTATTCCTAAAACATACAATTTTAGTATCTGACAAGAGTTGTGGGGTTTTTTGGCTTATGGCAACAAGATACAAACAGAAGGGCAATTAATTTTCTCTGCTAGCTTGTCCATGTCCAAAGTTCTGTATCACATTCTGAAGCAAAGGAATACGGAGAAGTAATCTACAAAGCAATAGCAGAAAAACAATTCAATTAAAAAAAAAGAGAAATGAGTTGGGATCGCAAGTATCATCAATAAGTGCTATGAACCCAGCTTCATAAAATACTTCTTTTAAGAATTACCACTCCAGAGAAAGCAAAGCACAATACTTTCGTAGTATCAATCTTCCCCCCCCCTTTTTTTACACCCATAAAGTACAGTCATGTTGATCATGCCGTAGATGCAAATTCCGTTTCGGTGGAACGTGCATTTTCCAGGTATTCCAAATGAATATCCAAGGTGCCATATACCGAATGAAGTACATTCAAGACCTTCTCTTGTATGAACTCAACTTGCTCTGCAGGACAGTAGTCATCCAAACTGGATCTGGGAACACCAACATTTAACACTTTTAAGTTTATTTCGAAAGAACAATGTTTCCTGCTGTTCTTCAAAGGTACAGCTTCATCCTTCTTATTTCCCCTCCCCCCCCTTCATTTTGCAGTACCAGCTTTTACGCAAATGTTCCTTATTCTCCCACAAAGCTTAGCCTGCAATGATAAAAAAAAGTAAAACCCCACCCTCTGTCCCATGGATCTTCTCAATGGGGAAGCTTAGACAAGTTTTCAAACAATCTCAGGATGCCCCGGTCGAAAATGGAAATGCTAGATGTTTCCGCTTCCGGAAACATACAACTGGTTAGCTGGAGTTCCCGAGATTTCAGCCAGGCACTACAAGGATGGAGGCGATATCTTAGCACCTTACTAGAAACAGGAGTGAAATAATGAAACACTTCAAATAATTGCTATCATTTTCTTTCGTGGTCAAAATAGCATTTTAACCAGCAGGTTTGTTGCTTATCCAGTCAGTTTGTCTGGCTATACTATGGTTAAATCACAGCACTTGGTTTCCACATCATTGGAGACTGTGCTAAAGTTTCTCAGCCTGACATTACCCAAGAATTGAAAGCTGAAAGCATTAATATCCAGACAACTCAGGTAGCAGAGTAATTAGTAGCTCGGCAAGAACTGCAAAGAGGAAACTCTTTAACATCATCCCCTGCATGCTTATTTGAACATCTCTCATTAACGTTCATTTCTAAGCCTGAACATTTCATTCATCTCCATTTGCTAATTGTTTGAAAGGCTACCTGGAATAATTAGTTAACCTTAAGAAACCTACCTGCAAAATTCCAAGAGGTCAAGAACAACAAGCACCATGCATTTAGATGTGTTTTTATCCTGTTCTATAAATGTCTCTTTTTTTCCTCTATTAAAAAAAAATTCTCTCCCTTTTCTCTATGAAAAATATATATATATATATATTATGGGACCTACAGATGTCATCACTCCTTAAAAGTCATGCTTGATTCTCTGACTAGTTTTATTTAGGAGTAACGGAAATGCTATTTCCTCTCCTACCTTTGTATCTGCAACATCTACACCTTTTGAACCACTAAGTTCATAATACATTAAGTCAGGATTAAACCACAGTGCGTTAAATCAGAATACTGAACTAACTATAGTGGTAACTGCAGCATACAACTGTGAGCATCACTCAAAGCGAAAGCCAAGCTAATTAAGGCTTAGCGTAAAATATGAATTAGGTTACTAAGCTTGGAGAAGCATTTCGGGTGAGACAATGTTCAGCCTATCAAGCTGCATTGAAGATACACTCACAGTTAAACTTACCAGAAGTTAGAATAAAGGCCACAGTAATATATGATTACTGTGATGAGATTATTATATGCACAGAGGTGGAAAGATTTTGACTCTACTCACTATGGAGGAACGGTTGGTGAAATTCACAGAGATGAATAAATTAACTTGCTTGACTAGATAAAAGACACTATCTACGTTTATTGGTGACTTAGAAGCCTCCTATGGACTTTTTGTATAAAAATATGAACTTGTGATTTAATGATTAGATAGGATAGATTACAGAAAAAGAGGTTTGTGGGGGGAAAATAATGGTCAATCAATCAATTCCAACTTCTTGTGGGAAAAAAAAAGATCTTCCGAAATTGGAATTGATTGACCATTTCTTCCCCCCCACAAACTTCTTTTGTTTCCCTGCACGCGAGCGTGAGGAGAAACGGGGCAGGGCTGGAAGTCAGATATACAAAGACATGTAATTCCTGGGGGAAGTGAGGGCATCTGGGTAGTGGTGTGGCAAGCTCTCCAGCTCCACAGCAGCAGAGAACCGTGACAAAGCTGCAAAGCAGGTGGCAAGATGCTGAAACGGGCCTGGCTCTGTCCAGCGGCTGCCCAGGCCCGCCGGAGGGAAGGCTGATATCGACTGGCACTTATGGTAAACATGATGGCATTATGGCTCTGGCGTGGAAGGGGCAGCCAACATGGGCACTGACGGCAAGGCGCCCACTTACTTCAGCACCCTCCTTCCCCAAGCCTCCGGCACTTCCACCTGCCACTTTGGTTCTGGGCTGCCCCCTCACCAATCAAGCAGACCCGGCCGGGCCAGGAAGGTGGCCTCCCCAGCTCCCCAGGGCAAAGGCCCCCCGTTCCAGCTAGAGGACCGTTGGCCTGGCCACCCCTACCTCAGTGCCCTTCCTGCCACCCCTTCCTGCCGCTGCCTGGCACTGCCATCTCTGGGCTGCAGGGACTGGCCTGGGCATGGCAACTGCTTTGGAAACAAACGTGAAAAAATGTTTTTTGCCCCACCCAACTTTTCCCATTTTTTCCCCCAGGGCTTCCCATCTCCAGTTAGGGTTGGGAGGGAGTGGGGGGTTAGGGTTACCATACGCCAGGCTATGGCCTCGTGTGGGTCAGATGGGGGGAATCCGCCAGGCCTCATGGCAGCGGCATGGGGCACATTGTATGATGCGGCAAAAAGCCACGGCCAGCCAAAACGGGCCACGGAACAAACCAGGCAGTGTGAGAGGTGGCGCTAAGGTACTGTATACTGTAGGTTAGCGGGGCACGTGGGTCAGATTCCCCCCTTCCCCACCAGCTTCGCTTTGTCGCAGATGCACTGACAGCCTCTGCGCAGGCTCTTAGGTTGGGTTTACTTTCGGGGGAGGGTTTATATTAGGTGCACCCCTGAAAATCAAGCTGGGGCTTATTTTCAGGGGAGGACTTACTTTCAGGAAAACACGATAGTTTGTCTTAGTTTTTTTAATCTCCTTTTAAAAAAGATTTTAATAAAAATATATTTTAAAATATTAAACTTACCGGGCTATGGTCACAAGTGTTGGTTTTGGTAAGCTTCCCAAGAGATGTTGTATTGACTGTATAAAACTCTCTATCTCTTCTTCGGTGCTAACATGATGAGGTATTTCTGAGTAATCACATGTAAGGCCAGCCTGATGAACCTGAGAAATAAACGACACACATTTGTTTATTAGTGAATTGCTCAAGAACTCCCTCTCCAACCAAATTAAAAAGCAAACTCAGTATACCCTGTAGGTGATAAGAGAAAAGATGTTACATCGTCAGATGATATTAAATCCATCTTTTCCTCCCTTACTTTCTCTTGTGATTAAGATCTGATTTCTCAAGGATCTCCAGCCAGAACGATTAGAAATGTTGATGTCACATCTGCAGAGTGCCAATTTGGAAACGACTGAAGAATGCTAATTTGGTCAAGAATATGTGACATATTTCAATATAAGGCCTAAAATCATGTAAGTTAGATATATTTAATGTTATAATGAGCCATGTTTATATTGTACCTTGATGGAAAAGAACTTGGTCATTTCCTCTTACATTCCTCCTTTCAACCTTCTGATCAGATCTCAGAACAAATTAATGACACATTGGAATGTTCCAAGATTTTTTGGTTTCAGTCAAATAAAACACACAAAATTGATAGTGTCTTGTCTTCTGACAAAACAGAGCAATACAGGAAGTCCTCAACTTACAACAGTTCATTTAATGACTGTTCGAAGTTACAATACTGAAAAAAGTGACTTATAGCCATTTGCCACACTTATGATCGTTGCAACATTTAATTTAATTTAATTTAATTTATTAATATTTCTATACCGCCCTTCTCCCGAAGGACTCAGGGTGGTGTACAGGGCAAGAATAAAACACAGAAATTTACAAAAACTAAAAGATAATTAAATACATGCCCGATTAAAAATACAGTTGATACATGGTAAAAACCCCCAATAAAAATAGTAAAAAACCCCACCAATCCCCCCTCAGGCCAGGCCGGCTTGCTCAAACAAGTATGTTTTCAGATCGCGGCGAAAGGAGCGAAGATCGGGCGCCGTCCGGAGCTCAACCGGTAACTGGTTCCATAGCTCCGGGGCGCCCACAGAGAAGGATCTCCCCCTGGGGGCCACCAGCCGACATTCTCTGACCGGTGGCACCCTGAGGAGGCCCTCTCTGTGGGACCGCACAGGGCGGAGGGAAGTAGACGCCGGCAGCAGGTGTTCCCTAAGGTACTCCGGACCCCTGCCATGTAGGGCTTTAAACACCATTACTAGCACCTTGAATCTCACCCGGAAGACAACTGGTAACCAATGCAGCTCACGGAGCAGAGGTGTAACATGGGAGTATCGGGAGACTCCCAACACAACTCTCGCGGCTGCATTCTGTACCAGTTGGAGCCTCCGGGTAGTCCTCAAGGGAAGCCCCATGTAGAGAGCGTTGCAGTAGTCTAGACGAGAGGTCACGAGCGCATGAGTGACCGTGCATAAATCATCCCGGCTTAGATAGGGCCGCAACTGGCGCACCAGGCGAACCTGGGCGAAAGCCCCCCTAGTCACAGCCACCATGTCATCTTCCAAGGTGAGCCGTGAATCTAGGAGGACTCCCAAGTTGCGAGCCCTATCTACGGGGGGTAATAATTCACCCCCCATAGAAAGAGATGGAATATCCGAATAGACCCGGGATGAAGGTATGCAAAGCCACTCAGTCTTGTCGGGGTTGAGCTGAAGTCTGTTCCTCCCCATCCAGACCCGAACCGCCTCCAGGCAACGGGACATCACGTTGAGGGCATCACTGGGGTGGTTTGGGGTCGAAAGAAAAAGCTGGGTATCATCAGCGTACTGATGATACCCAACTCCAAAGCCACGAATGATCTCACCCAGCGGTTTCATATAGATGTTGAACAGGAGAGGCGAGAGGACCGACCCCTGAGGAACTCCACCAACGAGAGACCTCGCGGTCGACCTCTGCCCTCCTGTCAACACCGACTGCGAGCGTCCCTGGAGATAGGAGAACCACTGTAAAACCGTGCCCCCCACTCCCAATCCCCTGAGACGCCGCAGCAGGATACCATGGTCGATGGTATCGAAAGCCGCTGAGAGGTCTAATAGGACTAGAACAGAGGAATGACCCCTGTCCCGAGCCCTCCAGAGATCATTCACCAGCGCGACCAATGCCGTCTCCGTGCTGTGCCCGGGCCTGAAACCCGATTGGTACGGGTCTAGATAATCTGCTTCATCCAGGACCAAAGGGAGCTGATGCGCCACCACACTCTCAACAACCTTCGCAAGAAAGCATCCCCATGGTCAAGTGATCCAAAATTCAGACAGTTGGCAATTAATTCATATTTATGACGGTTGCAGATTTCCAGGGTCATGTGACCAACTTTTGCAAACTTTTGACAAGCAAAGTCAATGGGAAGGCCAGATTCACTTAACACAAGTTTTGGGCTCAATTGTGGCCATAAGTCGACTTCTACCTGCAATAATAAAAAAGGTAGATAGAAAAAATAACAGAAAGATAAAACAAGCAAACAAAACAAAACAAAACATCAAAAGCAGTCCGGAACAAATCCTTACTGTGCTTGCTTTAAAAATGTTTTGCTTCAGAAATAAGTACTGTATTTTCTGGCGTATAAGACTACTTTTTAACCCATGAAAATCTTCTCAAAAGTCAGGGGTCGTCTTATACGCCGGGTGCTGAAAATTTAGGGACAGGGCTGGCTGGAAAACCTGGAGCAGATCTCCCATTTAGTCTGCGCAGGGAAAGCAGGACCAATTGGAGAAGAAGCTGCAGTCTGTGATTTTTTACAGGGTTTATAGGGTTTCCTGCCTTAGCAGGGGGTTGGACTAGATGACCTCCAAGGTCCCCTCCAACTACTACTACTTCTTCTTCTTCTTCTTCTTCTTCTTCTTCTTATTATTATTATTATTATTATTATTATAATAGCCACTTGCACTGTTTTATGTTTACATGTTTGATGACAAACAGCCTTATGTTTATAAGTGACAGTTTTCCTACTAAGCACCTGCATGTCATAAGCATTTGAATTAAAATTACCATATTAAAATCAAATCTGATGTTTTTTAATTTTTATTTAGTGTGCGTTGGAAGAGGGGTAGTCTTATACGGCGAGTATAGCCCAAACCCTATAATTTAACAGGAAATGTAGGGGGTCGTCTTATACGCCCAGTCGTCTTATACGCCGGAAAATACGGTACTTGCCAAAATTAAGCCAACTTTAAACCTTGGTTTATGAACTTGAGTTCTTTGAAACAAATCATAATTGTTTCCAAATTGCAAATTTTAAGAGCAACATTAAATTATGGTTGACATAATTTCTGCTTCTAATCGTGCAGCTGGATGAATTCAAGGGAAGAGAGAAGTTAATCTTGTTATGATAAGCACAGGTTATATAACGCAACTAATATCTGAGGATCAATATCTACATGACAATAACTTAGTCTAACAATAATAAAAAAATAATAGCTTTACCATCTCATAATCTGGAGTTCCCATTCGATCTTTCAAATTATGCACAAGTGGAACTAAGGGTTTCATTCTACAATGAATTAAAATACAAATTGTGCCATTAATATAAAAGAGCAAATATTCTAGGCACACTCCAAACAAGCTGGAGAAACTATGATATATAATACTTCATTCTACAAATTGTAAAACTTTCTATTTTCAAAGTTTGACAACATTAAAATGACAACTGCAGAATTCTTCCAGAGGGGGAAAAAAATAGAACTTAGCACCAGGAAGAAGCACTATTCTCTTAAGGTATCATATATTACTAAGTTAAGCTGCTGGGAAATTATAGCTAGGCCTAATTTATTCATAAATATGGATAAATTGTAGAGCCCAGCATCAGTATTTATATATATATATATATTCTACTAAAAAGAAATGTATTTTTTGAGGAAGTGTGGGTTTTGGTGTTGGTGGTGATATCTGTCCTATTTCTAACAGCTTATAACAGTCTGGTAATTAGTGGCTTTTAAAAACTCAGGTAAATATTTTCCGCTTCAAAGATTCTCTGGACAGGCTGTAACATTAGACAGACTTATCTGTGTATACTTAATTTCTCTCTTTCATTATTCATACCTTGTTACAGTGACAACTATTTGGAAACTTACATGGCACTAAGCCTGGCTGAAAGGAGCAGAGATTGAATAGAATAGAATAGAATAGAATAGAATAGAATAGAATAGAATAGAATAGAATAGAATAGAATAGAATAGAATAATCTTTATTGTTATTGTGTATCCCACAACGAAATTAAGTGCTGTCTACAGTGCACACCACACACAAATAAAAACCACAAGTAAAAACATACATTATAAACATATATTCTTTACATTCTATTCACCATTGCACTGCCCCTAATATTGCACTACAAATATGGAAATAACCAATATTTTGAAAGATTCATTGTGGTATAAGCAAAGTTTGATGCATGATGATATGATATGAAAAAAGTATGTCTTGTATGGAGTTATGAAAAATTCTAGCAAGAATTCATGAAGTGTGTTCTCCCTCCAAAAATAACTTGAGTTCACAGAAAGGTAATGCCTTTCAGTCTGTATATCTCCCAGCATCATCTCCTTAAAAGTCTAGCTCATGGTAGCCTTGCTGTCAAGAACATGGTTCAATTACAATACCCAGGATTTGCAGCCCATCTTTTCAGGTTTTCTTCAGTGTCATCATCACATAAATCAGCAAAAGCTGCTTCTAGATCTTCTAGCTGGTGTGTGCGATTCTCTACACAGTCAACCAACTCGTCCTTCAAATATAAAAACAGGAAGATCTAAGCAATTGTATGAAGCCAGAAGGCCAGCTATGCAGCTGAGGAAATGTGGTTATATTTTTGCTGTTATAGATATAGGCACTGCATAAACCTTCTTATTTTTTTTTCTTTTTCCAACCCTTGAATCCCTTTGTTTTGAGGTGGAGTCGGGGCAACTGAATGGAACTGAGCATTTACTGGCTGGATACCTTTCCTGATGCCTATGCAGAGTTCTCAGCACATATTCTCTCTCTGCATCCTTGATAGAGAAACATCTGCCGCTGCCTAGAATTGAACTCTCATCCTTCCGAGTGAGAGTTGAGTGTCTTCACCTCTAGGCCACCATGCCGCTCCAAAATCCTTCTGAATCAACTCCAGAAAATCTGCTTTGAGGTGAATATAGTATTAGTGGCCATTCTTTAAAATAGTGATGTCCTGGGATTACCGGCTGCTTTAAGGAAGTGGAGATGGGTTCTAGTCATGCTCCTGAGTACATTCTGAGAATCTTATTGAAAGCACTAACAAGAAGGCATCCCTTTGTCCATTACTGCCATACTGATCACTTCTCTTTCAAACATCTTATATTCTTCTTGAGATAAGCAATTTTGACAAAACCCCACCGCCATTCTCTACCAAGAATTACAAGCATCCTACCTCTGATAAATTGCTTTTAGGCTTCTTAAAACTGTACAATTCTTGTAAGAGTTTGTATTCTTCCTGTATAAACAAATAAATGAAAAAAGTTATTCATAGCATATTGCAGTTATATGTCATTAATAAAAACAGCATTTATAGTCGTAAACACAGTTCACAGGAAATCGCTCCTACCGTCTGCAAAAAGAAAACAGCATTGTCAAATATATACTTTGTTTTTATTAGATGTTTTCTCTATTTTCTGTGTCGAAACCAAGATCACGGTTATTCTGGATTTTTCCATATACAGACTTAAAAATTTCCACATAGAATTCAGTTACTGCATTTTAAAATTTGCTTTATCCAGCCAAATCCAGCAGATTTTTATTTTGAATGCTTTTAAGCTACTTCAGTCATATGACTCTAAGCAGTGTATAGCAGTATCTTGGAACAGTGCCACTAAAATCACACAGCAAACAGTACAACAGTGCAACAATAGAATAACCTATTCACCATCCTTATATCTGGTGCGAGGAGAGGTTCTGTTGGAAATGCTTCCCTCTGAATGTCCTGTCCTTGTGGGTAGCAAGAACTCTCTAAAACATGGGTGTCAAACTCGATTGTGTCATGTGATGTGCTGTGACTTTTTTGCTTTTGTGGGAGTGGCATGTGCATGACGCATCTGGCCCATGGGCCATCAATTTGACACCCCTGCTCTACAAGTATCTTGGGCAGGAAGATACTTAGTTGTTCCCTAATCAGGTCCCAAGTCATGGTAACCAGCACCTTGAATTACACTACAGCTATCTCCTATTCAATGGGAATACTGCTAAGCTATCTTTAATAAACAATCTATTGAAATCATAAGCCACAGAGGCAAATTCCTTTCCTCCCCATAAAGCTGATTTAATGAGTGTGTGTGGTAGCGCAGTGGTTAGAATGCAGCGTTGCAGGTTAACTCTGCCGACTGCCAGAGCTCGATCCTGACCAGCTCAAGGACTCCGCCTTCCATGAGGACTCAAGATTGTTGAGAGCAATATGCTGACTCAGTTAACCAGTTAGAAAGGGCTGTAAAGCACTATGAAGTGGTATATAAGTCTAAATGCTATAGCTATGAATCCTTTTCTAATGCAGTGTTACATTGGCTTCTCAGTTCATACAGTATAGCCTTACATGTACATCAGTGATCCAGGCAGAGGCAACTGAATTCAAGGATTATTATCTACCTGTCACTTATATCTGGACTATTGGATGAGGAATCGTTACTGCTGCACATTAAGGGAGGAGGCAGAGGGCAGTGTGGGAAGCAGCAGGCAATTCAGTACAAACACCAGACAGACATTCAAATGAACAGTTGTGCAGCACTATGTCATGTGCCCTGAAAATACTTTCGTACTCAGGTAAGCAGCAATAATATGGAATAATCTAGGCTTTTGGTTGAGCCCAAATCAGTGCCTCTTTTTTCTTCTTCTCACAATCCATCAAACATGATTTCTGATAGCAATTGCAATAACACTTAAGACTTTTATGACATTCTATAAGAAGAATCAATGCTGGAACCATGGTCCTGGTTGCTGATGCTGGTGGTTTGATGGGACATTCAGCCTACTCCCCCTAGAGGCAATCAAATTTCTAATATTCAGAACAGCAAAGAAAGTTTATAACAGACACACACCAGCAACAGTGATGTTTTCTGCAAGCAGTTCAGATTTTCTACAATAGATTTTGAGGACAAAGAATTTCACATACTCCCAGTACTCAGAGGAGCTATGTTAGGGTTCCAGATTGTAGGGTTGTTATACACCAACTTCAAATAACAAGCTGAAGTCTTCAAATGAGTGCTGAGTTTATCACTACTACGTAAATGCGAGAGATGTCAAGAGGCTTGAGTCAACTTCAGTCAAAAGACAACAACAGCAAAAAAGGGAAATCCCTTTAAAGTAGAAAGGAATAATTAGAAACCACTGTAAAAGGGCCAAGGATAGTTGGTGGATACACATTGACTCTTGGGAGTCGTAGTAAGGAATGAAATAAGCCTAGGAGACTGGTACTCTAAGAGCTTTCATACTGCAACAGTCTTGTGGCAAATTTTAGTCCTAAGGTGTAAAGACAGTCATCTAATTTATTAAGAAAAACACTTGATTGATAAAATATAGCCATTTTGGAACATTTCTGGTTTGAATTTTATATATATTTATTTATTTTTGGGACTTATATACCACCCTATTTCCCAAGGGACTCAGGGCGGCTTACAACAATAAAAACAACAATACAAAAATTAAAAAATGAATTAAATAACAGCCCCAAAATAAATTAACTACAATTAAAAATTAAAACATATTTAAAAACCCATCATCAATCCAGGTCAGCCTGATGGAAGAGAAAAGTTTTGAGGTCGCGGCGAAAGGACCGGAGGTCCGGGGCCATCCGAAGCTCAAGGAGAAGCTGGTTCCAAAGGGCTGGTGCTCCCACAGAGAAGGCCCTCCCCCTGGGGGTCGCCAGCCGACATTGTCTGGCCGACGGCACCCTGAGGAGGCCCTCTCTGTGTGAGCGCACTGGGCGATGGGAAGTCGTCCCCGGTAGCAGACAGTCCTGCAAATATCCCGGGCCTAAGCCATGTAGGGCTTTAAAGGTAAGTACCAGCACCTTAAATCTGCCAGTAAACTCACCATAGAGAAAAATGCCTGAGCTGTTGGGAACACATTTGAAAGAAGTTGTATTATAAGTGCTAGATTTTTTTCCCCATTCTGCTATTTTAACTGAGTTTGATTGTATTATTGTATTGTATTATTTTCTTTTCAGTTCTTTCACTGCTTCTTGTTTTGAAGTTTGGCTTTAACACTGCCTTGTAGACTGCTTTGGGCAAATAGGAAATGTTGAGTAGGAAAAGCAGTAGAAAAGATTGTGAACTAAATGTCACACTAAGAAGGGAGGGGGAAATATCTTTTGAAATAGGTATTCTTTAAAAAGAACAGATGAGCAAGACGGGCGTTGCAACGGGATAGTTACCTGTGTGTATATTTCTTTGAAAGGATTCTTAACTGAAAAGAAGTCCAAGTCAATGTCTAAAACATAAGCAGTGCCCTTCTGAAGGACTTGGAGAATGTCTTGGACAAGTTCTGTCATCTGATGCTGGTGTTTTCCTGCGGAACCAGATGCAGAGGGAACCTGGAAATTGCTCGGCTTCTCATGCCCAGAGATACTCTTTTCAAAGCCCTCAGACAGTCTGACTGTGCAACTGTGGGTCGGGTCAGCAGAGTCTTTGGATGCAGAGGCATCCCCTGCGTTATCCACACTTAATTTGCACTTCTTGGCGGAACGTGCAGCTTGGTTGCCTTCCCAATCACCAGAAGCTTTGGAGGGATTCACAAGACACACACTCAGATGTAAAGATTTTTGGTTCTCCAGCTGATCAGCGGGGACATAGAGACCATCAGAAAGGAAGTAAGCATCTGTGCTTGTAACCCTAGAAGAATAAATGCTTATTGTTATTGTTAACTTATTCCTATCAATACACACACACACACACACACACACACACACACACAAATAATGAGCAACTCATGGCCATAGACCTCCATAACTATCAGCTCCTCCCGCAAGCAAAATTATTATGCACTTTCCCCCCCTCAAAACATAAAGCATAAAACTGCATAAAGCATTAAATTGATGGGCTAAGTCTTTGTAAGACTAAGACTGCTGTAACATTTTCCTTTTAAAAGAAAACAAAAACCACCCTCAAAACAAGAAAAAAAGTTTGGTCCTACTCAAAATTAGCGTATTGTTACCATATCCCCAAGGCTCTCAGAAGTTGTATTTTTTAAAAGCTTTCTTAAGAATGCTATACGGATAGTCCTTGAATTATGGCCTTAATGGAGCCTGCCCATTATAGCAATAAGTTGTGATGTCCTGAAATTCTAACTCTCTTACTAGCTATATTCCTATGAAATGTCTTTATTTTCTTCCCCATAAAGAAGTAACGTGTTAAATATGAATGTGTTTTTTTTCATAGAGTCACAACAGTCACTCTACGTAGAGACAGAACCACAAAAAAAATAGTATCTAAGCATATGTATTGTCCATATAGGTGTGCAAAAGTTTATTTAGGTCTCGCTTTTATGTATGTGTCTGCTCTTCCTACACACACACACACACGCGAACCATAAGGCCTGTTCGGAACTGGGCTGTGCAAGCGGTGGATGAGCAGCGGGTGCTTGTGCACGAAGCGGCGTGCATGTCCGCCATTTGTGCAAATGGAGATGTCCATGCAAGCTTGCATGTACACTATTTGCACAGCCTGGAACCATCCCCTCTTCCCCACCCGCCTCTGCCAGTCCACGAAACCAGAAATGTGGGTGACTGCTGCTCTAAGTGACATGATCAGAAGGAAGACGGAGAGGAAGTTTAGAATGGAAAAATCAGAAATGTTTGGAATTGGTGTTCAAATGCCTTTTCCATAGAGATGCTTTGGAAGGTTATTCTGGAAATATACTGCTCAAAAAAAATAAAGGGAACACTTAAACAACACAATGTACTGTATTTAATAGTAGGATGTCTTATCTTGTGTTCCCTTTATTTTTTTGAGCAGTATATTTTTATCTTGCATCTCTTGGCCAAATCTGGTTGACTTTTGAACTTATTCTTTCGCCAACTTATCCTGCCACATCAAACTTGCTCTCATTCACATAGTTATCTTGCTGTCCACTTTACATAATTTCTTTTTAATATTCCACAGGACTGGAAATAATAAAAACAGCACAGGCGAAACAGGCCAGGACAGCACAATATAATAAGCTGTGGATGGGTGAAGAATGTTTTGGATTGCAATTGCTATAATCCTGACTATGGGTCTTATTAACGGCTATTAGAAGACTGAATAACCCATATACACTTTCTGAAGTTTATTAGGAATTCTCATGTGAAAGAGTTGGGTGGCATATAAATTTAATAAATAATAAAAACCTATTCTAACTCAGTTAAACACACATCCAAAAACAAACTCTTTGAATGCTGCAAGAAATATATTCCCTAAGTTACCTTATTGTAGTAGTAGAGGTATCTTTTCCCACCAAAAAATGATGCGTTCCTTCCTCTATTTGCTGAGCCCAATCTGGATGTAGCCATATTACTTGTGAAAAATGACCAGCATAAACAGCAGGCATAATCCAGTTTTCAATGCTTAGTTCACTGTAAAAGAACATGGGGTAAATATGGGCTGAAATGTCTGAGAAACTTGGGTACAGATGACATAATTTAAAAACACACACACCCAGTATTGGCAACATACTGGCCCATACAAAAATAAACCCTCCTAAGAAATATTAGAGTGCTTTTGTTAAATACAAAATCAGGGAAGTATAGTGTTTTAAGATATCTTTTAAAAATGCAAAACAGTACAAAGGTAGTCTTTGACTCATGAAAGATCTTTTAGTGACTATTCAAAGTTAAAACAGATCCCCAAAAGGTACTTATGACCTAGATTTGAAGTTTTAACCTGAGTTCTAACCTTGCTTAATGATCAGCATGACTTATGACACATAATAGTATATAAATATATAACAGGAAAAAGGCAATAGCAAAATTGTTATTTATAGCTTCAGCTTGTAGAAACCATTTGGTACCCCCAATCAATTACCAACTTTATTGGGTTTTTTCCTCTAATAGTTAAATAAACTATAAAACACGTATACATAGAAGATCCAATTTCTAACAACATAACTTATGTTCTGAATCCAGGAAATTAAGATTCACTATATTGTGAGATATTGCATAGGTTTAGATATTTGAGTTTGTTTCCACTGATTTTTCTAGCAAATTTCCCACATGCAACTCTGAGCTATTTGGCACAGTCCACATTTAAATTTTAGAGTTAATATCCTATTAAAATGCATAGGAACAGTGTGTAAATGCATAGGAACAGTGTAGATAGCAATAAGAATGTCAAGTACATGAAGTGATTTTATTGTCCTACAGCATGCAGATGAAAGGTTGGCAGTCGGGAGGCGGAGTCAGCTGTCAAACGGAATGGCTGTGTTGAGAAGCCACTCCGAATGAGCGTGCCGATCTCACAGCTGTTTCTCTGTTCCCGGTGGGTTTTTTTAAAAGCCCCAGATCTCTCGGAGGGAGATTAGAAGCAGAGGCGCCCAGCTGAGTAGCTCAGGAGGGGGGTTCGAACTGCAGAAAGCAGGAAAGCCTAGGAGAGAGCTGGGTGAGGGAGACGGCCCATTATGGCGGCCGTGAAGAAATGACAGCTGTCAAAAATAGCGGTGAGCGAGCAGGACAGTGATTCAACTAACCTGGCATAGGAATTTATGACCCCAGTGAAAAACAAAGACAATTTTATAAGAAATTGCATAAGGTTATTGCTGATATGGAATATGAGAACATTTGTATAATTGGCAATTTTAATGCAATTATAGACAGAGAATTAGATTATAAGAGTGAGGAAGTTAGGAAACGAACCAGGAGAATATTACCAGGTACTTTTTTTAAAATGGTGGAGGAATTAAATATTCAAGATAGTTGGAGGGAGAGAAATTTGAATTAAAAGCAATTTACATACTATTCAGGGCGGCATCAATCGTGGTCTAGAATTGATATGGTCTGGACAACGAAAGAACTAAATTCAGATATTGATGATATAATAATAGATATTAATACTTGGGCAGATCATAATCCCATTGAACAGAAGACAATAACGAGGAGGTGGACTCTTAAAAAGGCAATCCTAAACCAAACAGAATTTAAGCATAAGATGGAGGAACAAATGCGGACATTCTTCCAGATAAATAAGAAAGAGGAGACTAGCACTCAAAATTTATGGGATATGGCCAAAGCAGTTATGACAGGAACTGCAATTGCGTATATGGCCAATGAATATAAAAAGAAAAGGCAATATTGAAAAAGTTTAGAGGATGAACATAAAAAATTAGAATTAGAACTACAAAAAAACCCACAATGTAGAGATTTAAAACAACAGTTGGATTTAAATAAGCATAAATTGAATATTATAGAAAAGGGAGAAATGCCACAAAAATAAAAAGTATTAGACAAAAATTTTTTGAGCAGGCAAATAAACCTGGGAGATGGCTGGCCTGTAGATTGAAAAAACAAAAAGATAATAGATGGATTAGTAAATTATGTAATCAAGCAGGGGAGATAGTACATCAAAATGATGGGAAAAAATGGGTGACGTATGAATTCTATAAAAATCTTTATAAAGAGGAGGAAATGATCACTGAGGAAAGAATATCACAATATCTTATGAAAGCAGACCTACTGAAGATTTCAGAAGAATTTCAAAATATATTAAACAAACATATAACAGTCCAGGAAATTATGGAAGCTATTAAAAAACAAAAAAGTAACAAAACACCTGGCCCTGATGGATTACCATCCGAAATATATAAAAACCTCCAAGAACTTTTTGGTCCCAACCCTATTGGATTTATTTAATGAGGTACTAAACACAGCAAAAATTCCAAACTCATGGAAAGAAGCAATCATCTCACTAATCCCTAAAGAAAACTCTGATTTGACCTGTATTAAAAATTATAGACCCATTTCCTTACTGAACACGGATTACAAGATATTCACGACTATAATGGCAGAAAGATTAAAAAAACATTTAGCTGAATTTATCCATACTGACCAAAATGGCTTCTTGCCTAAAAGACAAATCAGACATAACGTCAGGATCATACTAGACATCTTAGAATACTATGAATTTCATAGCGAAAAACAAGTGGCATTAATTTTTGTTGATGCTCAGAAAGCATTTGATAATGTCAAATGGAATTTTATGTTGACTCAACTTAAACAGATGGAATTTGGAGAAAAATTTATAAATATGTTTAAAGCAATCTATTCCAAGCAAGAGGCAAAAGTAATCATAAATGGAGAATTAACAAATAGTATTCAAATACAAAAAGGTACGAGACAAGGCTGTCCACTATCTCCTTTATTATTCTTTCTTTCTTTAGAAGTATTCACAAGAATAATCCGAAAAGATAAAATGATTAAAGGATTAGAAATCAGAAAAGAGATATTTAAATTACAGGCTTATGTGGATGATTTAGTTTTCATTCTGGAAGACCCTTTAGAATCTGGAACAAGATTATTTCAGGTGCTGGAAAATTATGGAGTTGCGGGATTAAAAATCAACAAAGAAAAAACTAAACTGCTAGTTAAAAATATGTCCAACTTACAAGAAACTGAGCTAGTAGAAAAAATTAACATCCAGACATCTAAAATAGTAAAGTACTTGGGGATTCAATTATCAGCAAGATGTACTACACTTAAAAGAGAAAATTATGATAAGTTAATGGACCAAATTATAGTAGACCTAGATAGATGGAAAAACTTGCAGCTCTCTTTTATGGGAAGAATAGCGACAATCAAGATGAATATACTGCCCAAATTACTCTTTTTATTCCAATGTGTACCAATTAAATTAGGTAAGGATTTTGTTTGAAAATTTAAATAGAATTACATCTAAATTTATCTGGCAAGGTAGAAAACTGAGAATCAAGTTAAAATTATTACAGGATGCAAAGGAAAGAGGAGGGCTCGGCCTCCCAGATTGGGAAAAATATTATCAAGCAGCAATAGCGGTATGGATAAAGGATTGGATACATTTAAGGAACAGAAGATTACTAGCATTAGAAGGTCATGACATGCAAATTGGGTGGCATGCTATAAGGTGGGATGGAAAATATAGGGCTCATCAGTACTTTCAGAATCATCATATTAGACGAGCACCATTAGATGTGTGAATAAAAATTAAAAAATTTAACTACCGTATATAGAAATTCCCAATTGGCTATCTATATTAGAGATTTTTATGGACCCCAAATTTATAAATCTAGGAAGTGTAATTACATATAAAGATCTCTTAGATGAAAATGGAGACCTGAAAACAAGAAAAAGATTATCAGAAGATGGTGTAGAGTTGGAATGGTGGGCATACTTACAAATACAGTCACGATACGGAAAAGATAAAAAAGAACCAGGGATAAAATTAGAGTATACACAATTAGATAAAATTCTTCTAGGAACAGAAGATCGAATGATAAAAAAGATATACCAATATTTATTAGAACAGGATTTGTTAGAACAGGTAAAAGAAACAATGTTAACCTGGAGTAAAAACTTTGGTTATAATATTGACTTAGATAATTGGCAATTACTATGGGATAGAAATAGGAGGTTAACGCTAGCCACCCCCTACAAAGAGAACTTGTACAAGATGTTTTATAGATGGCATCTTCCCCCTACAAGGTTAGCAAAAATAGATAAAAAAAATCTCACCAATGTGCTGGAAATGCAGAAGACTTCCAGGGACTTACTATCATATGTGGTGGGAATGTTCAGAAGCGCAAAAATTTTGGCAGCGGATAAAAAATTGGTTGGAAGAAATATTACAGCAAAAAATTGATTTAAAACCAGAATTTTTTTTATTAGGGATTATTAATGATAATCTCAGTAAAGCATCTCTCTACTTATTAGTACATATCTTAACCGCAGCAAGATTGGCATATGCCCAAAAATGGAAAAGTAAGGAAACACCCACTGAAGAAGAAATAATAGATAAAATTTTATCCTGCGCTGAAATGGACAGGTTAACCCTAGAGATCAAAAATAAGAACAAAACTGAGTATTATGAAATTTGGCAAAATTTGTACAATTGGTTAGAGTTAAGGAGGATCGCTGAGATGAACATTGTTTAATTGGTTGATAATGTAAGGATTTCTTATTTGCATCTATATAACGGACATAACTGAAAGATATGTAAATGTAATGCTGAGGACTGAATGAGTTTACTAAAAAAACGACAGATGTTATATGTACAGTTTGTTATACTCTGTCCTGTTATAGACTATATTTTAGGTTTTTGTTATTTCTTTCTGTAATATAAGATAATACTAATAGTAGTGTTGTAGCTAGGGAAGTTGAATCATGTCCACTTTTGTTTTTAATTGTATATTTAATAAAATTTTCTAAAAAAAAAAAAGAAGGTTGGCAGTCTAGAATCAATACACCCTATCAGACCTACTAAACTGCACATGAATAAAGAACATTGTAGCAAATATAAATTGGCTTTACTCACCGGGCATGAAGATGGAGGTTTTACCCTTTCAAATGGCACTTGATAGGTAAGATGTAAAACTGAACTGAGTTTTGGAATATGTAGCAACGGGATCCTGCTATAACATGTTGCATTCTGAATGTCCCTGTTTAGCATTCAATACATGTATAGATAGGCTGCATGTATCTATCGTATGCTAATATGCAAACTGCTGTTCAACTTCTGAAGAACATAAAGCATTTTTATAATTTTGCAAACCTCACAGTTCTTTGAGCATTCCGATGTACTTAGCACATAAAACTACAGGAGCTGTAGCAAAAGCCTTGCAGTGTTCAGTGCTCCTGTTTATTCTTCGGTTGTTAGGTTCCAAGACCACCTTATCAGTCGGCAGTCTGTGTTCTACCCCATTTAATTGTGGGGCTTGCTTCTTAAATGATGTACACACTTCATCATGTTGTTCTACATAAGCAACAGAACTGACTTCTCAGAAATAAAGGCCAGGACGGTTAGTTCTATACTAAGTCTTAGGTATACTACTATATCTTAGGTGAGTAGAACTCTTTGCATGAGCTTCAGATGCCCCCGTCTGGCCATTTAGGTAAAAGATATACACAAAATTATAATGCTTAAAGAATGTAAACGTTTCACTCCCAAATTTCTTTGTTACTTATTTGATAGTGTAATGTGAGTTGAATAGGTTTTTTTTTGGTCATATGTCTATGTAATTTCAGGGCACTCCAAGAACAAGACACAGAAAACTTTTCCCCAACAGCTAACCATTCTATGCTCACTTAAGCTAAAATTTTACCCATCATACCTAAACAGAGCTTCTTTGTCGAACACAGTATCTGCAGGCATGTCCACTGGAATAAGGAGATCTGGGTGGGAGTCCAAATGAACAAAGCTGATGTTGCTAACAGGAAGATGTTTTGAGCCAATAGCCCGGTAAATGAAGGGAAGAACCTGGAATGACACCAGGGCAGATGTTGTAGGTGCAAGAAAAACTATGGATAAACTTTATAATTCATCAGGTTTGTAGGGAATGTCATCAGAAAGAGGGGCTGTTGCTAAAAAGCAGGGATGGCTGGAAATAATTGGCTTTGTCCCAATAATCTTTGCAGCAAAATTCTTATGCCCTATTATAAAACCCAAGATCAATACAATTCACTCTTAACTAATACTACAGTCCTAAGTCTCAGTAGCAAGTATTCCGAATTGACTAAAAGATACTCAGGCTCTTGTTGAGTTCAAGTGCTATTCATGAAATACAGAGGGCCTAAAAACTACCTATAGTCATGAGAGACTACACTGAAGAAAAATGGAGCTGCTGCCTGTAAAGTTAAAACTGTTTCAGAACAATGTTAAAGCAGAAAAATGCAAGGGCTTCTTTCTTCAACTCCAACTAGATTAAAAGAAAACCTCAATATTCCAGATTGCGGCTAAAAGTGAACTATACAGGGAAAACCAGACTTTCCTACTTTTAAAGAGGAATGTGATTATATGTTCCCCTAACACACCTCTGTTTACATCCATAACAGATCAGCTGACGTGATTTCCAAGATTACCAGTTAGTAATTTCAGCATAAAGAGAAAAATATTTAAAAATTGCTACTTTTTTTTATTCTTAGGCTGGGGCAACCACGTGGGGCTAAGAGAGAAGATTTGTGATCAAAGCATCTTTGTGTATGATAAAGTGCAAGTGGTCACAAAGGTTTCCCAACTTCAACTGCCTACTCAATAATAATCAGTCCTAAGAATTGTTTGGAGCTGCTCCCCAATTTCACAACGCCCCGCGCGTTAGCGAACTGCAACGAAACCATTTGCTGATCGGTATTTAACTTACATCATGATGATCTTCCACCACCCAAACTGGCAACTTCGGGTACGTGCGGAGGGAGCTGCCCGCGCTACTCTCGTGTCCAACACTCTGCTCCTTCCCACGGCCGCTGCCGCCGCCACTACTCATTTTGATCAGCTTATAGGTCACAGAACGCTCGGGACATCGAAGATTCTAAAATAGAACGCAAAGATCTTCAGTGCAGGAAGGCATCGAATGCTGGGAAACTCTACGTTCTTAAGACCGGAATTCTAGCCCTGATCCGTGTTCCAAAGAGAACGGGGGACACGTCTAAACGTGACACACGGAGGCATGCTGGGAACGGAAAGGAGGAGGGGAGCAACGATTATTCCATTTTTAGGACAAGGAGTCTTGGCTGCCAGGAATCTTCAAAATATCGTAGTGTCACGTCAACTCATCAATCATAAGTTTCCCTGGCTCTTTTCTCCTTTGCTAGAAAAATAAACATTTTTTCCCCCTGAGCTTCCGTTTTGATATCATGCATGCTCCTCCTTCCAAGTGTTTTCTTCCGGTGTAAGGGTTTTACCCGCAAATTTTCTCTGTCTGTGCCGGTACCTACGTTCTGCGTTGTGGAATATCAAAAGCAGTGTATCCAGGTAAAAACATAAGTTGCACGGTACTCTTGACGGGGGAGAGGGGGAGGGAATGATTCCACGACGCTAAAAGTGGGATTTAGATTATTTTCTGCCTTCTTTGTTCTGGTGGAAGATGCGATGTCTCATGTTTGAGAATATACTTATTTTGTCCTTTTCTTTTTTCAAAGCTATGCGCAATGTTGGAAATATATAACGCGAGAAATAACTTCACTGATATTTAACATTTGGAACTTTCAGTTTTCAACTTGCTTATCTTAAAATAGGATTTAAAATAGGAATCTCACGAAGGTAACAAGGTACCTAATAAGCACGTGTTTTGTTTTTTCTTTTGAAAAGATGGAGTTATTTAAAGAGCAAGCCCTGTGTAAGACAGAGTACAATCAAATGTGTCATCTCCTGGGACGTTAAGGCCTGAACTGTCGTCAAAGTATCCTAGAGTTACCAAAAGGTAATAAAAGATATGCATAAACTAAACAGTTGACGAACAAGACATTTTCTGAATTAAAGCTAATAATACAATTTAGAGTAGAGACTTAAGCACGGTCACTCAGAAATAAATTCCAAAAAGATAAGCAGGATTTATTTCCTAGTTAATATTTTTAAGGATTGCAAAATGTAAAAGAGTCCCTTAGGAATTAATATTTACATTTGATAGTGGTTGAGTCTTTGCTCAAGAACCTGCAGAAAGATATTATCGCAAATGCTAGACGTGCCATTTGAAAGATTATATGTAGATTTGTAGACCAAGGATAAAGCACCAAAGTTCTTAAGTGAGTAGCAAACATGCAGCTTCAAACATGCAGTGAATAAAAGTGTGAACAGTGCTGCTATAATCAGCTACTAATTTCAAAATAAACTTACGTTTTTAGAAGTAATAATAATCTATATCATATCAATAATAGTTTAGATGACACTACCTAAACATTTTTTAAGTTTTCACAGAGAGATAGACATATAATTTCAACTGATTTTTAATTTCATTTTTCAGCCAAAAACATTGAGTGGGTTATTAACACTAAGCAAACAAACGTATAGTGAAATCAGTTGGCATTATTAAAATATTGCAGCGTGGGCTCCCTTTCGCAGCCGGCTGCTAAGATTTCCTCTTCCAACTTCCTCTTCTTCTCTTTCTAGCCAGGTAATGTCTTTTCATTCTGGGCGTGGATGCCCCCGGGGCCGAGGAGGAGCTACTGTTCGAGCTTCATCACAAACCTTTCGGCCCCAGAACTTGAGACAGCTACACCCTCAGCAGTCTTCGGTGCAGTATCAGTATGACCAGCCAACTGCAACCACCTCTATCTATGCGAACCCTCCAGCTTCAAACTATGTTCCACCTAGGCCAGATTTTGTCCCATATCCCCCACCGATCCCCCCTTCGGCTCAAAGTTCAGTCACCCAATGTCCGCCCAGGCCTCCTTTTTCAGGCCCTCAAATGAGGCAGACTTTCCCACTTCCTCCTTGTTTTCCTCCTACTCCTCCCCCGGTCCCAAACCCTGGTAACCCTCCCGTTGTAGCCAGTGCAACTGGACAAAACACATTCCCTTACATGATGCCACCTCCATCCATACCACATCCCGTGCCGCCACCGGTGATGCCTCAACAAGTGAACTACCAGCCCGTGTATTCTCCAGGGTACTCCCAGCAGACCTTTTCGCCTCCTAACTTTAATAGCTACCAACACAGTGCAAACTCTTATCAAAGCAACAGCGGTAGCGCTAATAGCAGTGGTAACACCAGCAGTAACTTCCGGCATCCAAGTGAATACCTGGTAGAAAAATCTCAGACTGACCGGAGGTCTCCAGAGAGGAGTAAATATTATGACGAACATCGCCATCGGGATCACGGACATGGGGATCGGCATCGCTCCACTAATCATGGGGACCGGCGGGATCGAGGGAGGAGCCCAGATCGCCGGCGGGCAGAAAGCAGTCGTCATAGATCAGATTATGTCAGAGGAAGAACCCCGCCCCGCCATCGAAGTTATGAATGGTACAGGTAATTTGGATTATCTCTGGTGCTATTCTTCTCAGCTCTTCTGTCTTGCTTTTTATTGGGACTGAGGATGGCGTGGCAGCTCATTAGTGGAGGAAACTAGTTCAGATTTTTGTAGTTCATAGAAGAATGGCTTCCTGTTTGGTGCTTTCTTGAACCCCACAGACTCCTGGGTTGATACAGGCTTGCACTTGTTAGTGATCCTTGTTTGACAATATTGACAGATCACTGAATATAATCCTAACTTGAGTGATCAAGGGAAATATACAAAAAAAGAGAATCTTCTATAAGAAAGAAAGAAGAAAGGAAACATAAAGTACAACCAATCGATAGGACTGATACACTGATGTCAATTTCCTCTTTATCTGGGTTAGAATCACTTAACGCTTTTGCAATTGTCGAATAACTTCTAAGCATCTTCTGTCCAAATTTAGATGCAACTCATACGCTGTTGCATCTTCAACAGCTATCTCAAAGGTGTTTTTTTCCCAAAATACTTTTTTGGTACTTCCTTTGAGAACATTTCACTTTTGATCCAAGAAGCTTCTTCTGTCCTAACTGACTGGTGAGGAACTCTTGAATGAGAATTTTCAAAGAAAACACCAAGAAAATCTAGTTGCCTTTTGAGAAAAGCACCTTTGGAACAACCATGACCTTGGGTGATTGAGAATCTCCATAGACATCTTCAACAGCTATTTTTTCCTTTACTTTGTCTCCTTTGTGATCCCCACTATTAAAAGGTAGAGTACCCCAGAAATTCAGAGCTGGAAGCAATTAGGGGGAAATCTGTTAGCTATGAAGTAAGCGTTCCTCTTCCAGCTAACTGAGGAATAAAGAAGAGACAGCTTTTCTTCCTTTCTGCTCATAGGTAATGGTGGGAACATTCAGTCCAGAGGGGATGGTGCATGTCTTCACCTCTTCCTGTTTGAGAGGTAGAGACATGCCAACTTTCTTGATCTCTGCGTTAGAAATTTTGAGAGTCTGCTGAGTATGGGGATTCCACATGTTTATTCCTTCCATCTCCAGGTCTGAGTTGGAGAATGGAGGGTTCATAGTTGCTACAGCAATACCTTCGCAGATTAACAACATTTGTAAACAAAGGGGGAGGAAACTTTTATCTCCTCTATTTTAGTTCCAGGTTGTGTAAGATTCATTTTGTTCGTCAAGTCTAACTTTCCTTCTACCATAGTAAACGAGTTGTTTTGAGGTGTTCTCTTCTGCTTTCCCTTTGTTACTATTACTGTTTTCAAGGAAAAAAAGGGATTACTAATTCCTGCTAAAGATTGTTCTTCAGTGTCACATTGCTAAAATTAAAAGACCAAGATTAAAATCAACAAATAAATAGAAATAGGTGGGTAGAACCCAATAGGAACAACTTCCCATCGCCCGTTGTGCTCACACAGGGAGGGCCTCCTCAGGATGCCGTCAGCTAGACAATGTCGGCTGGCGACTCCCAGGGGGAGGGCCTTCTCTGTGGGAGCGCCTGCCCTTTGGAATCAGCTTCCGGTCCTTTTGTCGCAACCTCAAAACATTTCTTTTCCATCAGGCTGACCTGGACTGACGATAGGGTTTTTTTAAAATAAAATGTTTTTAATATTTTATCACTGGGGCTTGTTAGTTTAATCTTTTTTTAACATTTGTATTATTGTGTTTTATTGTTGTTAGCCGCCCTGAGTCCTTCTGGAGATAGGGCGGCATATAAGTCCCAATAATAAATAAATAAATAGTTATCTTCTTCCTATCTGCCTATCTATCTACTTCTTATCTGCCATATTTGGAAGTACTCTTAATGATATCCATGCCTACCTACTCCAAATTATGGTTGATTTTAAAAAATGTTCAAGTAAATGTTCCTGAACCTGAACCTCAAGAAAGTTTGGGGTCCTTACATGAAGAAATTCACTACATTTTGAAAGGCAATCATTTTGCAAAGTTTGGAGTGATTTTTTTGAGGTGGTGGTGGAGCAGGCAA
The DNA here is from genome assembly GCF_947247035.1 of Vipera ursinii. NCBI lineage: Eukaryota > Metazoa > Chordata > Lepidosauria > Squamata > Viperidae > Vipera > Vipera ursinii. The sequence goes on along the minus strand of NC_139516.1, from coordinate 139,050,612 downwards.
TCATGCTCTCATGCAAGATCACATGAAAAGGCTTTTGATCTTTGTGTAGTGTTATAGCAAAGTTGAAAATAAAACAGCGATTCTTTCTCCTTCTGAGATTCCATAAATAGTTATGTCAAGGTTGTTTTTCAAACCCTGGTTGTAAACTTGTGAGTTTGCTAAGGAGGAAAAACAAAGTTTCTACCCGATGTTATATCATAACTGACATGCAGAGAGGCAATGGTATATCTTTCACTCTGGAACTTCTAGCTTGCTAATCTATTCCCTTCTGGTTCTCGCCGTGTATTTTGGGACCTGAATGTTTCCGTACTGAGAATTGTGTGTTTTTTTAAAAAAAACATTCTTAAAGGGAACATCAGAGGGAAAGGCACAGACATCGGGACAGTCGACGATCACCATCTACAGAAAAGTCCTATAGGAAAGATCACAAAAGGACAGGAAGGTAAGACGTTTGACTCTTCTTATGAGACGTAGAATGCAGTATTGCAGGCTACTTCGGCTGACTGCCAGCTGCCGGCAGTTCGAGTGTCACCGGCTCAAGGTTGACTCAGCCTTCCATCCTTCCGAGGTCAGGAAAATCAGGACCCAGATTGTTGGGGGCAATACGCTGACTCTGTAAACCTCTTAGAGAGGGGCTGTAAAAGCACTGTGAAGTGGTATATAAGTCTAAGTGCTATTGCTATTTCTAAGAGCTGTAGGCTCGCTTAAGGAACACAGTTCACCCTGGATTTTTGGTCATAAGTCGTCATGGTTAAATGATTCACCACATGGCCTGACTCGATCTTATGACTGTTCTTACGGTGGTCATAAATCGAGTCATTGCAGTCATGAAGCAAATTACATGGCTGTTAAGTGGGCCGTGTGGAATTAAGCAACTTGATTCTTCCAAATGGACATTTTTTTGCATAACTGGCAAAAAAACATTGCAAATCTTGGTCCACATCATCATAGAGCACTGCAACTAGTTGTGAATGCGAGCCAGTTGCCGAGCACCTGAAATTGATCACGTGACCGTGGTGGTGGTGATGATGATAGAAATCCTAACTTCAAGGACAGGTCATAAGTAAATGTACCCCTTGACTTATAACCATAATTGGGGCCAGAATTTCCGTTGCTAAGCAAGATAGTTGTTGAGTTGCACCTGCCTTTACAATCTTTTTGCCATCCTTGTTAAGCGAATCACAGCAGTTGTTAAGTGAATCGTGTAGTTGTTAAGTGAATCTAGCTTCCTCCTTTGGCTTTGCTTGTTGGTCACAAATGGCAATCATATGATCCCGGGATGCTGTAACCGTCATAAATACATGACAGTCCCCAAGCACCTGACTTTTGATCCCATAGTCTGTGGGAATGCCACAAGGGTTGTAGGAGCGAGGATTAGCGCTAAGTCACTTTTTTTTCCAGTGCTGTTGTAACTTTGAACAGTAGTTAATGAATAGTTGTAAGTGGAGGATTGACTGTACCATTTCTGAGGTCTGTTGTAACTATGAATAGTCGTTAAATTAATTGTATTGAGTGGACTGTTGGGTGTTTTTGTTTCTTTACTTTCACAAGACCATCTCATGTGGCCATGTTCTGTCCCCCAAAGTAGCTGGACTTCAGTTAGTTAGCATCATCCTATTTTCTCGTCCATCTTGGTTAAGCATAATAGATATGAAGCCAACATGTCTAAGTGGTTAATTTAGACAATGTAACATTAGTTTTGCCCAAGTGGCAGTGCTGGGATTCAGCCGGTTCGCACCACTTTGGTAGAACCGGTAGCTAATTTTTTGTTGCCCAGGCCCAGAATGGACTTCCGGAAGTGGCATCCACGCAGCGAACCGATTGTTCACATATTTGTATCCCACCACTGAGAAGTGGTATATGTAAAAGAGAAACTGATATGATTGCCCTGGCTTTATACTCTGCCTAGTTCTTAAATATGCTATACTTAAGAGGATACGATAAGGTATTTTGAAGTGGAATGGCACTGTTATTAATTAGATTTATTTTCTGTGTTTATTTTCTACAATTCAAGGCAATGTACATAATGCTCCCACCTTCCACCCCCCCCACCCCCCCACACAATGACAACCATGTGAAGTGGGTTGGGCTGAGGAAAAAAAAAATGACTGGCCCAAAGTCACCCACCTAGCTTTCAGGCCTATGGGAAGACTAGAACTCACAGTCTCCTGGTTTCTAATCTAGCACCTTAACTGCTGCACTGAACTGGCTGTACGACATTCTGTCAGCACCTCCTTAATTGAAACACAGTTTGTCCTGAGATCGTATAGTTCCCTTTTTATAGATAGATAACTTTTATTGTCATTTTTTAACTGTGGGCACATTGGCACACGTTAAAAAAAATGAAATTTAGTTGCTTGCTCTCAAAGTGTGCACAATACACAACACACATTTAAACATACTATATACAACGTATGTATAGACCTATACCCTTACATATAAGTAACATATAAATATTAATCACTGTCCATCTTGAATACATAACCGAAGGAGGACGCTTTAGAGGAAGCTTTAGAGTTCACAAGGTTATGGAGGCACTGATTCATTTATATGTGAACTGGGGCTAGTTTTGCTATTAAATGTGGACTTTTTTCACTGCCTTCCCTTGCACAGTCGATCTCCTAGCCAGGACCGAAAGAGACCCCGTTGGGAAGAAGACAGGGAGAGGTGGTCAGAAAATGCCAATAGAGAGAAAAGTTATACCTCCATCAAGGACAAAGAGCCAGAAGAAGCTGCAGGTGAAAAGAAGGAGGAAGAAGAAGAGGATCTGCTGAAGCCTGTGTGGGTTCGTTGTACCCATTCAGAAAGCTACTATTCAAATGATCCCATGGATCAAGTGGTATGTATTCTGAGGGTTTCTGGCAGTCTATTACTTGGATTATAAATAGAACTGACTAAGGAAGCTCAGGTAAGAATCTCTTTTCCCAGGCTTTCTGCAGCTCTCTGAATTCACCACAAGGTACCTCTGGAGTGTTGGGCTGTGCCTTTCAGAACATTACCCAAAATTGTGGTGAGGGGACAGCTGCCTGATTTGGGGGGTAATGCCTTATTCCTTTCCACTTTCTCTTTACACCAGGCATGCCAAACTGCCAGCCTTCGGGCCGGATGCGTCACACTGAAACCGTGCCCACCCCATTGCCGGTAATGGGGGGAAAGTCCCAATACGTTGCACGACGTCACGTGACGTTGCAAGTTTGACATGCCTGCTCTACGCACCATTTTGCTAGGTTACAGGAAGAATTTACCAATCTTCTTTTTTACCAGTCTTCTCATGGGCTGCAGAAGGGGAGAGAAAATTTGAAGTTTGCTTTCCACAACTAATTTTAGTTGATGTTGGGATCCAAGTCAGAATAGATATTTCCTTTCTCCTCTGAACTGTGGAATAAAATATACGATTTTTTCATGGAATGGAGTCTTCAGTCTGATGTTATGTTTATGTTTATTGGACTTACATACCGCCCTTCTCCCGTAGGACTCAGGGCGGTTCACAAGGAATTTAAAATAACAATATACATTACAAAAGTTAAGAACAATTAAAATAATTAAATTTAGTCCTTGAATAAAATAAAAACCCTATTAAACTCCAATTAAAACCCAATTAAATAAAATTACAATTAAAATTCTCAGTCCTGGCCGGAAAGCTCAAAGAGCCAGGTCTTCAGGTCCCGGCGGAATGAATGAAGGTCAGGGGCAGTCCTGAGCCCTACAGGCAGCTGGTTCCAAAGGGCAGGCACACCCACAGAGAAGGCCCTCCCCCTGGGTGTTACCCGCCGGCAATCTTTTGCCGGCAGTACCCTGAGAAGGCCCTCCCTGTGGGAGCGCACAGGACGAACGCTCACCAAGAAAATAGTACGGATTGGAATATAGGACAAGCAAACGACATACTGAGAGAAAAAAGTAGAAACATTCTTCAAATCCCTTTAATAAAGAATTTGGGGGCTCAGATATATTGAGCTGCCCAACTAAAGCTGGATTGTTGTGAGGAACATCTCCCCATTTGTCCTGGTTTTAAACCAACATGAGATTGAGCAATTTAAAACCTTCCCTTTAAAATCTTTTTAAAAAGATTTTCCATCCTGTAATGTAATATGTTCCCTTAAAATTAATGCTGTAACAAAAACCCAAATGAAATTTCTTTGCAACGAAATGGGATCAGTTATTTATGGTATGTACATGCTGCTGGCTGTTGCCATGTTATTTAGCTAAAGTTCTCTCATGCGGCAATGCCAGCGTTACTCTGGCATGTGTTGTTGTCAGGTGCAGATTTTTTTGGCATACATGCATGCATTGTTTAGAGCAGGGGTCTTCAAACTTGGCCCTTTTTGACTTGTGGACTTTAACTCCCAGAATTCCTCAACTAGCATGCATGGTTGAGGAATTCTGGGAGTTGAAGTCCACAAGTCATAAAAGGGCCAAGTTTGAAGACCTCTGGTTTAGAGAATGATTCTTTTCCTATAATTAATTACAATCGTATGTGAAAATAGTTCCCTAACGAGGCAGTTGCTAAATGAGGACTACAGTAGTTGTGATTGTGAATTTTACATGCCTTAAATTAGAGTTTATATTAGCTAATGGAATTAATTAAGAATTTCTGGTATTTGTATGTATGCCAAGTAAATAAGTTAGGACAGGTGCATGGCTACAGAATTGTAGTTTTTGAGCCCAGAGCCATCTAGAATAATAATAATAAAAATATATACAGCTGCATCATATATTGGATTCCAATGTTAGTTATTAGAAGGGTTTTATTTTTCCATAGCAAGGAAGTGGTTGGAGAAAAGGTTTAAATAAAAGTGTTTGATCTCCAGGAATACATATTATTGACCCTGATATTCATTAGTATGCTGATAAGCAACTCTGAAAGCGGACTTTAATGTATCTCTGTGAAAGATCAATATACTTTAGCAAAATACAGTTTTTAAAATTTGAGGTTACAATTAAAAATCCGATGTATTTTTTTGAAAAAAGTACCAGAGGATAAATATGCACATTGATTCTTTTTGTAAAATTGATTTGATTTTAAGCTTTTCATTATAGTTTTACATTTGATCTATATACCATTTTTGTGAACTGCTTTGAACATAACTCTTAGGAGAAATTTGGGGTATCACTAAACATTGCATGGTATTTAATTTTAGGTTTGTAGACATATTTATTTATTTTATTTTATTTAATTCCATTTATATCCCGCCCTTCTCCGAAGACTCAGGGCGGCTTACAAGCTTAGCAGTAGCCTTCATTCTATGTATATGCCTGCTTATTAGGGCTTTCACATCCCGCCCAAGCGGCATTATTACAAAGTCAGCTTAATTGCCCCCAACAATCTGGGTCCTCATTTTACCTACCTCGGAAGGATGGAAGGCTGAGTCAACCTTGAGCCTGGTGGGACTCGAACCTGCACTAATTGCAGGCAGCTGGTGTTACTTAAGGAGGCATTAGCCCACTGCTCCACCAAGGCTCTTTAAAGTAGGAATAAATATAAATATAAATATAAAGTAGGGATACGCATAAAATAAAAATACACAGCCTAAGTGGGTGCCTACTTACTGTCTTATAATCTTCTCATCTCATTCTACTCTGTGAGCAAGGGGGCAAAGGATCAGGCACAGGAGAGATTTTATTTTATTTATTTTATTTTTGTTTTGTTTTGTTATTTTATTTATTTTATTATTTTTACTTTATTATTTTTATCCTGCTTTCATTTTTTTAAAAATAAAAATTTGGTGGTGAACACCTACAATGTTGTTTTCCTCCTATTTTCCTCACACTAACAATTCTGTGAGGTGAATTGGATTGACAGAGAGTGACTGATATAGTTACCCAGCCAGCTTTCATATCTAATGTGGATTAGCACTCATAGTCTCCTGTCTTCTAGCCTGGTGTGTTAAACACTTGCCTACAGAAATTGCTTATTTCTCCTCCCCCTTGACAGAGAGGAAGGGATTATAAGAGAGCAAGCAAGCATACAATGTGGAACACACATCAGAAGCAATGTGGTGGCACTGGCAGTCTTAAGCATGCTCAAATAAAAGCTGGTGTATTCCCCATTGTGTACCTTTTTACTTTCTTGTAATCTCTTCTCCCATTTCTCTGGTCTGCAAAGGAGAAAAAAACCCACAGGACAATGAATATTGAATGTAATGGTGAACACATGACTGGGGATCCCATAACTGAGGGATCGCGCCATTTATAACTTTGAATGGTTTCTGAAAGATGCAGTTGGTAAGTGAGAGTTTCCTGTATTATTTTATGCAGTCATGAAAAGCACTTTTGGAAAAGGATATTCTGCAGTCCAGCCCATCAGTTTTTGCCTCATGTTCGGTTGCAGCTCATTGTAAACAGGGTTTTACGAATATTTCACAAAAGAACAATTTACACCGGAATTGCTTGCTGTTTACAACTTGGAAATGCTTTTGCTGCTGTGCATGTTTATCTTGGAGGCACAAAACCACAGGGAGCAGATGATCTTTCATGTCCATCTGTATGGAGCAGAACATTTTTCCACATTTTTATTACTCTTGCATTAGTGATCAGTGCTGGGTGGATGTTAAATATTACTCTGGTAGGATATCTCTGCTTACATGCCAACACTAATGTAAATTATTTGCATGATGAGAGATTGGTGTTTTTTTTTAAATAAGTAGATTGCTTTCAGCAGATCCTTGTCCTTTCAAAATAGCTGTAACTTTTCCATTTCCCCACGGTTGCTTTTGCAAGGGGGATTCCACAGTGGTGGGAACGAGCCGGCTCCGAGATTTGTACGAAAAATTTGAAGAAGACCTAGGAAAGCGTCAAGCAAAGGCCAAAGCTGCCAGGCCTCCATGGGAGCCACCTAAGACCAAACTGGATGAAGATGTAGGTGAGTGTCATATTGGTAAAATCTATAGGTTGCAGGAAGGTAAATTTCTATTTTCTTGAAGGGTTAACCAAATTCAGCTTTTGAAGACTTTCTTTAGACCCTTCAACTCTGCATTAAGTATTCGCTTCTTCAACCTTTTTTCTCTGTTGTGGGAAGCTGGGATAAGATCAAAAAGCCTGTCGCCATCAATCTTTATTTATTTATTCATTTTTATTCTGCCTTTACTACTTTTATCAATAACTCAAGGTGGTGAATATACCTAACACTCTTTCCTCCTCCTATTTCCCCCACAAAAGATAACCCTGTGAGGTGGGCTGGACTGAGACAGAGTGACTGACCCAATATTACTCAGCTGGCTTTCCTAATTAAGGTGGGGCTACAATTCTGGCCTCTCAGTTTCTTTCATGGTGTCTTAACCGCTAGACCAGGCTGGCTCTATACTGTACAGGTAGTCCTTGAGATATAACAGTTCATTTAGTGACCGAAGTTACAACACTACTGAAAAAAAAAGTGACGTGACCGTTTTTCACACCTAAGACCATTGCATTATCCCCATGGTCCCGTGATCAACATTCAGATGCTTGGCAACCGACTCGTATTCTGTCACGGTTGCAGTGTCCTGGGATGATGTGATCAGCGTTTGTGACCTTCTGACAAGCAAATTCAGTGGGGAGGCCAGATTCCCCATTGTTACTGGCTTAACAATTGCTGCGATCCACTTAACAACTGTGTCAAATGGGGCAAAATTCGCTTAACAAATATGTCGCTTAGCAACAGAAATTTTGGGCTCCTTTGTGTTCGTAAGTCGAGGATTACCTGTATTGCATTGTATTGCATCACGTGATACATAATTCTGTGTGATTCCTGAGAAGACTAAAATGAAGTTTGCATCATTTATTTTTATTTTTATTTTTATTTTATTTTAATTCCATTTATATCCCGCCCTTCTCCGAAGACTCAGGGCGGCTTTACAAACTTAGCAGTAGCCTTCATTCTATGTATATGCCTGCTTATTAGGGCTTTCATACACCCCAAGCGGCATTATTACAAAGTCAGCTTAATTGCCCCCAACAATCTGGGTCCTCATTTTACCTACCTCGGAAGGATGGAAGGCTGAGTCAACCTAGAGCCTGGTGGGATGTGAACCTGCACTAATTCTCCTCCCCCCCCAGAGACCCTTTGGCATTGTCTTCAGGAGGCTGTGGAGGTTTTTTGGAATGAAAGGGAGGTATAACATTTGAAGATAAGGTCATGGGTCTTTGACTTTTTCATCTATTAAGGTTTACTTTCTTTCTGGAAATAATTTTTGGAGGGGCAAGTGCCAGTGATGGGCAGAATCGGAGCTATTAATAAACAGATGCTGGAACTTGGCAGGATTATGGTTTTTTTCCCCCTTTCTTTTCATGTCTTCTCATGTTTACGTGTGAGACCACAGGTTTCCTGTTCCCATTTTTAACGTGGGGAGTTGCAGTCCTGAGCAACCTACTCCAAAGTCTTATTAGTTACAGTAGTAAAATTAGCCTTTACTACAGAGGTACATCAGAAAATAATACTTTTCATTTACATTTTGATAACATTTATATAGTGAATCTTTTAGCTTTTCAAAAAAGATTCAATATAAGAACTACAATAATTAGATTCAAATTTTCACTTACTAATCCAGTTAATAGAATTTGTAAAATAGTCTTTAAGATGGATAATTATCTCTTGTTATTGCAGTAGTTCTTTCTGAATTTTTTTCCTTAGTTAACTTGATTTTTTTTTAAAAAAACCACTGTATGCTTCATACTATTTTGAACAGAGTCATTAAAACCAATTTTAATCCCACACTAAGTTTCTGGTTTATCATTCCAACTACAATTTCTTTATTTTATTTCATCCATTCCATTTATCCCATTCTGTACATGTCAGGGCAGTTTTATGAAAGGCTGGATGCAAGAAATAACTGATAACTGATAGGGAGCAAATGTGAATGAATCTTATGATGATCTGTCTATTTTAAGAGAGGTTACCAAAAACAGAGAAAGTATAGTTTAATTCTGCTTTATTTTTGATATGATGTGCCTGGGCTGTTATGTGTAAGCTGGGTTGACAAGATCAGAAATGAGGAGGTGACAAGCCGTGTGGGAAAGCCAAAGGAAATCATCAAAACAATTAAAAAATTAAAGTTAGAATATTTCAGACATGTGATGCGACACACAGAAAAATATTCCATACTCCCAGTGCTTTTTTTGTAAAAGAAAAAGGTGCCGGAACTCACACATGTCATACAACCTGCCTTGCCTACCCTACAAGGTTCCATTCAAAAAAGGTGCCGGAACTCCGTTCTGAGCATTCTATGAGAAAAAAAGCCCTGCATACTCCATTTAATCCTCCAGGGAAAGATTGAAGGCAATCAAGGTCCAGGCAGAAGAAGAACATCATGGCTTCAAAATCTAAGGGACTGGTTTGGACAAAACTCAGCAGCACTTTTTCGTGCGGCTGCTGATAAAAACAGGATCGCCAACATGATTGCCCATGTCCGATAATGGAGCCTGTATGACATCTGCATGAAAATGCTGGGCAAAATCATCTGCCAGTTTGGGGTTTGGTATCATCAATATGTTGATGATACACAATTATATCTTTTTACCCTGACCTGGCCAAGATGTACAGTCAAGGTCCTGTCTCAGTGCCTGGAGGCTGGGGGAAAAAATCACCTTCAACTTAATCCTATTAAACTGAGTGGCTGTGGTTATTTGAGCCCCCATAACCAGTATTTTTAAAATCTTGGAATTTTAGTTGCACTTTCCTAATCAAGAACGGTGTGCAGTCTGCGGGTCTTCTTAGATTCATAGCTCCTTTTGGAAGGACAGGTGGTAGCTATGGCTAGGAAGGCCTTTGCATAATTCTATCTTCTGTGTTGGTTGAGCTGGATCAAGAGGCTATAAGATGGTAACTTATGAGTCAACTTGGCTCAACTATTGCAGTAATGCTCTACTTGGCACTCCCTTGAAGGCCATGGAAATTTCACTGGTTTAGATTGTAATGGTGTGGACATTTGACACCTCTGCTTTATGAGGTGCACTGATTGCTGGTATGCTTCTGGGTGGAATTCGAGGTGCTAGAGAGACTCAGCTATTACCTATAAAGCCCTACATGGCATTATCCTGAGGGCCCACTTCTCTCCCATGATTTCTGCCCAAGTTGTAAAAGCTGGCAGAGTTGGCACACTTAATAATGTCATTGTGTTGATTCTCTGTCACAGCACCCTCACCTTCTGGAATGAAATCCTTCCTGAAATCTGTGTGACTCTCCCTCCTCCCCACCCGTATGGTTGTTGTCCCAAGCCTTGGGTTAGAGAGGATGGGATCCCCTTATTGGATGAACTTATGTTCTTCATTCAGTGATCAGATGCCATCTTGGTTCTTCCTATCTTATTGTGCTTTTTAATTTGTTTTTTTATTTAATATGGTGAATTTCTCAGAGCCATCTCAGTCAGGGACATGCAAATTTAAGAGAGAGAGAGAGAGAGAGAGTGAGTTGTGTTGATTCAAAGAAAGCATATGGTGAGTTTCTCAGAGCCATCTCAGGGACATCTAAATTTGAGAGAGAGAGTTGTGTTGATTCAAAAAAAGCATTTGTTGACCGCCCCTTCAGTGTGTGTCTCCACTTTCTTTTGCCCAAGGAACGAAAGGCCATTGGTTGACCCCTGACGTAAGTCTTTCGAGGACACAAATGAGGTAATTTTCTTCATCTCCCATTTTGTTGTCTTTCGATGACTATAGGGAGCTCCAGTGATTCTGAGTGTGACTCAGAAGATGACAGCTGTTCCAGCAGTTCTGACTCGGAGGTTTTTGATGTCATTGCTGAAATTAAGCGGAAGAAGGCCCACCCTGATCGCCTGCACGAGGAGCTGTGGTACAATGATCCTGGACAGGTACTCCACTTGAGAAAAGGAGTGAAAGGCTATATCACAGGCCATTAGGAGTGAGAAAGGCTGTATAATAAGCCATTAGACTCCCAGTGGCGCAGTGGTTAGAATGCAGTACTGCAGTTTGGCAGTTCGAGCCCCATTGGCTCAAGGTTGACTCAGCCTTCCATCCCTCCGAGGTCGGTAAAATGAGGACCAGATTGTTGGGGATGGGGGTGGGGAATATGCTGACTCTGTAAACGCTTAGAGAGGGCTGTAAAGCACTGTTAAGCGGTATATAAGTCTATTGCTATTGCTATTATTTTAGCATTGGTTTCAGCCTCCAAACTTATTTTTTCCTCAGCTTGTTCTGTAGGAAGATAAGAGTATTTAACTGGGGGTATTGGAGAGAATTGCCTCATTTATCAAGCTGGGGCACTAAGTATTTCAAGTACTACTGGCCTGATGAATTGACCACTCTGGTACAAAATCAGCCATGGCCCTGGTTTATTATTTGTTTGTTTGTTTGTTTTTAAAAAATGCCTGTTTTCTACCTTTCAGTAAAGCAAATAGTCTTTCAGAAGACATCTTCTTGGGAATTCGTACTCCTTAATGGGCCTACTTGGGAGAAAATCTGCAACCATCCTTGCCACCTTGCCCCATTGTCTTTGCTTGTGGGAAGCAGGAGGGAAGGTTGCAAATAGCAATCACATGATTGTGGTTTGCTGAGATGTAGTTATGAACTGGGCCTTTGAGTGCCTGAATTGTGATCGTGGAGATCCTGTAACTGCCACAGCTTTGAGACCACTGATAAGTACCCCCGTTCAGCACCGTTGTAATTTTGAACAGTCACTGAATCAGTGTTCGTAACGCGAGGGCTACCTGTGATTGGACGTTAAGCCCAAGAGCCTGAACGAATTCAAGTATTAGATATAATTGCTAATGGGAAGTCATTACTGGTTAAGAATGGGACAAATGTCAAAGTTGAACTGATCAGGCAAGTTTTTACAACAAAAGGGATTCAGTTCAGTAGTTTTTAGGAGTGTTTTGGCTTATATTCTTTTTTCCTTATGCTCATTTTCCATTCATTTTGTTGGAAGACTAACCTATAGCAGTGGTGGCGAACCTATGGTATGCTTGCCAGAGGCAGCACTCAGAGCCTCTCTGTGGGCATGTGCAGAACAGCACAGCCAAGCACATGGCAGCTGGGCAACAGGGACAAGACTCCGCCCTCACGCCCCGTTGTGTGCAGATGATGCTGCGGGGCATGGGCAGAGGGTGTGGCTGCTATGGCGCTGCAGGGCTTCCTGAGTGATCTGCAGTGGGCCTTGGTGGGTGGCCCTGCGGGCAGATGGGTGGGGGCAGGTGAGCCGGCGGGCAGAGCAGGCAGGCCAGGGGGCGGGGCGGAGCGGAGACAGAGCGGGCAGGACGGGGTGCGGCATTTTTTGGGCACTCGGTCTCTAAAAGGTTTGCCATCACTGACCTATAGCTTTGTGCAAAAATTTGGGCACTCCTGTCAACTTGTCTATTTCAATGAATCTGTAAGTGAACAGAAGAGAAAAGGATCTATGTATCAGGTGTTCTTAATCTGTTTGTGCCATGGACTCCTTCATAGATTTTGACGCCTTCACCAGTTTAGTTATACCTCTAAGATGGCGGACGTGTTGGGCTGAGCTCCGCGAGCTCCGGTTGCTGGGCGTCCCTTGGGAGCCCCCCAGGGGTCCTTTTGAGCCCCTGGGTAGGGGATTTAGATTATTAATTTTAGAGGCAAAGAATGAGGTAGCTTGCTGTTCGTTTTCTCCCGTCTGTGAGTGGCTGCCTCCATCTGCTCCGTCTGCTGCTTCGCCCGCTGTTTCCATCTGCTTCGTTTGTGCTGCCGCTGTGTTCGCTGTGTTTGGTTTCGGCCTGCCGGTTTCTACAGCCTCGGCGTCTCCGGGCTGCTTCGCCTCGATGTCTCCGGGCTGCCTTGGGCTGCTCTTGACGGGTTGTAGCTGGTGGTGACGGCGTTCTCTGCTGCTTCGGGCAGTAACGCTGTTGCTTCTGGCCGGCTCTCGGCGGTTTTCGGCGTCTCTGAGGTTCCAGCTGATCGGCGGCGGCCTCGGACTTCCAGCTGATCGGCGCCTCCATTTTGGCGCTTCCGTGTTGGCGGCGATGTCAGCGGCGGCCTCGGAGTTCCAGCTGGTCGGCGGTGGCCTCAGAGCTCCAGCTGATCGGCGCCTCTATTTTGGCCCTTCTGTGTTGGCGGCGATGTTAGCGGCGGCGGCGGCGGGGAGCTCTCTGTTGGACCTGCCTCGGGCCGCTTTCGGCGGCTGCGGCGTCTTCGGGCCGTTTCGACGGTGGAGGGGACGACCGCTGGTCAGCTTGGTGGCAGAGATGTCCCTGGTATTGTTTTTCGAGCCGCTGCCGGCGGCGGAGGTGGCGACGGTGACGGCGTCCTCGGGCTGCCTTTGGCAGTGGAGAGGACGACCGCGGCGACGACGGTGGTGTTGCTGCTTCGTTTGCCTTGTTCCGGCCTTCGACGGTGATGGCGACGACGGCGTTTTCGGGGCTTGCTGGCCCGTTCCATCGGCAGTGATATGGCGGTGGTCGGTGCTTTTCCATCTGGTCTGCGAGGGCCGTAGCAGCTCCGGTGGACTGCCAATTACTAACTCTTCATCTGCCTCTCTATTCCCCTTTGGACTGGGACGGACCTGGGTGCAGGCCGCAGTGGGAGAGCGGCCTGTTTTCACATCGGCACTCCCATAGAGGTGGGAGCTCTATGGGTTATGCCCCACCCAGGGTGTACATTCTTGACCATCCCCCTGGTTCAGACTCTCGACCGGTCGTGGGAGGACGGGTTGGGGTCTGCCCCCGGGAGCATCCAGCCGGGTGGCAGTAGGTTGGTTGATGGCCTGAATGTTTTACTCCCTTCCTTTAGAACCTCCTACTGGACTTTTCCATTATGGGACTGCCTTATCTGGACTTGTTGGACTTATGTATAGATACTCCAGCACGGACTTGCTCGCCCTCAGGGGTGCCCCCCTCTCCTGGGTGCGTCCCGCCTTTTTCGCCATTCCCAGTCTCGATGAGGGGCCCAATTATTGGGACCCTGAGAGATGGCCGGGTAAGGTCAGGGGCTCTCGATCCAAATTTAATAGGAGGCCCCTGGTTACTTTTTTAGTTAAATTTTTTAGGGGGTTAGGGAGGGGGGTGGGGGGTAATGGTTGTTTGACTATGGGGGGTGGCCATACAACCACGGTGCAGGCCAGGCCTGGGTCTGACTGCGTTCGGGGGGAGCGGGGTGTGGTTACATCTGGGGCTCAGGAGCGGGTCGTGGGATTGCCGATTCCCACGACACTGGGGTATGGCAGCAGGCGTATGGACAGAGGGCCGTATCGTTACCGGGAGGGCCGTCCCCGCTGTTTACAAGCGGTGAGGCGCTCCGACCCTCTGTTTCTTCCCCGAGGTGCCGGGAGCGAGGATGCGCAGCCTCCTGAGCTCCGGCTGGTGTACCTGAATGCCAGGTCCGTGGTTAATAAGGCTCCCCTTGTGCGGGATTTGGTGGAGGGTGAGCATGTGGACCTGGCTTGTATTACCGAAACCTGGTTGGGCCCAGAGGGTGGGGTCCCTTTGGTTGATCTTTGCCCACCAGGTTTCCGAGCGTTACACCGGCCCCGGGCTCATGGTAGGGGCGGGGGAGTGGCGGTAGTTATCAGGGAGACCTTATGCCCGCGGGAGACCACCGTCCCTCAGATAGTCGGGTGTGAGTCTCTCTTTTTGAGGTTTGGTTCGGGGGCGCAGTTGGGCTTGCTGCTGGTGTACATTTCGCCTAGTCACACAGCGGCAGCCCTGCCTGAGCTACTCGATGTCCTCTCCGGTTTGGTGATTGAGTTCCCCAAACTTTTAGTTTTGGGTGACTTCAATCTACCATCCCTGGGAGGGTCATCTGAGTTGGCTCGGGAGTTCATGGCTTCCATGACGGCCATGGACCTGACGCAGGTAATTTCTGAACCAACTCATGAGGGAGGCCACACCCTGGACCTAGTTTTTTTATCTGGACGGTGGCTGGATGATCTTGGTGGGGGCTCTCCATTTATCATGCCCCTGTCATGGACGGATCATCACCTCCTGCGGCTGGTCTTCCGTTTTACCACCCCCCGCCGTGGGGATACGGAACCAATTAGATGGTACCGCCCCAGGCGCTTAATGGACCCTGATGGGTTCCAGGCAGTGCTGGGATCCCCACCTGCTTCCGTCGCTCACAACTCGGCGGATGCCTTAGTGGAAGCCTGGGAAAGGGCAGCCACTGAGGCACTGGACCGAGTTGTACCCTTGCGGCCCCTGACCCGGCGCAGATCCCATCGAGCTCCGTGGTTCTCCGCGGAGCTCCGGGAGATGAAGCGTCGGAAACGGGGCCTAGAGAGCTGCTGGAGGTCCAGCCGATCCGAATCCGACCGATTGCGGTTAAGAACCTATATTAGGTCTTATCTCGCTGCGATGAGGGTGGCGAGGTGTAATTACTTCTCCACCCTCATCGCGTCCGCAGATAATCGCCCGGCCGCCCTGTTTAGGGTGACTCGCTCACTTCTTAATCAGGAGGTGAGGGGGGATCCCTTACAGGGTCGTGCCGAGGAGTTTGGTCAGCATCTGTCGGACAAAATCGCTCGGATTCGGACCGGTTTGGACTCCAGCTGGGCAGAGTCTGACGATCAGGACACGGGCGGTCTTGTCAATGTTATCTGGGAGGAGTTTGATTCTGTGACCCCTGATGAAGTGGACAGGATTATGGGGAGGCTGAGCTCCACCACATGTTTATTGGACCCGTGCCCTTCCTGGCTGGTTTATGCAGCTAGGGAGAGGACACGAGGCTGGTTCCAGGCGGTGATATCTGCTTCTTTGAGTGAGGGTAATTTCCCCACCGTCTTGAAGGAGGCGGTGGTGAGACCCCTCCTCAAGAAGCCTGCCTTGGACCCAGCTGTGTTGAACAACTTTCGTCCAGTCTCCAACCTTCGCTTTCTTGCGAAGGTTGTTGAGAGTGTGGTGGCGCACCAGCTCCCTCTGGTCCTGGATGAAGCGGATTATCTGGACCCGTACCAATCGGGTTTCAGGCCCGGGTACAGCATGGAGACGGCATTGGTCGCTCTGGTGAATGATCTCTGGAGGGCTCGGGATAGGGGATGTTCCTCTGTCCTAGTCCTATTAGACCTCTCAGCGGCTTTCGATACCATCGACCATGGTATCCTGCTGCGGCGTCTCAGGGGATTGGGAGTGGGAGGCACAGTTCTTCGGTGGTTCTCCTCCTATCTCCTGGGACGTTCGCAGTCGGTGTTGGCAGGGGGGCAGAGATCGGCCCCTAGGTCTCTCGTTTGTGGAGTTCCTCAGGGGTCGGTTCTCTCGCCTCTCCTGTTCAACATCTACATGAAACCGCTGGGTGAGATCATTCGTGGTTTTGGAGTTGGGTATCATCAATATGCTGATGATACCCAACTTTTTATTTCTACCCCAAACCACCCCAGTGATGCCCTCGCTGTGATGTCCCGTTGCCTGGAGGCGGTTCGGGTCTGGATGGGGAGGAACAGACTTCAACTCAACCCGGACAAGACTGAGTGGCTGTACATTCCGGCATCCCGGGACATTCAAATTGTTCCATCCCTTTCTATGGGGGGTGAGCTGTTACCCCCCGTGGATAGGGCTCGCAACTTGGGAGTCCTCCTAGATTCACGACTTACCTTGGAAGATCATGTAGCAGCTGTGACTAGGGGGGCTTTCGCCCAGGTTCGCCTGGTGCGCCAGTTGCGGCCCTATCTGGACCGGGATGCCCTGTGTACGGTCACTCATGCGCTCGTGACCTCTCGCCTTGACTACTGTAATGCTCTCTACACGGGGCTTCCCTTGAAGACCACTCGGAAGCTCCAACTGGTACAGAATGCGGCCGCGAGAGTTGTCTTGGGAGTTTCCCGGTACTCCCATGTTACACCTTTGCTCCGCGAGCTACATTGGTTACCAGTTGTCTTCCGGGTGAGGTTCAAGGTCTTAGTGACGGTTTTTAAGTCCCTACATGGCATGGGTCCGGAATACCTCGGGGACCACCTGCTGCCGGCGTCAACCCCCCTCCGTCCTGTGCGTTCCCACAGAGAGGGCCTCCTCAGGGTGCCTCCAGTCAGAGAATGCCGGCTGGTGGCCCCCAGGGGGAGGGCCTTCTCTGTGGGCGCCCCGGCCTTATGGAATGAATTGCCGGTGGAGCTCCGGATGGCACCGGATCTCCGCTCCTTCCGGCGCGGGTTAAAGACCCACCTGTTTGAACAAGCTGGCCTGGCCTGATGGGGAGTTAATTTGGGTTTTTTAAATATTTGTATATTTTACTGTTTTATCTTGGGCATTAATTTAATTCTATTTTAACTTTTGTAGTTTTGTACTTTTATTATCTGCCCTGTTCACCGCCCTGAGTCCCTAGGGAGAAGGGCGGTATAAAAATTTAATAAAAACTATAATAAACTATAGAAAAATATATTTAAATGCATAAAATAAAATGCCTAGATATGGATGTATTGCAAAGGAAACCAATTATGCTTAAATTCAGCTATTAAAATATTAATGGCTTGAATGGATATTTTAACTACAAAAGAACCTTTGAAATGCAAATTGTTCACCATTATCAATCCTGCTTTTAGAGGAAAACGTAGTTCAAACACTAAATGTATTTGTACTTCATTTTTTAAGGTATAATAATTCTAGTGAGGTTGATTGAAGTTCAGCTTTTTTTTTGGAATGTTAGGGCATAAATTACTTTGTTACATATATTCTTTATTAAATTATAAACTAAACCTCAGTTAAAAATTAGTGAATATAAACTTGTTATATTTTTTCCCATCGAAGTTCACAGACCCCTGAAATCTAACATGGACCCCCAACTTTAAAACCCCCTACTTTACAGGTACAAAGTTGAAAGTGAAATGTAGCATCTTTTGCAAATTTGAATGTTTACTTACAATTGATGTTCAATTGTTTACAGAATAGAAGTATGACAGCAGTGACTTCCTTCTCTCGTTCCTTCTTTTTCTGTTAATTTTTTTTCTTCCACGTTTGTTTTCTTACATTTGTGTCCCCACATTAGTCATTAAATTTAAATGGAACTTCTCAGTTTAAATGAAAATTGATGGCCTTGATGTCTCTAAAAGCAAATTAGCTGGAACAAGTCTGTTTACCTTAAAATCCCAATATGTTTAATGCTGCACTAATCTTAAAGAACACAACTGTTGTCAACAAATGAGAGCTAATGAAGTAAATTGTGCTAGCTATCCTTTTTCATTTGGTTGTATCCATGTATCAAGGCATCTCAGTGTATTGTGCATTGCTTTCATTTCATTTAAAACAAACACATCGTTAGGATGGAAAGCACTTAAAGTTGTTGGCATATTGCTTTTCTGTCCTGAACCCAGCTTTGCAAATAACAGGGATACATTCTGCAGGCGTAAATTTAGAAAGACCAGCCACTTATATCGAGGAGAAATCATAGACTTACATACTCTTCTGATATAAAAGCAGCAATTTGAGCATCTTACACACTTCCCCCCCCACCTTTCCATTCTGAGAGCATTTTCTGAATTATTTTGACGCCTTGAATGAGACTTGAAAGATGGTATTCAATAGACCCGAGTTTAATTTTGAACACTATATTTTGTTCTAATTTTGCCTATATTCTTGTAGGATATTGAAAGCACTGGAAACTGAAATATGCCCAGAGAACAAATATTGAGCTGTATCCAAAAACATTACCTTCCATCTATGTTTTTATAAGAATCATATGCTTTTGGGACCCTCTTTTTCTTTCCGTAATAGTCTTCCTTTGTGGATCATCAACCTATTGTTAGCATAAACTGCAAAGTGTGCTACAGTGCCCTTTAAATTCTGAATAAGAAAGCAGTTGTGTGTGGACAAAACAGATTTTAGAAGAGAAATTGTGAAAATTATAAGCTAAACATTGATTGAAGCATGTACATGCTCTTCTTTCTTCGTAAAAGTGGATCATTGCCTATTGCATTTTGGACCATTGTGATACAGAAACATTCCAGAGCATGGGAAAAATATGACTTAACAAGTGTCCTTGCTGCTCCCATTGGCCCAGCCCTGAAGTAAATAGAACAATACAGGTAGTCCTCGACATACGGCCACAGTTGAGCCCAAACTTTCTGTTGTTAAGTGAGACATTTGGTAAGTGAGTTTTGTCCCCTTTTACAACCTTTCTGGCCACAGTTGTTAAGTGACTCACTGAAGTTGTTTGTTAGTAACTTGGTTCTTAAGTGAATCTGGCTTCCCCATTGACTTGGCTTGACAGAAGATCGCAAAAGGTGATCACATGACCCTGGGACACGGCAACCGTCATCAATATGAGGCAACTGCCAAGCATCTGAATTTTGATCCTATGACCACGGGGATGCTGCAAAAATTGGAACTATGAAAAAAACGTGTAAGTCACTTTATTCAGTGCCATTATAAGTTTGAACGGTCAGTAAATGAACTGTTGCAAGCTGAAGACTACCTGTAGTCAGGCTTGGCTTTTAGTTCTTTTTATTAGGGAGGCTAATAACTGGATATCTCAGGAAAAAAAGCGTAAAAGTAGTCTTTGACTTATATCTATTCTTTTACTGACTGTTCAAAGTTACAACAGCATTAGAAAAACGGTGACCTGTGAGCATTTCTTTCACACTTAAAACCATCGCAGTGTCTCCATGATGTCACGTGATAAAAAATTTGGACGCTTGGCAACTGGTTCATATTTACGATGGTTGCAGTTTCCAGGGGGGTGGAAATCACGTGATCCCCTTTTGCAACCATCTGACAAGCCAAGTCCATGGGGAAGCCAGATTCACTTAACAGCCGTGTTACTAATTGAACAACTGCATTGATTCACTTAACAACCGTGGCAAGAAAGGCCGTAAAATAGTTCGCTTAGCTAACAGAAATGTTGGGCTCAATTGTGGTCGTAAATCGAGGACTACCTGTATAATATAATCTCTTCAGATTTCATGTAGGAATGTTTTCTAATGTCAAACCTCACTTTAGGTGGAAAATGGCTGCGTTGACAAGAAGCCTAGGCTAGAATTGGATTCTAAGTATTCAGTAACCCCCAATAGAGATCACTAGGTATCATTCTGACCAATTCCATTTATGAATCTTAAGGTGGGGACACAGTTTGGGAAGTACTCTAATCCAGGGGTCCCCAACCCCAAGTCCGTGGACCGGCACCGGGCTGCGGCATACCAGCAGCTGAGCTGCACAAAGAAGTGAAGCCCCTTCTGCTGGATGCAGGCAGCACACGAAACCATGCCCCCTCCGGTCCACAGAAAAATCTTTCTCCACAGAACTGGTTCCTGGTGCCCAAAAGGTTGGGGGCTTCTGCTACCCAGTTGTCTTTTCGACTTTTGCAACCCAGATATGGCCATCCTCCTTAAACAGATCACATTTCAGCCTCCTGAGGTTGATCTGGAGATCTTTGTCGCCGTTTCCATAACAACAGCAATTTCACCAGTAGGATTTTGTTTTGATTTTGGTGGGGGAACAAAATAAGACAATGATAAATGGTTGTATTAAGTTCTGAGTGGGCTTACTGGCTCCAGAAAAAGCTCCCCCTGTTCAAGAGGGAAAAAAGAAATGTAATAATAGAATCGATGTTACAGATAGTCCTTGACTTACAAACTTACAGTACATTTGAGTCTGGAATTATGGGCGTAAGTCGGGCTGGACATTAAGCGGGTCACTATGTGACCATGCCTGATTTTGAAACCGTTTTTGCAGTGGTCTTTAAATGAATCATCCCAGTCATTAAGTGAATGCTGCGGTTGTTAAGCATCTTTTACCAACAGGAGCCACCGTAATATCACAGTCCACATGACTGCAAAAGTCACATGGCTGCAAAAGGGAGGCTGCAAAACGTGATAAATGGCCATTTACTGAGCGCCCAAATGTGATCATGTGCCTGGGATGGGGTGGGGTTGGGAAGGGGCAGCCACTGAAACTTCAAAACCTGATTGAAAGTGGTTCTTGGAGTCATTCATCATAACTGAGATTGCCAAATGACGGGTTGTAAGTCAAAAACTACCGTACTTTGGAAATTAAAGTTAAGAAAAAATTTATTAGGTCATGGATTGTCTAAAAGACGGAATGTTAAATTAATTAAGATAGGTATAAGCTGAAGATTATTGATGAATGCTAGAAAGTTATTTTTTGTCTGATTGATAGAGTAAGAACTGTGTTGGTTCGAATATGAGACAGATGGGGAAAAGAGAGGGAATTAATTGTTGCAATACTTTGAGATTTGTATTGATGATATTTAAATGTAATGGAATCATTGTACCTAGCCGCCAGGTTACTTTTCAAACGTGTAAATGTAATATTGGAAAATTAATAAAACAAACTTGGAAAACAAAACAAAAACTACAGTACTTAAACAGATCTGTGGTCCTTGGATCTTTGCCCATTCACTTTAAATATTCCTCTTCTGAATCAGTTCAACTTAAAGTATCACTTGAAACCCTTTTTCTTTTCAAAACAGATGAATGACGGGCCTCTTTGCAAATGCAGTGCCAAAGCCAGGAGAACTGGGATAAGACATGGAATTTATCCTGGAGAAGAGGTAACCAACTGGATTTTAGTTTCTCAGTGAGAAGAATTTCTTATGGACATGGCTTACTATGGGCAGAGATCTGCCAGACTGGACTAAAACGAGGCTTTATTTTCTATTAACACGGACATGGAGAGCTTGTAGCTGTTGGCGTTCCTGACCATTAGCCATGTTCATTGAGAGTCAGATGGCGTACAGGTTTTAATAAATTATTATTTTCAGGGGCTGCTGGAATATTTCAGCCCTTTTTGGAAGGCTATAGCTAGGAGGAGAACAATTGGCAGCTTGAAGGCTACCTATATAAAGAAAATATACCCAGCTGGGAATGACGGGCTGGTTTAGTCTGTGACGCTGGTTTAGTCTGGGACGCGGTGGCTCAGTGGGTTAGGACGCTGAGCTTGTCGATCAGAAGGTCGGCAGTTTGGCGGGTCGAATCCCGAGTGCCGCGTAACAGAGTGAGCGCCTGTTACTCGTCCCAGCTTCTGCCAACCTAGCAGTTCGAAAGCATGTAAAAATGCAAGTAGAAAAATAGGGACCACTACGGTGGGAAGGTAACAGCGTTCCGTGTGCCTTTGGCGTCTAGTCATGCCGGCCAAATGACCACAGAGATGTCCTCGGACAAGCGCTGGCTCTTCGGCTTTGAAACGGAGATGAGCACCGGCCCCTAGAGTTGGAAACGACTAGCACGCATGTGTGGGGGAACCGTTACCTTTACCTTTACTTTAGTCTGTGCAATACTGTAATTCTGTTAATGTCTTATATGCGCAGCCTCTTGCTTCAGGTGGGAAGAGCTGAGTCAGTGCATGAATCTATTATTAACTCCCCTAATTATTAACATACCTCTGTCTATTATTTTCTTTTCTGGTTTATTCTACTTTTACAGTTTTTATTTTTTTTTAAAAAAATAAATTATTATACAATGGTTTGAGGTAATTGCTATTTTATACTTATTGTTTTATTGGATTGTTGTATGCCATCCGGAGTCACTTTCCTGAAATGGACAGCCATATAAATGCTATTAGCAAATAAATACATAAATAATTTTACTTAGATATTTTTAACATTGGGAAGCATCGAAACAGGCAACTCTCTGTCCACCCCCCCCACCGCCGTTCTCAGTGCTCCTGAAGCAAAGTCCATTTTTCCCCTGCTGCTTACACAGCCTGACTTTTATTGCTTCTGCTTCAGTTCAGCCATTCCCACTGTGGGCTCTGCAGAGCAGACTTTCCCCAGCCTCAATGCCCTCTAGATGTGTAGACATCACAACACTAGGCAATGGCTGGGAATTCAGGCAGTCCAGATGTTCAAATGGTTCTAAATTCAGGATGGTCGGTTTAGAGCAAGCGGGATTTTTCTGCTCTCTTGTGGGGATTAAGTTGCCTTCGTCATTTCTTCTCTCCGTTCTTCTCAGGATCCAGGCCAATATAGGTTTTCCTTCCTCCCCCAAAGTGTAGAATAAAATATAACATGATTTTTCGTGGAATGACCAATCAGCCTGCCCCGATGTTAGAACTTCCACCAAATATGGATTGGAATATAAGACGAGCAACTGACAACACAGCCAGGAAAAAGTAGAAGATTCTTCAGTGCCCTTAAAAAAAGTGTGTGTGTGTGTGGGGGGGGGGGCTAAAATATAATGAAGTTGGATTGTTCTGAGCATCATCTCCCCATTTGTCCTGGTTTAAGCCAACATGAGATTGGCCAACTTCAAACCTTCCCTTTAACATCTTTTAAAAACGACAACTTCCCATTCTGTAATGTGTATGTTCCCTTAGTATTAGTATTGTAAAAAAACTGAAAGGAAATGTCTTCCCAACCAAACGGGATCAGCTATTTATGGTGCCTAACGTGCATAATCCTGTGCTTTCTGCAGGTGGTCCTCATTTAGCAACCACGGTTTGATTCCACTGAAATGGGTCAGAATTTTCCTACTCTCCTGTGGGGATTCAGTTTCCTTCAAGATTAATTTTCTCTATTCTTATGTCCTTAAAGCCTATTAAACCCTGCCGTCCTATGACCAACAATGCTGGAAGATTGTTCCATTACCGCATTACGGTGTCCCCTCCTACCAACTTCTTAGTAAGTAATCCGAAGCGTGATAGCAGCTTCTTGAGTCTCCTACCACGGCTTTCCCCAGCTTTCGATTTTTATTTCTTTAGACCGACAGACCCACCGTCATAGAGTACGATGACCATGAATACATTTTTGAAGGTTTTTCCATGTTTTCCCACGCTCCTCTCACAAATGTAAGTACGCTTTCTTTTCTATTCTGGTTGCACTGATGCTGTTACCCAACTGGGTAATGAAACGTCTGCAAGCAGACAAGCTCAGAGAGCAGCAGGGACACCCCCCTCCCAAATTCTGGTTGTTTTCTGCAGTGTTTACCTCTCTGCCCCAGCATGTAAACAAGTCTCAGCTTAATTCCTAGGGCCATGCATGTTTCCGAAATACCTCAGAAAGAGTGTTCTGAGCCTTGTGCATCAGATGCCTGAAAAAAAAGAGCGGCAGTGCTTTAAAACCTGCCTTATTTCCACAGAGTTAAATCATAAGAGTGATTGCCTGTCTCCCTTGGGTTCATTTGAGTTTCTCACTTTAGCCTGTATTCAACATAGCTGTTTTGTTTACTACTTTGTTTTTATGAAATGGTGCATTTCTAAACATGTTCTTAAGGTAATGGCATCTTAGTTTACAGGCTCCTGCAAAGTTGGGCTGCTTCAATGAATAGCAGAGTAAGGCCCAAAGCACTTCTTCCAAATAATTTTCCAAGCCGGCACAGCCCAATTAATTTCCCACCATCTCTTCAGGGATTTTACTGGAACCATCCTCCAGAGGGAATTTTCTGTGGGATTGAAGAACCACTGCACAGCAGAATGAATAGTTTCGGAATAAAAAGGCCTTAATAATACGGCTTGGTATAGTTGGGTTTTATTATTTCTGAAGTTGCTGCCAAATTGAAATGTGTAAGGTGCCTGGAGGGGGGAAACCAATACTTCCACAGAGTTAAATCATAAGAGTGATTGCCTGTCTCCCTTGGGTTCATTTGAGTTTCTCACTTTAGCCTGTATTCAACATAGCTGTTTTGTTTACTACTTTGTTTTATGAAATGGTGCATTTCTAAACATGTAAACAATTTTTTTTTGGTAGAAGCATATATTTGGCAGAGAGGAAACGTTTGGTTCTAGAGCAGGGGTCCCCAACTTATGGTCCGCGGGCCGGTACAGGGCTGTGGCCTATTGGCCACCAGGCCCCGGGAATAGCTAGCAAGCCTCGCCAACCCACGGTAGCACCACTGCACGGGCGCTAGCAACCCCATATGCACATGTGGGGGACGCTAGCGCTGCCACCAATGTCATATGTGCATGTGCATGGGTGCCAGTGGCCCGCTTGCGCATGCACACATTCACCAGCGCATGTGCTGTGGGTGCGCATGATGTGCTTGTGTATGCGTGCTCGCTTGCACCGCTATCATGCACATGCCTGTTTGTGCATGTGTGTGTGGGGCTGAGCGCACACACATTTTGCTGCTGCTCCCTTTCCTTCTGGGCCGCCAAGCTGAAAAGGTTGGGGAGCTCTTCTCTAGAGCCTTATTGGGATTTTCTCTGAAGAACGGTATCTTTTCCTAAAACATCATCTGTTCAAGTGCAAGAGAGAACATTCATCCTATTTTGCATCTTCTCGATTCTCTTTTATGCTCATAAGGTTTAAACACAGGGGTCTTCAAATTTGGCCCTCTTATGACGTGGACTTTAGCTCCCAGAATTCCTCAGCCAACGTGCCTGGCTGAGGAATTCTGGGAGTTGAAGTCCACAAGTCATAAGACATGTAGTACATAAACAGATTGATGGCACAGGAACACAACCCCAAACTGTTGCCGCATACTGATGGTTTCTCCTCCTGCTGCTGCATTAGTATTGAAGTAATACTTAAACTAATACTTAAAGGGACACGGTGGCTCAGTGGGTTAGGACGCTGAGATTGTCGATCAGAAGGTCGGCAGTTTGGCGGGTCGAATCCCGAGTGCCGCGTAACAGAGTGAGCACCTGTTACTTGTCCCAGCTTCTGCCAACCTAGCAGTTCAAAAGCACGTAAAAATGCAAGTAGAAAAATAGGGACCACTACGGTGGGAAGGTAACAGCGTTCCGTGCGCCTTTGGCGTCTAGTCATGCCGGCCACATGACCACGGAGACATCCTCGGACAAGCGCTGGCTCTTCAGCTTTGAAACGGAGATGAGCACCGGCCCCTAGATTTGGAAACGACTAGCACGCATGTGTGGGGGAACCTTTACCTTTACCTTAATACTTAAACTACTAGAGGTAGTCCTCGACGTACGACCACAATTGAGCCCAAAATTTCTGTTGTTAAATGCCCCATTTTATGACCTTCCTTGCCACAATTGTTAAGTGAATCACGGCAGTTATTCAGTTAGTAACATGGTTGTTAAGTGAATCTGGCTTCCCCATTGACTTTATTTGTCAGAAGGTTGCAAAAAGTGATCACACATGACCCCTGGTACAATGCAACCATCATAAAATACGAGTCAGTTGCCATGCGTCCCAATTTTGACCATGGGGATGCTGCAACAGTGATAAAATGATCATAGGTCGCTTACAAGTGCTGTTGTAGTTTTGATTGGTCACTAAATGAACTGTTGTAAGTCGAGGACTACCTGCACTCATCCGAGGTATTCTGACAAACAATATAAAGCCAAGAATAATTCTTGGCCCATAGCTGCACTTCTCTGGCCGAAGCGTTTCTGCAACAGAGAAAAAATCAGAAAGAATCTGGTGTCAGTTTTTCAGGGAAAAACACACTTTATTTAAAAAGCAGAACTTTTTCCTTCAGACTGAGCTAGCATCTCAGAGAGACTGTGTCTTTTGTTTCATTTGGAAAATTGTAGCCTGTGTGAGATGGTGGTCAAGGATTGTTGACCTTTTATAATTAAACCATGAGAGCTCGTTTTCTGCTATGTTTGAAGAGCATGAACTGGGAATAGCAAGGCCCTGGTCAAATCTTAGTTCAGCTAATAATGTGCAGCAGGGCTTC
Source organism: Vipera ursinii (assembly GCF_947247035.1). Taxonomy (NCBI): domain Eukaryota; kingdom Metazoa; phylum Chordata; class Lepidosauria; order Squamata; family Viperidae; genus Vipera; species Vipera ursinii. The sequence continues at coordinate 139,024,217 of NC_139516.1, read as the reverse complement.
TCCGAGTGTGAATTGGGATATCTCTCATCACCACCACTCCTGCAAAGGGGGCTTGCGTGCTGTCCAATCTTGCCCTGTAAACTGGCTGCAGGCTTGCTCAGGCAACAGAGCCAAGTGTTGACTGGCAAAACCTGATCTGGTCCGTCTTCTTTGTTGTTTGCCTGTGCAGGTTGGTGAACCTCTATGAAATATAGATCAAAATGTAGTTGTGGAATTTAAAGTAAGGCTTCCATTTCCTAACCTCAGTATAAGCATTTGTTCTGTTCCCTGGCAGGGTTGGGGTGGGGGGCACAAAGCCTTCTTTTAGGGATCACAGGAGCATGAGATTTGGGAACTCCTGTCTTGAAGTGACTGTTGGATAAGCCATGGAACTGTTTGCGTAATATTGGATTCAGAATGCTGATGTGAGGTTCTTAAAGCAAAACAAATACTATGTTGTAATTTGGGGGCTTTGGAGAATAGGTTGACTCCTTCTTCCTTCTGGCAACCCCAATATCTAAGGCAGGGGTGTCAAACTCAATTTCATTGAGGGCCGCATCAGCATTGCGGTTGCCCTCATAGGGCCGGGTGGGTGTGGCCTGGGTGGGTGTGGCCTACTGTGTAGGCGTGGCTAAAGTGTGTATGGCCTACTGGGTGGGCATGGCCAGCTCTACATCGTTCACATCAAGGGTGCCTATGGGGGCCTGGGCAGGAGTGGGACAGATCTGAGGGTCTCTGGCAGAAGGAGGGTCTCTGGGCCAGGGCCAAGGCAGCGGGGGCCGTTCCCTCACTGTTTCCAGGATAGCTTCGTGGGCCGCATGAAACCACTTCACGGGCTGGATCTGGCCCCCGGGCCTTGTGTTTGACATGTCTGATCTAGGGGGTTGCCACAAAGCAGGGGGAGTCAACAAGAAGCAATGGATGGAAACTAATCAAGGAGAGAACTAAGGAGAAACAGAACAATCAATCAGTGGAACGACTTGCCTCCAGAAGTTATGGATGCTCCAACACTGAAGTTTTAAAGAAGAGATTGGACAGCCATTTGCCAGAAATGTTATACGGTTCCCTGCCTGAGCAGGGGGTTGGGCTAGAAGATCTTCAAGGTTCCTTCCCACTCTTGTTATTCTGTAATCAAACAATATTAGTATTTCTTTACTACCAAATGCCCACTGGTATTATGAATGATCTGTATTCTGATAGTGTACTTTCATCTCAACTTCTAACAGTATAAATTATTTGATGGATTAGAATAGCATAAGTTGTATAAATAGATTTCCTGTATTTCCATTACAGTGTTTATTTTCCCATTGCAATGTATATGTATATGTATATACACAGTTCATACATAACTGGTTTATATTTAGTGGCTTTGGTGCTTTTGCTTTAAATGTCCAATAGATGGCAGCATTTGATCATGCCATTACCTTTCTGCTTTCTATGCCATTTGCCAGCTGGTCATCACAAACTTTATTTTACATATGCAACACTGTTACATTTGTATCAGAAGACAGCAAAGGCTTTAAGAGTGTTGATTGCACGGCTCCTTAAAAGTGTTCCATGTTTCTTTGTCTCTTTCTAGATTCCTCTGTGTAAAGTAATCAGATTTAACATTGATTATACAATTCATTTCATTGAAGAGATGATGCCTGAAGTAAGTTATGAGTGTGATTATTCAAGACATCTGTTTGGTTTGCACTGCACCAAGATATTTTAGATTTTGATTCATACATATTCTGAAGTGGAACATATTGTATGCCTAGATAGGCACTTGTAATTAAAGATACATTGTTTTAGAATAACAATGTCTATGATTCTGGAATATAATTATAAAAATACAATAAAGCAAGACTTAAAACAACTTAAACATATGCCCTCCATAAGAGTTAGGCCGTAACCTTAACTGAGTAAAATATTAAGTGCTGCTGAAAGCTTTCGTCAGGTGATTGTTACCAAAAAAATACATCTATTTGGGAGTAGAAGTAAAATTTTCAACATAAGTGTCTTTCAATTGACAAAATTAACTAGTTTTGGTGGAAAAAAATGTTGTGTGAAAAGAGGTGGAATTGTGTATAATGATTTTAATCTGTCAGTTGGGGCCTGAAATAAATACTTTTCAGAGAGGAAATTCCTATTTAGGGGGTTAAATACTGATCCCCTGCTGAGATCATTCTGTATTTCCTCCTTTCCTTGTTCTATTTCTTGCTTCTTCAACAGTCAATGTTTTTTTCCTGCAAACTAGAGTATGAATGCTAAAATTTGTTCCACATTTCTTCATAAGATAAGCGCTACATGGGAGATGATCAGGGAAATGTGTTGTTACACCACTACCAACATTAACAATAAGTGAATTTTAAGGAATTTAGTCTGGCTTTGGAATTTTAATATAAAAGTCTGTAGGACGCTTGAAAAGAACTCTAGGCTTCCATGTTTATACTACAGTATGCAAGTAGAAAGTCTGGAAATTAAAAGAATGGGGGAAAATGACAATAACACAATTCTTTAGCCCTTGATTTGTTTGGGGGGAGGAAGCAAACACTTGGGGAAACTCTGAAACCTATGTAAAACCTATTTTTAACAGCTTTTTTTTATAAGATGCAATTTAAACTTGGTTTGCTTATCAATGTATGCTTTTCCCCTGATATTCAAACCCTGTAATTTGAGGTCAAATTAGAAACCCAACAGCATTTGGATCAGAAGTCAAAAAAAGAGAGGCAAGCCCATTAGTACAGAAGGACTGTATCCTTGCTTTGATTATGAAAATGTCATTATTATTATTATTATTATTATTATTATTATTATTATTATTATTATTATTATTATTAATTGAATTTCTATACCGCCCTTCTCCCAAAGGACTCAGGGCGGTGTACAGGGCAATAAAATACAATGTACAAAAGTTAAAAGTAAAATTAAATTAATTTAGCCCTAACAATAAATAGTTAAAAATAAACCCAACCCCTTAGTCCAGGCTGGCCTGTTCAAACAACCAGGTCTTCAGATCACGGTGGAAAGAGCGAAGGTCGGGAGCCATCCGGAGCTCAACAGGCAATTGATTCCAAAGGGCTGGCGCGCCCACAGAGAATGCTCTCCCCATGGGGGCCGCCAGCCGGCAGTCCCTGACCGACGGCACCCTGAGGAGGCCCTCTCTGTGGGAGCGCACAGGACGAAGGGAAGTTGACGCCGGCAGCAGGTGCTCCCGTAAGTAATCTGGGCCCATGCCATTTAGGGCTTTATAGGTCATCACCAGCACCTTGAATCTCACCCGGAGGGCAACTGGAAGCCAATGCAGCTCGCAGAGAAGAGGTGTTACATGGGAGTATCGGGAAACCCCCATCACAACTCACGCGGCCGCATTCTGCACCAGTTGAAGCCTCCGAGTGGTCCTCAAGGGCAGCCCCATGTAGAGAGCATTGATCCTTAGTAGAAGAAATGCATCCTTGATTTTGTATTTGAGAGCTGTATGTATAGCATGGCCTCTGCATACAGGGCCTAATCAGATCGGATACTGTGAATGTCCTCCTACCTAAATATCTTCTGGTTGTACCATATTTAGAGATTATTTAATAGCAATAGTACGTAGACTTATTCACCACCCCCATAATGTTTTACAGCTCTCTCTGGGTTGTTTACAATGTCAGCATATTGCCCCCCAACCACCTGGATCTTCATTTTACTGGCCTTGGAAGGATGGAAGGCTGAGTCGATCTTGAGCCCCATTAGGATTGAACTCCAGAAGTGGGCAGAGTTTGCCGGCAATGCTGTATTATTCTAACCACTGCGCCACCATTTGCTTTTAAAAAAGTAAAGCCTCTGTGGGAATCATTTTGTGATTCAGAAAACTTTAATAATCTTTCTCCCCCTCCCAATTTGAGACAGAGGCAATTAAAAGTTGTAGGGGGGAAAAAGAAAAGAAAAATGAAAACTCTTTTCCTAACACAGGGCTCCCCAGTTCCTGGGCCGTGGACCAGTATCGGTCCGTGAGCTGCTAGGAACCGGGCCGCACAGCTGGAGCTGAGTGGCAGACGAGCGAATCTGCACATGCACGGATCTAGATTGTGTGCTTCTCTCCTCACCCCTCCTCCCCTGTGCTCCCTCTCCCCTCCTCTTTCCCCCCCCCACAGCCCTCTCCCCTCCCCGTCCTCCCCTCCTCTCCTTTCCTAATCCCGGATTACAGGGAATATATTCAACTCTCATGATGAAAGTTGGTGAAGATGTTTATTGTAACGCCTTGACTTGTTTGTTTCATCTCCCCCCCCACCCCCGGCAGAACTTTTGTGTCCGAGGCCTGGAACTTTTCTCCTCCTATCTCTTCAAAGATATTTTGGAACTGTACGATTGGAATCTGATTGGTAACTATCTTACTTAAAATATATATTTACGGGAGATCTCTAGTTTGCTGCATACTTGTCTATTTGCTGTATGAATATGCTGGTAGATTCTCTCTCGATGCATGCTAGAAGCCCTGCCCCATCTGACTATAGATTCTTTTAATGAAAGAAGGGAAATTATCTTGTTAAAAAAGAAAAGAAAAGTTGGGGACTTATATCACATGTTTGTATTGTGATTTTAAAGAGCTTTTCCCATTTGTCCAAGGAGAAAAAAGAGATTAGCTAGTTAGGGATGGTAGTTAAGGGCATCCTTGAGCCATACAAAGAGCTATAGAAGTAGGTCTGTTCCCTGGTAAACAAGTATTTTGCTTATAAGACTAGGTATACTTAACTGCCCTTTATTGCCATCCTATTGTGTAAAGCGCCAGTGATAACGCTCTGAAAAATTTCCAATGAGCCATTGACCCTAAAATATTGGGATCCCTTAATTGTTTTTTCCTTCCATTCAATCATGTCCAATTCTTTGAGATTACCTGGAGAAATCCCTGAACTTTTTTTGGCAAGGTTTTTCAGAAGTACTTTGCCATTGACTCCTCCCTAGGGCTGATAGAAAGTGACTGGCCCAAGGTTAGCCAGTTGGTTTATTATACCTAAGATGGGAGTAGAACTCACAGTCTCCCAGTTTCTAGCCTGACGCCACTACACGGAACTGCTTCTACCCCTAAATTAGGAGGCAGTTGATTAATTCAGAATATTTAAGTGAAAGAGATATCCAATCTGGAGCTGCTGGATATTGTATAGCAAACAAGGTATAGATATACTCAAAGAATTATAAGTTTGCAGGGAGAAGGAGAAAAGTGTAAGGGATAACTTCTCCCTCCATTATGTTCAATGGTCACAGAAAGCCAGGTTTGTGTTGTGTGATGAACATAAATAGTTGATATAACCTTCTGCCTATTTCATAGCTATTATAACAATGCCCATGGGAGATTTTGTGGCAAATGCTTGTTATTGTCCACTATAATTCTGAAATCGTGCAGTTGTGTGCTCTGAGTTTCCCTTCTAGTAGACAAAAAAGTTTAGTCCTATTAAGTTTCCTTCCAGATGCTAATTCTCATAAGTCCCACCCATCAGGGTTACCTATGATGAGATCTATAGTATAATGATCTTTAGAAGGCCATCTGTTCCCAGTCTTTGCCAGAGAAAGGGGCTAAGAACGTGCTTTTTACAAAACAGAATACTGTTTCACAGGATGTAAAATCATTTGCTTTGTAGCACATTTGTAGAATACGCTCAGTTCTATAAAAGTAGCTTAATTTTACTGAGGTACCCAAGATGCAGATAAATGCTCTATGAAATTACACCTTGTGATATGCAGCACATTGCTGTTCATTTTGTTATATAAGGTCCTTCATCAGAAAACAGTGATACTTCATGTCCTCGGTTCCATTTCATGCCACGCTTCGTAAGGTTTCTTCCAGGTAAGTGTATTCGGTTTCAGCGTGACGGCTATTCTTTTAGTTATTTCTCTCTGATATAAATCTATGGCTGGGCTAGTGTTTCTCAACCTTGACACTTGAAGATGTGAGGACTTCAACTCCCAGAATTCTTCAGCCAGCTATGCTTACTGGGGAATTCTGGGAATTGAATTCCACACATCTTCAAGTTGCCAAGCACGACAAACATTGGCCTGGACACTACCTCTTCCAAACTTGCAAATCCACGCATTTAGTTGTCACCTTGGCATATATTTATGTTATCCATGTCTGTTCTTAAGAGTTTATTTTAAGAGCTTCAGTACTTGAAGTAAATTAGTATCTGTTCAGCCATAATACTTATTTTTCTACCGTGCACAAAGCTTAGACTGCTACTAAGGTTCAGATAGAATGCTAACCAGAACCCATAAGAAAAGCAAAATTAAGCCGGCCTAAAAGTAACCAAGGGACGCGGTGGCTCAGTGGGTTAGGACGCTGAGCTTGTCGATCAGAAGGTTGGTAGTTTGGCGGGTCAAATCCCGAGTGCCGCGTAACAGAGTGAGCGCCTGTTACTCGTCCCAGCTTCTGCCAACCTAGCAGTTCGAAAGCACGTAAAAATGCAAGTAGAAAAATAGGGACCACCACGGTGGGAAGGTAACAGCGCTCCGTGCGCCTTTGGCGTCTAGTCATGCCGGCCACATGACCACGGAAGACGTCCTTGGACAAGCGCTGGCTCTTCAGCTTTGAAATGGAGATGAGCACCGGCCCCTAGAGTCGGAAACGACTAGCACGCATGTGCGGGGGAACCTTTACCTTTAAAAGTAACCAAGTTTAGAATTATGTATTGCTTTAGCTGCCCTGATTAAGTATGTTGTTTAAATGTAGCCTGGGACTAGTTGAGAATTTTTGGTTATTATTCATAAGCAGCAGAAACTTTGTGGAATGTTTGAATTCTGATTTCTTGGCTGCCACTCATGTAATACCCAAAGGTATTTTTTTCGAAAGGCAACTGGACATTGTTTTTTTTTTCTTTGAAGACGTTTCACTTCTCATCCAAGAAGCTTCTTCAGTTTCTCTACGCCCTCAGGGGCACCTGAATAATGCAAATGGGTATGGAACCTTCTTAGAACTGAAGAAGCTTTTTGGATGAGTAGTGAAACGTCTTCAAGGAAAAAACACAAAGAATGAGCCTTGGTGGAGCAGTGGGCTAATGCCTCCTTAAGTAACACCAGCTGCCTGCAATTAGTGCAGGTTCGTGTCCCACCAGGCTCAAGGTTGACTCAGCCTTCCATCCTTCTGAGGTAGGTAAAATGAGGACCCAGATTGTTGGGGCAATAAGCTGACTTTGTAAAAATGCCGCTTGGGGTGTGTGTGAAAGCCCTAATAAGCTGGCATATACATAGAATGAAGGCTACTGCTAAGCACATTGAGTTGTGCTTTAGATTGTAAGCCGCCCTGAGTCTTCGGAGAAGGGCGGGATATAAATGGGATTAAAAAAAATGTCCAGTTGCCTTTTGGAAAAGCACCTTTGGGACAACTGTGATCTGGATGACTGAGAATTTCCATAGACACTCCTGTAATACACTGCTTTTGAGGTTGGTTTTCTGTTTCTAGTTTCTTCAGGAAGTGACAAAGACAGTCTGGAATTATTCTTACCTATAGGAAACTTTTACTGTACTTCTGGTTGGACTAACAACTTTCTGTTGTGTTAGATGCACTTCTCTGTAATGGAGAATGTGCAGCACAAATTATTTCATTGTTCTAATGTAATTTTCATAGGAAGCTGCTTTATAGCAAGTCAGAATGATCAGTGAGATTATCTAGCCATCATACAAAATTTTCACTCAAATAACAACTTTTGCCCAAATAATAATAAGGATTTCCCTCAAGTTTGTTTTTATCTCTTATACATAGACATTTTGCCAAGGTGTCTTTAAATCAGTTGGAATGTGTGCTTTTCTTAATGTTTTGCTCTTAAGGATCTGATATTTTTTATTATTTCTGTCTAGCACTAGAAGTACTTTTCTTCTACTGCTTGAATTATATTTGATGTAATATTTTGGGTTTTTGTTTTGTTTCAAATGTTAAGCTTTGATTCAACTTTTTAATATAATTTTATTGCATTTTATTGCTATAGCTTATATTTGAGTGTATTGCGCTGCCCCGGGTGACTGGGTTCAGACTGGTGGCTTATAAATAAGTAAAAAATAATAATAATTTAAATATGTTTAAAATTCAGCTGAGTGTAGACTTTTGGGCTTGTGAAATAAGTGTATACCAGGGGTCTTCAAACTTGGCCCTTTTATGACTTGTGGACTTCAACTCCCAGAATTCCAGCATGTAAAAGGGCCAAGTTTGAAGACCCCTGGTGTATACCATGTCTTGATGTGGTATCACAGACCTACTAGCTTTGAAGGCAAAAGTCCAGGTTGTCATGAAAACTTAGTCTTTTTGCTGCTTATTTTAAGACCTAAAATGATATAACGAAGTTTCTGACACCCCCCTCAAATTCTTGCATTTGCTTTGTGAAATAAAAAAAATGTAAAATAATTTACCGGTACATTAAACTTTCAGTATAATGTATAAGAGGGAAAGTAGTCATTCTCAGACCAATATGGTTGGTCTGGCTTTGGTTTAATATTTTGGCTGACCCCACCTATCATAATTTGCAGACCGTGGTTTATAAATTAGTGTGATAAGTTAATCCCACCAGTTGTAGCTTATGTCTCAATGTGATGTATAGACAAGCTACTGTCTAATTTTCCGCAGAAGCCATTTTGCTGCCCTGAAACCATTGCTCGTTTTCAAATGCTTTCCTTTCCTTTCAATGTATAAGAAGAGTTTGACAATCGGTCCAATGCTGTTTTTAAGATGGCGGGAAGGAAGTTCTGTCAATGCATCAGATCCTTCTGTACTTGTTACGCTGCAATAAACCCCTCGTGCCAGAAGAAGAGATTGCCAATATGCTACAGTGGGAAGAGCTGGAGTGGCAGAAATACGCCGAAGAATGTAAAGGGATGATAGTGACCAGCTCTGGCATGGTACTGGGATGTTCTCTCTTGAAATAAAAATTTACACTAAATATTAGCTATTCCAACTATTACTGACAAGAGTATGTTTTTAATGTTATATTACCACAGAATCTATTATGGTTGAGCAATGTGTGTCTTAACAAATTTCCCCAGAGTACCCTAACCTGGATGGGGCTAGATATTTCAGTGACATCATGACATCAGCTGTGGCCCTCTTTGCCATCCCCAAGTAAGGCACAAAATATAGATAGTCCTCGATTTACAACCATTTGTTTAGTGACTTTTCAATAGCACTGAAAAAAGGGACTTATGACCCTTTTTCACACTTACAGCCATGGTCACATGATCAAAATTCGGACTCTTGGCTGCTAGCAATAATACTTGGACTAATATGCCACTTCATAGTCCTTTATAGCATTCTCTAAGTGGTTTACGGAATCAGCATATGGCCTGCAACAATCTGGGTCCTCACTCTAACGACTTTGGAAGGCTGAATCAGCCTTGAGCCAGTCAGGATCGAACTCTTGGTAGTTGGCAGAGTTCGCCTGCAATACTGCATTCTAACCACTGCACCACCACTCAGTAGTTTATGGTGGTTGCAGTGTCCCAGGGTAAGGTGGTCACCTTTCGCAACCTTCTGACAAGCAAAGTCAATGGGAAAGCTATGTCTCTTAAAAACCATGTCACTAACTTAACAGCTATAGTAATTCATTAAGAATTATGGTAAGTAAAGTCATAAAATGGGGCAAAACTCATTTGGTATTTAAAGATCTGGGAAAATTCTAGGTTATTTCCCAGAGTCATATCTAAGATTGGAATATATCAGTCAGGAATATAGAATGTGTGGCTTTGAAGATAGTTAGAACAATTAATCAGTGGAACAACCCGCCTCCAGATGTTGTAAAAGCTCCAACACTGCAAGTTTTTAAGAAGAGACTGGACAACCATTTGTCTGAAATGGTATAGGGCTTCCTGCCTGAGCAGAGGGTTGGACTAGAAGACCTCCAAGGTCCCTTCCAACTCTATTATTATTATTATTATTATTATTATTATTATTATTATTATTATTATTATTATTATTATTATTATTATTATTGAATTACAACTCCTAGCATCTCTTCCTCTCGGCTATGATCATTGGGTCTGCTGGAAGTTGTGAATTGGCAGCATCCACAAGACCAAAGTTGCAAATAGACCACATATCAAGTTTGTACCAAGGCACACTGGGGCTGAAGTAGGAGCCTTTCAGTACCACTGAGTCCTTCCCTAAAAACAAAAATATGTCTTTAGCTCAAAAGCTAGAGGAGCTATAATGGTGGCAGATGCAATCAAAGCCCAATGGGACCTGATCCAGCAGTTACTTGTCAGGGTCGAGAGCCCAGATGTCTTTTCCAGAGGTTTGCCCTTTTGTTATTATTTACAAGATGCTTTTCACTTCCATTTAGTATCCTATTACAGATAGTCATTGACTTAATTAGCAGTCACTTAGCGATTACAATTAGTTACGACTAACCCAAAAAGGGGGACTTACGACCCAGGTCGTGCCATCTTCCCCCCCTCCCCATGGTCACGTGACTAGACTTTGGGCCCTTAGCAACCCAGCTGCATATATGGATGTCTATAGCATCCCATGTCACATAAGCATATTTTACTATAGTTTTTCCCAAAATCCGGCAGTTACTTCTGGTTTTTGACAAAACCGTGAACCAAAACCATTGTTCATTATACAGCTGGCTTTTGCTTAACAACCACCACAAAAAAAGCTTTTAATTGGTTTTCCAGTTTTATGACCGTTATGGCTTATGACCGTAATGAGCAGGCTGCATTATTACCGTAACTCAAGGAGTACCTGTACACAAAATCTAACTGACATTTTCTAAGGGGTGTCAAACTGCTGGCCCATGGGCCGGATGCGTCATGCCGAAACTGTGCCCACCCCATTGGCAGCAATGGAAAAAAAGTCACGATATGTCACAACATGTCACGTGACGTTGCGAGTTTGACACCCTTGGTCTAAGGCATTAACATGCCTTTGTATTCATGTGTGTGTTAAACGTATTAGGTTTCGTTTGGTCTGTATAATATGCTGAGTGCCAATGAAACAGGCAATAGAATAAAATACAGGCAAGGGAATACAAAGTTCAGAAAGTACAGATTGTCCTTGACTTAGTGACCAAAGTTACAACGGCACTGGAAAAAGTGACTTATGACCATTTTTCACACTTATGACCATAGCAGCATCCCCATTGTCATTTGATCAAAATTCAGATGCTTGAATTTTGTATTTATGATGGCTGCAGTGTCCCAGGCTCATGTGATCCCCTTTTGCGACCTTCTGACAAGCAAAGTCAAAAAAAAGGAGCCTTGGAGCAGTGGGCTAATGCCTCCTTAAGTAACACCAGCTGCCTGCAATTAGTGCAGGTTCGCATCCCACCAGGCTCAAGGTTGACTCAGCCTTCCATCCTTCTGAGGTAGGTAAAATGAGGACCCAGATTGTTGGGGGCAATTAAGCTGACTTTGTAATAATGCCGCTTGGGGTGTGTGTGTGAAAGCCCTAATAAGCAGGCATATACATAGAATGAAGGCTACTGCTAAGCTTGTAAGCCGCCCTGAGTCTTCAGAGAAGGGCGGGATATAAATGGAATTAAAATAAAAAATAAAAAAAAGTCAGTGAGGAAGCCAGATTCACTTAACGACCGTGTTACTAACTTAACAACTGCGGTGATTCACCTAACATGTGGCAAGAAAAGTCATAAAATGGGGCAAAACTCACTTAACAATTTTCTCACTTAGCAGCATAAATTTTGGACTCAGTTGTTCTTGTATCTCGAGGACTACCTGTAAAAATAAAAAAGTAAGACAGGAAGCAATCCAAATAAGCTTTTAAAAAATGATCATCTTCCTCTGTCTTCCATGTTCCAAAATTTTCATCCATCTCCCAAAAGAAAGAAAATCATGTCATATCTACACTTCTGCCTGTTGGCTATTAATATGTATTGTGGAAAATATAAAAGAAGCCTCCGTTCTTCAGACAACAAGAGTAACTTTTGTGTATTTCAATAATGAACCTCTCCTCTTGCTACTTGTCTATAATTGACTAAAGATCATGAGGGGATTTATGGAGCCTCATTTTCTTGGTTGTATGTGTGTGTGTGTGTATCTCCATGTAACTTTTTAAAGGGTATGAGAAAAGGAAGAAAAATAGGTTTCATGTGTGCATATTTTTCTTTTCTGCCACCTTCCTTTAGTGACAATAGCAATTATTCTAATTTCTGTCAGGAACAAATAGAAGAGGGAGATTGTGTGGGTTTTCTGCTTCTTTGTTAACATGAAGACTAAATTAGGAACAGAGAGAAGAGGAAGATCTCACAGAGCATAACCTTGTAAATTTATTGAGAAGAGCATTGCATTATTTAAATAAAAATGAATCTTGAGTCTCCTTCAGGGCTAAATAGCCATCCCTTTCTTTGGTGATGTTTTAACTCTAAAGTTTAGAAAAACAGTGGCTCAAGCAAGATAATTAAACTTTTATCAGACTGAGTCCACCCTCAGACCATAGTTATATCACTCCTTTCAGCCATTATAAGCACCGATTGTATTAATTCCTAGGTGGAACAATGCACCATAAAAGCAGAATAAATAGTTAATTCTGTCAGAAATTTCTGGAAAAACAGAACAATGGTGATTCTAATTTTAATCCTCCCATAAGTTACTGTAATCAATTAATATGTGACTTAATCAACCCAAAATTAACCCCAGCCATTTTGTGCTCTAAATCTAGCAGTAGGGTGAATGGAGGTGACCATCTTGTTATCCTTCTTCATGTCTGTCTTACGTTCAGGCTGAACTTACCTAGCCGGCTCAGAATGGTTCATTGCTCAAGAACATCTATGTGGTTATGCTGTGTGTGAACGTGAGAAGAGTAACACTTCACATTTTTTCCTCTCGTAATAATATTTGGACATGTGAATAGGATGATTTGTTTGCCGAAGAGAGAGAATCCAATTAAAGTTGGAAGAGATCCTGCTAGTTTCAGACTGCTAATGTTCATGTAGAGTTGCCAGCTATTTTCAGATTAGTGTTAGTAGATATAGTCCATGAAAGCTCTTAGAAAGTTTCAATGTGATAAGTTGGTTTGTATCAGAAAGTTATGTGTATGCAAAACTCCATTGCCTGAAGAAGTATTGATGGAGGCATTATTAGTAAAATTTAAATTTTTTCTTATCTTTTCTTCCTTTTCCTGCAGAAACCCAGTTCTGTTCGTATTGATCAGTTGGATCGTGAACAATTCAACCCTGATGTGATTACTTTTCCCATTATCGTCCATTTTGGAATACGACCAGCTCAACTTAGTTACGCTGGAGATCCACAGTAAGCTGCTCCCTTATTAGTCATATGGAACTGATCAACAATGTAACTTTTTTTTTCTTTCTAAGCAGTATGTGTAAGTAGCGAAACATCCAATATTATTTTCAGGTGTCCGTATCTAAAATGCTTGGTTCCTCTTTTCATTTGTTGGGAGTGGCCAAAGGACCATTGTCTCCATGAGACATTCCAGATATTTGTGGTCAAGATTTGGTGGGATTAACTGAATGAACTTTATCGTGCAATCATCCTTTCCCCTGAATATTCCATAGCACTTTTTTTTAAAAAAGAGATTTATTTTGGTACCTTTTTTCCTTTATTGAAAAGATTCAGTTCCATTAGCAGTGGCCCAAGCCAGTTTCACTTCTGCTTCCAACTCCAAGCCGCAGGAGATGAAAAACCTGGATACTAAGCTTTCATACAGGGTAGATAATACTGGAAATGTACAGATAGTCCTCAACTTATGGCCACAATTGAGCCCGACATTTCTGTTGCTAAACAAGACAGTAGTTAAGTGAATCTTGCCTCATCTTATGACCTTTCTTGCCAGAGTTGTTAAGTGAATCACTACACTTGTTACGTTAGTAACATGTTTCTTAAGTGAATCTGGCTTCCCCATTGACTCCTTGTCAGAAGGTCGCAAAAGGGGATCACATGACCCTGGGACACTGCAATTGTCATAAATATGAACCAATTGCCAAGCATCCAAATTTTTATCATGTGAGCATGGGGATGCTGTAAAAGTCATAAGGGTAAAAAAAACCAGCCATAAGTCGCTTTTTTCAGTGCCGTTGTAGCTTTGAATGGTCCCCAAACGAACTGTTATAAGTTGAGGATTATCTTTGTACGGTTATAAAGAATTCAGGCACATAAAATAATTTCTGGACGGATCACTAACCCAAACTCGTAATGTCCCAAAATGTAACTCTCGTTCTTCTCACCTCTTTCAGATACCAAAAACTCTGGAAAAGTTATGTGAAATTACGCCACCTGCTGGCTAATAGTCCCAAAGTGAAACAAGCAGATAAACAGAAATTAGTTCAGAGAGAAGTAAGTTGTAATTTCAATTTTCTTGGTTTTCTGTGTAATGCTTGGATTGTTGGTTTGGCAGTTGCCTTTAACCCAAGCCTGTCCTGAGTCCTAGTTTATTTTCCAAGGTTATAGGCATCTTTTGAAGGGACACGGTGGCTCAGTGGATTAGGACACTGAGCTTGTCGATCAGAAGGTCGGCAGTTTGGCGGGTCGAATCCCGAGTGCCGCATAACAGAGTGAGCGCCTGTTACTCGTCCTAGTTTCTGCCAACCTACCAGTTCGAAAGCACGTAAAAATGCAAGTAGAAAAATAGGGACCACTACGGTGGGAAGGTAACAGCGTTCCGTGCACCTTTGGCATCTAGTCATGCCAGCCACATGACCACGGAGACGTCCTCAGACAAGCGCTGGCTCTTCGGCTTTGAAACGGAGATGAGCACTGACCCCTAGAGTTGGAAACGACTAGAACGCATGTGCGGGGGAACCTTTACCTTTACCTTTAGGCATCTTTAGTGTTTTAATTTATGTTATTCTGTTATTCCTTTTGTTTGGGATGGGCCCGAGCTGGAAGAATTTTGCAGCTAGAAGGTATTGTGTTCTGTATTTTGATTGGAGATGCTAAGAGACATGAGCAACAGATAGACTGTCATGAACTGGGAGGAGGGCAGCTGGCAATTTTAAGGAAGTAAACTACTGAGTGTCTGCTGGCTCTGGAGGTTCTTGGAAAGAATACTGGGTTTTGTAATTATGTAATTTAACATAATTCACTTCTGTACACAAAAGCCAGGTTTTTCAAATTGCAATAACAATAGCACTTAGACTTATATACCGCTCCATAGTGTTTTACATCCTTCTCTAAGCAATTTACAGAGTCAGCATATCTGGCTCCTCATTTTACCAACCTGGGAAGGGTGGAAGGCTGAGTCAACCTTGAGCCGGTCATAATCTAACTCCTGGCAGTGGACAGAGTTTTGCTTGCAATACTGCATTCTAACCACTTGGCTACCACAGCTCTTTTACTAACCTTATTAATTACTACTTATTAAAATTACTAATCCTTTTTCATTTAATATATGTATTTGTGATTTTTTTTGAGCTGCAGAGGGTCTCATGGATGGAAAGTGGGGATAGAGAGGAGGAAAATAAGTAAATAATAAACTACCCAAGGACTATGTATGGCTTCTGCAATGTTGGGGATCTTTTGAATCATTAGAATATTCTAAAATAATGGTAATTGTTTTCTAGGAATTTAGGAAGCTAAATCAGTGGTCCATCAACTCAGTATTGTCCAATCTGATTGATCTTAATTTTGTCCATGAGCCATACTCCTTCCAGTATATGAGTTGTTAAGAATTCTTAGGAGACGATGTAAATGCACAGTATTAAAATATACTGTATTCCTCAATTTATGACCACAGTTAGGACTGGAACTTCTGTCACTAAGCAATGCGATCATTAAGTGAATTGTGCTTTGATTTTGCGACCATTTTTCTGTGGCTGTTAGGCAGATCACCATGGTCATTAAGCAAAGCATATGGTTGTTAAGCAAACCCAGCTTTCCCCATTGATTTTGCTTGTCGGAAAAGTTGTATATTGTGACCATGTGACCCTGGGACACTGCACCTATTGTAAATACGTGCTGGTTGTCAAGACCCAGAATTTTGGTCACGCGACTGCGAGGATGCTACGATGGTAATGAGTACAAGAACCAGCCATAATTCCCTTTTTCAGCTCAGTTGTAACTTTGAATAGTGTTTATATGAACGGTTGCAAGTCGAGGCATACCTTTACTTTCAATCTTTGATTGCTCAATTCAGCAAATCACAACTAAGCCCTTGAGTTCTATCAGTAAAGAAAGGTTTGCCTTTGAACAGACAAGGGACTGTGTTGTGCAAAGACTGCTGGTAGCTCAAATCACTTAAGCAAATCATAAGACTTGTTGCTGTAGTCAGTGCTTGTGATAAGCCCAGAGCCCAGGGACATTCAAATTCCCATCCATAGTATTTACATCTTCTGAATAAGAAAAAGAGTTGCTTTAGACAAGGTAAATAGCTGTCATATATCCAATCTTAAGTTTCCTTTTAATAGCAGCGTCCTTTTATATATATATCATACATTACTTATAAAACATTGCAACCTCGCATTTCCCTTTAAAAACCAGAATGCTCTTCTATACTGCTAACGACTCCAGTTAAGAAGGATATGTATTTATGGACTCAGGCAAAACTGAGAGAGCATTCCAAGGTAGCCAGATCTAATCTTGAAATTCTGGCATCTCAGCCATATGGACAGAAAATTTTACATTAAAAGCATGGTTAGAAAATGATGGCGTTATAACTTCATGAATTTGGGAAGGGGAGGGCAAAAGAGGAGGGAGGGAAATAGAAAATGCCACATTCCTTTTTGAAAAACAATGAAACACTTGTCTCTTTTTTCTTTAATCAATATTACTGTACCTTGAAGTAGTTTTGTACTGGAGAAATAGGGAACGTGTTCACACTTTATGTTTTTTAATCACGTAGTGTAAACCTGAAGATAATGGCTCAGAAAAAAATCCCACTCTATGCACTGGCACTTCTTCCAATTAATGTTTTCAGCAGCCTTGCACAGCCAAGTGTCACATTCCAGCTGTGTTGGCCTGCATGATGTTACCAGCTTAGAGTCTTGCAAAAATCAGCTTTTGGTTTCCTCTCTTAAGTGGGAAGGTCCATGCCCTACTAATAAACCTGCCTCAATGACAGAGAAGTACTTTTTTTTTTAATACTGTAGACTATTTTCAGCTTTGCAGAAGCCTTTCATTGCTGCAGTGTAGTAGAACAAATGGAAGACAAATACTTTTTTATTAAAAAAAAAAGAAATTTCTTTCTAGGGAATAATGGACACATTATGGTTAAAATGATAGCAGATAAGAGTTTGTGGGTGATTACATTTCACTGCAAACCAAAAAGGGAGAAGGGAGTGCTGCTTTGACATTTATCACCCTGTGGTGTAAAATCTCTGTTTCTAGATTTTTATCAACTGAGCTGATGGGTTGTCTCCTGAAAAAAAAACCCCGTCTCTGCTTCATTTTTTTTGCTTCTATCATGGATGTAGTCAGGAGTCTTAAGGCAGTCACTTTAACAGAGACCTACCATAGAAAGATTTCAGCAAGATAAACAAGACAGCTAAACACTTGCTTGCCTTCATTATTCTTCATTGTGGTTTCTGGGATTTGCACGGGTGGATTAGTGCTTGCAGGAACTTCTTTATAGGCCTCTACAATAGGTAGTTCTATGGTGGGAATCCTGCCCTCCGTGGGGCTCTTTAGCATCTGCCTAAACCGAAAGTAATTCTTTTCCAAGCACAATTCTCCAAGAATCTCTTTAGCAAGATTTATTGAGAAGAATGAGATGGGTTTGCAAGAAACCCAGCAGCTGAACTATTTCCCTTCTAAAATTCAATATATCCCAAACTACATTAGAACAGATGCACCTTTCTTTTCTTCTTAACTGCCTTACTGGGGAGTTGGCAAGGTGGCGGGTATGGAGGCTGTGAGGCAAACAGGCGCTGAGGCAGCAGATACTTTTTTCAAGGCCCACGTAATATAGGAAATACTTTCTCATGTATCTTTTCCAGAATAGGGTAGGGTAGGGGAGAGGAGAGGAGAGGAGAGTAGAATAACTTTATCGTCACTTTAAATGTACACTAATCAGCACACATTAAAATGAAATTTCATTGCATTCAGCTCTCAGAGGGAAACCACCTCCAATATACACTAGATGAACATGACAAAAAGCTATGCATATACCCATATACATGCACATGTATGACACAGAGAAATAACACAGTCTAGTTCCCAGCCTGCTTATATTTTCCCAGAAGACAGTGTGCCCTTTGGATGCATCTAGTCCTGATTTTAAGGGTTTTCACCAGCCTTCCCTGATTCTGCATAATAGTATGCCGGATTTTGGCAGTAGTAAAGCCACTCCTATTTATCCTTTCTCTTAAGAGGTGCTAGAGTGGGGTTGGCCTATCCTGCCAATAGACCAAGCTCTCTGGTATGTTTTTGGAGTTGACTAATAATTCCATAAGGGACGCGGTGGCTCAGTGGGTTAGGACGCTGAGCTTGTCGATCTGAAGGTCGGCAGTTTGGCGGGTCGAATCCCGAGTGCCGCGTGACAGAGTGAGCGCCTGTTACTCGTCCCAGCTTCTGCCAACCTAGCAGTTCGAAAGCATGTAAAAATGCAAGTAGAAAAATAGGGACCACTCCGGTGGGAAGGTAACAGCGTTCCGTGCGCCTTTGGCATCTAGTCATGCCGGCCACATGACCACGGAGACGTCCTCGGACAAGCGCTGGCTCTTCGGCTTTGAAACGGAGATGAGCACCGGCCCCTAGAGTTGGAAACGACTAGTACGTATGTGCGGGGGAACCTTTACCTTTACCTTTTAATAATTCCATTGTGAGATTCCAAACAACAACACTCCCTTACCAAAACTCAGGTTTTCCATAAATTCAAGGGGATTTTGGTTCCTTTAGCAAAATACACATTCTCTTTTTCTTTCTCTAAAGGAAGCCCTCCAAAAAATCAGACAAAAGAATACCATGCGGCGGGAAGTGACTGTTGAGCTGAGCAGCCAAGGATTCTGGAAGACGGGAATTCGTTCTGACGTCTGTCAAGTGAGTTACGTTCACCCCCCAAGGGGATGGTGAAAGTCTGTTTTAACTAAGGCTCTTTCAAACCTGTGGAATGCAAATAAGAAGGAGCGTGCCCCCACCCAAAATTGTCAAAATTCAACAAATCTGCTATTGCGGACCTAATCCTGGAGACCCCCATTATCTCTTACATTTGTTTGCTAAGGTAAACAGAAGATTGGGTACAGGGTACTCATCATGCTGTTTTCCTTTCAGAATAGTCCTAGAGAAAATCTATCTATCTCGTTTCTTATAGACCCTTGTGTTGTGTTGTGACTAATTTGATTGCACATAATCAATCAAACTTATGCAAACTGCAGAAAAGTGCAGATATAAGGCCGTATGCTCATTTATGGACCAGTCTACAGCAGACGGTAGAAAGAAAAAAAAATGTATAGTGTGCACAAGTGCACAAGTGGAATTCTCAACAAGACGGATTCTCTCAATCCTGCTTAACTATCTTCTTATTTTCTTATTCTTGGTTGTCTTGAAACTGAAATGTACAAAGTGGAATTGATATCAGTGACGTTATCCCTCCACCCACCCCCCGATGTTTTCCTTTTTATATGTAGCTTTTGTTTTTTGAGGAATAAATGTTCTAGTGGAAAATCCACGTCAAACATCATCTTTCTTTTAGCACTGACAAACAACATTGTTCATGGCCTTGAAAGGCTTTGCAGTTTATCCACTGAAATGTTCTTCTTTTTATTGTGAAGGACAGCAACGTATCAAATGGCAATGGATCTACTCTGCTGCAGAATCGATTGTTTTTGAGAGAAAACTACATAAAATATATCCATATTGTACATTCATATATTCCCCCAAGACATCAAAAAAGACAGTGTATCTTTAAATGTGTATCCATATCGATATCTACAGTCATGTCTGAAATTTTTGGCACCCCAGAAATTTTTCCAGAAAATCAAGTATTTCTCACAGAAAAGTATTGCAGGAACACATGCTTTGCTGTACACAGGTTTATTCCCTTTGTGTGTATTGGAACACAACAAAAAAGGGAGGAAAAAAAGCAAATTAGACATAATGTCAAACAAAACTCCAAAAATGGGCATTATTGGCACCCTTTCAAAATTTTGGGTAAACAAGATTGTTTCAAGCATGCGATGCTCCTTTAAACTCACCTGGGGCAAGTAACAGGTGTGGGCAATGTTATATATTCAGTGTTATATGTTAGTATTATTTGTTAAACTTGACAGCCAGCTGGGCATCAGCTGAGCCTCACCCAGCAACAGTATCCTATTGGTCCGGCCGTTTTGGCGGGATCCTTGAAGTATGTGGATTGGCCAGCGGCTAGCCGGCAACTGTATATAAAGAGCCGAGCTGTGGAGAGTTCCTTGTTCCAACCACAATAAATCTGAGTTCTAACGCGGCGTCCTGTCATCTGTGTCTGACGGTCTACCCACAATACACAACAGTGGCGACGAAGGTGGGATACTGCTTGAGCTGAAGCACTAGCTGAGTCACAAGTGCTGAAGCGCGGACTACGGGAAAGGAGGGAAGAGTGAACTCTCCCGATTAAATTCCTTCCCATCAAGCAGTGACCAGACCAGAACAGAAAGACCCAAATTGGACACGTGCGCGAATTTGACGTCCGCCACCCGGGACAATGGGAGTCCCACCTGGGACAAGTCGAGGGGTATCTCTTCGTGAATAAAATCATGGAAGATAGGGCGAAAGCAGCAGTGTTGCTATGCATCAGCGGGCCAGCCGTGTACGACATGGCTGTCGGGTTAAGCATCCCAGATCCAGTCACGGCACTGCCCTACGCTGACCTCGTCGGCAAGTTGACCCAGCATTTCATGCCAAAGAAATCCAAAATCTACTGGCGACTCAGATTCATCCAGAGGAACCAGCTTCCCGGAGAATCAGCAATGGACTTCGTAGCCGCTGTGCGTCAAGCCGCCCGAATGTGCAGTTTCCCCGACCTCGAAGATCGGATTCGGGAAAGAATTGTGTTCGGTCTGAGCGACGATCACCTCCAGCAAAAGATAATCGCAAAACCCACCCTGAGCCTGTCAGAAGTCGTTAATGAAATTATGGCTCATGCGGCTCCGGAGCCGCGGGATGCCGACCCGTGCCCTAGGGTTTTAAGATGGTCTGTATTCCTGTCTGCCTATTCGTATGACTTAAAATATAAACCTGGTAAGGACATGGGGCACGCAGACACATTGAGCAGACTCCCCCTGTGAATTATTGAGCCAGATCCAGCCCCGGCCTGTAATGTCATTGCCATCCAGGATCTTCCTGACTCCCCCCTGCAAGCTAAAGATATAGCAAACAGCATAGCAACTGATAAAATCCTAAGCAGGGTAGCAACATGGGCAGCCTCGGGATGGCTAGTGCAGTGCCCAGGGAAGGATTTCCAACCATATTTTACCAGGAGGAACGAATTATCGTCACATAAAGGGTGTTTCTTATGGGGAAATAGGGTCATAGTCCCAGACAAACTGAGGGTTAAAGTTCTAGGGGCATTACACAAGGGACACCCCGGTGTTGTCAGGATGAAGGCCCTAGCCCGCAGCTACGTGTGGTGGCCAGGCCTCAACAAGGAAATAGAAGGGCAGGTTGCAGGGTGTTATCAGTGCCAAAAAACCAGACCCGAACAACCTCATTCCACTGTGCACAAATGGGAACCAACACAAGTACCATGGTCAAGAATCCACATTGACTATGCAGGCCCTTTCCAAGGTCACCTTTTCCTCGTTGTAGTGGACAGTCATTCTAAATGGTTGGAGGTAGTGCCAGTGTCTAGCATGACCACGTCAAAAACTGTACAGGTGCTTAGGGGGCTCTTTGCAACTCATGGCTTGCCTGATGTCATTGTGTCAGACAACGGCCCACAATTTAAATCTGCTGATTTTCAGGCTTTCATCAAGGCCAACTTGATTAGGCATATCACATCCGCCCCTTTCCACCTTGCTGAACGAATGGTAAGATCAACAAAAGACGCCCTGAAGCGAATTGTCATTGGAGACTGGCACCAAAGACTGGCACAATTCCTACTAAGCCAACATACCACTCCGTCCACAACCACCGGTAAAAGCCCGGCTGAACTTCATTGGGGCCGACGCCTCATGACTAAACTGGACAGATTGCACCCTGACTGAGTGGCAGCAGAAGGAGTGCAACACTGGACTGTGATGGGGCTAGCAGTTGGGGACAATGTGTGGGCAAAGAATTACTCCGGTGGGGATTTCTGGGTGCAAGGGGTGGTGATTGATAAAACAGGGCCATTGTCATACCTTATTGAGGGGGAAGGGGGCCGTCAGGTGAGGAGGCATTTAGATCAGCTGAGGAAGCGGGCCCCAGAAAATCAACATAGGGAAGTAACTAGCGACAGGGGGCAAACCTGTGGCCATGGAGTCACAATAACACCTGAAAGGCCCCCCATTGTGAATCTACCAAGCATGAAAAGGCCAGGGCCCCTTGTGGAAGCACAGGACCAGGGGAACCAGCTGGGGGACTCCATGCCCGGACAAGGAAATGAACGGGAAGAACATAGCCGGTCCCCTGACAGGGTGGAGTTGCCACTAAGACGTTCCAGCAGAACGCGCAAGCCTCCAGCATATCTTCAAGACTTCGTGAGGTCATAGGTCACCAGCAATGGCAAGCCTGGTGCCAGGTCAATTATGATTGTTCTTCGTTGGGGGGGAAGGGGTGTTATATATTCAGTGTTATATGTTAGTATTATTTGTTAAACTTGACAGCCAGCTGGGCATCAGCTGAGCCTCACCCAGCAACAGTATCCTATTGGTCCGGCCGTTTTGGCGGGATCCTTGAAGTATGTGGATTGGCCGGCGGCTAGCCGGCAACTGTATATAAAGAGCCGAGCTGTGGAGAGTTCCTTGTTCCAACCACAATAAATCTGAGTTCTAACGCGGCGTCCTGTCATCTGTGTCTGTCATCTGTGTCTACCCACAATACACAACAGGCAATATAAAAATCACACCTGAAAGCAGATAAAAAGGAGAGAGGTTCACTTAGTCTTTGCATTGTGTGTCTGTGCGTGCCACGCTAAGCATGGACAACAGAAAGAGGAGAAGAGAACTGTCTGAGGACTTGAGAACCAAAATTGTGGACAAATATCAACAATCTTGGTGGAACAGTGGGCTAATGCCTCCTTAAGTAACACCAGCTGCCTGCAATTAGTGCAGGTTCGCATCCCACCAGGCTCAAGGTTGACTCAGCCTTCCATCCTTCTGAGGTAGGTAAAATGAGGACCCAGATTGTTGGGGGCAATTAAGCTGACTTTGTAATAATGCCGCTTGGGGTGTGTGTGTGAAAGCCCTAATAAGCAGGCATATACATAGAATGAAGGCTACTGCTAAGCTTGTAAGCCGCCCTGAGTCTTCGGAGAAGGGCGGGATATAAATGGAATTAAAATAAAATAAATAAATAAATAAATAAATAAATAAATCTCAAGGTTACAAGTCCATCTCCAGAGATCTAGATTTGCCTTTGTTCACAGTGCGCAACATTATCAAGAAGTTTGCAACCCATGGCACTGTAGCTAATCTCCCTGGTCGTGGACAGAAGAGAAAAATTGATGAAAGTTTGCAACACAGGATAGTCCGGATGGTGGATAAGCAGCCCCAAACAAGTTCCAAAGGAATGCAAGCTGTCCTGCAGGCTCAGGGAGCATCAGTGTCAGTGCGAACTATCCGTCGACATTTAAATGAAATGAAACGCTATGGCAGGAGACCTAGGAGGACCCCACTGCTGACACAGAGACATAAAAAAGCAAGCTTACAGTTTGCCAAAATGTACTTGAGTAAGCCAAAATCCTTCTGGGAAAACGTCTTGTGGACAGATGAGACCAAGTTAGAGCTCTTTGGTAAAGCACATCATTCTACTGTTTACTGAAAACGAAATGAGGCCTACAAAGAAAAGAACACAGTACCTACAGTGAAATGTGGTGGAGGTTCAATGATGTTTTGGGGTTGTTTTGCTGCCTCTGGCACTGGGTGCCTTGAATGTGTGCTAGGCATCATGAAATCTGAGGATTACCAAAGGATTTTGGGTTGCACTGTAGAGCCCAGTGTCAGAAAGCTGGGTTTGCATCCGAGATCTTGGGTCTTCCAGCAGGACAATGACCCCAAACATATGTCAAAAAGCACCCAGAAATGGATGGCAAGAAAGCGCTGGAGAGTTCTGAAGTGGCCAGCAATGAGTCCAGATCTGAATCCCATTGAACACCTGTGGAGAGATCTTAAAATTGCTGTTGGGAAAAGGTGCCCTTCCAATAAGAGAGACCTGGAGCAGTTTGCAAAGGAAGAGTGGTCCAGAATTCCGGGTGAGAGGTGTAAGAAGCTTATTGATGGTTATAGGAAGCGACTGATTTCAGTTATTTTTTCCAAAGGGTGCACAACCAAATATTAAGTTAAGGGTGCCAATAATTTTGTCCGGCCCATTTTTGGAGTTTTGTTTGACATTATGTCCAAATTGCTTTTTTTCCTCCCCTTTTTTGTTGTGTTCCAATACACACAAAGGGTATAAACCTGTGTATAGCAAAACATGTGTTCCTGCAATACTTTTCTGTGAGAAATACTTGATTTTCTGGAAAAATTTCTGGGGTGCCAACAATTTCAGCCATGACTGTATGTTGCTTCCTACCAAATTAAAAAGTGATCGGATGGAATTAAATGTGTATCCAGACTGTGAGCACAAGCACGTTACAGAGTAGTTGAAAGTTATTGGTGTAGTGTTTTTCTTTCTTGCCCGGTGGAATAGATTGGTTCAGGATTAGAGTTTCAATTTAATAAATTTGAAGTGTTCCTGTATTCAACATGCTGCTAACAAAATACCTGGGGCATGGTCCCTGGACATGATGGTTGTAGAGTTTTCACAGAGAGGATTTCAATAAATAACATACTGCCTTACCTACCTGCCTTGCATGGACAGATGGCAAAACAAGGCAAGTGAAGAGTTTAAGGGTTTAGACATATTTCCTGTATCTCAAAAGCTCTTCTTTTCCCACCTTGCTAGTTTTCTCGAGAACTTTCATGGAGAGGCAGTGAAGAGATCAACCCTGTGCAACAACGGATTGCTCCTTGTAAATGAGTAATCCCTGGTGTTATCCAAACTCCCAACTTGCCATGGGTTCTAGATTCCATGTTTGAATGATGAAGGTCTTGACCATCTTCTGTTTAATATCCTTTGAAAACTTGCTATCACTTCCTCTTCTTCTCTCCACAAAGCTAAACCTTCTCAGTTCCTTTTATCTCTCTTCATAAGAGAGATAACCTTCTAATCATCTTTGTTGTTATCTTTTCATATTCCAGTTTGTCTGAATGCTTTTTAAAGCAGAGTGCCAAGAATTCGACACAGTATTCAATAAGGGGGTCTCACTAATACAGAATAATCCTTCCCTTGACTTGGAAGCCCTACTTCTATTAATTATCCAAAACGTTATTTGCTATGATTGAGTATGTCTATATTTATAAAAGGGACGCGGTGGCTCAGTGGGTTAGGACACTGAGCTTGTCGACCAGATGGTCAGCAATTTGGCGGGTCGAATCCCGAGTGCCGCGTAACAGAGTGAGCGTGTTACTTGTCCCAGCTTCTGCCAACCTAGCAGTTCTAAAGCACGTAAAAATGCAAGTAGAAAAATAGGTACCACTACGGTGGGAAGGTAACAGCGTTCCGTGCGCCTTTGGCGTCTAGTCATGCCGGCCACATGACCACGGAGACGTCCTCGGACAAGTGCTGGCTCTTTGGCTTTGAAACGGAGATGAGCACCGGCCCCTAGAGTCGGAAACGACTAGCACGCATGTGCGGGGGAACCTTTACCTTTTATATATTTATAAAAGACATTTAGTTAACAGTAAGTAATGTTCTGTTTCCTCCTTTCCTAAACCTGTGTACCTATCAGTTCTGGTTTCCATAACTTGAGCCCTTAGATCAATATACAGAAGCTCTAGAGTTCCACTCATGTGTCTGTTATCTCGATTAAATCATGGATGTATTGTATGATTGAGATAAATCGTATACTTCATCATTTTTATCTTCTGTAAATGTGGGAGAGAGTGAATTAGAAATAACATATTGTTGGACTACTCTGAGAATTAATTGTTACATTTTGAATTTAAATTAAGCAGATAAGGAGGTAAGCAATGAACTCTCATATCGAAGATTGATCTGTACCCGCTCATTTACTAGATAATCTAAAAACCTAATTCTCCCTGCTTTATTGCACACGTATCCCTTCTGCAGTATGGGTATAATACACTGCTCTCTTTCAAAGCCTTTGTAAAAATTATGGAAGTGCTTATAATATCTGCAATGTATATTAGCAATGCAAAGTATTGACTAAAAGCAGTGTTTAAGGATCTTGTTGCCTTCAAGGATTTTCTAGCATGAATTGTGATGATTCTTTCTCTAGCATGCCATGATGCTTCCTGTCTTAACACACCACATCCGTTACCATCAGTGTCTGATGCATTTGGACAGACTAATAGGCTACACTTTTAAAGACCGGTGTTTATTGCAGGTGAGCTCATGTTGACAATCATATACTTCAGTATCATGACTGTACTAAGTTGGAATTAAATAAAGGGAGCAGGAAAGAGATTTATTGGTATCTTCCTATTGATATTTAAATCCATTGGCCCAAACATGAGTGCCTTCCAAATGTGTGGCCTTCAATTCCAGGATCCTTCTCCAAAATCCAATTTATTTAGGAAGACTGCTGTAGATAACGGAGCCCAGGTCCTAAGACACTAACCTGGAGACAGGAACTAAGAGAGGTAGTTGGAACACGAGAGATCTAACTGGGCTCTGAACATTGAACAATGGCTGATTAGATGGAAAAAAATTGGAATACGAATGTAGAATATAGGACCGCAACCTATTTTTTAAAAAGTTTACAATTGTAAATATTTTTTTTATATTGAAAACAATATAAGGCCGTGTGATTGCAAAGGATTTTTTTAGCAACGTTATCCGAAGATGTCAGAATCTCATAAAACCTGTCATTCCCTGACAAGATTGGCTGTGGGGGATGTTCTTGTTCAGAAAATGTTGCTGACCCTTGGAATAAGAAATAAGGGTGAAGAAGAAAGCTATGGAAAAACAGGATGTGGACCTAGATGGAAACAGAAGTTTGGAATGGAGTCAAAGATGGCTTCCTATAGGTGATCTCACATCTGTATTTGGTAATGAATATATGGGCAGTCCATTAACTCTGGTCTCAGTTATTACTTAGGATACGGTTGCAATTCCTCATGACAGAATAGGTTTGAAATATTAAGAGATCTTTTTGAACTTGACATAAACAGTTAGTCAAAGTCATGGCCATCTTTAGCTGATGTTCTAGTTATCACCCTGCCTAGATAGGATCTTCTGCTACTCTTGCCTTGATCACCAATGGCTGGACTACTGCAAGTTACGCTATGGGATGCCTTTGGAAGAGAACTCAGAAGCTGCAACTTGTTCAGAAAGTTGCAGCCACACTGCAGTCCTGCCGCTTAGAATAACACTATTTTGAGGCCACAGGACTGGCTGCTAGTCCTGTTCGAGGGCCAATTCTAAACGGTTATCTCCTAAAAGCTCTCTGTATGACGTACTATCAGACCCTGCATTGTGGAGTGCGTCTCTGCTAAGCTACTCCGAATATCTTGAGAAAACCTACTGAAGATGTCCCCACCAAGCAGGAAAGATGAGGGTTAGATGACAGGGCTTGTCTGAAGAAAAGCCTCCATGCTTTGGAATGTACTTTCCCCAGAAATATGTCTGCCCCCCCTCCTTTCGTTTTCTAAGGCAATTAAAATGAAACTTTTCCATCGTGCTTTTGGTCAGTATTGATAGTGAGTCTGCAAAGAGATTATTACTTTAATTATTACCTCACTTTACCTTAAAAAAAATTTCTTCATCATCTACAGCAGGCATGTCAAACTGCCGGCTTGCGGGCCGGATGCCTCACGACGAAACCGCGCCCTCCCCATTGCCGGCAATGGGGAAAAAGTCACGATACGTTGCGCGGCGTCACGTGACGTTGCGAGTTTGACATGCCCGATCTACAGACATAACTGACCACAGTGCTTTACAAATACAAATATTGCAAAATTAACAAAGAAGTACATAAATATCCTGGTGACGATGAAACATAATGTAACAGACAAAACCTAAGAGGCTTTTAGGCTGAATACCTAAACTTAAGCCCAGGTATCTGAAAGTAAGCTTACTGGTCACAGTGGGATTTTCTTCTGAATTGTCAGTATTTCGCAGATGCTATCATGCCTGAACTCTTTACAAAAATAAATACAGAGCTAGATTCAACAATTAGATTCTCACAGCAGAATTATATGATAGTTATACATGTAATGTTATAGTATTATTTGCATGTAATATTATATCAAATAATGAGGGTTTGTTAAACCGGAAGAGAGAAATGTGCTTTTAATACCTATGTATCACTAGCTTTCTTTTGTCAGAAGTGGAGGTGGGGGGGGCGATAAGAATTTCTTTCAGCTAGCTCAGGGGTCGGCAACCTCGGCTCTTTTATGACTCGTTGACTTCAACTCCCAGAATTCATGAACCAGCATAGCTGGCTCAGGAATTCTGGGAGTTGAAGTCCACGAGTCATAAAAGAGCTGAGGTTGCCGACCCCTGACCTAGCTAGATAAAACATTTCCAACAACCATATATGAAAACCATATATGACTCATTCCTGACATTGCTCTGGGATTTCACTGAACATTTGAACTTGAATGGACATTGTTCATTGTGTTTCAGTTTGATTTTGGGATTCTGCTTTTTAGCTTGCCATGACTCACCCAAGCCATCACTTGAACTTTGGAATGAATCCAGACCATGCCAGAAATTCTTTATCAAATTGTGGGATTCGTCAACCCAAATATGGAGATAGAAAAGTTCACCATATGCATATGAGGAAGAAAGGTTCGTTTGATTGTCTTTCCTGTTGCCATTTCTTCCTTTGATATGGGCATATTGAAGTTGCTTCCAACAGTTCTTCATTTGAACCTTCTAAAAAGCAAGTTGGAGAAGCAGAACCTTTAATGTTTCTTCATAAATATCCTCCCTGTAATTATCAGACTACAGTGTTACCTTGGTACTCAACTGCTTTGAAACTCATCAAATTTGGTACTCAATGCATTTTGACATGAAAAGTTTGTCCTGGTACTCATCATTTGTTTGGTACTCAACGCACAAGCTAGAACATTGATGTTAGCTGCTTTGTGACTCATTCCTTAGAGGAAAAAATTGTTTGATACTCTTCATTTTTGGTACTGATTATACCTCCCAGAACCAATTAACAATGAGTATCGAGGTACCACTGTATATTAGACCAGAGGAAATTATCTTACCAGACTGAAAGGAAGCTATACAATATTGAGCAGGAGATTATGAATACCTCTTTAAATGTGATGCTGTATTTTACAGGTATAAACACTTTGATCAATATTATGTCACGTCTTGGTCAAGATGATCCAACTCCTTCCAGGTATGTATATAAATGTTTTTTCCCTCTCACTGGGCATATGAAGGATGCATTACAAGTGCATGGCAGTGGTATTCACATTATATTATGCCTGCATTAATTCTTCGATGGAACAAGTATTCAGAATTAGTAGGAACTAGTAGGAGCATGGTGCATTTACTTTGAGAGGTTTGTGTTGTAAAATGCTGGAGAAGATACAAATTAACAAATTCAGAAGAACAAACTGGTTCCATACAAATTAGAATTTGCAATTTAGGAGTCAGCTTAAGTAAAATCTACCAAGAGCTAACCTGCGGCTTATTTCTTGACTGTTTTTTTTTAATTATCGATAATTGATCCTATCAGGCAGAAGCTATTCATAACTTCACTATTTTCATTGTCAGTTCTAATATTTTGTATTGTTTCAAATATTAAAAGTATATCGAAATTTCTGGCCAGTCCTGAAGCCCAACTATCATTTAATAAACAATGCCATACGCTCAGCTACCAAGAAATTATTATTTATTATTTATTAAATTTGTATACCGCCCTTCTCCCGAGGGACTCAGGGCGGTGAACAGGGCACATATAAATAGAAAATACAAAAATTAAAAAAGAATTAAATAATCGCCCAGATAAAACAATAACAATATAAAAACCTATTAAAAACCCTAACATCCCCCATCAGTTACTGATTTCAGTTATTTTTTCCAAAGGGTGTGCAACCAAATATTAAGTTAAGGGTGCCAATAATTTTGTCCAGCCCATTTTTGGAGTTTTGTTTGACATTATGTGCAACTTGCCTTTCTCCTCCCTTTTTTTGCCGTGTTCCAATACACACAAAGGGAACAAACCTGTGTACAGCAAAACATGTGTTCCTGCAATACCTCTCCGAGAGAAACACTTGATTCTCTGGAAAAATTTCTGGGGTGCCAACAATTTCGAGCATGACTGTATATACCGCTTAACAGTGCTTTACAGCCCTCTCTAAGCGTTTACAGAGTCAGCATATTCCCCACCCCCATCCCCAACAATCTGGTCCTCATTTTACCGACCTCGGAGGGATGGAAGGCTGAGTCAACCTTGAGCCAATGGGGCTCGAACTGCCAAACTGCAGTACTGCATTCTAACCACTGCGCCACTGGGAGTCTAATGTCCTATTATACAGCCTTTCTCACTCCTAATGGCCTGTGATGCTGGACTGAGTCATCTAACCAGGCAGGGCTACAGAGTATGTGACATTTACAGCTGGTGGGAGTAAGGAGAAAGAATCTCCTTGGAGGGTCAACTCTAGTTGGAGTACACAGTCCTGAAAATGCCAAACCACATGTAGCTTTATAAGTCAAAATTAGCCCTTTGAATTGCAACTAGAAATCTCTTGGTAACCAATTGGAGACAGACAGCATAGGTGTAATATTCTCACCATTTTGGCCTTCTGGAAGGCTATCAAAATCTGTTCCAAAAATGCTTCTTCATGAGGCAACTGGACTTCCTTGTTTTTCTTTGAAGTCATTTTGCTTCTCATCCAAGAAGCTTCTTCAGCTCTAACTGGATAGTGGGGGAATGGAAGGATTTAGATTCCTTGTGGACAGCTGGTCATTTGCATTCTTTTAGAGAGTCGTTGATGCCACCTGGAGGCTTATCTGTGTCAGGGTCACCTGAGTACTGCAAATGGGTGTGGAGCCTTTTTGGAACTGTTGAAAGGACAGTGTTATAGACTGAAGATAGATGGTGTTGTATCCCTCCCCCTCTCTTGAGAGAGGGCTTTTCAGTTTTGACATAGATGGCCTCTTTGCCCCCTCTTTCAAACCAGCGGTCCTCTCTGTCCATAATGTGGACTTTGCTGTGTTTGAAAGAGTGGCCTTTGTCTTCAAAGAAAAACAAAGTCTGGTTGCCACGTGAAAAAGCATCTTTGGGATAACTATGACCTGGATGACTGAGAATCTCCATAAGACATGTATAAAAACCTGGTTTTGCTGTTTGGTGCGGGGCCCGGAGGTGGGCGTTCAGCACTGGAGGTGGCTGACAGGGTAAGAAGACGTCATCCCCATCCTGTCCGTCTCTTGGCTCTGGTTTCAGTAGAGTTTTAAGATCATAATCTGTGTGGTTTTAATGTTTAAATATTTAAATTATTATTATTTTTTTATTAAAGAGTTTTACAAAAAAAGATTTTAGAATACATCCCCAAAACCCACCCACCCCAAACCACCCCCTTCCCCCCCACTTCCCAGAGCTAAATACAGGGTTATAGTTATAATAATCATATTCTAAGTAAAAATTATCCATAATATAAAATTAACCAAATTCATAATGTGCTTTAACTCCCCTTTAACATAGATACATACAAAGTACTAACACTAGAATTAATAACAATATCCCTCTAAAATCTACTCATAAGCTAAATGGAACTTTTTAGTCCCATATTTATTCTGAATATTTAAATTATTTTTCACCTATTTTATAAAACTTATAAGCTTATAGGGGAGGTGGATGGCATAATAAATATGCAAATAAATGAATAAATGAATGAATGAATGAATAAATAAATATTAGCAATTAGCGCCAGTCAATACGTGGAACACTGCTTTTAGTCAATTGTGGTTTTGAGATGGACTTCAAAGGTGTTCCGTGTTCGTTGTCAAACTATATGGGGATAAGGGCATCAGTCAGCCTAGCCAGATTGTCCCGTTCTACAGTGATGCTCCTGGAGCTTCTTTTCTTTTGGCTTATGCCTTATGGCAGGGGTGTCAAACTCAATTTCATTGAGGGCCGCATCAGGATTGCGGTTGACCTCAGGGGGGTGGGTGGGTGTGGCCTGGGTGGGTGTGGCTAGAGTGCGAATGGCCTACTGGGTGGGCGTGGCCAGCTCTACATCTTTCGCATCAAGGGTGCCTATGGGGGCCTGGGCAGGAGTGGGACAGACCTGAGGGTCTCTGGCAGAAGGAGGGTCTCTGGGCCAGGGCCAAGGCAGTGGGGGCCGTTCCCTCACTGTTTCCAGGATGGCTTTGCGGGCCACATGAAACCACTTCGCGGGCCGGATCTGGCCCTCGGGCCTTGTGTTTGACATGTCTGCCTTATGGGGAGAAACAGGGCCTAGAGAATATTCCATTGCTGATATATTCCATGGGAAATTTCTATTTCAGGCAAGCCTGACAATTTCCAAGTTGTATGAAGTTTTCTTTTTATTCCAAATAATTAAGATAGTAAAGTACATTGCAATTTCATATTATTTTCTTATTGGCTATTTTTTCTAATGTTCTGATAATGATATTTTTCTCCAGGTCAGTTTTTACTTTCTTTAAATTCCATTAGTTTTCTTCATATGCTCAAACTTCATAAAGTAGAATAGATTTCTCATAAAATAATATAGCTCAAATAATTGTGCAGACAAATCATACTCATATAGCATAGGAACATTTTTCAGAATTGTTTGCAATTCAAAATTTAATGGGATCCCTGGCTTTCAGTTTGTGTGGAGAGCTGAATTTTATAGATTCTTTATCATTCATAGGCTTTATCTGATAACACTGTGTAATACATACTGCAGTTGAAAAATTTTGATGCTGTTTGTTCCTAGTAAAATAGAGGACAACTAAGGCCTTTTTCTCCATAGAAAATTATAGTATAGTTAAATCAAATCTTTACACCCTCCACTCATTTTAATTAAATTCAGTCTCTTCTTAATTACTTTTAATCTCTCTCTATGTCTGTGTGTGTGTGTGTGTGTGTGTGTGTGTGTGAGAGAGAGAGAGAGAGAGAGAGAGAGAGCGATGGTATTTTTAATATGCACGTGAGATGTATTCCATAAACAGGCGTCCCATCCAAATCTTAATTTATGGCCCTGCCTGTGCTTAAACTGAAATTTAAGCCTGAATCCTAAAGATTACATATGGCCTGCAAATTATTAATACTGTTATTGCTAATCATGGGGCAGACTAAGGACCTGTGCAATCTTTTGAAATCCTGTCTCAGATTTTTTTAAAAAATCTGTTTGTTAGATACAGTGCCATACATTGAGTCCAAATAGTGATCCATTTAGACTTGTTTCATTGACAATATCTGGCAGTAGGTTTGGGGACAGACTTTTGCTTGAAAAACTCTGTGCTATGGTCCTTCGTTTATATCTTCTCTGTCTTGAATGCCAGCAGGAGCGATCATCGTCTTTCTTGCAGAACGATGATGCCAGAAGCTCTAGACTGAATTTTGGTTTATTTATTTTTCATATGCCTCTCCTGAGTTTCACATGTTATTTTTCATATGTCCATCTTGGCTCTACATGTTTCGGCTGGTTTTGCTAGTTAATTGTAGGTGCCAGAAGCTACTCACCTGCTACCCCCAAGGAATCTTATAGTGAAGTAGCAGAAAGCTGGATCTACAGTATATGTGTTCATTACGCTCTCTACCCTCAAATCATGATGCTACTTCTGGAACCTGGTGGAAGAAATAATCCTAATTAGCCACATCAGAAGTTTATTTTTTTTAAAAAAAATTATTGCTTTTATAAAAACATATATTAAAACAAAAAATACATATAAAAAACAAAACATAACATAAACAATACAATCAACAAAAATACAAAAAGAATACTTAACTTCCATTATTCTTAATCTTTCTAATCATTTTCAGGTGACTTCCTCAAGTCCCCACTATCTGCGTTTCATCGTAGATCATCATTAGCAATTTCTATTTCATAATTCTAAATCATAGTTAATATCTATCCATATTTAATTTCTTATCATTTAACAATCATTCTTTCATATTATCCTTAATACTAAACATTAAACTCTAAAACTGCTACCTATAAGCACTTCCAAGTCCATTTCAAATTAATTAATATGACAATATTTCTTCAAATAGTCCTTAAATTTCTTCCAATCTTCTTCCACCGACTCTTCTCCCTGGTCACAGATTCTCCCGGTCAGCTCGGCGAGTTCCATATAGTCCATCATTTTCATCTGCCATTCTTCCACAGTTGGTATTTCTTGTGTCTTCCAATTCTTGGCTATCAAAATTCTCGCCGCTGTTGTGTTATACAGAAAGAGAGTAACATCTTTTTTTGGGAATTTCTTTTCCGACTATACCCAATAAGAAGGCTTCTGGTTTCTTAATAAATGTGTTTTTCAACACTTTCTTTAATTCATTATAGATCTTTTCCCAGAAGTCTTTTACTATGGGGCAAGTCCACCACATGTGGTAAAAGGTTCCTTCTACAGCTTTACATTTCCAGCATTTATTATCATGTGAATGATAAATTTTTGCAAGTTTAACCAGTGTTACATACCACCTATACATCATCTTCATCATATTTTCTTTCAAAACATTACATGCTGTAAACTTAATACCCTTTTTCCGCACATCCTCTCCCAGTCCTCCATCATAATGTTGTGCCCCACATCATTAGCCCAATCGATCATCACTGATTTCACTTGTTCATCTTCCGTGTGCCACTCCAGCAATAAATTATACATCTTGGAAATATTTTTTTGATTTTGAATCTAACTATAACGTTTCCAATTTGGATTTCTCTATTTGAAAACCTCTTTTTTATCCATTTGATACACTTCATTCATTTGGTAATATTGAAACCAATCATCAACATTATCTTTCCTCTGCTCATATGTTTCACATCAGAAGTTTAAAAAGGAATTGACCATAAGGTGTTTTTTTCCCCCTCTCCCCTGATTACCATAATTGAATTTCTGATCACCAATGGCAGTCTTTTTTTGGGGGGGAGGGGGTGGAGGGATGACTCCCAGTCCTGCTGTCATTGTTTTGCTTTCCTGCACAATAATCTTTAGAAGCCTATGGATCTCTTTGGCTGCAGGTCTGACTGTTTCCTCCTTGTTCAAAAGGCCGGGACACGTCTAAAAACTGCAAGCCACCTATACAGAAATGTAGGAGGCTTCCTTCTACCCTTTCAGGTGGTTGGGTCCATCTATGTCAAGACTGCGTTTTCTACATGGCTCAGCAACTATTTCCGAAGTTTCAGGCAGTAGTTCTTTTCTGGAGAGAAATGCTAAGGATTGACTGTAACATTTTGCACGCGAAGCCTGTAGTCCGCTCGTAAGCTGTAATCCTGCTTGTATGCAAGAGAATAAAAACGCTAAAGAAGAAGGGTCAGGCTCACTATTATAGCTGTTTCAAGAAATAGCGCGCTCCCAGTGAGGTGCTTTTCTCTTTTTTTGTGTGTGCATGGCACCAAGAGTCTATAGATGGCCTAGGGGGAGGTATTTCTTTTAAATCATTGACAGGCATAACAGCAGATGGAAGAGTCCCTCTCAGCAGGCTTTTGCACATCATTATCCTCCCTTTTACTAATCAGTCAACACAAAATTATAATCTGCCTTATTACCTTTTCAGGCCGCCTGTGGCTTTTGTGTGGCGGAGGAGAAGCCCAGAAATTCACTGTTGTGCATTGGGAATTCAGCGTTCTGAAAGAAAAACTGCGGGAGGCTAACTTTCTCTGCTTATTGCCCAAAGAAGGGATGGATGGCTGTTTTCCATCAGCAGCGTCACTCTTAATCATCTTTGCATTTCTTTGCAGGATTAACCACAACGAACGCTTGGAATTTTTGGGAGATGCTGTGGTTGAGTTTTTAACAAGGTAAGTGTTTGTGTTCAGGTGAGACACTTGGATCCACCATGCAATAAAATCAATCCCTATTCTCATCTCTTTAATCCCATTTAGTCACCGAGAACAGATAAGCAGCCCTCAAAAGATGCTGTACAGCAGCAATTCTATCCTACCTTTTTTGTTGGTTATGGAGACTTGGAATATAACTAACATTAGAGGGGAAAATGTGGTCCAGCTCTGTTTTAAACTTATAAAATGCATCTCTGGCCAGTGATTTCTGGTATGATTTCATCATTGTTAACAAGGAAACTTGCCCACCTCCAAGTCTGTATCGTTTTCAAAATTATGCGGTATTTCTGATGTACCAAGCATTTAACTATACATATGCCTTTTGACGTATTTTGAGTTGAGTTTACATATTTTGGTCATTGTTCTTTTTCCTTTAGAGATAGGATAGGAAATGAAAAGTTAGACAGGGATTTGCCTAGCTTTGCTTCTGCTCTCATGCATTTTTGTTTATTTTTTTTAAAAAAATATATCTCTATCCCTTTCAATCTCCTTTAACTAATAACCTAGAACCGAAGATTAGTATCTGTCTTTGAAATGCCTAAAGCTGAAGAATATTAGAAGGCTAAAAAAGTATAGAGCCTTGGTGGAGCAGTGGGCTAATGCCTCCTTAAGTAACACCAGCTGCCTGCAATTATTGCAGGTTCGCATCCCACCAGGCTCAAGGTTGACTCAGCCTTCCATCCTTCCCAGGTAGGTAAAATGAGGACCCAGATTGTTGGGGGCAATTAAGCTGACTTTGTAATAATGCCGCTTGGGTGTGTGTGTGAAAGCCCTAATAAGCAGGCATATACATAGAATGAAGGCTACTGCTAAGCTTGTAAGCCGCCCTGAGTCTTCGGAGAAGGGCAGGATATAAATGGAATTAAAATAAAAAATAAATAATACTTATCCTCCCGATGGGATGTTTCCCAAGTATTGGGTTCTTGCCTTCTCCCTCTTTATTGGCTCAATTCTTCCATCTATTGGTTTCTGAGTAATTGTTGTGTTACATTTTGGAGATCTTACCGTAGAAGAGATTAGGAGAAGAAATATCCATAGATATTTCTGAAATTTAATACCATGTTCAGACCCCAAAGCATACTAGAGTGAAGTGAAAGGCTCATGTTTTTGTCCCATTAGCTGTAATTTAGAATTGCTCATAACTGTTCTGAGCAGTGGCTAGTTTAGGACCAAAATGCTTCTACGTTTATAGCCAGTAAATAAAAGAGAGATGTCTTTTGAGATGTTGTCATTTTCTTGTCATAGAACTCCTTGATCTCTCTGCCTATAATTTCAAGCATGATGTGAGTTTCCAAGTAAATCTCAAAACATTTCTTCTCTTTCAAAGTTTGTTATTCATTAATCCTGACCTCATAAAGGCAAGCTTGGCATTCTGCCTTATTTAGGAGCAGGCAGTCACATACATATATTCACAGTTTTTTTAAAAAAAATAAATCAATAAGATTACTAAGTTCCTTCCAGTTAATGGATGATCACTCAATCATTTTGGCTTTGTATGTTTTTCTAAAGTATTGAAAAATGACCGGAATAAAAGAGAAAAATCCCCATAAAATTGACTTTTCATTGCTTAGTGAAAACAGCAGCCGTTTTCTTGCTAAGTGTGAGAGAAGGCAATATGAAAAATAATAATAAAAACCTGAGGTTACAGCTTTCAAAACCAATTTCAGAGCTCAGCTGTGTTAGGAAAAGTAGTTGTTTTATTTAAAGAGAAGTTCTAAAGCAGGAATGTCAAACTGCTGGCCCGCGGGCCAGGTGCATCATACTGAAATGGCACCCACCCCATTGCCGGCAATGGGGAAAAAATTGCGATACGTCGTGCGACATCATGTGACGTTGCGAGTTTGACATGCCTGCTCTAAAAGTATTGTGGCATTACAGATAAAGGAGAAAAAAACTGCTAGTATCAATGCCGTCTAACAACTACTTTGAAGGAATAGTTTGGAGCTTTTGACTTGTTTCTATTAAAAAAAATTTTAAAAAAAAAATCCTAAAAATAGTATATTGAATGACAGCTGATTCATGTTTTAATATTTTGGATTACAGGACTCGGTATGTTGGGGGGTTTGTTTCGGTGCATTTTTTTGAGACTTGAAAATTGGCACGGTGAAAGTGTAACTCCTTCTGATGTCATTCCTGTGAATCACATAGAATCCTCACTCTAACGTTTCTGAAACCCAAAGACAAGCTCTGATGCATATTTACTGAGGAGGAAGATCAGACAGACAAACATGGAGAACATCTCTGCCCGGAGGGAATTTAATCTGCAAAAGATCCTCCCATCACCTTGTAAAGTCACAGTTAAATTCTTTCCATAAGCATCTCCTTTCCTTTCAGCAAGGGAATTTCTCCTCTCACTAAAGTCCCACTGCTTCACAACAATGTTACTCTGATGCTACCAATCTTGGCCTGCAAATATCAGTCAATCATGGCACAACGGGAGAAAACTGTGAAGTGACTGTGAAGTTCATCAGGGGATTTTTTTTTTTGGTCAAAAGCTAAGACTGCTTACTTTGGATTTTCTACAGCTGACAAATCCTCCAAACCCACCCTAAGAGCATGAAGCTTGAATCTGTAAAATTATTTGAGAAACAGGTCTTATCTTTCTCAGATAGTCATCCTGTTGAGCAATCTTGCCTAGGTTCACACCACAGATTTATTAGGTTAAATATACTCCCAGATAAATCTCCATATAATGAGATTGAATTCAGTGCCATCTCCTTTGAAGGAAGCGTGGCCAGGCCATGTCTCTTAAAATTCTACAATCTCATCTGATCATTTCTATAAAAACATGCAAAGAGGCCGAATAAACATTTTTGAGTCATTTTTTCCAGGAATTAATGTATGAGTGAGGTTAGTGATGCGCTTATAGAATCAATTTTATCTATTTCTTTTTTTAAAAAAAATATTCTCTCTATTCTTTTTTTAAGAAGCTTTTAGTACCTTGCAGAATTGTTCTAAAACTAAAACTCCTGAATTTAACCAAGGAACCGAGAGCCACAATACATCATGGAACTTGTTCTTTGGGCCACCCTCCCTCCCTTCCTAGATTCGTGTTTTATTGACAGTACAGAGTATGAAAAAGTGTTAAAATGAAGCATTCTTATTTTATTGGAATAAGCAATAGGAAAGCTACTTCCCTGGGGCTTCTTCTAACCCTTTCAGTAATTGGATGGAAACACCAAATGCGTGGCCTGTTTTTCTACTCACTCACTTCATCAGGAAAAGAAGGGGAGTAGGGATTAAATCCCAGCGATCACGGCATTCTTCCGGATTGGTTGCCAGGATTAGGAGTGGGCAGTACTGTGCTGTGCTGCTTCCCCAAGGCTGGTTCCAGTCAATGTTTATAGGGGAGAAGAAGTCAGCGGGTGGCTTCTGCTGTGTGGAGTGGCTGTAGGGCTCAGTGTTCCCACCTCTCCTTTTTTTTATCAACTACATGAAGCTGCTGGGTGAAGCTCTCCATTGGTTCAGGATCATAAGTATTCAGATGATATCCAATTAAACATCTCTGCTCTGGATCATCCAAATGATACTGTAGAGGTTCTGTCTTGGTGACTGGAAGCTGTGGGACTGGATGAAGAACAATAGGACTCGACTCAACCACAGTAAGATGAGGCTTTGTGTTTTAGAACCCCTGGTTCTGTGGACATTCCATGTCTTGTTCTAGATCGGGTTACACTATCCTGGGCAGTCTGGGTTTCCTTCTAGACTCACAGCTTCTGCTTGAGGAGCAGGTAGCAGCCATGGCAAGGGGCCCTTTGCCCAGCTTGGTATTGTATGCCTGTTGCAGCCATTGCTGGACTGCTAGGGGAGGGGTTGTCCTTTCACAGTCACCCATGATGTAGCCCCAGATGGATTACTGCAGTGTGGTCTACATGGGACTGCCCTTGAAGAGTACTTGGAAGCTTCACCCGGTGCTAGTCATTTGGCAAATGTGACACTTCTGCTCTGTGAGCTGCTTTTGTCTGCAATTCAAGGTGCTGTTAGTTATCTTCAAAGATCATCACAGCTTGGAGCTGGGTTACTTACCGAAATATCTCTTTCAATGATGTTTACCCATCCTGTTAGTTCTGGTAGGAGAAGCCTGTTTCAACTTTTGTCTTCAAGAAACAGTCATCTGTCAGGAGGACATTTTTTTCTGCTGTGGCGCCCACCTTTGGAATTTCCTCCCCCTCCCCTCTAGAAATTAGCTTTGGTCTGACCCTTTTAAAGGTAAAGGTAAAGGTTCCCCCGCACATGCGTGCTAGTCGTTTCCGACTCTAGGGGCCGGTGCTCATCTCCGTTTCAAAGCCGAAGAGCCAGCGCTTGTCCAAGGACGTCTCCGTGGTCATGTGGCCGGCATGACTAGACGCCAAAGGCGCACGGAATGCTGTTACCTTCCCACCGGAGCGGTCCCTATTTTTCTACTTGCATTTTTACGTGCTTTTGAACTGCTAGGTTGGCAGAAGCTGGGACGAGTAACAGGCGCTCACTCTGCTACACGGCACTTGGGATTCGACCCGCCAAACTGCCGACCTTCTGATCGACAAGCTCAGCGTCCTAACCCACTGAAAGAAAAAATCTTATCTTTGTCACTGAACTGGGGTCCTGATTGTATGGGTGGGCCCCTGTCATGGCCGAGAGTCTTCTCGATTGCTGTTTTTATGATATTTTCTTGCTTTTAACTCTGGATGTTTTTGTTTCTTATTCTGTTTTCATTGTGAGCCACCAAGTATATGAGATGGGTGACTGTAAATTTACTAAATAAATAAATTAGGAAAGAATTGTATCACTAATCTTTTTCATATGATGCCTGCCCATCTTTGTTTTTTTTAAAAAAAAAACTTGACAATAAAATCTTTATTCTACCATATTGAAATAGTTTCGAGGCTGGCAGAGTTTAGGAATGTACACTACCTCTGCAGAAATCAGATAGAAGTAAATTTGGAATGATTATTTCCTTGATAGGAACATATATCAGCAATTGAGAGTATATAGATGATTAAGTGATTTTTATCTTTATTTCCAGTGTTCATCTGTACTATTTGTTCCCAAGCTTGGAGGAAGGAGGATTAGCAACATACCGCACTGCCATTGTTCAGAATCAGCATCTTGCAATGCTGGCTAAGGTATATATGGTTATTATTGCATCTTGGTTTATGATAGCTATAATGTCTGGCTGATAGGTTGATTCAGCCATCCCTTGCCTTTTTTGCAAAGCCTTTGTATGCAGATGAACTTTTGAGTTTTGTGTTTTTGAAAGTAGCATAAAGTAGCACACAGTTGGTGCTGCACTGCCCTGGGTAGATCCTTCAAATCATGAGACTCGATCTCTAATATTATCACAAAGGTTTAGTTAGTTATAGGGGCTTAAGGGAGACAAAAATGCTTTCTACTATGTAAATTTTGCAGTGATCATAAGGAATTTAATATATTCTGCATGTTGGTAAAATAAATAGGAACTTATGGAAAGCACTCAATTGCAGGTGAGTCAGTTTATGATTCAGAACATAAAATCTGTTTTTTTCCTAATGTCTTGTTCCCAACTCATGGAATCTTCTGATTAGCTATTGCTTGTGATTCTAAAATCTAAAATACCTGGAAGACATCAAGTGTGTTCTCAACCATAAGTTGCAGGTCATATTTTATGACCTGGTCTATCAACCTGTTGAAAAGATCTTAATAATTTCCAATATGTCTATGGAAAGTGATTATGAATGAAGGTGTGTCTTTCCCAAGAAATGGCTGAAAGTGATGAGAAATCACTTTCCATCACAAACTCTTAAGACTAAATTATGTTATTAGGAACTGCTAAAATATTTCCGTAATGAAATGTTGGAATACTCTAAATAGATCAAATTGAGAAGGTCAGAACTGTCAAAGTGAGTTTGAGCAACTATGCAATTGCCCTATTGATGACATGGTCTGATATTTCAGCCTTCAGAAGAGGCACCTGAAAGCTCCTAGTTGGGGTGCTAAAATATAAAGTTAGGTTTGGTAATTCACATATAACTCAAGACACAGTTGACCCAACTTAAAACAGAATAGGAAAAAAAGAAAAAATGTTTCTTTTGCTAGTTATTTATAAACATCTGGCCTCTTTATTGATATTGTGCTTTAAGGACCTTTGGAGTTCTTGATGCTCTCTGATCTTGGTTGTTCTCTGCAAACGTTTCATTACCATCTAAGTAAAATCATCAGTGGTAGTCATGATGTTATCTAGTTGGATAATGAAACATCTGCAAGCAAACAATCAGGCTTGTAGAGCACCAAGGATTCTGCAATTCAATCCTGAGCTATAGATATTCTCTTCTATTAAGGAACATTGTTACTTTTGTGTATATAAATTTATATATAATATACTATACATACTGTAGTATATTTTATTACCGTATATTTTATTATAGTATTTTTTTGTTATATTTGGTATTCTTCTCAACCCCATTAATGGCCTTCATTAGCATTTCCTTCTAATTGCACATTCAGGGGACCCCAATTGACTATGGCAGTTAGGATGGCAATTGACTATGTACTGTAGGATGGAATGTTGGGATGATCAACCTGGGTGTATCAAATTGCTGAAGGTTGTCCCTGAAAATTTAGTAAGTAAAGTTTTCTCCTCACTATACCTGCAAGTAAGGGCTTTAAATAGTATCAGTAGATCAGTTAGTGGATGGCCCTCAGAATGGCAAATAGAGTTCAATATAAGAAGCAAAAAGTAATTTATGTTGGTGCCCAGGAATATCTAAATATCACACATATATTAGTGGGATCTGCGAGAGCAGTGATTGTTTAGGAAAGAGAT
The DNA here is from genome assembly GCF_947247035.1 of Vipera ursinii. NCBI lineage: Eukaryota > Metazoa > Chordata > Lepidosauria > Squamata > Viperidae > Vipera > Vipera ursinii. The sequence continues at coordinate 138,981,455 of NC_139516.1, read as the reverse complement.
CTTGAAATTTGGAATAAAGAGGTCCATGAAAATATCAATGCGGTGTGTGCAGCTGCTCTAAAAAAGAATGAATTTGTTGAAGACAAGACAGAGCCAGGAGGTGGAGTTAAGCATGTCATTAGCTTAAAGTCATTACGTTGCCTCAGATGGTCCAAGTACAACCCCTCTAGAATTCTGCTAACCCTTATCTGGCACCAATTTAGTACTGAACTTTAGTTGATTAGATTCTGGTATATAGCCTTGAACAATGAATCCTTTTTGAACTGCAACTTAATGTTTGGTCCTGGTCCTTTGCTTCTGGCAGAATTCCACACACAAGACTATTAGGAAGGGAATTAAAGCAGCCAATATGCCCTTACATCAGTTTTGGAGAATTATTCTCTCTTCCCCCACTTTCTTGGAATTATATGATATTTCTGGTCAGCACATTTTAAATATAATTGTAGAATTCAAAAAAGGTGCAACACAGCGGAACCAAAATTATTAGAGGGCTAGAACATCTCCCTTAGTCATGAGGAAAAATGGTAGATTCTTGATATTTATCTGGAGTAAAGTTGAATGAAGCGATCTATAATTTGGAAAATTTGGAGCACGTGAGCAGAGATAACTCCAGGCTGTGGGCAGAGTTAATCTGCAACACTGCATTCTAACCACTGCACCCCCAAAGCTCCTCTCTTCCTGCTATGGAAGCAATTTGAATTCTGGCCTCTCTCCTTGAGTCCTGATTTTGTTTGCTTGGAAATGATTCCCACTAACAATCCTTCTAAGTACCACCATAATACAAGAGCCTGCCTTCTGAAAAATTTATGGGGATGCTAGATGATACTGAAAGCGTCAAAGTGACTTGCTTACAACTGAAAGAGTTTTCGATTGATCTTTCAATTTACTTTCCCTTAACCGGTGCCACTTATGCTTCCAAACATACATAGTTCATTGATTTCCCCTTTCACTCCTTAGATGCCTCTAAGTCCCCTTCGCTCAATTTTAATCATCTCTCCTCACCTTTTGCCAGATGTCATTGTTCTTTATCCTTGTGAGCATTTATTCTGAAGCTATTGTTTTCTGACTGTCATGAACATCATTAATACGAAGCAGACAGGTTTACGTTTTTTATCCTCGTGCCAGATTTATACCCCTTGGTTCAAGGGTGTAAATAGGAAGTTCTTCCGGTAATTGTCTTTCACCCCCACATTGAGGATTCATTTTGCATTCTGAGCATGCAGCAATGCAAAAGGAGAGGTTTCAGAGGACCTGGGTCCCCCCCCCCTTGGTTAGCTCTTCTTATATACTTGCTATAGTCCAGCTGTGGGAGGGTTTGATTATCTTACTAGATTTCAAAAGAATACTGGAAACCTTCTGTCATGTCTGCTTTACCTGCTTGTCTACTCAAACCTGATTTGTCTCAAAATTGACACAGCTCACATTTAGATCTGTGTTAAGTGCGGAGATTTAGTTTCCTCTGATTTGTCCCTACAAAGTTCCAGAATGACATCAAATGCAAACTCTACGAGAGAGGGGGCTGGGTGATCGGATTATTTCCATGCTTCGTACTGATAAAAGATGGCAAGACACACTTTGCTCAGCCTGGTTCCTTCCTGGAGATAGTTTAGGTGCTTCAAGGATAGGGTAATGTCTGAATCAAATTTCACTTGGATTTTTGTGTATTTTGGATTCTATATCCAAAAAGAGTTGGTTCAAACTCTTTATTTTAAAGAAAACCAAGTAATTAGATGTTCGTTCAGCCTATTTTCAGCATCTGAATTGTTTTCCTTGAACCTGTTTGGCATTACTGATTGTGAGTTTATAGCTACGGAAAGTAAAATTGCCACTAACTTCCACAAGAAGAACATCGTCAAAAGTACATATTTCTATATGTTTAGTTTAAAGCAATTGGCCATAGGGAACTCTTGCTTCTCTGCCTCTATAAAGTAGACTCCAAGAAAAGAGAAAGGCGATACAGTGTTTTCTAAGCCTACATCTGCTGATCTTTTTCTGAATACGGGCCCTTCACTGTTACGGCCACATGTGAGCTTGTATTTTATTTTTCATTTCAATTAATTTCATTTTATTATTTTATTTTATTTTATTTTATTATTTTATTTTATTTTATTTTATTATTTTATTTTATTTTATTTTATTATTTTATTTTATTTTATTATTTTATTTTATTTTTTATTTTATTTTTTTATTTTATTTTTTATTTTATTTTATTTTTATTTTTTATTTTATTTTATTTTATTTTCCCCACCTTTATTATTTTTACAAGTAATCCAAGGCGGCAGACATATCAACATATCAACTCAACCCGGACAAGACTGAATGGCTGTACATACCGGCATGTCAGGATATTCAGAGTATTCCATCTCTTAATATCGGGGGCGAGTTATTACCCCCCGTAGATAAGGCTCGCAACCTGGGTGTCCTCTTAGATTCACAGCTCTCCTTAGAAGATCATATAGGAGCTGTGACTAGAGGGGCCTTCGCTCAGGTTTGTCTGGTGCGCCAGCTGTGACCCTATCTGGACCTGGATGCACTTGTGACCTCTCATCTTGACTACTGCAACGCTCTTTACATGGGGCTGCCCTTGAGAACCACTCGGAAACTTCAGCTGGTGCAGAGTGCAGCTGCACGAATGCTTTTGGGGGTTTCCCGATACTCCCATATTACACCTTTGCTCCGTGAGCTGCACTGGCTTCCAGTTGCCTTCCGGGTGAAATTCAAGGTGCTAGTGATGACATACAAAGCCCTACATGGCATGGGTCCGGACTACCTACGGGAGCACCTGCTGCCAGCGTCAACACCCCTCCGTCCTGTGCGCTCCCACAGAGAGGGCCTCCTCAGGGTACCACCGGTCAGAGAATGTCGGCTAGTGACCCCCAGGGGGAGAGCATTCTCGGTGGGTGCGCCAACCCTGTGGAACCGCTTACCAGCCGAAATCCAGATGGCCCCCGACCTTCGCTCCTTCCGACATGACCTAAAAACTTATCTGTTCCAACAAGCCGGCCTGGCCTGATGGATTTGGGGTTTACAATTTTTTCACTCTGTTACTTTATTGTATTCTCTGTACACCGCCCTGAGTCCTCAGGGAGAAGGGCGGTATATAAAACAAACAAACAAACAAACAAACAAACAAATAAATAAATATCCAACACCTTCCTCCTCCTGTTTTTCTCACAACACCAACCCTGTGAGGTGGGTTGGGCTGAGAAAGAGTGACTGGCCCAAGGTCACCCAGCTGGCTTTCATGGCTAAGGCGGGACTTGGAACTCATGAATCTCCTGCTTTCAAGTGGAACTAAAAATGCCACTGTTGTGAAACAATCGCAGCAGTGGTGGAGTCCGAATCCAAAGACAAAAAGAGGTGATTCGTCCCTATGAAAACCAAAGAATACTTTGCTCTTTAAAGAAGATAAATAGTCTCCTTTTTTGCTTTGCTCTGAAAATTCTCACCTCTCGAACAGTCTCCTCCTGGAATCTTGATTATGAAATGACTTCCTAGTTAGTAGCACCTACCTAAAGATTTAAATGTTTAGCTTAGCAAAACACAGCATTCCACATGTCCATTTTATGTCTCCTTTCCGTACATGTTAAATATGTCTAATCCTAAATTAAGGAACATATTTATGATATAAGGATGTGGTAATTTTTAATCTGTTTTATACTAATCTATTGCATCTACTACTATCCCCCACCCCCAAATATTTGGCCATCTTGAATAGAGGGAACAAAAATGAAAAAAAAAAAGAAACTACCATTTTCCAAACTAGGATGGGATCAGGTAATAAACCCCAAATAAAATTTACATTGCTGGTGTTGATTCTATAAATAGCTTGTCTCTCTTTAGAATTGCCATTGTACTAGATAAGTGATTTTTTTTTGTAATGCTGTGTTCTATGTAGATTTTTCAACAAATTCTTCCCCAAGCTGAAAGGTATTTTTCTCTTTGTATGTTTATGTGTGTTAGAGATGCAAATAGTTAAGAGGAGAAAGAAGTGGGGAAACTGGAGGGAATTCTCCTAGGTTTAGGTCTTTCTTCTCCTTTTTTTCCTAAAAAAAATCAGAGTAAAACCAAAACTCCAAAGGAGATATTTTACTTTTACATAATGAAAGCAGTAAGCCCTGCCGCTAAGATACAGCTATTCTCTTCCCCCTCTTTCTATTAACTTCTGCTAGGAAGATTTATTTAGAGTATCAGAGAATTACAGTTCCTGTACACAAGCCAATAGAACTCTCCAGTGCAATAGCAACACACATTTCTGCTCAGAGCAGCAGTGCTGCTCTCACAAAAGAACAAAGGAGGATTCAATGCCTGTTTGCTTCCTCTTGAGTTTGTCTGTTGATAACTTTTTTTTCTACAAGTGGTAGAACTTCATAACATTTATTTTATTTATTTATTTATTTAGTTACATTTATATACCGCCCTATTCCCTGAGGACTCAGGGCGGTTTACAGGGAATTAAAAAATCCACCATACAAAAGTTAAAAAACCAAATTAAAAAATATTAAATTGACCCTGTATACTTAAAACCCCAGTTAAAAATTTCTCCTCAGCCTGGGCCTGAGAGCTCAAAGAGCCAGGTCTTCAGGCCCCGGCGGAATGATCGGAGGTCGGGGGCAGTCCTCAGCTCCACCGGCAGCTGGTTCCAGAGGGCAGGCGCTCCCACTGAGAAGGCCCTATCCCTGGGTGTCACCCGCCGGCAATCTCTCACCGGCGGCACCCTGAGCAGACCCTCCCTGTGGGAGCGCACTGGGCGAAGGGCGTTTGATGCCGGCAGCAGGTGTTCCCTCAAATAGCCCGGACCCAGGCCATGTAGGGCTTTATAGGTAATAACCAGCACCTTGAATTTCACCCGGAGGGCAACCGGAAGCCAATGCAGCTCGCGGAGTAGAGGTGTTACATGGGAATATCGGGAGACCCCCATTACAACTCGCGCGGCCGCATTCTGCACCAGTTGAAGCCTCCGAGTGGTCTTCAAGGGCAGCCCCATGTAGAGAGCGTTACAGTAGTCCAAACGGGAGGTAACAAGCGCATGAGTAACTGTGCGTAGGGCGTCTCGGTCCAGATAGGGACGCAACTGGCGCACCAGGCGAACCTGTGCAAAAGCCCCCCTGGTCACGGCTCCTATGTGGTCTTCAAAAGTGAGCCGTGAGTCCAGGAGGACGCCCAGGTTGCGAGCCCTATCAACGGGGGGTAACACCTCACCCCCCATCGTTAGAGGTGGAATAAGTTGGTTAACCCGAGATGCCGATATGCACAGCCACTCAGTCTTGGCGGGATTGAGACGAAGCCTGTTTCTCCCCATCCAGACCTGAACCGCCTCCAGGCACCGGGACATCACGGAGAGGGCATCGCTGGGTTGGTTCGGGGTGGAAAGAAAAAGTTGGGTATCATCAGCGTACTGGTGATACCCCACCCCGAAACCACGAATGATCTCGCCCAGCGGCTTCATATAGATGTTGAACAGGAGAGGCGAGAGGACCGACCCCTGAGGAACTCCACAAATGAGAGACCTCGGGGCGGATCTCTGCCCTCCTGTCAACACCGACTGCGAGCGGCCCTGGAGGTAGGAGGAGAACCACCGTAGAACGGTGCCTCCCACTCCCAACCCCCTGAGACGCCGCAGCAGGATACCATGGTCGATGGTATCGAAAGCCGCTGAGAGATCTAATAGGACCAGGACAGAGGAGCAACCCCTGTCCCTAGCCCTCCAGAGATCATTCACCAGCGCGACCAATGCCGTCTCCGTGCTGTGTCCGGGCCTGAAGCCCGATTGGTACGGGTCCAGATAATCAGTTTCCTCCAGGAACAGAGGGAGCTGATGCGCCACCACACTCTCAACAACCTTCGCCAGAAAGCGAAGGTTGGAGACTGGACGATAGTTGTTTAAAACAGCCGGGTCCAAAGCAGGCTTCTTGAGAAGGGGCCTCACCACCGCCTCCTTCAAGGCGGCAGGGAAGACACCCTCCTTCAAAGAAGCAGTTATTACTGCATGGAACCAGCCTCGTGTTCCCTCCCGAGCCGCATAAGCTAGCCAGGAGGGGCACGGATCCAACAAACAGGTGGTGGTGCTCAGTCTCCCCATGATCCTGTCCACATCATCAGGGGAAACAGGGTCGAACTCAGTCCAGATAACGTTCTCAAGACCGCCTGATTCCTCCACATCAGACTCTGCCCAGTCAGAGTCCAGGCCGGTCCGGATCCGAGCGATTTTGTCCGCCAGATGATGACTAAACTCCTCGGCTCGTCCCTGCAAGGGATCCTCTCTCACCTCCTGGTTAAGGAGGGAGCGAGTCACCCTAAACAGGGCGGCCGGGCGATTATCTGCGGACGCGATAAGGGCGGCAAAGTAGTTAGACATGATAATGGTTCCTTCTTTCCTTCCTTCCTTCCTTCCTTCCTTCCTTCCTTCCTTCCTTCCTTCCTTCCTCCCTCCCCCCCCTCCCTCCCTCTTTCTTTCTTTCTTTCTTTCTTTCTTTCTTTCTTTCTTTCTTTCTTTCTTTCTTTCTTTCTTTCTGATTCATGTTTTTTAGTATTCCCCAGCTTCTGGAATTAATTCCCCCCCATGGGTTTTTTTGGACCTGTATATCAGTAACGAGTGAAATAAAAATAAATTTTATATATTGAATTGAATTTAGACGATGACCTTGAAGAGTAAAGGGAAGTATGGTGTCTGTTCCTTAATCTGCTCTACCTTACGGGACTGATATCCACGGTATAGATCCATTTCTCCCTTAATTTCAATTTTTCAAAAAAGAAAGAAAGAAAAATTCCAGAAGGTTCCTGAAAATCGTGCATTTCTAATGCTTGTGCCTCAAAAGTGATGTGGAAAAAAGTGTTTTAGACCTTATACAAGGACAGAATCTCCCCCTTGATCATTAAAGTTGCCTAACTTTTTTCAGATCCTTGCATGAGCTTGAAAAAAAAAAGTGCTGCTTCTTTAAGTTTACTCATTCTGGTTCACATGACATCTTTGGAGGGGTTTGCCCAAAGTCACATAAGAATTTGTCTTTAATTAATGCATGGGGAGATGATTGACTTTAACAAGATCCAAATGATTTGCAGACTACGTACAACCAACCCTATTTAGTATTTTAAAACTGTATGTTTCTGTTACGCAATCACGTCAATGTAATATTTTTAGGGAGTGAACAATGAAATACATTGATCAATAGAAATATACAAAAGTGCAGAGTGAACTCTTCTAATGCATACAGGAAATAAAGATACAGATGACTAAATCACTTTCTAATATATAGGAGAAATGAATGACAGTAGAAACCCAGTAAGTTTTCTAGGCCAGAATTACCATAAATTGCACACTCCTTTTCATTTGAAAAGAAGATAACTAGATAACATGATTTCTAATCTACATTTCAAAAGAAAGAAAAAGCCTAGGTGGAGCTGTGGAGTAAAGTATCAGTACCTTTGAAAGAGATGCTTGAAAGTTTGCCTGATTTTTATTTTTTTTTATTTTTGAGAGAGAGAAAAATATTGCTAGGATCTATTTACATAAATGGTAAGGTGTTCTATAATTTTGCTTTTATCCCTGCATTTTTAAGTTTCAATGCATGTTTTTCAGCAAATAAAAGCCTATAATATAATGATATTGTCTGCGTTTCTACCAAACAATTTGATTTTTTTTTCTTCTTAAAAATCTGATAATTCTGATTCCTTGCGAACCATGATTTGCAAAGTAGGACTAAGCTATAAAGTGCTTTATTTGTTTCTGGTTTGGCAAGTTCTACAAACAACCATTATGGGTTCATAATTATAGTTTAGTAAAAATAATATGGTTTTATTTAGTTAATCGCTTCCTTTTCCCTCCTCTGATTCTTTTACTCCTACCAGAATCATTGGTTCTGTATTGAATGGATATTAGCTCAAACTAATATCTGTCATCATAATAACAAATCCAATTCTGTCAGAAGCACAGTATGCAAATCAGTTTCAAACTGTAGTCACAGATTCTGATTTAAGGGGCAACATGTGTTTCAATGAAACAGTCATGAAAACTTTTTGATGTATGTTAATGCTAAAAGAGAAGGCAGTGATTGGTTTGGAAATAACATTAAGCCAATTTTTATTACTTCAAGTCCAAAGCTACTTCTGCATATGAGCAAAATAATCGTGGAATACTCAGCCAATACTCACCTTCCCCCATTACTGGAAGGGGGGGGATACCTACAAGAAGGGAGCCAACAAATGTCTACCAAGAACTTGACAGATTTCTAGAGTAACTTGTAATGCTCCATAGTTAGGAGGCAAGATTCATAATTACCCATTTTTTTTAAAAAAATGTAATTCATCGCAAAAAATAATTGTGGTTTATTTTTTTGATGTGATTTTGTACTTATATATGAAAGAGAGAAAACACCCCCCCCTCCCAAACCACATTATGGCTTAACCTCATATGTGAAACAGAGAGTTGTGCTTGGCACTAAATGTGAATTGTGCCATTGATTGAGTTGGTTTCAAGCACAACTTGATGTAAACTTATTTCCATGGACCTTATAAGAAAAACTAAAAATTAGCTCAGCATCTTTGGATGTTAGATGTATTGATTGAGCTGTAGCCTGCTTTTCTGCTATGGTGAGTACTCAGGGTGACTAACTGCTTTTAAAATTCCTCAGGATAAAGTTATTGAAAATAACTTTGCTTTGCTGAGGAAGGCAGACTGTAATGAAATAGGGTGAATCCCTACACTGACCACCAAAATGAAGTAGCATGCATCCAGAATTTGCATGTAGGTAAAGTCTGATCCAAACTGTAGTCTTGATCCTTGCCTGTTGAACTTTGATCATGGCAGTTAAAATTGGGAGACGTGAGTTGCATCTTCCACCATCTGGCTCCATCAGCTAAAATTAACGTCAGCTTTTAAGTCCAAGATTAAATCATGGTTTGTACATGATTTATTAGCAATTAATTTAGTAGGACTGTGGAATTGCCATCATTGTCATCTTCACTTTCTGGTTTGAATATAACCTGAAAAGAAGAGAAAGTATCACGAGTTATTAGTTAATTAAGGGTATTTATCCGCTTTTAAGATCCATCCACCTATCCATCCATCCCATTTTTAATTATAAATTGTTTCAAAGGATCAGTTTCTCATTGGCACAGGAATTACATTTTAATTTCTTATTAGTTGTGGTGCAAATAATTTTGCCTGCCTTCCCTGCTGGAAGTACATTAGAACCAAGCACTTGCCAAGATTTCAAAGGTTCCAAATAATAGCTCCAAAGCAGGTGCATAACACTACATAAATCAGTTAAACACTTCATTTCAGTTCAGCACAGAGGTTAATATATACGCCCAGTGATATAATTAAAAATCAGAAAAATTAACGTTCTCATTTTCATATGAAAGTCGCAACTTTGAAAGGAAGATCCTTGGAGTTTGATTGTTTCATTACACTTTAATAATTAACACACCAATTTGTTTGAAAATGGAATTATCAAGGCCTTCCTCTTAAAGTGTAAACCAAACCTGAGTTGATTTTAGTTGATAGTACAACATTTACTCTTCCCCATAAGCACATACACTAGGTGCTTTTAATCATCCGTTAATGTCGCCATTAATCTGCATTATACAATTTGATTATTCCGTTCTGTCAAGTAGGATATATTTCAGGAATAAATAACCCCAAATATTGAACAGAATCAGAACACTTGTGTATTTATTATTTCATAATAGATGCTTAGATGTCGGATTGTTAAAATGTTTACCGATAATTAGATACTGAGCAGCATGGCAAAAATTCATAAAGCCAGATGCTTTAATAAAGCCATCCTGCTTGCGTTTGAGAGCTATCTGGAACCCACTTCTAGTTGGGATTGAGATCAATACCTTCTCAGTCTAAGCCAGGTGAGTAGAGCTGTGGCTGGCTCAGCACAGGCTCTGTGCATTTAAGGATATGCTTTCTGTTCTGTCTCCTTGTCTAAGGAGGACTGTTGCGATCGGTACATGGAACTTTGCCAGTTGCAATTCCTATGTTTGTTCCCAAGCCATTTTCTATACCCACTCTCGCATTTTCCTGAACATAGGTAAAGGTAAAGGTTCCCCCGCACATGTGTGCTAGTCGTTTCCGACTCTAGGGGCCGGTGCTCATCTCCGTTTCAAAGCCGAAGAGCCAGCGCTTGTCCGAGGACATCTCCGTGGTCATGTGGCCGGCATGACTAGATGCCAAAGGCACATGGAACGCTGTTACCTTCCCACCGTAGTGGTCCCCATTTTTCTACTTGAATTTTTACATGCTTTCGAACTGCTAGGTTGGCAGAAGCTGGGACGAGTAACAGGCGCTCACTCTGTTACGCGGCAGTCGGGATTCGACCCACCAAACTGCCAACCTTCTGATCGACAGGCTCAGCGTCCTAACCCACTGAGCCACCATGTCCCTTTCCTGAACATAACAAGCCTAGATTTTTGCCTACCCATCTTGTCCAAGAATATATACATACTTTTAAAAATAAATGCAAATGTTGATTTCCAAAATTAACCTCAGAGGTTTTGTTAAGGACTTTACAAACATTCATATATAGGCTGAAAATGTTCATATTTAAATGACCCTGAATAGGCCCAGTCTGGGTAAAATTTCTCCATCAAAATCAACATGGGAGCAGGCATATAGTTGTGTTCTGGATAAATGAGGTTCATACATAGTGGCAAACTGGTAATATAATGTTTAAAGTATTAGGGAGACCCACATTCAAGTCCAACTTCAACCATTAGTGCAGGGGTGTCAAACTCTCAACGTCACGTGACGTGTCACGACATATCGTGACTTTTTTTTCCATTGCTGGCAATGGGGTGGGCGTGGTTTCACCATGATGCATCTGGCCCACGGGCCGGCAGTTTGACACCCCTGCATTAGTGGATGGCTTTGGACCAATCATTAAACCTTCTTTACAATACAAGCTTGTTTTTGCGGTGGGGGGGAATATAAGAGGATGGGCATATATGTTGTATACACTGTTTTGAGAGCCTGAATAAAATAAATCTTTAAAAATAGGTTAAGCATACCAGGAATATTGTCGCAACTGTGTTATCCCGATTCCTTGTTTACTTACAGTATTGTCACTTAGGGAAATGAGACTCAAAGAGACAAATTTAAAGTAGGCTTGTATTTATTATATTTCAACCCACAATGTTGTTATCCATCATTTAAAAACATTTTAGTGGCTCAACCTAATGTTTGGAGTGTTGTGAGATTAATGCAGCATTTCTGCCAGTTTTAGCTCAGCATCCACTACATTCATCAAAACATGATGCAAATTATAATAATTAATGCAAGCCAACAGGTCAATTAAGTATGTCTCTGGCTCACAATACCTTTTCCATTTGACCTTCTTTCTGAAAAAGATCACTGTATAAATCCATACATAATCCTGTTTGTGCCTGTCTTTCTTCGTGATGTATATGGTGCATTCTTTCGGACATCTGTCATTTTACAAAATAACCTGTCTTGGTGTTTTGTAGAAGCTGGAGCTGGATCGTTTTATGCTTTATGCTCATGGACCTGATTTATGCCGAGAATCAGACCTGCGACATGCAATGGCCAACTGCTTTGAAGCATTAATAGGTAAGAAAATTGTGCTGTGGCTTTGGTGTATTTTAAGTTTCCTCTTTGTCAATGAGGATTCTGTTCAGATTCTTAAGAGGATTTCATACTCATTTGAAAGGAATGGGCAACTTATTGCCCCGGAGAGACCCTAGCTTATTTTTTGCAGTCTCTGGCATTGTTGTCCATACCATCACATTTTGACCAGGCTCAATTCAGTTTATGATATTTTGATGCAGAAATACACGAACTTTGTAAAGGAAATTCTAACTTTTGAAAAGAAAAGAAAAAAAGCGGGGTGGGGGGATTCCCACAAAAATCCTTAAAAAAAAATGTAAAATATCATTTCTGTAGACATAAATTTAGCTATATTTGCTTGTCATTAGTATGCTAAATGTATCTCTTAACCACCACCACCCCTTTCTAAAAAATATTAAGATTTCCTATTGAAATTGCTGGCCGAGACCTTAAAAATGAATTAAGGAGGTCACTTTAGTCCTCTTTTAGAAACTGAGCATGGGGAGTATTGGCAAATTTATATTAAAAAAATTATATAAATGCTTACTGTACTGATGTGAACCAATTGTTTCCTGCTTGGTCCAGACATAATGAGGACACTTTAACATCAGCCAGAAATGAAATTTTGAACGTAGGTGCTAGAGAAGCACTCAACCCTGAACTCTTTCTCAACTTCATAAATAATAGTTGATGAAAGTCAAATTCCTGATTCTGAGGTTAGCTGGAAGGTAGATTACCTTCTTTGTGACTTGATCCAGCAAGGTAGAATTAAATCAGACTTTTGTTGTATAACAGTGAGGAATTAGATTAGACTTCTGCTGCATGAGCAAGTGTTAAATATGAGATGATCACAGCATTTATGTTGAACTGAATCATTTTAAAAATAAATTGCTGTGGTGGGACCAAGGCTGCAATCCTGTGTGCACTTACCAGGGTCTGAACTTCATGTTTAAGATTTATTGTTATGCGTGATACTATAATTTCTAAAGTGCTTTCAAAACAAATGCCATGCACCAGGTGAAAATCAGCAAGTCTTGTCTGCCGGCTTATAATCTCACACACAAAGAAAAATAGCAAAGGAATGGGAACATAATAGAAAGGGAATGGAAGAAAATTAGCTAATGGGTAAAGGGCCAGAGAGTACAAATGCATCTTGAGAAGCAATTTAAAAATAAAAACTGATGCGGGCGTTCCAACATCAAGAGACATGGCATCCCAATATGAGATATAATAGGGGGGAAAATGGAGCAAATGACACATTTTCAGAGGGACGAGGACTAAAATACCTCAGAAAAAAAGAACAAGAAATGTGTACCATTAGCCACTTACCTGAGAGAAACAGTGGAATTTCTGGATATATATACTTGGAGTGCCCTATAAAGATGGGTTTGATAGTTAGTGGTTCTCCAGTTTTGATGGTCTTTTGCGATGGGGTTGATAACCCGTGATGTCTAGCGTCTGGGGAGGGGGAGGGGCGGGGGAGAGCATCCTTGGATGTAGCAGAAGAAGATAGCTATGAGAAGAATGCAGAGCATGTGCACATACGGTAGTGGCCAAAATTGTGGAAACCTTTTGGGAAAAGTGTATTTTTGAGGTTTGATGGCTAATAACACCACTTTTTTTTTTGAGTAGTACCATAAAAATATATATCAATGGAAAGATAATTTAATCAAGAATGTAATGCAACAAAGTTTGTTCAATTATCTGTACCGTATTCTATGAAATGTTATAGCCAAATAACCAGAAAAAGGAAGCACAACTTGCTTAGGTTGATATCAGGTAGTTTTGTTTCATCTGATTGTTGTCAATGAGCACAAGTGTTTAAGAGAGCCAATCAGGTGTCATTTTGTTTTGGCAATGAACCAATCATCACGGTAGGATTCAGTTATTGATGTCATGTATTGAAGCTGAGAGGAGGACATTTGTTAGTGTGTTATGTGATCGCCATCAAGTTGGTTGAGGTTTTTTTTTCCTTTCATTTAGTGAGCTTGTTAAACGTAATAAAATTAAAGTAATGGTGCAAAGAGTTGACTGGTTGCCCAGAAAGCGATGTAAAATAGTATTATTAAGTGAACAAGGCTAGAGTTATAAAGAAATTAGAAGAAAAATTGATGGAAACGTAACCAAAGGTGGCATTTCTACTGTACACTTTTCCCAAAAGGTTTTCACAATTTTGGCCACTACTGCACTCATGCCTCTGTGTGTGTGTGTGTGTGTGTGTGTGTGTGTGTGCGCGCACACACACACACACACACACAAATACAGTCATGGCCGAAATTGTTGGCACCCCAGAAATTTTTCCAGAAAATCAAGTATTTCTCACAGAAAAGTATTGCAGGAACACATGTTTTGCTATACACAGGTTTATTCCCTTTGTGTCTATTGGAACACAACAAAAAAGGGAGGAAAAAAAGCAAATTGGACATAATGTCAAACAAAACTCCAAAAATGGGCTGGACAAAATTATTGGCACCCTTAACTTAATATTTGATTGCACACCCTTTGGAAAAAATAACTGAAATTAGTCGCTTCCTATAACCATCAATAAGCTTCTTACACCTCTCACCCAGAACTTTGGACCAATCTTCCTTTGCAAACTGCTCCAGGTCTCTCTTATTGGAAGGGCGCCTTTTCCCAACAGCAATTTTAAGATCTCTCCACAGGTGTTCAATGGGATTCAGATCTGGACTCATTGCTGGCCACTTCAGAACTCTCCAGCGCTTTCTTGCCATCCATTTCTGGGTGCTTTTTGACGTATGTTTGGGGTCATTGGCCTGCTGGAAGACCCAAGATCTCGGATGCAAATCCAGCTTTCTGACACTAGGCTCTACAGTGCGACCCAAAATCCTTTGGTAATCCTCAGATTTCATGATGCCTTGCACACATTCAAGGCACCCAGTGCCAGAGGCAGCAAAACAACCCCAAAACATCATTGAACCTCCACCATATTTCACTGTAGGTACTGTGTTCTTTTCTTTGTAGGCCTCATTTCATTTTCGGTAAACAGTAGAATGATGTGCTTTACCAAAAAGCTCTATCTTGGTCTCATCTGTCCACAAGACGTTTTCCCAGAAGGATTTTGGCTTACTCAAGTACATTTTGGCAAACTGTAATCTTGCTTTTTTATGTCTCTGTGTCAGCAGTGGGGTCCTCCTGGGTCTCCTGCCATAGCGTTTCATTTCATTTAAATGTCGACGGATAGTTTGCACTGACACTGATGCTCCCTGAGCCTGCAGGACAGCTTGCATTCCTTTGGAACTTGTTTGGGGCTGCTTATCTACCATCCGGACTATCCTGCATTGCAACCTTTCATCAATTTTTCTCTTCCGTCCACGACCAGGGAGATTAGCTACAGTGCAATGGGTTGCAAACTTCTTGATAATGTTGTGCACTGTGGACAAAGGCAAATCTAGATCTCTGGAGATGGACTTGTAACCTTGAGATTGTTGATATTTGTCCACAATTTTGGTTCTCAAGTCCTCAGACAGTTCTCTTCTCCTCTTTCTGTTGTCCATGCTTAGCGTGGCACACACAGACACACAATGCAAAGACTAAGTGAACTTCTCTCCTTTTTATCTGCTTTCAGGTGTGATTTTTATATTGCCCACACCTGTTACTTGCCCCAGGTGGGTTTAAAGGAGCATCACATGCTTGAAACAATCTTATTTATCCACAATTTTGAAAGGGTGCCAATAATTTTGTCCAGCCCATTTTTGGAGTTTTGTTTGACATTATGTCCAATTTGCTTTTTTTCCTCCATTTTTTGTTGTGTTCCAATACACACAAAGGGAATAAACCTGTGTATAGCAAAACATGTGTTCCTGCAATACTTTTCTGTGAGAAATACTTGATTTTCTGGAAAAATTTCTGGGGTGCCAACAATTTCGGCCATGACTTATATATTCGTACATGTATATGTGCACATAGATATGATATAGTAATGGTGCAGTAGTTAGAATGCAGCATTGCAGGCTAACTATCCACAGCCAGGAGTTTGACCCTGACTGGCTCAAGGATCACTCAGTCTTTCATCCTTCCGAAGGTGGTAAAAAGAAGACCCAGAGTGTTGGGGACAATATGCTGACACTTGTACACCACCCAGAGAGTGCTGTAAAACAGTATGGAACATTATGTCTAAGTGCTTTTGCTACGCACACGCACACACAATCACACAGGATTTTCTTGCTGGTGTAGAGAAAGCTGGTCTCTCTTCAACTTAGCTGAAAAAGTCTGCACTCCTAATCCTCATGAATTGGAGGAATACCTAAGAACTCTTCTAGGCTTTGATTAATTCTGCACTTCAGGCTCATCACATTTGTCATTGCAACGTCAAAAATTCAACATAAAGCAAGTGTGTCTTTCCCAACTCCCCAAATTCTCCAACTAGCATGCCAATTCTGGGAGCTGAAGTCCACACATTGCCACTGAGGTAGGCAATAGAGATAACTCCATTTATGTCAGTATGCTTTCTTCTCAGTTCAAGGAAAGCAGGAAAGCATATTAATGTAACTGTGAAAGCTTGCAGTCACAAGTCAGTCATTCGACTTCTTGCTTTTGGGGCCTGTATATACATTGTATATTGCAAATTATACTTTTTGTGTATTCACATTTCACATTTTTTAAAAAATAAAACCAAATGAAACAAAAATCCAGATGTTAACTCTCTAAACAATTCTTTCTTTCCATTAGTATTTCCATTTTTTCTAACTGCTTTCCATAACTTTTGTTCTTGACTCCTTTATTTTCTGTGAACTTTCTTTCATTTTTTTACAGTTAATGACTGTATTCATATAAATAAGATCATTATGATTCTATTCCGTACATCTTTCCAATTAAAAATATGCCTGTCTTTTATCTTTTTCGTCATTGGATGTTTTCAAGTTGAGGAACAAGATTCATTTGGAACTGGCTTTTTGGTTCATCCTTTGATTTAATTTTTTTTGTAATTCTTTATTTTTTCTTCTACGTAACTTTTAAATTGTTACATCTCCCCCCCCCTTTTGTATAGCTAACTCTTATTGATCTCAGCATTTCAATAGCCCTCAATATTTTTTTTCATTGCTACTCTATATACTTCATCCAATTCTATTACACTGTAGGTTTGATCTGTTGAGTATTTGTATTCCCATTCCCTGATTCTAAGTGTGGAATTCTGTGTTGTTTTGGTTACTTCTAAATTGGCTCTTAGGGACGCAGTGGCTCAGTGGGCTAGGATGCTGAGCTTGTCGATCAGAAGATCGGCAGTTTGGCGGGTCAAATACCGAGTGTCGTGTAGCAGAGTGAGCGCCTGCTACTCGTCCCAGCTTCTGCCAACCTAGCAGTTGGAAAGCACGTAAAAATGCAAGTAGAAAAATAGGGACCACTACAGTGGGAAGGTAACAGCGTTCCGTGCGCCTTTGGTGTCTAGTCATGCCGGCCACATGACCACGGAGACGTCTTTGGACAAGCGCTGGTTCTTCGGCTTTGAAACGGAGATGAGCACCGGCCCCTAGAGTCGGAAACGACTAGCACGCATGTGCGGGGGAACCTTTACCTTCACCTTAAACTGGCTCTTGTTCATCTCTTTTTAGCCCCTTCCTTTATGTGGCATTCTTGATGGTCTATGACAGTGGTCTTCAAACTTGGCCCTTTTATGACTTGTGGAACTTCAACTCCCAGAATTCCTCAGCCAGGTATGCTGGCTAAGGAATTCTGGGAGTTGAAGTCCACAAGTCATAAAAGGGCTAAGTTTGAAGACCTCTGCACTATGACAAGGGTGGCCAACCTGATGTGCAGATATAACCAATATAAACTCAGAAGATTCTTAGGCATTCCTCCAATTCAAAAAGCATAGAGGTTGCATAGAGATTAGGAGTGCGGTCTTTTTCTAGCTGGGGAATTCTGGGAGTTGAAATTCATATTTCTTAAATTTGCCAAAAATGAGAAACACTGGCCTCCCTTTATTATTCTTCAGTAATCAGCCTAGGGAGTGCTGCTATCCTAATCCTATTCAATGCAGGGTGGTTTCAGGCAGTGAATGGCCTGCTGGCTTTACCAGCCAACAATCTTCTTGAGCATAAGACAGGGAGAAGTCCAGGATACATCTCATAATTTCTGTTATTTGCTGTAAAATGCTTCCAATAGAGGATTACTGTTTGTTTTGATTATCTGGACAACTTCTAGATGGCAATATCTATAACATCATTTCATAGGACTATCAATCACCCAGGAGATTGATGGTCCTATTGGAGAAATAGAAGTTTGATGTACCGTATATACTTGAGTATAAGCCGAATTTTTCAGCCCACTTTTTGGGCTGAAAAATTCCACTTCGGCTTATACTCCAGTCAACAAAAAAACTTACCAAGGACTTGTGCGCGGCCGAGGCTTTGGAGCTTCCGGGATCGCGCTCACCTCTCCCAAGCCACCGCTGTCCGGAGACCTGCCGAAGTTTGGGGAGGTTTGGGGAGGTGCGCGCGCACCTCCCCAAACCTCCCCAAACGAAGCCGGGTCTCCGTTCCTCTGCGCCCTGCCTGCCTGCTTCTTTCCACAGCGGAAAGAAGCAGGCAGGCAGGGGGCGGAGGAACGGAGACCCGGCGACGTTTGGGGAGGTTTGGGCGCCTCTCCAAATATCCCCAAACGTCGCCGGGTCTCCGTTCCTCTGCGCCCTGCCTGCCTGCTTCTTTCCACAGCGGAAAGAAGCAGGCAGGCAGGGGGCGGAGGAACGGAGACCCGGCGACGTTTGGGGAGGTTTGGGCGCCTCTCCAAATATCCCCAAACGTCGCCGGGTCTCCGTTCCTCTGTGCCCTGCCTGCCTGCTTCTTTCCACAGCGGAAAGAAGCAGGCAGGCAGGGGGCGGAGGAACGGAGACCCGGCGACGTTTGGGGATATTTGGAGAGGCGCCCAAACCTCCCCAAACGTCGCCGGGTCTCCGTTCCTCCGCCCCCTGCCTGCCTGCTTCTTTCCGCTGTGGAAAGAAGCAGGCAGGCAGGGCACAGAGGAACGGAGACCCGGCGACTGTGTATTCAGGCTTGCAAAATGGCGGATCGAGCCTCTGCTGGCGGCAGAGGCTTGCAGAACGGCGGATCGGCTTATACTCGAGTCAACAACTTTTTCCAGTTTTTGGGGGTGAAATTTGGGGTCTCGGCTTATACTCGAGTCGGCTTATACTCAAGTATATACGGTACCTACGTCAAACGTATCCTCATTCCTCCAGAGGTCAGCCTAGTGATTGAACAGGTGATTTGAAATGAGAAGCAGAGAAACTCAATCCAGAAAGTGCTCGGTGCTATTGTACCTCTGAATCTTTCTCCTTCCTGAAACCAATTGCTTGTACAGAGTGGCTTGTGTCTCCTACCCTGTCTTACGTATTGTGTGTGAGATAGTGGTATATCTCACATGGTTTCTCTATTTTTTCTCTCTATCTCTCCAACATATCCACCATAATGTACACCCCAGCAGGATTCCTGGTTGATAGACCTTTCTTTATACTTATCTCTTGGGAGTTTGATATACCAGTGCAAAGAGGCCTAGACCAGACAGCCAATCTTTCTCACAACCAAATTTAAAATGATCACAGAGGCAGAGCAAAATCAGGAAAGGAGCATTTCTTGGCCAATTGTACAGAATGGTTCTATGGGTCTGATCACATAATCTCTGTGGTACCCAAGATTATCAGTATGTGAAGTTTTGTGTATAAAGAAGAAGGGAAAATACTACTTTCAAACTAGATCAATTTGATAACTCTAGGTGGCTTCAGGAATTGTCTGGGAATAATAACTCAAGTCTTAGTCATCTCCTATAAATTCAAGCAGGTCCTAAGGAGCATTTAGAAGCTGTCCAGAATTCAATAGAGAAAACAAGCTGTGGCATTCCATGATATGCCTGTATAACACTTTTGTTACATGAGCTGCACTGGTTCTCAATAGTGCAGTGAATGCAGTTGAAACTGTTAGTCATCACCATTAAAGCCCCTCAAGGTGCAGGGCCAGATTATTTGTGGGACCCCCTGTCTTACACGTCTGCTCATCACACTAGGACAGGGGTCTTCAAACTTGGCCCTTTCATGACTTCTGGACTTCAACTCTCAGAATTCCTCAGCCAGCATGCCTGGCTGAGGAATTCTGGGAGTTAAAGTCCACAAGTCATGAAAGGGCCAAGTTTGAAGGTTCCTGCACTAGGGCCAGCAAGTCTCATGTGCTCCAGATCATGCCTGTCATATAGTGCTGCCTTGTGAGACCTAAACATTGTGCCTTCTTCATCTCTGCACCTGCCCCAAGGAAGCAACAGTTTCCTAGAGATGCAGTCGGCACCGATCCTCTTGGCCTTTCATTGAAGATAGGCATTTGGATCATACGTTGAATGAATCTTGTTGGTTAGTTTTTAGTTATTTTTTTTCAGTGATTGAAATGAAATGAAACTTTTTTTTCTACCCTAGGCATGTAGTATATTATGGTTTTATTGTATAGTGTTTGTCTTTTGTTCCTTTGCTTCTAGTTTTTTGAAAGCTACCTAGAATCACTATGGTGAGATGGGTAGTTACACACATACATGCCCCTCAGAAACAGTAAAGCATCTTTGTATCATAGGAAGCAGGACATAAGGATGAGCTTTAAATAGTGGAGTTTCAGTAGAATTCTGTAAGGAAAAGAGATCAAACAAGGAACTGCAGGAGCCAAAGTAATAAAAAGTTCTAAGGAGCAAAATGAACTAGCAGACATGAGATTAAGTGAAAGAACCAAGGTGGATATTAAAAATCTCCCATTATAAGAATGGTAAAGAAATAAGAGGAGAGGGACAAGAAAGGGTTCAGGCCAAGAGACAGCAAAAGCGTACAAGCCAAGATTTTATATATATATATATATATATATATAAAATATGGCAGCTAGGAGGTATTTCCTCAAATTTAATGGAGATGTAGATGAACATGGCAGATATATATGGGTATTTTATTTAGCGTATGGCTGGTCACACACAGAATTAAAAGCACTTCATATTTACAAGTTAGAACAGTTAAAACATTTTTTTTTTAAAAAAAGAAGCAATTATAAAACCTAAGAGGAAAGCAGAAATAACAGTTCAGAGTTTAATGTCGAGTTTGGAGATCCAGTCAGTAGCTGCCGTTATTACGCAGAGGAAGTCCTTAAAATCTCCTGGGTATCTTCTATTAGTGCATTCCCTCACTATATGTTGGATAGTCTGTCGGGGAACCCCACAATCACATTGTGCTGAAGGTGTCTTTCCCCATTTATACAGAGAATCGGCACACACCCCATGAGTATGAGTAAAGGGGCTATTGTACAATCTCACTAATTAGCTGACAACAGTGTTAGAAGGAAAGAGGAAGAATCAAAGTGAGATAGTCACAGGAATTAGGGCATCTAATGGGAGAATCCATGTTTCAGTAGGAAAAATAAACCCCAGAAAAATTAAGAGATAGCAAGATTATTAAGTATAGCAGTTTTATAACCTGTTGGAAAAACAATCTATTAAGACACAAGAAATGACAGATGTAGCGTAACGAGCAGAAACCTGATTAATGGTGGCCAGAAAGGCCCAACAGAGGCTTCACTTTCTCAGGGTCTTGCGGAAGAACAGGGTAGAATAACGGCTAATGACCCTTTTTTACCGGTCTACTGTAGAGAGCGTTTTCTCGTATGGTATTGTGGTTTGGTATGCTGGTCTGACAGCCATGGATAGGAAAGCATTACAGAGGGTGGTAAGCACAGCACAAGACAATTGTGGGCTGTCCCCTGACACCACTGGATGACATCGCCAGGGCTCGCTGCCTTGGAAGAGTGAGGAAAATTCTCAGGGATGACTCACACCCTGGACGATATCTCTTTACTCTCCTACCATCAGGTAGGAGATATAGGAGTATAGCCAGCCGTACCAACAGGCTGAATAACAGCTTTTATCCATGGGCTGTTAGGCTTTTGAATGGGAACTATTTTTTATAAACTTTATGCATAATTGACTTGCGAGGCCGGTGCGTTGTGCAATTAGCTCACATGGTGCAATAAGATGGAGGGTTTGTGTCACTGTAAGTTGGGGGTGGGGGCACGAAGGGAGGCTCAGCCAATCTCAATGTATACATGGTTGCACTTTGACAATAAAGGTTTGTTCATTCGTTCAGAAGCATTGGTAGGAAATGAGATTCTAATGATTACCAGCAAGTAAAAGAAAGACATATGAAGTGACTGTAATAGTATAGAATACCAAATCCCTACCCCCATCCCTATAATTACACCATTGGGTACAAACTGGGCTTAGTCCAGCTGGATAACTCATTCCTCAATCCACCTAGGAGCCTAATAAACTGTCGTGGCAGATCTTGGGTGATGAGATTCAGAAAGTGGCAGCATGTAAAGCTCCCCTCTGCAGAAGCAATCTTTCGGCAGCCATACTTTAAACAATTATTAATTTTGTTGACATGGTAGAATTGGAATTATCTCATGCAAATAGGCAGGGGCAGAATGTCATTCCGGAAGGTGGGTGGAATTTTTTTTGGGTTTTTTTTTTTTTTTTTTTGAGATGGATGATAGGCCTTTTGAAATATATAGCCTTAGGCGTTTCACCAGCCAAAAATAAGTGCCTGTTTATTTGATTGACCAATTTCTGCCTCACTTTTCCGGTCAATTGAGCAGTTTGTTGCCAATTTCAGTGACATTTGTTCAGGAGCTCTAATGGTTGTGACGAACTGATCCAGAAGCCGTGTTTTGTGTCCCCTGTGCTCCTGTACTGGCTCCTAGGGTTGAAAATAGAGTATATCTCTTAAACAGCAGAAGAAATTGAGCTTGATTGCTTTACATGCATCTCCTTCTACTTACTTCTGGCTTTGGGCATTAACTCTCTTTTTGACTGATCGATGCTCTGTGACAACAGGGAATTGTCAAAGCAAAATCCAGTTGTATATGACTTTGACCAGGCTTCTATTTCAACAGAGCTGCCTTTTCGTTTATGGGTATACAAAGCAGCCAACAGTAAAGAACATGTTTGTTCACTTTTCCTGGAAATATCCACCCCTTATGTATTAGCATTATATGTGAACCAAACCAGCATGGATTATTGAAATCATTATTAATACAAGCCAAAACATATTTATTTATATTTATTTATTTTTTCGACTTATATACCGCCCTATTCCCGTAGGACTCAGGGCAGTTTACAGGGCAAATTCTCCTAGTGTGACATGAGGACAGAGTCATGTATAGATAAAGCTGATCGAAACTCTATGCTCAAATCTTGCTGGAGAATTACAATCACAGTGTTCCAGCCAAAATTAATTTCTAGTTAGCTAAGATTTTATTTTAGCATTATAATTTTGGGGCTGAGGAAAGAGACATTTTGTTGTTCCTATTATTAAGCAATTGGAAGTCTGAAACCTTCACTACTCAACTGTGAGTCACACAGAGATCTGCCAATACTTCCATATCTTATCTTTTATTCTTCCCTTCCCTGCTCTCAGTTCAGCATGATTTCTCCTCCAAAGGGTTGGGGTAAAAGCAGTGAGATTATTATTGGATATCTTGTCTTTTTCTCCTGCATTTTACCTTGCCTGCAAAAATATATTCTCCTCTTTTTTATTTTATTTTTATTTTTTTCAAACAACATAACAGCCATAAGGGTTCTGCCTCAGGCTACACTGTGTTTCATCAGATCAAAATAAAGGGAGAAAGCCATCCATCTTAACTCGGCTTCCCTGTTCACACTGCCTTGGTGTTTAATGTCAAAAAGGCACATATGTATAACCAAAGGGTGATATCTCCAGTATAATTCAAATGCTTCAGTTTTTCAGATGAAACAAAGTGGGGAATTGAGTTTTCTCTAATAGTGCTATTAATCGGTATAATAAATCAGGTTTTGGGGAGAGTAAAGTGTCTGTGTGGAGGGATGGATAGATAGATAGATAGATAGATAGATAGATAGATAGATAGATAGATAGATAGATAGATAGATAGGCAGGCAGGCAGGCAGACAGACAGACAGACAGACACCAGCGGGATTTGCTTTTGTAGTATTTGCTTTTCAGAACTGGGGTGGCCTGATTTTTCACAAGAGTGAGTGCAGCCAGTCAGATCCAAATGATGAGATGGGGCCTCTTCAGATCTTAGGGACAATGGCCTACCCATAACTAAGGAAGCTGCCTTCTTCGAATCATCTACCACATGAAACAACAACTGTCAACAGAGAACAAACGTATTCTATCCAGGGAGGCTATCCACCTCATTGAAGATTCCTCGCATGAAAAGACCCTATAGATAGAAGAGTGTCTCCACCAGTGATGGCTGAATTGTGCATATAGTGTGTGAAATAAGGGGTAGGACTAGTGCAGTTACCCCCATTTTATATGTAAGTCAGTGGTCCCATTTTGTGATCAAGCATATGCCATTCTAGTATGGAGAGCGTAAGTGAGGATTTGCCTGTATTTTTTTATTTTTTTTATTTTAATTCCATTTATATCCCGCCCTTCTCCGAAGACTCAGGGCGGCTTACAAGCTTAGCAGTAGCCTTCATTCTATGTATATGCCTGCTTATTAGGGCTTTCACACACACCCCAAGCGGCATTATTACAAAGTCAGCTTAATTGCCCCCAACAATCTGGGTCCTCATTTTACCTACCTCAGAAGGATGGAAGGCTGAGTCAACCTTGAGCCTGGTGGGATGCGAACCTGCACTAATTGCAGGCAGCTGGTGTTACTTAAGGAGGCATTAGCCCACTGCTCCACCAAGGCTCTATCTTCCCAAGCATGGTGACCCTCCCAAGCTTGTGTATCTTCTATCTCTGAGAATTCCCAACCAGCTGCTCTTTGTTTTATTAAAATAAATAACTGTAGTTACTGGAGACCCTATAGTACTATTTCAGACAGGTGTTTTTTTTTTCTTAAAAACCTCCGTGATAAAGCACCTACAACTTCTGAAGGCAAAAGCTGTTCCACTGGTTAATTGTCCTCACTGTTAGGATGTTTCTCCTTAATTTCAGGTTGCTTCTCTCCTTGGTTAGTTCCCATCCATTCTTTCTTGCCTTGCCTTGTGGTGCTTTGGAAAATACGTTGCCCCCCTCTTCTTTGTGGCAGCCCATCAAATACTGGAATACTGCTACCATGTCCCGCCTAGTCCTTTTTTTACTCTAGACTTGCCATACCCAATTCCTGCAACTGTTCTTCATTTTTTTTTTGTCTCCAGGCCCTTAATCATCTTAGTTGCTCTTCTTTGCGCTTTTTCCAAAGTCTCAACATCTTTTTTGTAATTTGGTGACCAAAACTGGATGAAGGGGTACTGATAACTTCACATGATTTTGATTCTATGCCTCTGTTTATACAACCAAGGACTGTATTAGGGTTTTTTGGCTGCTGCCGCACACTGCTGGCTCATGCTTAAGTGATTGTCCACTAGGACTCCAAGGTCCCTCTCACAGTTACTGTTGTTGAGCCAGGTTTCACCTAAACTGTATTTGTACCTTTGGTACGAAATCAAAATAATGTTCATGGACTTTTCCTGGTAGCAAATAGCAATTGATTTGACATTGCCTTTTTATTCTAAACAAATTTACATAGGATTTTAATAAGAAATTAAACGACTGAAATTGTTGTGACTCAGGGCCAGCCTGTGGGTCCGACAGCCGGCTCCGATGTATCGGATGACTCAGATGTGGGGGAGGAGGGAAACGAACCGGCTGATGATGATTTGGAGGCTTTGCAGAGCCCTCAGCCGGGGACCTCTTCTCAGCTGCGTGAGCCCGAGAGTGCGGAGGAAGATGACCCACAGCTGGCCCTGTTCAAGGATGCCCGACGCAGGAGGCAGTCGAGCAGGAACAAACAAAGAAAGGCTGTGAGACTCCTCGGGAGGAGGCACAGGGAGACCACGCCCTGAGCTCTCTATAAAAGGAGTGTTTGGGGAGGGGCTGGTTGCTGAAAGCAACTTTTCCGTTTGAGAAGACAAGTTCTTGTGTTTTTGTTAACTGCGTAATTAAATCTTGGCAGATGCCTTTTAGCCTTGGAAGCTCTCCAGTCTCTTCTTCCTAAATAGGGGTTTGCCTTTACAAGGCCAGAAGAGGGCTGGTTCAGAACAGAAATAAATATATGTAGATGAATCAGAGAGGTTATCTGTTCGACATGGACTTCGTTTACTTTTGAAGCTCTGGTTTAAGCTAGTTGCTTTACAGGGAAATTAAAAGGCAAAAACCTTTTTCCCTGCAAAGAAAAGACTTTGCAATAGATTTAAGGGAATTTGCATATGAATTGAACAAGACAGCACCTGTTCATGGATGCTTGCTCTATTTTTGCCACGTACGTGTAGCAAAAATCACTGTGGATACAGATCCCATGCATGGGTGAGACCTAGTTACTGCCAACCTCTTCCCCTTTCTAGCTATTGTGAGTGAGATGAATATGAAACAGTCCCTTTTCTCCTAAATTTACAGGTAAGTGAAACTAACACCCACATGTTAACAGCCCCAAGTTTGCAACCTGCTTCTTTAAACGGGTCTAAATGCAGGCTTTTTTTTTTCCCCCTGTGACCCATTCTCTCACACAGGGGCAGTTTACCTGGAGGGAAGTCTTGAAGAAGCCAAACAATTGTTTGGACGTTTGCTCTTTAATGACAAGGTATGACTTCATTTCTGTCTTGACTATACCTTGCCATCGTGTTTTCTGTAGTGCTTCAAATCAAGTGCTTCAAAGGAAAACTGAAAAGAATCCTGCCTCTCAGAATATAATGCCTCTTTCTAGCAAAATAAAAGTAAAAAGATTATTGTTATTGCGCCTATGTCTGGTTTTCTGCTGTAAAGACTGTCCTATAGCAAGTTTCCCTTTCTTGCTCAGAAGAAGCGCCCAGTGGTCGCAAAGTCTGCTAATTTAGATCCAGACAGTCTTTCACATATCTGACATCATTTATTTGGAGGATTGACCCGGGGGTGGGACTGATTGACAGTGCTGAAGAGAACATAAGTGAAAAGAGAACAAATGAGAAGAAAAAGGTAAATGAGACCAAGGTGAGATAGTAGTGGGCTGTGGAGGCTGGTTCAGGCTCATCTGTAGCCACGGAAATTCATGGGATGATTTTGAGGGCTTATTTCTTTGTCCAACATAAAGGTAATGGTACAACCCTTGAATTCCTGATGGAGAGGCAATATTTAGAAGTAGAAAACATCATGGGTTGCTGGCTGTGAGAAAATCACAAACTGTAAACCAGTGTAAGCTTACACACTTAAATAAGTTTGCTTCAGAAGATTGTATCAAAAGTTATGCTTTCCAGCCATCAGCATCTAGAACTCCTGATCCGTACAGGCATCTTGTTGAATGTGGAAATGCAAGCTGAGCTGAGATGCAGGGAAGTGGCAGTGAATAAAGGCTGGGATGAAATGCTTTCCCTCAACCCGTGACCTCTCCCATGCAAATTGCATGCCAAGAACAGGTAGTCCTCGACTTACGACCACAATTGAGCCCAGAGTTTATGTTGCTAAGTGAGTTTTGCCCCGCTTTACAACTTTTCTTGCCACATTTGTTAGGCGAGCCAGTGTGGGTGTTAAGACAGTCACACAGGGGTTGTTAAGGGAATCTGGCTTCCCCGCTGACTTTGCTTGTCAGAAGGTTGCAAAAGGGGAATCACGTGACCCCGGCACACTGCAACCATTGTAAATATGAACCAGTTGTCACTTTTGATCATGTGACCACAGGGATACTGCAACAGTCATAAGTGTGGAAAAATAATCGTAAGTCACTTTTTTCCAGTGCCATTGTAACTTTGAATAATCACTAAACAAACTGTTGTAAGTCAAGGACTACCTGTATGTTGCAAGAGAGAAGCATTAGGAGGAATGACCAACATGTATAGTTTTTATTGATTGTAAGCTTTTGGTCTCAAGCATGTGGGTTTATGTGGAAAATATAATTGTGCTGCATGTTCACGTGCGGTTAATTTGTCTTGAGGTTTTCCTTCTTCTTTCCTTTCCTTTTGCTGGGATGAAACTCCCGAATTTTTAGTTATAGAACTTTAAGCAAAAAAGAAAAAGAAAAAAGTAACCCATTCTTTAGTTCCTGAACGGCGTGTGTTCTTCCTCTACCTAATTGACATGAACTAAATGGAAGCACTACAGGCAGTTTGAACAAAGAATGCCTGCTTTTTAAAAATGAGTTTGCCAGCACTATTGAATTTGCAAGAAGCCGAGTCAGCATCTTAAGCCATTTCAGTCTTTTGCAGAATGACATTTTATTTAGCAATGTGGAACTTGTTAAACGGTTCCCTTGAGCTTTAAAAGCATCTCTCCACGTTTGCAGGACCTGCGGGAAGTATGGCTTAATTATCCGCTACACCCTCTGCAAGTAAGTGTCCCCCCCCTTTTTTCACTAACGAATTTCAGAACAGTTTTAAGGATGCCTTTTATTTGGTCTTTGGCTGTGTTGACATCTTTGAGCATTTCACATGCACACATGGCCTTTGTGAATTTTTGTCGTTAATAAGTGTCAAGCGCTGGGGCTTAAAGGCAGGCAAGGATTTCAGAGGAGTCAGGCAAAACAGGCAGTAATTGGGCAAGCAGATGTCAGTCACGAGGCAGCCATGTGGAAGACCACCAGCTTGGTGGCACAGGGAGAGAATAAGCTGGCAACTTTGCTCACCATGAGACCAGATGGAAAAATGCCACAAATTTCAAAGGCTCATGGAGGCAGGGCACATATGTGGCCTTTTCATGTCACCTGATTCCTTTGGGATTCAGGAAGACTGTCAGCTTCTCAGCTGGAACTTTCTTTGAAACAAGAAACAGAAAGCAGTTCTCTGAAGAAGGTTCCTTTCTAAGCTGGCAACATGTCCTCATGAAGGAATTTATTCCCTCATCTTCTCCTGGCAAGGTTGATTCTTCCTTTATCTCCAAGGCCGGCATAGGGGGGGGGAGGTCTTCCGCCTTCTCAAATATAGAATGAAAAACAGAATAAAAGAACTTCTTTCCAAAGCTTTTGCAAATTTTGGGGAATGTTCTTTAATGGACTCGTCTTTGATGGCCAATCATATGCAATTTGGTATCCCTGGGCAGAAAGATATAAGATATAAATGGAGTATGTTATTCACAGTTATGGTATGAATACTTAAAGTTTTTTTTTCCCTGAAGATGAATAAGCCAAAATAAATGTTAAAAGTAAGGATTTTTTTTTTTAAAAAAAAGAACGAATTTTTGTCTACCATTCTTTGTCACGATTGCTGCCAACGTCCTAAAATTTTTATTTCTATGGTTTGCATATGGATACGTCAATATACTGTAAACAGAATGTTGGCAATGTGTTATAAAGATGGGTGTCCTATCGTTTATTGGAGCATTGCATTGTTTATCTCTAATACTTTTGTAAATTCATACCACTAGCTGAAACGTTCCCCACATTCCAGTTTTGCCCTTAGGAAAGCTAATTTTAACAAAAGTGGAACAAGGCCCTATTTTTTAAAAAATGCAATTAAGTTCCTGCAATATCCCCACGTTTGAGCATCCTATTTTCACACTTTCAGCAAGCAGTCTTGCTAGCTTCCAGCTAAAATAATTTAATAGGAAAATATTAGATTAAAGAAAATAGGCAGAGATTTTCTACAGTGAAATAAAACCTTTTGAAATAAGTTTTTATAGGAAAAAATGGAGAGATTCATTGATTATGTCTTTTAAAAAAATCCAGCATGCAGGTCATCCCTGGGCTGCTGGGGAAAAAAATATAGTTAACAACATTGCTGAAAGAAAGAAAAAATCAGCTGGGAGGGTTAATAAAACATGGCAAGAGTTAAAAAGGCAAAGTATTTATATGCATGGGAGAATAGGACCTTTGCTTATTAACAATAAAATTACAGACTTGGAACACAAGAGGATCCTGAAAAAAAAAGGAGAACTCTTGAAACTCTTATGTTTATACGTGTTCATAGGTTATGGAATCTTCCTGTAGTCAAAGCTAGATTAAAATCTCTTTCAGGCTGAGATGACTGGTTGACTTCATAGTCACTGCCACGTTGTTCTCTTGGCAACGCTACAAAAGCACCTGGTTGTTGCTTTGTTCCAGGAGGATTTTTTTCACCTTCCCAGTCTAGCTTCGATATTTTTGAGGGTCTCCTATCCCAACTACTAACTAGTTCTGCTTAGCATTTCAAGGTCAGCTGCAATCGGCTAGTTAGTGTATCAAATTGAGCTTTTGCATTTCAGCTTAAATTTATAGCGCAGAGTTCGCATTGAGTCATTCGTTCACCAACGTAGTAGTATCTTTCAGATAGCCCTTCATGGTTCTTGTGTAGAACCATGAAATTGCGCTGCTGAAATTTAGCAATGAAAATTAAAAATTTGACCAAAATGTCCTGCTTAGATGGAATTTTTGTGTTTTAATCCACTGCTAGTTGATAACTGAAATTAAGGGAATTGAGTGATTTTTAACTAAGAATTAGGGGTGGGAATGGGAACAAAGAATATGTTATATTCCTATACTCATCATTAGCTGAACAAAATAAAACTGAGCTTCAACTCAGCTTCATTACTGAAGGACAGCTTTTTGTGGCTTGAGGGTGCAGAAAGAAAGGGAGAGCAATGCTATTCCAATTTCCTCCTTTCATTTCTGCCTCACCCTCCAATGGCCTCAAATTTTGAATAATGGCAATATCAGGCAATTTTTGAAGGGCATTAAAAGTAAGGATTGAATGGTTTGCTTAACAGATGCCTCCCAATTCCCATCTTTACGATCTGTTCCCAAACTACCCCCCCCCCCAAAAAAAAACCCGAGCTAGAAAATATTTACTGGATGACTTCCTGTGCCCCTCCAGGAACTTGGAAAGCTGAGCTATCCATTACTTATAAGAGCTGAAGTCCAATAAATATAGAGTGAATAAGACTGGGGGGGGGGGGGAATAACTGCATTTGTTTAATAAAGCATAATAAAATTAAACAAGATAGCTGCAAAGGAGGGGGAAAAAACTGTGATTCTGAACTTTGATAGATTAATTGATTGATTGATTTTTGTGATGGCAATAACATTCTTTAGAGTTTGCCATTAAAAAAGAGCTTCATCCTCAGTTCATAAATTATTGCTGATTTTTTTTTATTTACTAATCAAGTTTATGTTGCCACCCATTTCACTGAAGGTGATTCTGCTTAGCACATAAGAATAGATAAAAAGGTAATAATGAATGCAAATGCAAAAATGGTAGTAATAGATATCCTAAATCTCCAAAATGAAGGTAAAATAAAAATAAAATGACCCCCCTCCAACAATAGAACCATCTAGTCAAGTCCCCTGTTCCATGGAAGCCCCAAGCCTGGTCACATAACCAGATCTTGTGGGCCTTCCAGAATATCAAAAGGGATGGAACTAATCTAATTTCAGGAGGGTGTCCTTGAGGCAGAGAAGACCTGGGACCTACCCAATGTAGATCTTTGGCCAATGGTATCATTAGGATAGCATTGCAAGCTACCAAAATATCGGCTGTGTGGTGATTAAGACTCATATTGCCAAAATAAAGTGTAGAGTACCTAATCAAGCTTCTTCATTTGCTTGCTGAATTCAGTTTCTTCTCTAAAACTAATTTGTTGTCCTCATTGTTTAATATTGATTTTACAGCTGCAAGAATCTAACACTGACAGACAGCTAATTGAGACGTCTCCTGTCCTCCAGAAATTGACTGAGTTTGAGGATGCAATTGGAGTAATTTTTACTCACGTTCGCCTCTTGGCACGGGCTTTCACTTTGAGAACAGTGGGATTTAACCACCTGACGTTGTGAGATGATTATTTTCTTTCCTCCCAAATAGATATCTTGCACTTTCTGAGTGGCTGATGTTGTTCCTTTAAGAGAGAGTAGGTTGGTGCTGATCTACAGCTGTTTCTCCAGTTCAGATTTTTCAAAACCTCTGACCTTAGAGGTCCTAGCAAAACATCTATGGTTTGCCAGATTTGTAAGTTTATTTGTTCCAGATTAGTTGAGATTTTTATGGTATAAATATTGAAGGACAAGAAACAACATTCCTGCTTATTGAGACGCTTAACTACACAACATTTGCTTCTAGCCCTGGCATAGGTGAATCATCTCTTCTGTTTTTAACTAGCTACAATTTGTTGTTTCATTCAAATTAAGCAAAAATTAAAATCAGCTGATTTGTGCAGAAGCACCAAAGCGGAAAGTATCCAGAGTTCTTTTACTTATGCAGAACCATAGTCAAATAAATGTTTTTGCACAAGGACATTTGATGTCATTCCCCCCCCCCGCCCTCAATTCCTAGAATTTATATTTTCATAAAGTGATTCATAGCTAAATTTATAGTGGTTCCCCCTTATTAGTTCTGACAATCTAAAAACATTGTTTTGTCTTACCCGGCAGTAGTGGGATTTGCGGCAACCTGCAACGTTGCCAAAATGACATTCTATGCACAGTGGCATCACAGAAATGCCGCAATTACATGCATAATCATAACATTCACTTGGTGACATTAAATAAGTTTTGTCATTTGCCTCCCCTTTGCTCTCCCACGAAAACCCATATTTAGTAAATACAAATATACTGTATTGTTCTAAACGGTATAATACAATCACTAGTGTATTGTTCTGCCTGTTTAAAAATATCCAGCGCTAAAGCAAGGTAGTGTTGTTCCTTTACTCTGTATAATCTCTGCCTTCCTTTATCTCCTGCTTCAGGGGCCATAATCAGAGGATGGAGTTTTTGGGTGATTCCATAATGCAGTTGGTGGCCACCGAGTACTTATTCATACATTTCCCTGATCATCATGAAGGCCACTTGACGGTAAGAATATCATCCGTCTATTCTTGGCAGGAGTAAAACTGGGATAGCTTGGTTATGGGTGGAAACAGAAAAAAAAGAACATTTATTCTGAGCTTAACTGAATATCCGCAACTTCACCCCTCTAGTTGCTCTTGATAAGGTTCTGTTAATATGAAAATGTGAATCCTGCCACAATCAAGGAAATGTGATTTTTGGAGCCCATTTATGTGATGTTATCTCTTCTTTAAAACAAATCAATAGCTTTAATAACCGTGGTGATTAAGTTATTCCTCTAAAAACTAGAGGTAATTCTAGTTCATTTTCAAGAGAGCGAAAGCAATTGAAATCAACTGAGGCCATTAATATGGGGTGCTGTTCTTCCTTCTTGGGGGGGGGCTAATAGTTCAAGCAGCAACTTCATTAAGTTTTCTAGCCTGATCCCAGCTTTCTTCCTGATTAGTAAGCTAAGCTGTAGGTGTGAACAATCCTACATTCTAGAGGTTGCATATGATTGTCACCTACAAGAACTGGAGGCTGAAGATCCATAAAAAGCTTGAAGGTTGTTGACGGTTGGTTTTTCTGCTGCCGTTAGCGGCAGGAAATCAAATATTCTAGAAATCCGCAATCTCCAGTATGTTTCAAGAAGCAAAAAAGGCTAAAAGAGGCAGAAGGATGAATGATGGCTATATGTGAAAAAAAGGAACGCACACATATATGTGAATGAATAAGTGCATGCAACTAGGAATCCCTGTGGTTCCCTTGAGTGTAAAAATAGTGCTCTCCGTTGCACTAGGATGTGGATGCACAATTTCTAGGGGGGTTATGAATTTTAGGAAGTACAGAGACACATCTCTTAGATGAAAAACAGATGAAATCAAATTAGAGAAAGGACGTGTCCAAAGTGCATTTTTCCTTTCCTCATGTATTATTTTTCCCTCTCATTCTCTGTCCTCTATTTATCCTGTCTTAAGATCCTTCATTTTTATTTCATCATTTGCCCAAAGCAGGCAGAAAGGGGTTACAAAACAATTTGTGGGTGTGCTGGTTGTGTCTTCATCAGGCTTTTGACCCTCCAGGTACTTAGACTTCCTCTTTTATTGGCCTCAGCAGTGCTAATGGCAAAAATTATGAGATTACCAATATTCTTGCTTAACAGTGGTCATAAAGCACAACATTACGTGACTGTGCCAACTAATGACAGTAGCGCTACCTTTCTGGTTGCCATGGTTAAGGAAATTGTGCACTACCATGAGAACCTCACACAACCATGGCTTGCGAGGCCTGCAGGGTTCCCCTTTGACCTTGCCTGTGGGAAGCTGGCAGGAAAGGTTGCAAATTTTGATCACATGACCAAAGACATTGCAACAGTTGGAAGTGCAGGCCCAGGTATCACACTCACAGGCCTGAGGGGATTCTGCTACAGCCAGAACTTGAACACCACTCATAAGTCCAACTCATTCAATTCCATTGTAACTTTGGTTAGTCACAAAACAAGTGGTTGATAAGTAAGGACTACTGCTAATCTCAAATGGTCTAGTATGGGCACCATGACTAGCCTTGAATTGAGATGCTAAGATACAATTTACTGTCTTTGCATTACTTAGAAAGTGCATCTTTTAGGGGTTTTTTTCTTCATTAAAAGAGACAATGAATCAGTTTTAAGAGTTTGGTGATAGAGTGTAAATAGATACAGAATAACAGAGTTGGAAGGAACCTTGGAGGTCTTCTAGTCTAACTCCCTGCCCTCTTAAAGGTAAAGGTAAAGGTTCCCCCGCACATGCGTGCTAGTCGTTTCCAACTCTAGGGGCCGGTGCTCATCTCCGTTTCAAAGCCAAAGAGCCAGCGCTTATTCGAGGACATCTCCGTGGTCATGTGGCCGGCATGACTAGACGCCAAAGGCACACAGAATGCTGTTACCTTCCCACCGTAGTGGTCCCTATTTTTCTACTTGCATTTTTACGTGCTTTCGGACTGCTAGGTTGGCAGAAGCTGGGACGAGTAACAGGCGCTCACTCTGTTACGTGGCACTCGGGATTCGACCCGCCAAACTGCCGACCATCTGATCGACAAGCTCAGTGTCCTAACCCACTGAGCCCTCTTAGGAGACCCTAAAAACTTAATATCCCTTCATCAGCCATCCTCCTTCACTATCACTATCCTTTAAAAAGATAAAAAAGCAGATGCCTATCAACGTTGTATGCTCTTTGAACCTCTAGACAGTTTAAATTTGAACACCACCTTTTTTGTTTGAAAGTGGAAACATCTCTCCTTATTCCCTTTCTGTTTTGATTTCCTTGAGCTCATTTGCATCCAAGATCTTTTATTTGCCATGATTGGTGTTATAATTCCATCCGATTTCTGAATAAGTTGTATGCTACTTCCTGACTGACAGGGTGACGCTTCCAAATTGTGTTTTTCATTGAATCCATTGGAAACCGTTTTTCAAAAGCTTGCTTTTCTGTGTCATGTACACATTACTTTCCATGTCACAGTATTACTATGTTCTTTTTCCAAATACCACTCATATCTTTTAGTCTTCTGCAGAAATTTCACCTTCTTAGGTGCTCATCCACTCTTCATATCCTATGCAAATTTCAACATTTTTGCTTTGATTCACAGCAGAAATAATCCCAAGAATATTATGTGCTTATTCTTTTGGAAAGTTATTGCTGCTAATTAGCACATTTGCCTTTTTTCCCCGTCAACTAGTTCTTGAGTCTCATAGATGGCTGCATTTCTTTAAACAAACTCCCCCCCACCCAAAAAAAACCCTGCTATCTTCTTACAGTGGACATATTGGGGACCACCTCATTTGTCCAGTGTAAGAGGATTATATGTTTTTAAACTATTTTTGCTCAATTATCCAAAGCTATAATAACACTTACAAAATCAAATATGGTAATAATGAAACTTCAGCTTGTGAATTTTTGCAGCTTCACTTTAACAGCTGGGAGCAGTATTCTTAGATACTTTCATAATTAGCAAGTCATTAAGTAGCTCTCTTTGTTTCCAATGCAAGTAGCGGGGCGCACTATGGATTACTTTCAGTGTGATATTAAACTGTGGCTAAGCAGTTACAAAATGAAGCTAGATAATCCTCACTTGTGCTTCTTTCTCACAGGCCTGTGAGGAGAAACAGAAAAAGTTTTGCTTTGATTATGATTTGGCCGCTGTTCAGACTCAGTGAAGTGCTTCATGATAACCGCAATCACAAGAATTCACTTTTAAATTGCATTTCATGCAGCTGGGCTGGTTCCATTACCTTGAGTTACAGCAAGGCATAATTTGGGACACAGATGAAAAGATTAATACGATGTGCCTAACATAGTGCCTTCAGGTACCAACAAAACAGCAGAAAATTTCTTGTTTTCAAGCCCTCATTCAAACTGTTTAAAAATAAACATTGTTTTAATTTTGATCAGAATGACAAACTAAACAGCATTGTCAAGAATCTCTTTCGATTCTACACAAGGGTGATAGACTTCCTTAGATTTCTTTTAAAGGAATGTGAATGGCTGTAGTCCATAGCTTTATGTGCAGATGTGTCCATCACCTGTCCAGAAAAGATAATCTTGGGCTTCAAAGTGTTTGTTTGAGGAGAACAGCTAGAGAGGATGGGAGGGATCAACCTCGCCAATCTGTCTTTTAATCAATTGGTATTACCGTACATGATTGATCTCACTTACTGGGTCATCTCTTTTGCAAATGGGCAAACTTCCCTGATTCTGTGGGTAGCTATGATATTATCTCAACATTAAAACATGACCTTTTCCTTGGAAAGAATTGGCTACTACTACTGGTCTAAATGGTGGCTAATCTAAAAGAGCTGGGAGGAACTTCTGTTGACTGGGTACCAAGACAAATAACATTAGATTACGTGGCAGGGTATTTTTTTTTAGGTTTTGCCTTTCTTAATAAAAAAGAGAACATATACAATGCGGATAGAATGCCTGACATTTATGATAAATAAAAGCATTGCACAATCAGCACATACCATTCTGCTTTTCTCAGGCCAGGAAAGGGAACACCTGTATATTTTGGGAGTACCTGAATCCTACCCTTTTTCTTCTGCCCCTTACAGGTTGATTGAAAGTATGCACTGAGGTGAATGTGGCAGTCCTTTCCTATTAACATGAGGTTGAGGAAAGAGGGAATGGGATAAGAGTGTACACCTCATTTCTATTTGTGCCTTCTTTTAAAATTGTTAAAAGAAAACAGGAGGTGTTTATACCAGATAAACGATAGCATTTCTTTTTTGTTTGTTTGTTTAGTCAAGCAAAGGCTAGCAACATGTTATGTATCTGGGCCAGGGGAGGGGAACCATGGCTCTTTTATGACTTGTGGACTTCAACTCCCAGAATTCCTCAGCCAGGAATTCATGCCAGGAATTCCCCACCTCTGATCTAGGGTAAAAATTGGGTATGGCTGCTCAGAATTCCATGCACATTTACCTGAGTGGAGTCTCTTGTCTTGGCAGTTGTTGAGAAGCTCTTTGGTCAACAACAGAACACAAGCCAAAGTGGCAGAAGAACTGGGCATGCAGGAGTTTGCCATTACTAACGATAAGACCAAACGGCCTGTTGCACTGCGAACAAAAACATTAGCTGATCTTTTGGAATGTAAGTGCTACTGTTATTAACTCATTTTCTTTTTCTGGTGATTTGATAGCTAAATAAAGTTTAAAAACTTGTTTACCGGTACAGGTGGTACAGCAGCAGTTAAAGGCAAGAACCAGATCAAAGAACCTCTAAGGTGGTGGCTTAAAGAAAGTTTGTTTATAATATAGATGTGTTACCACTAACTGCCATCCTGAGGATCTAAAATGTGTAGTACTACATTTGTATAGCTTACATTAGAAAATGAATTGCTTTTCATTGTTACCATGCCTGCTCATAGATACCCCAGCTAAAGGAACAAAGCCAAAACTTGACTCCCTTCTTTTATTTGAAATATAATCAATTTATAATTTTATAAGTAGTATTGCTTCCAAAGGCACTGTGATGAAAACCCACATTGTAAACGGAACATCGCCTTTTTCTTAATTTTAAGTTTGAGTGTCTTTTTTTAAAGTTGTTCTTTCTGTGCAAGTGGCAATAAATATCAGGCCC
Organism: Vipera ursinii; assembly: GCF_947247035.1. NCBI lineage: Eukaryota > Metazoa > Chordata > Lepidosauria > Squamata > Viperidae > Vipera > Vipera ursinii. Next base: position 138,944,070 of record NC_139516.1, on the reverse strand, counting down.
AAAAGGTAATCTTTATCCAGAGCATTTTAATACATTTGTGAGTTGAGTGGGCCCAGTGTCTCTTGCCAGATCCTTTTAGTAAATGGAAGTAGTTCACAAACAATCATAATTTATGGCCAAGGTTCTGCGAGTGTGCTTTGCTGTGATTTATTTCTAAAAACTTAGAGTCTCTGGCTAAACAATGGGATTTGAAGAGCTGTCTCTTTGTCTAGTTTTTTCAGAATTGCTTCTTAATTAATTTGTGTAGATCTTGGCATTTTTCACTGATTCAGTTTTCAATTTATGTTAAAGGCTATACCCCGTATAGAAGGATGGTGTGTTTACTCAGTGACCTTGAATTAACCCAACTGCCTCAAACTCTTTTCTCAAACAGAACTAGGCTGGAAGGTGAAACTTTTGTTAGTGGAAACTTGGCAGATAGCATGTTAAGAGAGAAGAGACAGTTGTGAAAAGAGTAGGAAGGTATTACCTATTAGTGTGGCAGGAACAAAAGTGGAAGAATCTATTAATGGGATTAGGAATAACTTCCTTGACCTGATATTTGACCTGATTGAAAATTAAGCCAAAACACACACTGAGAGTACAAGGATGGGGAAGGCCAATTTGGGAGAAATTTGTTTTGTAAGTATAAAACAGCAGCAGCTGCAAGGAAAAAAAATTGTAAGTGTATTTTCCTGGGCTCCAAGATCACTGCAGATGGGGACTGTAGCCAAGAAATTAAAAGAAGCTTGCACCTGGGGAGGAAAGCCATGGCAAATCTAGACAGCACACTAAAAAGCAGAGACATCACCCTGCCAACAAAAGTTTGTATAGTCAAGGCTATGGTCTTCCCAGTTGCAATGTATGGCAGTGAAAGCTGGACCATAAGAAAGGCTGAGCACCAAAGAATTGAGGCCTTTGAGCTATGGTGCTGGAGAAGACTCCTGCGAGTCCCTTGGACTGCAAGGTGATCAAACCGGTCAGTCCTAGAGGAGATCAACCCTGACTGCTCTTTAGAAGGCCAGATGCTGAAGTTGAAACTCGAATACTTTGGCCACCTACTGAGAAGGAAGGACTCACTGGAGAAGAGCCTAATGCTGGGAAAGATTGAGGGCAAGAGAAGAAAGGGATGACAGAGAATGAGGTGGCTGGATGGAGTCACTGAAGCGGTAGGCATGAGCTTAAATGGACTCCAGAAGATGGTAGAGGACAGGAAGGCCTGGAGGAATGTTGTCCATGGGGTCACAATGGGTTGGACACGACTTGGCAGCTAACAACAACACAACAAGAAGTGTAAAACAGCAGCAGCTGCAAGAAAAAAAAAACTTTAGTCTGATATTGAAATATAGCGGGATGTTTGTTTGCTATTTTTGTCCCCCAGGAATGAAGCCTGGAATGAACAGTAGAGTCTGACCGATTTTCAGTGGAACTCACATTTTATGAGTTTGAATTCCCACTCCTCACTCACAAAAGGAAAATAATCATAGTGGACCAATAACACAACAGCTTAATCTGGTTTTCCCAATGTAGTGCCTTCTTACAAGCACTTGGACTATAATTCCCCAAAATAATCAGTTAGTTAGTTGTAGTTCCAAACTATACCAAGGACACTAGGTTGAAGAGTCGTCTCCATTAAAATACATGACTGAAAATAATTTGATCAGTTTGCAATTTAGACAAGTATTTTTTTTCAAACATGGCAACTTTAAGAAGTTTGGATGTCTACTATCATAATTCAGATTTGTCAAGTTTGAAAAACACTGATTTAGACTGAGGACATTGCGCACATTTCCATCCCGTGTTTCTCCTAGCCAACCTTAGATGGAGATTGTAACATTGTGGCTTATGCTGTTCTAACAGAGTCAAAACAATAAATAAATCCAATTGCGAGTATAGCCCTTGTACGTACCTGTCAATCCTTAGAGGCGCTTCCACACACATGTATTTAGGGCAGAAACACAGTTTCCTGTGTAGATACGGCAAGTGCTAAAAGCACAAGCTTTCCTACAGCTCCCTCCTCAAATCTTTGATGTGTGTGAATTGCTTGAAGTGAAAGAGACAAGTTATTTCCATGCTGTTTATATCTGGGGGAAAAACATATTAGTAAACCAATTATCTGCTCTGCCTTTTCATTTTAATTTTTACCTCTTTTGACTCACGTCTTACCTATATCTTTTATGGTTAGTGTGGACATTAGTATCCCTTCTGCCTTTTTCTTCCTTTCTTTCCTTTTTCCGAAGATGGTAAAAACACCTCTCACCCAACTGTCTTTTTTGATGTCTTTTAATATATATACCATTGCAGATCACCATTGACTTGGAATATTTGCAAAAGATTCTCTAGCAATATTAATGTGAATTTGAAAGAAAATAATATTCATTAATGTTTGGCTATTCCTTCTTTCCCAGCCTTTATCGCTGCTCTGTACATAGATAAAGATCTTGAATATGTCCACACCTTCATGAACGTGTGCTTTTTCCCACGATTGAAAGTAAGTCTCAGAGCGATAGTATGTGTTGCACAGCTAAAAAGGTGACTTTGCTACAGAGTCCCAGCTAATCCTAGATTTTTGCCCTCAGTGTCCTGAGTGATAATACAGGTTTTAAATCTCTGTTCTCTCACATTCGTGGTCTAGATACAGATAGGTCTTGATTAGTGCAGTTAATGAATCCCGTGAAGAGATCACATGATTTGAATTTGCACTATTCAAAGTGACATTTCTATGGAAAATAGGGTAATTGCTTCCAGCTCAATGGAAATAGGCAAAGTTTCTACGCATATTTTTTTATATATTTTATTGGCGAAATGCTGAACAACATTAAAAGTGGACAAACCTATATCGAAAGAGTTGTTGCTGTCTCCTGTATTCTCCTGTACTTCTTCAAAATGAGCCTCTTCTTTTTGAGCTTCCCTTGAACAAAACCTTCCTTTTCTCTATTTTGTACAAACTAAAACATCTAGAACAGGGGTCTTCAAACTTGGCCCTTTTCTGACTTGTGGACTTTAACTCCCAGAATTCCTCAGCCAGGCACACTGGCTGAGGAATTCTGGGAGTTGAAGTCCACAAATCATAAAAGGACTGAGCTTGAAGACCCCTGATCCAGAACCCCAACATCTGCACCCGTAATGGCAACTGTGCATGCGCTAGCAGTTGCATTAGTCTTAGTTAACTAGATTTCGGCTTGCATTAAACATGACCTGGTATCAATTTATCAATCACACTAAATCAAATGTTGCATTATTTAAACACACATAAATTGCAGCCTGCCTATACTAAGAGAAAATAACATTTGAAAAGGCTATTTTTTATCCTAAAGTATTTTCCTACTTCCAATCCATTATTTCCTGTGAAGAGTTGTTATTCCTTCCTTCCTTTTTTTTTGTCCATTTTAGGAATTCATCTTAAATCAGGATTGGAATGATCCAAAGTCCCAACTCCAGCAATGCTGTTTAACTCTCAGAACAGAAGGGAAGGAGCCAGATATTCCTCTTTATAAGTAAGGAGATTGACTTTGTATACCTACATCAGGGGTGTCAAACTCAATTTCATTGAGGGCCACATCAGCATTGCGGTTGCCCTCAGGGGGCTGGGTGGGTGTGGCCTGGGTGGGCATGGCCTACTGGGTGGGTGTGGCTAAAGTGCATATGGCCTACTGGGTGGGCATGGCCAGCTCTATATCGTTCGCATCAAGGGTGCCTATGGGGGCCTGGCCAGGAGTGGGACAGATCTGAGGATCTCTGGCAGGAGGAGGGTCTCTGGGCCAGGGCCAAGGCAGTGGGGGCCGTTCCCTCACTGTTTCCAGGATGGCTTCGTGGGCTGCATGAAACCACTTCGCGGGCCGGATCCAGCCCCCGGGCCTTGTGTTTGACATGTCTGACCTACATTATCACTTTGTGACTCCACCCCCCCCCCCTTTTTTAAAAAAAATCCCATATGACTGGAATTCGGTTATCCCGCCCTTTCTTCAAAGAAGGAATTATTTGCTCTGATAAAAGCAAAGTGTACTGTTACATTTTGGATCTCAAATTCAGTTTAAACGGTTGGAAATTTAGTCACGAGGGTTTGTGCAAGTAGGCAGTATGACGGCTGTAAGTACAGTAGACACTGATAGTCTCAGGTACATTCAGTTTTTCCAAACTCTGTTCTCACTTACTCCACTATGATTGCATTGTTGGCCATGCTGTTGCTTCTTAAGCTTACCCAGTGCCTTTCTGCAGGTGTAGTAGGCATTGCCCAAAGATATAGGAGACATCAGTGAACATTCTTACCTGCTTTCTAAGTAATTTCCTAGTCATGCTGGGTTCAGATATGATAGGAACAGACTTTTTTTTTCCTTTTGTTGTTTAGCAAAACAGTTGTTGTTAGAACAGGTAGTACCAGTTTAGCATATGTATAGGGAAAAGGCTGCAGAAAATTTCAAGATGTTTCATCGTTTAAGATTATGTTTTTGAGTCAAGGGCAAAACATTAAGGGCATATTCCATCCTCTTCAAATAAGAAGTAAGGCTGTGGCGAATGTTCTGTACCAGCCTGCTACCGGCCCTGCAGAAAAGGCAGGGACAACCCTTTTACAAGAAGGCAAGAGGCTGGAATTACACCTGCCAAATTTATTGCTACAAAAACAAACAAGACACGAACCAAGAAACAGGAGCTTTAAGAAACAGGAACTATCCAAGCGGTTGCCTTCAGCAAACCAGCCCTCCCACACATTCCCCTTAAATACAGTTCAGGGCGTGGCCTCTCTCTGCCTCCTTCCGAGGTGCCCCATTACCTTCCTCTGTTTACTCCTGATTGACTTCCTCCAGCGTCGGGCGTCCTTGAACAGGGCCAGCTGTGGGTCATCTTCATCCACGCTGTCAGGCTCACACAGCTGGGTCTGCATCATGACCAGATGAGAGGGGCCTTGCTAGGGGCTCTCATCAAGCTGTCCAATCCCCTCAGCAAGCTCTTCAACACCCCCCTCCTCCTCCTCTGAGTCGTCCGACCCAACTGCCGAACCCACAGGCTGACCCTGAATCACAACAGCGAAGAGGAAGGAAAATGACTATAAAATTGAAGCATGAAATCGGGAAATATATGATGCAGCTGATGTTAGCTGCATAACTATGTATATAGAGTGGAAGGTTAAATCAGAAAGAGGAGCAATTATTGATTGACAGAGAGAAAATCCTGTCTCAAGCATACATAAATATTCCCTAATTAAATGATGGCATTGCCTCGTAAAATAATCCGTCAAGGTTCCATTCATACACTGTGACCTTTGTTAAAAGAGTTGCATTTCTGTTCAGATGTCGTAGAGAGAATGTTTTCAGTCCTGTTTTTGTTTGGCTGTCTTGTCTCTGTGGCTTAGAACGCTGCAAACAGTTGGGCCTTCTCATGCAAGGACATACACCGTGGCTGTTTATTTCAAAGGCGAGAGAATAGGATGTGGGAAGGGACCAAGGTACGTAAAATGTTTAAATACTTATATATTCTATATCTCTGACTGCCTGTCTGTCCGACTCTCTAATGAAAATGGGTAAAGAGAGCTGCTATATGGTGTTCACTGACGTATTAGATAGGACTTCTAAAAAAGTAAATTTTAGAACTCCCCTTTTGTGCATCTAAGAGACACAGGCACCCTGATTCTCAGTGTCAGGCATCCAAGGTGAGAGTGGGGAAGTGTGCCTGTTAGTGGCATAAAGCAACAACTTGACACAATATTGTGTTTCAGTTCCTTAAGAGAACCTTTTCAATCATCCAATATTCTTTCTGGTGACTTTACTTAGTGCCAGAAGGTCAAAAGATAATGTGCCAGTCAGTACTGGTCAAAACATTTTTTAAAAAAAGTCCTAAACTCTTATTTTTTTAAATGTGTTGAAATTGTGTTTGCAGGCATATTGAAAAGAATGATAGTTAGGGAGAGAAAGAATTTTCATTGGGGAGAGGTAGGACACAGTGTCCAATAAGGGAGTAATGTACGGGAAACTGGAGAAGAGTCACCTTGTTTAATGCTTTAATGCTTGGAAAGATACTCCAGTATCCACAAGTTCTTTTCAAAGAATGCAGCAAATTGATAAGCTGGAAGTGTGAGCACAGTTGTGGTTTAGTTTTAGCTTACAGTTGCCTTCTCCAGCTTGATGTCAAGGCCCAGCTAGATCTAGACTCAATGATAGTTCAGTCTAACCTATAAACCGATTGGTATCTTCCAACCTGATTGTCCATTTTATGGGGAAATGATTTCAGTAAGATGAATGGGAAAAACATCTTAAAGTTCTCTACACGGTAAATGCCAAGTGCTATCTACAGAATAAATAACATTTAAGAGATTTTTCATTTGTCATCGACTTTGCACAAAGCATACTAATGTTAAGAATAACATTAAAATAATAAAATAAAATAAGGTGCTTTGGGAAGAAATGGGCTATAATGTTGCTATCCATTTTTGCTGCTGGATATGTCAACCAAAAATGAATAAGGAAGATATCCGTAGCCATGCTCATTTTCAAAGATGACAATGTGTGTGTGTGTGTGTTTAAAAAAATGGCTTTTAATTGCTCTGTTAAAACAAATTGCCAAAGAATGTTGAAGGGTGATGTTTAATAGCATGGATCTTTGTTTTTAAAATAACTCTCCGCAAAGCAGTAAAGTATATGTAGTGGGGGTGGGGGACTGGAAGAGTTTTTATGGTAACAACTGCCAGTAATTATTTGAAAAATTAGTTACTGCATAGCAGTTCTGGGAAGCTGTAACTTGCTTCTGAATTACATTTGTCATAATTTATTTATTTATTTTTGCAGCATTCAGCAAGCGGAGATGTGTGCAGCAATGGATGCACTGGAAAAATGTAAGAGGGTTTCTTGGAAATTACTACAGAGGAATTGTAGGCAGTGTGTGCAACAGAGGGGAAATACAGGTTAAAGTGAACATGTTGCCCCAGCGTTGTTTAATATTATCATTCCTGTTAGCAACACAACTTATTGACCAGTGGAACAAACTGTTTTGCGTTCTACTATCTCTGAAGTCACAACTGATGCTGAACTTCGCGTTGGTTTTTAGGCACGGGTCTGCCAGTAGGCATTGACCTCAGGTAGTCCTCGACTTACAGCCACAATTGAGCCCAAAGTTTCTGTTGCTAAGTGAGACAGTTGTTAAGCTAGTTTTGTCCCGTTCTACGGCCTTTCTTGGCACAGTTATTAATTGAACCAACTGCAGTTGTTAAGTTAGCAATTGTCGTTGTTAAGACAACCAGGCTTCCCCATTGACTTTGCTTGTCAGAAGGTCGCCAAAGGTGATCATGTGACCCTGCAGCTGTCATAAATGTGAGTCAGTTGCCAAGCATCTCAATTTTGATCACAGGACCATGGGGATGTTGCAACGGTTGTGTGAAAAACGGTCGTAAGTCATTTTTTTTCAGTGCCATTGTAACTTTGAGCAGGTCACTAAACGAACTGTTGTAAGTCAAGGACTTCCTGTACAGACTCCTGTTTTCATACAGGTTGGGATTTGATTGCCACTCGCTCAGATTGTGTCAGCCCTTCAAGATCGTCCAAACCAAAAATCAAAATCATGAGTAGTACTTCCTTTATTTTAAGATGACAGAAAAAGAACTTTGTAACTCTGAAAGCTCTTCTCCCCTCCCTTGTTTTTGCTTTCCAGACAACAAGGCAGAGTCCCTCCTGAGACTCAGGGAGAACTTCCCATCCCCCCCCCCACACACCCCTTCTTCTGTGGGCTGAGACATCTCTTGTCTGATCATTGTCCTTATAAGCTGCAGCTCCCCTTCTGTCCCCCCCCCCCCAGTCATTTTCACAGCCTGTTAAAAGTTTGCCCAGCATTTGTAATAGTTTATCATGGAGTTGAGCAACAACTCTGCCCCAGGCAACTATCATGGAAACGTGCTTGAAAAAGACCAGCAAACATCTGTAGAGGATTACTTTGGAAGATGGGCTAGTTGTTGGCTTCAACCTGAGGGGAGCCATTGATGTTGACAAAGGGTTAGACTACCTACAGTACATACTGTGCGGTACCTATAGAATGAGGGCATTGTGAGAAAGAATCAAAGACTCCGCTTTTAAATAAAACCCTTTCTTCCTGTTGAGAAATGTCACTTTGCAGGAGATGAGCCATTTGAAGTTGACTTGTATTTTGGTGAAAGCTGAGATAGGAAAAATGGATATGTATGCGCTTGCGTGCTATTCTGCACAACTTTTATGTCTAGATTTCTCCCCTTATCATCCTAATCCCTTGGAAGCATTCATATTTCAGATCCAATAGTCCGGGACTCAGTCAAGTAAAGTACAAGAGCTCTCTGGCCTGGCTCCAGCAAAGCACTTAAGCCCATACTTAAATTCAGGCCTGCAAGTATTCCTTGTGACATTGATGATCTAGGTATAGTGATTAAAATAAAGTCGCTATTTTGTTAGATGGGGGCAGTGTGCTCACCTTGTAAGGCTGATGGGAAAACTCACAAGCTACTGCCAAATGGGAACCTAAATCTTTGTATTACAATCCTGTGTAACTCTCCATCTTATTGAAACCTCTGACAGAAGTGGCCTACCTTTATTTATTGGAGCAGAGCTTTATCTGTCAGAGCTGAGCTTGCCTACTTCCATCAGCCAACTTGTAATCTTTGGCCCACATTTTAAATGCTTGGCTTTTCTTTCATTGAATATGTGCTTCTGAGAGATTTTCATTTTATTTTTATTTATTTTTTACGTTTGTTCTCTGTTAATTATTTGCTTTCTGGTATGAATGTGGAAGATATGGAGACCTGGGATGGAACCTTTAAATCATGCTACAGTTCTTTCCTTACAGCAGTGTTTCTCATCTTTGGCTATTTTAAGATGTATGGATTTTAACTTCCAGAATTCCCTAGCCAGCATGCTAGGTCAAAATGACCCACGATTGAAAAACACCGACCTATAACATGGATACAGAATCCAAAGTTTCTGAGCCAGATTTGCCTCTAGTCTTGTAGGCCAGGGGTCCCCAACCTTTCTGGTTCCAGGGACCCGGTTTCGGAAGGAAATCTGTCTTCCAAGGACCAGCAGTGTGAGGGAATGCGCAGGTGAAGCTTTGCTCGCTCTCGCCCACCACTTGCAAGGCCTGGTCCCCAGCAGTGTTAGGGAATGGTTTCGCATGCGCAACCTACATCCGTGCATGCGCAGATGAAGCTTTGCTCACTCTCACCCACCACTTGCAAGGCTTGGTCCCCAGCAGTGTTAGGGAATGGTTTTGCATGCACAACCTACATCCGCGCATGCGCAGATGAAGCTTTGCTCACTCTCGCCCACTACTTGCAAGGCCTGGTCCCCAGCAGTGTTAGGGAATGGTTTTGCATGCGCAACCTACATCCGTGCATGCGCAGATGAAGCTTTGCTCACTCTCGCCCACCACTTGCAAGGCCTGGTCCCCCAGCAGTGTTAGGGAATGGTTTTGCATACACAACCTACATCCGCGCATGCGCAGATGAAGCTTTGCTCACTCTCGCCCACCACTTGCAAGGCCTGGTCCCCAGCAGTGTTAGGGAATGGTTTTGCATGCGCAACCTACATCCATGCATGTGCAGATGAAGCTTTGCTCACTCTCGCCCACCACTTGCAAGGCCTGGTCCCCCAGCAGTGTTAGGGAATGGTTTTGCATGCGCAACCTACATCCGTGCATGCACAGATGAAGCTTTGCTCACTCGCCCCACTTGCAAGGCCTGGTCCCCAGCAGTGTTAGGGAATGGTTTCGCATGCACAACCTACATCCGCGCATGCGCAGATGAAGCTTTGCTCACTCTCGCCCCACTTGCAAGGCCTGGTCCCCAGCAGTGTTAGGGAATGGTTTTGCATGCACAACCTACATCCGTGCATGCGCAGATGAAGCTTTGCTCACTCTCACCCACCACTTGCAAGGCCTGGTCCCCAGCAGTGTTAGGGAATGGTTTCACATGCGCAACCTACATCCGCGCATGCGCAGATGCTTTGCTCATTCTCGCTCACCACTTGCGTGGCCTGGTTCCCAACAGGCCGTGGACCGCCACCAGTCTGCAGCCCAGGGGTTGGGGACCCTTATTGTAGGCCGATCCTGGATCCCCCTTAAACAGCTATTCCTAACACTGGAAATTTTCAATGTAAAGGAATTTAGAGCTGATCTTGGAGAAGGAAACAATGAGCCATTTAGGAAGGACCTGGAGAAGAGATTACACAGTCCAGAGACTGAAGCAAATGAAAGAAATTCGACTGCCTTGCTTTTCTTTACTATTCTATCTGTCGGGACAGCGAGAAATTGACAAGCTTTCAAGATTCTGTAATTACACCTTACAACAATACAGTGGCATTCCTGGAATCCCTGGAATTGACCTGGCCTACCTCCAAGGGCTGATTTAAATCAAAAGGCAGTAATGCTAGCTAAAAATAAATGTGCATGAAATCACGTCATCTCCAAATTTGATCAGGCTCCCTTAAAGGCCCAAGGCAGGGCCCAACCAAAAAAGATTGCATACTTCTTGACTTTTAATTTAAGTCATACATTTTCAAAGCCAGATCAGGGACTCTCGTGAAAAAACACGTTTTTGTGTTAGCTGGCTAGGTAAGTCTCTACTGATGTGTTGTCAAACATTCTTAACCTGGATGTGTTTGTCTGAATCATATTTAACGATACAGGAGTGTTGAAGACTGATCAAGGTTTTAAGGTGGTTCTGGAGAAAATTCAGAGGATGAGACCTCTCCAAGCTTTGTCTTCCATTGTAAACCTATTGGCCAAAATGCCTTCTCTTTGCACAGCTTGTAGAGAAATGTATTTTGTTCATTGGGATGAAATCTGAGCTGTTAAAAGCATCATCCATCCTTTGAAGAAAGACTTCTGGCACTTCCCCAACTGGGAGATAATCTGTCCCTGGGTCAGGGTTTTTCTCACCTGCAAAATTTCACATTGTTTCAGAGAAGTGATTTACTTAATAAGATACTCTTGAGATTAAAAAAAAAAGAAACACGTCAAAGCTCTGCTTTCTGTAGCTCTTCCTTCACCTTTGGCTTCAGCTGCATTTCCCAGGTGGTAGTGTATCAAGTCTCCTGTTCCCAAGGACACCAGCTGTTTCAGCATCAGCACTAGCTCATCTATCACACATGGCAATTTGTTCTCTGGCACAAAATTCAACCCGGGCAACACTTTCAAGAGTGCCCTTCCATCTGGCATCACCATTGTTGCTATGTTTATACTCCTTATTTTGCACCACTTTTGCTGAGTTGTATTAACTAATTTTGGCTTCTAGATTGGGTGCTTTGGTCTTTAAGAGGCTAATGGCTTCTCTTTCTCTGTTTCTCACACACGTCTGTAGTAGTAGTAGTAGTAATGGAGGAAAATTGTCTTGATTAGCTCCAGATGGTCTTCTTCTCATCTTTGATGAAGAATGATAGGATTTTTCAGGACTTCTCAGCACAATCTATTAATGATCTATGCTTTATGGTAGAATTTTATCATCATAATAAGGATCTTTCCAGCCCTCCTGCTGACATGTTTTATGGTAGAAGCTTGCTGAACAAGTATTTTATCGAACACGAGGATCACTCATTTTACATCCCTAATATGATCTCTAAGCAGTCATCAACTCAAATGGATCTCTGTGGAAACTTTTATAAAATAGAAAATACAGTTAACTACTCCATAGCTTTGTGGTGGCATCTCAACCAGATCCCAGTATTTAATGTCGCACTGTGACTAATCTTATTCCATTTAAATCATTCCCCGATTGCCAACAAATGTGGTAAATCTTATTCACATAAATGCTATGCACATACAATCAGTAGGCTACTTCAAAGTAAATAGGGGATTACAACCAAACCAGTATGTGCAACAAGTGCTCTTTATCCTGACTAAATAATACAATAATGACAGCTGAATGTTATATTTGAGGGTGGCAAGATCACGACATTGGCTGGCTTTTATTTAAATGAAATATTTCTTCTTGTCTCAGATAATTTTCCTCAGATGGCCCATCAAAAACGGTTCATTGAACGGAAGTACCGGCAAGAGCTTAAAGAAATGAGGTGGGAACGAGAACATCAAGAAAAAGATCTGGATGATTCAGAAGACATGAGAAAATGAGGGGGAAGGAAACAATATATTTGCTTAACTTTGACCATGGCCTATAAAAAAAACCCATCCTGGTTTCATGAAAATAAATGAAATCATGTTTGCTTTTGTGTGTTTTTTTTACTAATAAGTTTTATCTCCATTTTAAGAGGCAAAGCTGCATTCATAAAATTTAAAAATGATTTTTTTTAAAGAACATAGGCTTTCTGAAGAATTTCATGTCCCCAGACTAGGTTTGTGAACAATAAAATGTTTTTATTTCAAAATACGTTATGTTCTAAAACTAAGAAAAATATAGTGTTATTCCTATTGTTGTGTCATACGAAATAATAAGTTATTAAACAGAATGCTATTTTCTGCTACGTTCTGCCTGTGCCACACTACAGTTAAGAAGATGTATACTAAATGAACACAAGGCACAAATCAACAAGCTCAAATTATCCTATTTTGGACACATTATGTAAAGACCCAAGGACAAAAAGAGAAAATGAAGAAAAACAGCAGGGGAGAGGGGCTTCAATTAAAGTGGCAATGTGTGCACCTGAAGGACCAAGTTAAGGAGAGATTGTCATGGAGAAATGCCATCACTAAGAATTGACAATGACATGATGGCACATAATAATAAAAAATATGTTAAATTATGTTTGTCTTGGAAACATCCTCATAGATGTTAACCCTAGCTCTAAAATACTTGGATCAGTTATCAGTTTTACAGAAGGGTTGCTTATAAAGGGCACATATATGTAATCGTACTACAACCATGATTCACCCAGCTGACAGGCCCATTTAATTCAGGTTCTCCTTCCATCAGGTGATTTTGTACTCCAATTTTTCAGTTGGGAAATCCAGATGTCTCTTCCCTCAAGGGGGTCATATTTTGCCTCAGTTTACTCATCTGATCGAACTATATTATATATTTATTTTGTATCCTGGTCTTTCCTTTTAAAGCTTTGTTGGAAGAGGTTCACCAGACATAAATAATATTTGCATGTATTATTATTTCTTGTCAGTGATAATTTTTACCAGGTTTATTGCATTTTTTAAAAAAAAAAGTTAATATAACTTGTTAAATGATGTGAGGAAAGTGATCTTTCTTAATCATCCCAATTTCTGTTTCAGTTGCTATTTAAAGCATTGGATATTTGTTTTAAAGGATCAGTTATGCAATTTTTTCAAGGATGATGCATTTTATAATATGTATATATTTATTATACACATACAGTATGTGTATATATATATATATATACATGTGTGTGGAAATATAAGCAATTATGAATTTTTGTGGTGATTAAACACAAGCAGAATCATAACAGTAGCATGAGGGAAATACTTAGGGCTAGTACTATTCTGAACTTTATTATTCAAAAAATGGAGCATTAATGGACCATTAGTATAGTTTTGTTCATCTTTAACATAACACATTAATATTCAAAACAATGTTATATTATCCAATATTTAAAAATAATATAAATCATAAATCTGAAAATCCATAAAGGTCTGGCAGGAAGGACATGGTGCGGACCCCTTTGAGTAAAGAATTTTGATTGGTGGGATCTAGAAGGAGAGCCTTGGCTGCCATTGACTCCACCCTGTGGAACTTCCTATCTCTGGAAGCAAGGTTGGCCTCCACTCTTTTGGTCTTCTGGCTCAGCCAACTTAAGCGTGGGGATCCAAGAGTGATAAGCAGCCAAGAGTGATAAGCAGCCAACTCGCCACAGCCATCTTGCCACAGGACAACTCACTGAGGGACAAGAGTTACACTAATAACAAAGAAATGATGGAATAGTATCATTAAAGAAAGGATGCAAAAGGAGGGATAGAATGAATGGCAAAAATTAAAATAAATTTTATTTTAAATAATTAAATAGAACTGTTCAGTTGTCCCACAGCGAGTTATCCCACAGCAAAGTGGCCATGGCGAGTTGTTTCTCAGTGAGTAGGCCATGCTGAGTTGGCTGCAACAAGTTGGCTGTGGCAAGTTGTCCCATTCCTGCCATGGGGGTGGCTGGTTCCTTGTGGAGACTCTTGGACTTTTTGTATGGTTTTGTGGTCTCTTTTATTATAAATAACCCAGAGTTACTGATACAGGGAGATGGGTGATGTATAAATTTGGTGAATAAATAAATAAATACTGTATGTAAGTGTAGTACTTTGAAGTCAATGCTAAAGACAGGTAAATGAGTCCTGAAAAGTGATTTATAGAATTAATAGTGTGTCCTCTCCTTGGAAAAAAGGAAAGAAAGAAAAATCCTGGGTGCTTGGAGTCCCAGATAAAAAAGTAAATATATTCTCCAAGGTAGCTTTCATTGATTATGTCAGCCATAATTGTAACTCAACTTGTCATAACCAAGTTTGTACGGGAATATAAACTAGCAAAAAAAAAAGCCATTTCGAATTCACTGGGTATTAAACATGCTAATGTTATTCAATATCCAATTACAGAGTTTCTGGAAAGACAATTAAAATTCTGGAAGATAAGGTGCCTCGGTGACTTCATTGGACAGGTCAGCCAGAACTGCCTTGTCAGCCATCTGTTCTGGGGGTGATAAAGATTTTCAATTGCTATCATAAACTTTTAAACTTTGTCATAATTAGTGTGGGAGAAGGGAGAGAGGATGGTTTACTTTAGCCCTTGAAAAAAGAGCTGGGCCAGAACTTTGCTAGAGAAGCTTTCATTTGGTGGCATTCTTGGTGCTTTTCAGATGCTTTTATGTTAGGAAGAAAACTGCTAAAATAAAACAATGTGCTTTTTAAAAGATCAAATGTGGCTCTATAGCAGACATGTCAAACACAAGGCCCGGGGGCCAGATCCGGCCCGCAAAGTGGTTTCATGCAGCCCGTGAAGCCATCGTGGAAACAGTGAGGGAACGGCCCCCACTGCCTTGGCCCTGGCCCAGAGACCCTCCTTCTGCCAGAGACCCTCAGATCTGTCCCACTCCTGGCCAGGCCCCCATAGGTACCCTTGATGCGAACGATGTAGAGCTGGCCACACCCACCCATCAGGCCATATGCACTCTAGCCACACCCACCCAGTAGGCCACGCCCACCCTGGCCATACCCACCCGGCCCCCTGAGGGCAACCGCAATGCTGATGCAGCCCTCAATGCTCTATAGCCTGGAGAAATGGATCAAAATGTTCCACTTCCAGATTAGGAAATTTCTTAACGATAGTTTCATTGGGCAACCACCCTAAATGACGGGGTGCGTGTCATTTTGAAGTGTGCGTGACTTCATCGGAGCTTTGATCTAAGTGAAAGTGAAGCAGTGTATCTCTTCTGAGAGTGAAGAGGTAAGCCTGCTTCAATCCACCTGATTATGGGAGCAGAACAGATCAAGCCTCCACAACCTGAAACAAGGTGAAGGGAGATGCTGCTTCATGATAAGTAGCTACTTTGCCCAAAGCAAAAAGAGATCTAAATAAAGCAGACTAGTCCACAGCTGCTAAATAAAAACTGAATTCCAAATTTCTCCCTCCATTCTCTCTGCTGTACTGTATGTGATAAGTGCTGGTCCCGAATAACTTTCGACCAGAGGCCAATCTTCTGCACCATTGCACTTTCTGACTACAACTTGGCAAGTGTATTTATTTCTTGTATGTTTTCAGTGTAGTTGCCTAGTCTGGTGTAATGGTAGGTGATGTTTTAGAATTAAAAGAAAAACAACTTTATTACATTGGTTTATATATCTTTCTGGGAGTTTAAAACAACCTGTAAGGGTTTCCTGCAAATTTTTATCTCCCCCTGTCCAACTATAAAAATAATTGAATTGAGAGAGACTGACTGGTACTAAGTCAGTTTAATGGAATACTTGGGTCTGAAAGGTAATTTGTATTACCCCAATTGTGGATTCGGTCCAGCAGTAAAAAGGACTCCGGGACCTTCTGGGAATCCATTGAAGGAGAGCAGTGACTCATGAGTTGAGAATGCTGAGCTGATGATCAGCAAGCTCGCATTTGAGACCCGGTTGCTGCCACGGGATAGGGGTGAGCTCCCGTTACTTTCTCCAGCCCACCCAGCAGTTCAAGAGTGGATGGCAACTTAGGAGGGCCTGAGCCCTCAACTGGGCATTCCCTGGGCAAATCTTTTCAACCTGGAAGTACTTTGGTGCTTTTGACACAAATGTAGTAGGGAAGCCCCCATTGTTCAAAATGTTCAATATCAAAGAGGTAAAGGATGTAGGAGTGAAGATTGTAAGAACATATGTACATAGAGATGTCCTCTCTGGTTTATTGTTAGATAACTTGTGTGGTTTGGATAATTAAGCAAAGACCTAACTCTAGACAAGGATCTGATGTTGGAAAAGATGGAAGAAAAGAAGAGGGTGACCAAGAACAAGTTAAAGAGGCAATGAGTATACCATTGGAAGACCTGAACACTAGATTAGGGACAGATTGTCATAGAGAACATTTATGTGGCTGCTAAAAGTGGACAATAACTTGATGGCCCATAATCAGTCGAACTTGTGTAGCACAGAAGTGGCTCAAACATGCTTTTAAAAAAATATCTTTTTGCATCATTCAGGCACAATTTCCTGCTTATTCCTCCCCCCTGCCGCCGCCTTTTCGTTTGGCCACTTGCAAGTAATGGTTTGCCCAGCTTTCTGACAGATCTGAGCCTGTGAAAACATAGGCTAGGATCTCCTAAAAGTTTTGAGGAGAGTAAATGAAGTGCAACTGACAAAACTGTCTCTTGGAAAACCAGGGTCTTCAAAAGCAAGAGGCAGGTTTAACCTTGGGCAAGAAAAGACCCTTTCCACCACCCCCTCTCCAATTTAAATGGATTAGGTGTCATTTACTCAGTAAATGTGTGCGAAGGCCACACTTAACATTACTGTATAATGATCAAAGCAAAACCTCACCTAGTTCTGCAGTGCAATTATTGAATTATTGTGGGGAAAACAAATGCGCAGGGTGCTCACCAGTATTCTGTGCCTATAGATATTTTAATGACCAGATCCCTAATGGCAAAATTCACATCCATGTTCTCAACTAACAACTATTTGTTTAGTGACCATTTGAAGTTACAAAGGCACTGAAAAAACAACCATGGTCAATGACCATTGCAACATCCCCATGGCAATGAGATGCAAATTCAGACACTTGGAATTGGCTCATATTTATGCCAGTTGCAGCCATCCTGGAGACATGTGATTCCCTTTTGCGACCTACTGACAAAATCAATGGGGAAGCCAGATTCATTTTACAACCCTGTTACTAAGTTAATAACTGCAGTGATTCATTTAACAACAGTGGCAACTAAGGTAATAAAAGAGGGCAAAACTCATTTAACTGTTTCAGTAACATACATTTTGGGCTTCATTGGAGTTGTAAGTTGAGGATTGTAATGATTGCAGAAATAAACCCAACATGTACGTTTCTCATCATCATTGTTGAGATGGCAATAGAGTCACTATCTTCTTGTGATATATCATTCCATGGAATCTTTGTTTTCTGTAGAAGAGAGGGGACCTGCATAACCCTAAAACGTCTTTTTATAACCATCAAGGTTTCTCAGGACCCTCTCACTGAAATTTTGGCTAATCACAAAAGCATGGCAATATGATATCTTATTACTCCAGAAGATAGGCTTAAGATACAGAAGGATCTTGACATACTTGAACACTGGGCGCTATCTAACAAAATGAAATTCAGTGGTAAAAAAAAAGCAACGTTCTGCATTTAGGCAAGAACAACCAGATGCCCAGGTATAGTATAGGTCAAGGGTCAGCAACCTTAAACAGTGAAAGAGCCACTCGGAACTGGTTCCCTCACAAAAGGAAAAACTTTGTGTGTGCAAAAAATATGTGCGCATGTGCATACATGTGCGCATGCACAGAACAGGGTTTGACTGAAGAGTGGAGCCAAGGTGAGATATGCACCTACCCTGTATATTTGAATTGATTGGTTGAACTTTTTTATTCCCACTTTTTTTTTGGGGGGGGGACTGCATATGGCAGAGGACCGGGAGCCGCAGGACACGGCTGAAAGAGCTGCATGCGGCTCCGGAGCCGCGGTTTGCAGACCTGTGGTATAGGTGGTTCCTTGCTCAATAGTAGCATCTGTGAGAAGGATCTTGGAGTCCTAGTAGACAATCACTTAGATATGAGCCAGCAGTGTGCTGCAGCTGCCAAAAAAGCCAACACAGTGCTAGGCTGAATTAACAGAGGGATAGAATCAAGATCACATGAAGTATTAATACTTTACAATGCCTTGGTAAGGCCACACTTGGAATACTGCATCCAGTTTTGGTCAGCACGATGTAAAAAAGATGTTGAGACTCTAGAAAGAGTACAGAGAAGAGCAATAAAGATGAATAGGGGACTGGAGGCTAAAACATATAAGGAACAGTTTTGCTGGAATTGGGTATGTCTAGTCTAATGAAGAGAAGGACGAGGGGTGATGTGATAGCAGTGTTCCAATATCTCAGGGGCTGCCACAAAGAAGAGGGAGTCAAGCTATTCTCCAAAGCACCTGGAGGCAGGACAAGAAGCAATGGATGGAAACTAATCAAGGAGAGAAGCAACTAGAATTAAGGAGAAACTTCCTGACATAACAATTAATCAGTGGAACAACTTGCCTCCAGAAGCTGTGAATGTCTGAAATGGTATAGGGTTTTCTGCCTGAGCAGGGGTTGGACCAGATGACCTCCAAGGTCCCTTCCAACTATTGTTGCTGCTGCTGCTGCTGCTGCTGCTGCTACTGCTGCTACTACTACTACTACTACTATCCAGTGAAAAAAGTAGGTAAAGGAGTATTAAGGCCTTGGGTAATTTAGTCCAAAAATGGGAGGGGGGATTTTCTTCCTTTATCTTTTTCTTAATGTATGATATTCATATTCAGACTATGTGTAAAGTTCAAACTTACCAGAATTTATCTTGATGAGCAAATGCTGCTGCTCCCTTCCTCTATGCATTAGGAATACTATATTAACTATGTCCTTTAGTTTCCTTTTTAAAATTATTCATCTATTACCCAGTTGCAGTACTTTTAGCTGACATTGTTGTTTGGTGAAAAACATTGACATAACCGGGAGTACAAGAAGGCAAGCAAAGGTCCAACCAGGCGTTGAAATAGAAAATTTTGTCTTTGGGGTCAACCTTGTCCTTTTGTGATTGGTTGTGTATTTTATTTAATGATACTGACCTTTGAAGTGAATGTTGGCTTCCAATAAAGGCTAAAATTGTTGACCTGCTGGGACTTGCTGCTTGGGAAGTTGAAAGTGTTGTGTGTGTGTGTGTGTGTGTGTGTGTTTTTAACTAGTTCAGATCTGTAAAGATAAGCCTTCGTTGACCCAATTGTCTTTTATCTCACTTTCCAACCTGTCCTGTATTTTTTTTAATTGACAAGATGGGCTTGAAACAAACCAGCTTTTCAATATTATTTTTTTTAATATGCCTTATTAAATTTATTAAATATTAAAAAAGAAAAAAGGCGTAAAATTTAAAAAAAGAAATGGAAGAAGGATATTACCAGACTTTCTTAAATGCAGTTATAATGTATTTGATCTAAAATTCAATAATACGCAGTGTTTATATAATCACAAATATTTCCATGTGTCAAATCTAAATCCTAAAATTAATGGAGCATTTCTTTTGGTTTCTAGCAAAAAGTCCAAAAGTGGTGTCCACATAGAAACAAAGCAAGAGAAAGTCTTTAATCAAGATAGTTAATTTCATCAACTTTATCCAGTACCATTAACTTCATTTTCTTTGATAAACTTTTGAATGAACTTTTTTAAAGCCCAATTTCTTTCCCTTGTGCACTGTTAAGAGATGGTAGCATTGTCTTCCCATCAACATCTTGAGCTTGGAAGCTCATTGGAACTACTCTACTCCTGCCGTTTGGGCTTTGAAGAAGCAAGCCAAAAAAAGTTGCTAAAAACTTATTTCTGCCCGCTTTAAATTGACCTGATTGTCTTGACAAGCTGTAGTTTGTAATTTGTCGCCATAGACTAGGGGTGTCAAACTCAATTTCATTGACGGCCGCATCAGCATTGCGATTGCCCTCAAGGGGCCAGTTGGGTTTGGCCAGGGTAGGTGTGGCCTACTGGGTGGGCGTGGCTAGACTGTGTATGGCCTACTGGGTGGGCGTGGCCAGCTCTACATCGTTCGCATCAAGGGTGCCTATGGGGGCCTGGGCAGGAGTGGGACAGATCTGAGGGTCTCTGGCGGAAGGAGGGTCTCTGGGCCAGGGCCAAGGCAGTGGGGGCCGTTCCCTCACTGTTTCCAGGATGGCTTCGCGGGCCGCATGAAACCACTTCACGGGCCGCATCTGGCCCCCGGGCCTTGTGTTTGACTTGTCTGCCATAGACTAATCTACTACTACTAATCTAATGAGAAACTGGGACTCCCAAAGGTGCTTTTTTTCAGGAGGCAATTGGACTTTCTTGTGTTTCTTTTGAAGACATTTTGCTTCTCATCCAAGAAGCTTCTTCATCTCTGACTAGAGGGTGGGGAGTGGAAGGATTTATATTGCTTGCGGACAGATGGTCATTTGCATTCCTTTGGTTAGAGAGTTGTTGAAAGGTTTACCCTTGTCCTCAGGGTCACCTGAGAAGTACAAATGTGTGTGGAATCTTCTTGGCTGCAGGATATTTTCTGCCCTGTGTCCCTTCACTGTTGAAAACAGGCACGGGCTATTGGGGATGAGTCTGTGCTGTCTGAATCTCAAACTGAAGCACAAATGGTTCCTGCAGTCTGCATTGAGAAACTGGGGGTGTTATGGAGGGTTGATCTGATAAGGTTGTGAAGGTGCATAGGTACATACATAGGTACATACATTGGGGGTCAGGGGAATAGCAGTTTCTATAAAACCAATGCAGTTGGTATATTCATTTATTAAAATTATTTTAAAGAAATAAAATTTAAATTTATTAAAATATATTTGCTGCTCATCTCACCACAAGGCAATTTGGGGATGGGGGGGGCTTACAATGCTAAAAGCAGTAAAACCATAAAAATAAATACGTATTTCTAATGGCAATAAAAATATAAATAATAATTAAAAGTATTGTGTGCATGATGTACACTTATTTATATTTGATTTCTAATTTCTGATTGACATTCTGTGGGCCGGACAGACACAGCCAAAGCATTGGATATGTCCCAGGGACCATAAAATACCCAGGACTGCTCTACATTAAGAGTGGATTCACCCCTGGAGCAGACATCAACCTGGTCTAAATATATAAAAGCAGATCTTCTGCTTTTCTGTGGAATTAACTTTTTCTACCAGATTGCTAATGAGTAACAAGTTTGGAGAGGTAGGAGAAGTGATATGGCTACAGTCCATAAAAATGATATTTCCCTTTCAAAAGAAGCACAATGAGACAATTGCCTTACATTTAGTGTGTGCATCTAAGGTTCAAGACTTGGGATAGACTAGGGCAGTGGTTTTCAACCTGTGGTCCAGGGACCCATGGGGGCCTGCAATGTCATCACCGGGGGTCTACAAAGGCTTGAATAAATGTTATTTAAAACTTGACTTAAGTCTTGGTGGTCCATGGCCATGGTCCATGGCCACAGAAAATATTCAAAGGGGGTCAGTGGTGAAAAAGAGGTTGAGAACCACTAGACTTGGGAGTTGGCTATTGCCACTACTTAACAAGTTTCCTTATTGAGGGTATCATAATTTCTGGTTATAAATTTGAGTATTAAAATCACCCAAGTATAAAATCACTTAAAAGCTAAAATCTCTCTGTCCTTCTAAATTTAAATTCTAGCCCTGTTAGCTAGAGCAAAAAGTTAACCAAATTATTTAGAAAACGATGGTACCGCCAAAGCATTGACTAGATGTTGCCTGACAGAATTGGCTACCTCTTAAATTTTGCCAGCTTATAAGAGATTTCTATTGGTGGATATTTCGTGTCCCTACATACTGTAGCATATTTCATCCATAGATATGTAAATAATGATGCAAATAATCTGTACTTATTATAGAAGGAGTAAGAGCATTTCTCTTCTGCTGCAAGGGCAAAAAACCCGCTCCTTTTAGAACATTTTTGAAAATCTATTCATTACTATCACCAATGGCATGGCGTTAAGTCTAGCTGGAGTAAACTATCACTGGTATTTGCATATGATGCTATGGTCTAAGTTGCCCTTAACAGCTAATAAGGGAGAATGTCAGGGTGGCACTCAAGGGAGAATCTTTCTTTAATTACGGCACTTCTTAAAATCTAAATAGGTCATAAATTCCAAGAAAATGATTAGAAATTTTGTTTAGTAGGGCTCTGTGCCATCTTCCAGAACTAGTGAAGTTAGCTAAGACTGATAAAATTCTGACTGAAATAGCAGGCTCAAATTAAGCTTGATAAACTGGGGATGTGTACGTATGTCTTAGATAAATGCTGGGGAAAATTGCCTTAAAGATGCACATCTCAATTCATAATTGTGTGCAGAAAGTCTAAAGCAGTGGTCCACAACCTTTGTGGCTTGATGGCCTGGCCGTGGGGGAGGGGGGAGGAGAAGGGAACTGGGCCATAGGAGTGGGTTGAGCTGCATGCACGTGTGCACACATGCCGGCCTGCCATTTGTACACCAGCCTATTGCTCATGCAGCCCGATTCCAAATAGGTGGTGGACCAGTAGTGAACTGCAGACGGGTTAGGGATCATGAGAACTGATGGGAAAAGTTGAATAAATGGTTAAAGAGACATTCAGACTTTCTCTCTTGATTACCTACTCTAAGCTTAGCATTCCTTGCCGCTACTCCATCATCTTATGATGTCTCTTACATGAAAGAGAAGTAGAAACAAACACAAATTGCCAGAACATTTGAACTTTATGGGACTATTTATTCCATAATTCTTGTTGGCATCTAGCTAATGAGCTTGCATTGTTGATATTTATATAGTGGTTACTTTTGAATGTTCCAGTATTCTAATTATTCTTCTGTATTTAGAACACTGCATTCTTTTCTATTTAGCCTAGATTTCTCTTTTCCTACCTTCGTAGCTTCTTATCTCTTATTCACAGAAAGTTCAATTTTGTTAATTAAGTTCTTTATTTTCTAATGTTACCTTGAAACATTTTTTGAACTATGATCCCATCCGTTTTGGCTGTTTTTCATATTACAAAACTTTTTTTTTGAGCTGTGATACATTATTTCTATCCATGCATATTATGTGCAGGAACATTCATCCTAGAACTATAATGGACACTTTCTACAACAATTTCGACACTACTGTATAGCTATTTTAGACTAATAGCATTTATCCTATTCATCCTTATTCATTTTCCCTATGGTACATAATAGGCATATACACATAATTTTGAATTCAGTGATAATTGAGGAGTAGCTTTATTGAATATCAGTGATAAGAAGCGATAAATCTGTTGGTTTCTAGCTAAGAGATTACTAGATGGACAATAGAAACCAGGAAGAATAAGACCAGGTAACATAGCATATTGGAAAGAGTTGAATATTTCTGCTATCTTATCAAGCATTAAGGAGAGTTCTTATTATATCTCAGAAGCAGATGCATAATAGTAAAGGTCTTTGGCATTATGTGGCAATTCATTTCACTTCTATAAGATGAAATGAAAAGAGGATAGTGGTTGTATTTAGAAGACTATTTATTAAAGAAGTGCATCAGCCATGACATGATGTGTACAGCATGACTGGTGTGTAATACCAGATTCGCACTTCTCCCTGTCGAAAAGAAGTTTTTCATCTTGGACCACGATCCCCTGCTTATTTGAGTTATTATCACAGATACCTTTACCTGTCTCCTTAATGTCCGTATTAAGGTCAGAAAGGGCACTGTATCTGTTGTGCAGGGACACAACGAAAGCTTTGTGTTTATGGTTCACAGATCTCACCCTGCCAGATCCCACGGTTGTCCACACTGCCCTTCTCCTGCAGGATCTATCCGTAGATCCTGTAGAGGGGGCTGATAGCACGGAGGCTCAATAGGGTAGAAGGGCTGAACTGGACACCTAATTTCTGCCTGAAGAGCACAGATTACAGACCCTAGATAAATAATCTGTCCTTGTAGACGAGTGATTTGTTTACAGATAGGACAGTTTCCAAGTTTGAAAAGGGTACTGCGAAAGACAGCTGCAAAACAAGTGTTGCACTGAACTAAGCCAGGCATTCTTAGATACAAGGAATCTCAGACACACTTGTCCTGAATGTACTGCTGCTGTTTTTAATTTTTAGTTATATAATGATATAATTCGTGCGCCATTAGGTGTGCGGACTGCTAGTTTTTTGGTGCAGCCTTTCCAAAACTTACAGAATGTAGCACTTCCCAGCAGCTCTGAGCAGTTGAAATACTGCTGAAAAGCAATGCAGATCCAACGTGTAGTTAAGGGCGGGGATTGTGTGAGTGTTACGATGGGTTTGGGGGATTGTGCATGTGTTATGATGGGTTTGGGGGGAGGAGATTTCAGATTCTGGCATCCCTCCATAAGTGCCGATGTTTCATTTCATTATTAAGACTTTTTAGATAAACAATGTTTGCATTTTATTTGAACTGTCTCATTTATTGGAACCATGGCAAGGAACCTGCCAAATTACAGAAGGATGCATGTATGGGTTCTAAATGCTACCTCCTTGCTAATGTAACTATAGCATAGCTTAACTCTTCATCCTAATCTGCATCCTTGTCTAACAGGAGATGAGAAGGTATAACGGTTCATCCTTTGCAGTCTTATTGTTTGGATGTGTGTTGAACCAAGGCAGATGAAACCAACCAAACCAGCAAGCAAGGAAGAACAGAGGTAAGCATTAGATTGCCTGGTAAGTATGAGCCTTGGCAGGTGCCTAATAATAAGAGTTGCTAACATTGGCTTGGGTTTGTTTCTTGAATTGCTTCCTGATATGCAGCTTCAAAAGGCACAGGTGTCTTGAGAGGAAACTTAATTCAACAAAGCCTCCCTAGAAACGTACCCTGCATTCCCTAGCAAGATCTCCCTTGGCAAGATGTTTAAGAAAGATTACCTTTATAATAATAATAATAATAATAATAATAATAATAATAATAATAATAATAATGATGATGATGATGATGATGATGATGATGATGATGATGATGATGATGATGATGAAGAAGAAGAAGAAGAAGAAGAAGAAGAAGTTGGAAGGGACCTTGGAGGTCATCTAGTCCAACCCCCTGCTCGGGCAGGAAACCCTATACCATTTCAGGCAAATGGCTGTCCAGTCTCTTCTTAAAAACTTCCAGTGTTGGAGCATTCACCACCTCTGGAGGCAGGTTGTTCCATTGGTTAGTTGTTCTAACTGTCAGGAAGTTTCTCCTTAGTTCTAGGTTGCTTCTCTCCTTGACTAGTTTCCATCCATTGCTTCTTGTCCTGCTTTCAGGTGCTTTGGAGAACAGCTTGACTCCCTCTTCTTTGTGGCAGCCCCTGAGATATTGGAACAGTGCTATCATGTCACCCCTCACCCTTCTCTTCATTAAACTACACACACCTAATTCCAGCAACCGTTCCCGATATGTTTTAGCCTCCAGTCCCCCAATCATCTTTGTTGCTCTTCTCTGTACCCTTTCTAGAGTCTCAACATCTTTTTTACATCGTGCTGACCAAAACTGGATGCAGTATTCCAGGTGTGGCCTTACCAAGGCATTGTAAAGTGTTATTAGTACTTCACTTGATCTTGATTCTATCCCTCTGTTAATGCAGCCTAGCACTGTGTTGGCTTTTTTGGCAGCTGCAGCACACTGCTGGCTCATATTGAAGTGATTGTCTACTAGGACTCCGAGATCCCTCTCACAGTTACTACTATTGAGCAAGGTACCACCTATACTATACCTGCGCATTTGATTTTTCCTGCCTAAATGTAGAACCTTACTGTTTTCACCATTGAATTTCATTTTGTTAGATAGCGCCCAGTGTTCGAGTCTGTCCAGATCCTCCTGTATCTTAAGCCTATCTTCTGGAGTATTGGCTATTCCTGGCAGCTTGGTGTCATCTGCAAATAAACCAAACTAGATGCTCCTGTGCAAGGAGAACTTTGGCAGTCTGGCTCTTCTCCACCCAGTTTTTCAGTGAGGACAAAAACATTGTGTCAGATGAAATGGCTGAGCGCATAGCTCTCTTTTATGCTAAAAATGTCACTCCCTTGTTGACTCGATGGTTTAAAATTACTAGATATGAGTGTAAACATTTGGATGATCTCCTAGTTGGTGGCAAAATGTCCAGAAAGTTCCCACTTTTGCTGCCTTCTGATGGCCTCAGTGTTACAATTAAGATTAATGAAGAATTGCCTGAGGATTGTCTGAACCCCTTCAGGCCCAGATATGGGAAGAAAATGGCATTTGGTCATGCTTCTGGATAATCTCTGGTGGGAGCAGGATGGGTATAGCAGATTCATCTTTGCTCTACTTGGCCACTTGGTGGTTTTCAATATCACTGACCATGGTATCCTTTTGGATTGGCTTCAAAGGTTGGGAGTGGATGGGAAAGCATTGTGCTGCTTCTTTCCCCTTCTCTGAGGCTATTTCCAGTCGGCATTGATTGGAAATGAGAAAACCCACTCTTGGTGTCTACTATGTGGGATGCCACAGATTTTGTACTTTCTCCACTCCTGTTTAACATGTGCATGAAGCTGCTGGGGGAGATCATCCATCACCATGAGTTGAAATATCATCATATGCATTATATACATACCCTGTTGTATATCTTTGCCCCTGATGAGTTAAGTGATGCTTAATGTCCTGGATGGGGAACAACAGAGTTTAACTAAACCCTGAAAAGATCGAATAGCTTTAGGTTTTAGGGCCTTCTGTAGCAGGGGATTTACCATCTTGGACTCCTGAAATTGGAAATCTCATTCACATTTTTTTTTAATACCTGGAGAAAGAGGGAAGGAGAAAATGTACACATTGCATATATTTTCACTAAAATCGCACTTCTTGTTCTGCTAGATATGTTAGAGCGTGAGTGTTTATGTTTCAGTTATACTCTCTTGAAAACAATAAAGTGGCTTATTTTTTACCTTCCCTACTCCTATTATGTATGTCAATCCCAGGATACTCCTTGGTTCTCTGAGGACCTCACAGAGATGAAATACCAAAAGTAATACTTGGAAAAATAATGGACAGTGATTGAGCATGTGGAAAAGCTCACTTTAGGGATTACATGATGGCAATAATAGCAGAATATTGTTATTTTTTTACTCTTATCATATCCACAGATAGGTATTCAATTTCACTGGAGGAACGTGTCACAGCAGTCTGCAGCGCTAATGTGAAGAATATTCTAGGTTGATGAATAAAATCTCTTGGACCCCATTCCAAGTTGGACTCTGAATAGGCAAATTCTGTTGAGGCTGAAAGGAGAGTGTTGTGTTTTTTTTCCAGTTTCCAAACTTTCCTTTTTTAGAGAAGATTGCTTTTTTAAAAAATAGCTTCAGTTGACCTTGGAGGAAACAAATAATCTGGACCTTTTTCATATTTTTTTTGTTTAAAGACAATGATTTTTATCATTGTCTTTAAAGACATTATAAATTTGGTTAATTGTATACTTGCATAATTTTTATTTAGAATATGATTATTATAACTATAATCCTGTATTTAGCTCTGGGAAGTGGGGGGGGAAGTGGGTGGTTTTGGGGTGGGGGGGATTTGGGGGTAAAACTTTGTTTTTGTAAAACTTTTCAATTAAAAAAAGACAATGATTTTTCAATTACATAAGATTCTTTTTAGTTTTTCCTCACCCATTCATTTACCTTCTCGATGGATACTTTCTCATTAGCTTTTATTTTTATTAACTCAGATAATTCCAAACAGCAATATGTTATTTTCTATTTTCTTCCTCTCACTTGTCCTTCCAAGCAGAATCTCCCCCCTTTCATTTCAGTGTGGCAAGTGTATATTGATATATTATGCAGTAGCAGCAGGGAAGCAGAATTATCGGGAATCACTGAAGATTATTGCTGAATTGGAGTTGCCAAGAGATTATTGGGAATGCTGAGGAGGGAATATAAGCAGTGGGTTGTCATGATCAAAAGACCATATAACGTGAAGAAGCCTACCAAATTTATCATAGACAGAATGCTTCAAAATTGTGGTCTAGCTTTCAAATACTTCCCTTTCCATTGCAGGGAAGAGCAAAATAGTTACAAGCACTTTAATATCCCAGACTGAAAATACACATATCAGTTACAAAAGAAATTTGGGGCCTTTGTGGCCTCATAATGGTCCATCTTTTCTGAAATCTTTGCTCTCCTCTGATGAAAAGAACTGTAGATGCTTGAGAGGCATGGATGATTTCCTCCTGCTAGTTCTGACACTCTCAACTAACATGCCAGAATCACGAATGAGTCAGGGTGAATTATGTGGCCAGTAGTTTTCCCATAACCTTAATGAATACCCAGAGATTGCAGAGACATTCCAACCTGAAAGCTTTCCATCATGTTAGAGATCCATTTCTGCTCCTTCCTCCCCAATTGCTTCCATTCAGTTTGTATCATTTGCAAAGTCACATTCAAAATGTTGGCAACTCAGCCAAACAATAAAAGAAAATGATAAACCCTATGAAACTACAGACACTTCTTCTTCTTTTTTTAAAAAAAAGATGTTTGTGACTGTAAAAGAGTACAGTACTTAGTCATATTGATTTGCTTCTGAGAGTTCTTTTGGCTATATAAATCTCATCAGAAATCTTTAACAATCTACAAGGCCATTGTTTTGGTTATTTTTATTTCCATCTACCTTTTTCAGTAAAAAAAAAAGCACAGAGAAGTCCTGATTTTAGCTGGAATGGTCCTTTTATCAGTTGAAAGTGTGGATTTATTTCTTTTTCTTTTTTTAAAGAATGCAAAATGTTGAAAAATACAGGCAAACACATATCATTGCACTGATTTATCTTCGTATTGTTGCGCACGTGGAATAATACAAAGAACATTTTAAATTTATTCGAATGGAGGGAGTAATAAAGGTTCTTTTTTTATTGAAAAGTTTTTCAATACATTTTATCTTTAACAATCCCTCCCCCCACCCCCTACCCAACCCTTCCTAACCCTCCCTAACCCTCCACCCTCCCCTTCCCCCCTCCCCATCCCCGACTTCCCAGAGCTAAATACAAGGTATAAAAGTAAAAGCAATCATAAACAACCATATACTAACAACAATAAACTATTAAGTCTATCGCACTCTAGCTCGTATAAAATGACTACAAGCAATACTAATATCACATCAAAACTTATACAAATGCTAAATGAAACTTTTTGGTCCCATATTTGTTCTGGATGTAATCAATCCACTTTTTCCACTCCATAATATAACGTTGTTGCGAATGGTCTTTCAAATAAGCCAATATCTTTGCCATTTCCGCCAGGTCAGAAACTTTTAAAGTCCATTCTTCTATAGTCGGCAGTTCCTCCTTCTTCCAATACTGACCTACTAAAAGTCTTGCTGCCGTAATTAAGTTCAACATCAACTTAGTGTCCACAACAGTAGTATCCGTAATTATGCCCAATAAAAACAATTGCGGACAAAACTTTATCCTTTGCTTAAATATCTTCTGCATATTCCACCAGATTTTAATCCAAAAAGCTTTAACCTTTTTACAGGTCCACCATACATGAAAGTACGTTGCGTCTTCACCACCACATCTCCAACATTTAGGTTGATAGTTCGGATACATACTTGCAAGCTTTTTAGGATCTAGATGCCACCTATAAAACATTTTATAAAAGTTCTCTCCTAAATTTT
Organism: Vipera ursinii; assembly: GCF_947247035.1. Lineage (NCBI taxonomy): Eukaryota > Metazoa > Chordata > Lepidosauria > Squamata > Viperidae > Vipera > Vipera ursinii. The sequence continues at coordinate 138,914,357 of NC_139516.1, read as the reverse complement.
GGGCTTGCGTAAATTTTACGTTCCTCACCCAGATCTTTTCCCAAGTATCCATTGTGATAACTTCTTGAATATTCTGAGCCCACTTTATCATACAATCTTTAACAAGTTCTGTTTCTGAGTCAATTTCTATCAATGCAAGATATATCCGTTTGATATGTGCTGGACCCTGATTTCTAATTTGCTTTACCAGATTTTCATCAGTCATTGAAAAACCAATTTTCTGATCTTCTTTCCACCTGGCCCGTAATTGACCATATTGAAACCAGGTTTGAACAATCTTCTCTTCTCGTAGAAAATTATACGGCTTCAAACACCATACGTTCCTCTTCAAACTTAGGATTTCCTTATATGTAGTCACATCATGTTTGAACCCAACATTTATGTTTTCTGTTGCGTGTTTTGGTATTGCCCATAAAGGTATCTTGTAATTTAACTTATGTCTATACTTTTTCCAAACTCTCAACAAAGCATGTCTAAAAATATGCACCTTATACACATTATCTACCTTCTTATCATATAATAAATATGCATGCCAGCCAAATAACAAGTCGTGGCCTTCAAGATTTAATAATCTCCCTTGTGTTAAATTAATCCAGTCACTTATCGCTGACAATGCAGCAGCTTCATAATATAATTTAAAATTGGACATTTTAAGACCACCTCTTTCACGCGTATCCTGCATAATCTTAAATTTAACTCGTGGCCTTTTCCCTGCCCATACAAATTTATTGATACCCTTTTGCCATTCCTCCAAATTTGAGTCCTTTTTAAGAATAGGTATCATTTGAAATAAGAATAAAAATTTTGGCAAAACATTCATTTTCACTGCTGCAATTCTTCCCAATAGAGACAATTGTAATTTTTTCCAGCTCTCCAATTCTTTTTGAATTTTCCCCCATAACTTTTCATAATTATTTTTATATAACTTTGCATTTGAGGGTGACAAATACACCCCCAAATATTTAACCCTTTTAACAATCTCAAATCCAGTTAACCCTTCTAAAAGGGCCTTTTGCAATACTGTCATATTTTTAGCCAATATTTTAGTTTTTTGTATATTAACCTTGAATCCAGAAACTTTCCCATATTGCATTATTATCTCCATCAGGTCCACAACAGAATTTTCTGGCTGAGTCACCGTAACAACCAGATCGTCTGCAAACGCCCTCAATCTATAATCCTGATCTCTTATTTGAATTCCCTTAATTTTTTCCAAATTCCGTATTTTAATCAATAATATCTCCAATGTTAAAACAAATAATAAAGGTGATAATGGACACCCTTGTCTTGTGCCCTTTTCTATATTACATACTTCAGTCAAACTATTATTTACTATTATTCGGGCTGTTTGTTTTTGATATAATGCCCTAATTGGTTGTAAGAATTTATCCCCAAAATTCATTTTATCTAATACTTTCATCAAAAATTGCCAATCCAGTTGATCAAAAGCTTTTTCGGCGTCTAGAAAGATCAGTTCCGCAGGGATCTGGTTGTTCCTTTCCAAAAATTCCAACAAGTCTACTATATGCCTCACATTATTTTTCATTTGTCTGCCACTAATAAACCCAGTTTGATCACCATGAATTATCTGTTGCAAAACCCTCATCAATCTGTTAGCTAAAACCTTAGCAAATATCTTGTAGTCCGTATTCAAAAGTGATATTGGTCTGTAATTTCTTACTTGAGTGACATCCTGATTTTCCTTAGGAATCAGAGAAATAAAAGCAGTTCTCCAAGATGGAGGCACCCCTCCTCCCCTTTGAATTGTCTGAAACAATTCCCTTAATGGCTTTACCATCTCCAATTGTAAGTTTTTATAATACACCGCAGTCCGTCCGTCCGTGCCTGGCACTTTATCCACCTTCAATTGTTTAATTGCTAAAAGAATTTCTTCTTCTGTTATCAATTGATTAATCTCTTCCTTTTGTTCTTGTGTAAGAACCGGGATGTTGGCATTCCTCAAATATGCATCAATATCTGCTTCACATCTCTAGGTAACTTCCTTTGCCTTGCAATCCATGAATTCACACGAAAGATTTTGTCTATATTTCCCACAATTTCAGCTGCTGACTGTCCCACTACCCCTTCCAAAGCTTCAGAGACTATTTGCTTCAAATCTTCTTTAGGATTCTCTTTTAAGCCTCTGATTCTGATAGCAAACTCCATCTCATGGTACTGGACCAAGGTCAAGTCGCTGTCAATTTTATCCACCACATTTTCAGTCTCTAACACCTTTGCTTCTAATCTAGAATTATTTTGGCTAAGATCTTCCACTCTTTCGTCCAAGCGTTCAATACATAAAGCCATACCTTGAAGTGCAGGCAAGATGTCTGCCCTCATTTCTGTAAACTTCTCCTCCAGCTTTTCATCCATCTTTTCATCTATAATATCTGCTATTTGTTGTGAATGCTTTTCCAAAGCATCCTGTAAGTCTTTAACTGTCAGTGCTGGAGCAGGTGTAGGAGGCAATAAAGCTTGCAGTGAGGACTGTTGCACCGGAGAAGCCCCCACACTTCTGAGAACTTTGGAAGATTTAGCCGCCATCTTCCCCCACTTTTACTTGCTACGCACTTTCACTTTCAGAGTCTATAAAATCCGTTGAGCTAGAGAACAAAAATCCACTTTCACCTTGATCTCCTGTATCGCTCTGCCTGCATCCTTGCACTCCAGAATCCTTTCTGCTGGCAGGGGTGGTTGCTAACGCTTTGTTCTGCTCCCAAAAAGCACGGAGCAGAAATGCTGCACAGCCTGGAGCAAACCCAGGCTTCGGGGGGGCCTCGATCCTTCAGCCGCCCAAACTTAAAGCTCAGGCGGGCCTGGAGAGCTCAACCCCTACCTGGTTATTCACCCCCTCCTCTTCTCCCAAGGAGGGGGCTTCCGAACTGCCGAAACAGCTGATCGGCGCTGTTTTCGGCGGTTCTACAAAGCCGCGGAGCGGACAGCCTAGAAATGGCTGTCTTCAGCATCGCATCACCACCGGAAGTCAATAAAGGTTCTTGATGATATTGTTGATGAAGGAGAAAAAGGGTTTATTGTGTCTTGATAATTCAGGATAGGAAATTTAAATTTCCTAAACTTAAATATGAGTTACACAACCATACTTCCTTCTTCTTTCCTAGACTTCATTCTTCACTGGGCGGGATTGTTTTGTTTGTTTGTTTTTAATAAAACAAGCCCGTTCTATCTATCTATCTATCTATCTATCTATCTATCTATCTATCTATCTATCTATCTATCTATCTATTCATTCATTTATTTATTTATCCCATTTATATCCCGCCGTTCTCTGAAGACTCAGGGCAGCTTACAATCTAAGAAGCATAAATCAATGTGCTTAGCAATAGCCTTCATTCTATGTATATGCCTGCTTATTAGGGCTTTTGCCCTCCCCCAAGCGGCATTTTTACAAAGTCAGCTTATTTCCCCCAACAATCTGGGTCCTCATTTTACCTACCTTGGAAGGATGGAAGGCTGAGTCAACCTTGAGCCTGGTGGGATTCGAACCTGCACTAATTGCAGGCAGCTGGTGTTACTTAAGGAGGCATTAGCCCACTGCTCCACCAAGGCTCTACTCATGCAGGCTGGGAGGGCCTACTTTGGATCCCATCAAAGGACTCCATCTGTTGGGATCCCGAAGAGCTTTCTTTGCTGAAGTGCCTGCCTTTTGAAACATCTTACCCTTGAAGGCAGCAGTCCCCAACCTTTCTGGCTTTGAGGACCAGTGTCAGGGATGGCGGGGGGAGGGGATGGTTTCACAGGGATGGTGGGGGGAGGGGGATGGTTTCACGTGCACATGCACCATTTGCACAAATGCAGCTTTGCACGTTTGCCTGCCGCTTGCATGGTCCGGTTCCCAAGGAGCCATGGCCTGGCCACAGGCTGTGACCCAGGGATTGGGGATCCCTGCTCTAAGGTAAGATCTGCCCCCACCCTACTATCCTTCCATAAGAGGCTAAACACCTGGCTCTGCCAGTTGGCCTGAGGTCCAAATAAGGGAGTTCCATGCTGGAGGTGGCTATTGTATTGTTATAACCTTACTTCGGCTCACACTCTTTTCATTTCTACTTTTTTATTGTTGTAAGCTGCCTAGACTTCCCCACAGCGAGATAGGTGGCAAATACAATTAGCAAATAAGTAAATAAATAAAAACCATCTTTGTGCATACATGAAAATTATGGAAAGGGCCTGGTTAAGCCTTTCTCCATTTATTCTTTCCTTTTCAAAAACTAACTATTCTTCTTTCCCCAAACACCTGCATATTGCTTTCCAGTGCAAGTGGGGAAGCAAGTAGGGAAGTGACAGTTGCTAAAACTGAGTGGAAAATAGGCTTCAGGAGAAAAGATAAAATGGGACTTATATTCCTCCACCTAAACTGGTTTTATTCTCATTTCCTGAAAAGCTACCCAGCCACTTTATGAATCAGCTATTGTAGTTAACCATTTCTTGAATATTTTGACTGTGTTTTCATAGGGCCTAAAGACAGTAGATTTTGATATAAATTATATGATAAATGATATTTCCAATCTTCTCTTTTTTAGAGAAGATTGTGGAAAGAGTGGTCACATGGCAACTTCAAATAACCCTGGATAAAGTGGATTATGTAGACCAGTTTTAGTCTGCATTCAAACAATGGTTTAGGACACATATGGCATTGACTGCATTCATGGATGACTTCTGGTAGGAGCAGGACAGAGGCAGTGCATCCATTTTCTTCCTGACCTCTCAGCAGTGTTTCATACCATCAATCATGGTATTCTTCTGGGCCGCTTCTCAGAGTTGAGGGTGGATGGCACTGCATTATGCCGTTTTCTTCTCCTCCTCCTTCCTCTAGGGCTGGTTCCAAACAGTGTTAATAAAGGAGGAGAGATTCAGCCCACAAGTCCTACTTTATGGAGTACCTCAGGGCTCAGTACTCTCCCCTCCCCTATTTAATATCTACATGAGGCTGCTGGGCGAGGTGGGATGAAATTTCACCAATATGCAGATGATCTCTAGCTCTATATCTCCACCTCAAGGCCCTTGAGTCATTTAATGGATGCCCTATCCAATGTCTAGAATTTGTTGGGCTTGGAATGGGGTGAAACGGGCTGTGCCTCAACCCTAGCAAAACTTTGTGGCTCTGAGTATTTGTACCATCTGGAGACATGTTTATTCCATCTTCGGTTCTGACGGAATAGCTCCATACAACCCAGTGCACAATCTGACTCATGGCTCCTACTTGAAGAACAGGTAGCGGTGGTGGCTAGGAAGAGACTGTACTTTCAGGTGGTGTGCCAGTTGCACACTTTCCTGGATTGGGAGGCGCTGCTCATTGTCACCCATGCTCTTGTAAGCTCTCGTTTGGATTACTGCAATGAGCGCTACTTGGGCTGCCCTTGAAGAGCATTCAGAAGCTTCAACTGGTGCAGAGTGTGGCTGCACGACTAGTAAATGGTATCATATACACGGCATATGTAACACCTCTATTACCTGAGCTACTTTGGCTACTTGTGTATTTCTGGGTACAATTCAAGGTGCTGGTGGTCACTTTTAAAGTCCTAAATGGCTCGGGACTGGGTTACCTGAAAGTTGACTGTCTTTGTCCAACTCTCTCTATCGATCCAATTTGGTCCAGCAGACTGGGCATGCTGCAAACCCCATCAGCCAGAGTGTCAGCTAGTGGGAAGCAGAAGACAAAGAAGACCAGAAGAAGAGAAGAAGGCCTTCTCTGCTGTAGCTCCTGCCTTGGGTACCTTGGGTAGAGGGTACAGGAAGTAGGGGCACAGTGAATGAGTATATTAGAATAGCCTCTACCCTGTTGATCTTTTGTAAAGGTTTAAAAACTTGGCTGTGTACCCAAACCTGGACCTCCAAATGTTTTAAGAGTGTAGTTTCTTGGCTTTACTGCTAACTGGTTACTTAACTTGACTGCTATGTATATTTAATTTTGGATTGTTTTATTGGTTTTAAATGTTTTATGGTTTTAGAAAGCTAAACTTGCCCAGAGTCACTTGGATGGCCATATATAAGAAATAAATAAATATGTATACTATTAGGCCAGGATGGAATATGGAGATAGATCTTCCTGCACTAAGTATCTTTTTTAGAAATATGAAACTATTGACATAATATTTACTTTGCCAATAGAGACACTGATTCAAGCTTGGTCTGCTTCTCTGTCTGGATAGCATCATCACTCTAGACAAGTTTGAGTGCTGCACTTTTTTTTAATAGCTGAAAGATATACCATTAAAAACATTGCTTGGTCTTTGAGCATTGGAGACATGACACCATTCGAGGTTGGACTTTTTCTGCACTTATTTTTGTATGTAAGGAGTTGAAAGGAACTTCTAAGAATGAAGTAGATGAGCTTAATGGAGGTTTAATGTATTTGTTTCCTGTTTAAAGTAGAAAATTGCACCAATGATTTTCTAAGATTTGCTATCTAATTTCAGCAATGTTATCTTGGAAAGGCTCTAAGTTAATCCAGAGGGGTGTATGTTGTCCTAAGATTACTCATTCTTAGACTATTTTTTTTAAAAAAAATCTATATACTACTAAAACTCTCCTGTCTGTTTTTAAAGTTCAGTTGGGTGAAATGTTTCATCACTGGACAACAATTTTTGAACCAAGGTACTTGAAATGGGCTGATTTCCAAAATTTGGGACCCATTACCCCTGTGTAATTGAAATTTCCAGAAAATGAGTCCTTCCAGCCTACTCCAAATTAATTAGAGACACTGTGGCAATCCATTTCATCTGGACAATATAAAACTGTAAGAGTTGAGTAACAGCATTCACACTATATTCTTTGCCTTTCTAGCTGACCTGTATTTAGAAACCATCCAGTATATGTAGGATTACATTTCATGTTTTAATGTTTGTGAATCATTTTATATGCATTTCATATTTTTCAAACTATCATTTTTAATAGATAGTTTTTTAAAAGGCCCAAGGCCCACTAAACGTCTACATCTGAGGATGATGTAGTAACTTACCTTTAAAGCCCTACATGGCTTAGGTCCGGGATACTTGCAGGACCATCTGCTGCCGGGAACAATCTCCCATCACCCAGTACACTCACACAGAGAGGGCCTCCTCAGGGTGCCGTCGGCTAGACAATGTTGGCTGGCGACCCCCAGGGGGAGGGCCTTCTCTGTGGGAGCGCCAGCCCTATGGAACCAACTTCCCCTTGAGCTCCGGATGGCCCCGGATCTCCGGTCCTTTTGCCGCGGCCTCAAAACACTTCTTTTCCATCAGGCTGACCTGGACTGACAGGGATTTTAAAATGTTTTTTTTTAATTTTTAACTTTAATTTTAACTTATTCTACAGTATTGGGGCTGTTAATTTAATTCTTTTTAACTTTTGTATTGTTGTTTTTTATTGTTAGCCGCCCTGAGTCCTTCGGGAGATAGGGCAGCATATAAGTCCCAATAATAAATAAATAAAATAAAATAAATGATCTTGGGTATAGAATTTCAGAGTCCCGGTTCAGCCTTTTAACTAGTTCATTACACTGGGGGCAAAGAGAAAGATTTCAGAACTCCATTTTTCTTTATAAAACTGAGTTCTGGGATATGAGACCCTCTTCCCAAAAGGAATCTTCCTAGTTAGCTAGTAGGAAAGACAGTCTGTATAATCACAAGGGCATTGTAAGGGCATTGTTGTAATTTATATGTTTCAAAATTGAGCTCTACCTAGCATTGGGGGGAAAAAAGTTATCATTTTGAATCCTACTACAGATTAAATCCTGCATCCACAGCTGAGGATTTTGTGCACTATGAAAGTCATGTGATTTTTACTTGCTGAGAATATGTCAGCCTTACAGCAAACTATTTCTCTGTGTTAAAAGTTGTGTTCCCTGTCTTCTACCTCAGGTGATTTAAACAACTGCATTGAAAGAATAGCCCTTCAATCTTGTCAAATGGTGCCTTCCCCCCTTAATATATACTCAGGTCCATTCATTTAATTAAAAGAAATCAATATAAAAAGGGGGCATTTTAAGGATTTGAAAACCACTAATCACAGCAAGCACTTTCAAAATTAATGTACCCCCCCGCCCAACAATATATGGTTTAAGTACATGAAAACTAAAGGCATGAAAACTAAGGTGGTGTGTGTGTGTGTAAAGAGATGATTTTTTTTTAGAATAAGTACCAGGGAATTGGAGCATAAGAGTTGGCTCAGAAGGAAGGTTGAGTGCTGAAGATTTGATGCTTTCGAATTGTGGTTCTGGAGAAGACTCTCTTGGGAATTCCTTGGACTGCAAGATCAGTCAACCCTAAAGAAATCAACTCTGACTGTTCTTTGGAAGGACAGATACTAAAGCTGAAGCTCAGTGAGAGGACTCATTAGAAAAGACCATGATGTTGGGAAAGATTGAAGGCAAGAGGAGAAGGGAATGGCAGAAGTTGAGATGGTTAGTTAGAACAATTAATCAGTGGAACAACTTGCTTCCAGAAGTTGTGAATGCTCTGACACTGGAGGTTTTTAAGAAGAGATTGGACAACCATTTGTCTAAAATGGTATAGGATTTCCTGCCGGAGCAAGGTGTTGGACTAGAAGACCTCCAAGGTCCCTTCCAGCTCTATTCTATTCTATTCTATTCTATTCTATTCTATTCTATTCTATTCTATTCTATTCTATTCTATTCTATTCTATTCTATTCTATTCTATTCTATTCTATTCTATTCTATTCTATTCTATTCCATTCCATTCCGTGATCAACACAATGGACTTGAATTTGGGCAAACTCCAGGAGACAGTGGAGGATGGGGGGGCGGCTGTGTTATGGTCCATGGGGTCGTGAAGAGTTGCTAAGTGAAGACTTAGCAACCGAACAATAACAACAATAAACCGTGGAACATAGCTTCTGAAGATTTGTCTTCTGCACAAGGTGTCTGGTCATAGTGAAAATAGCAACAACATGGCCGTTTTTAAAATTTTTATTTTATTTAAAATGTCTTTACCTGAATGCCTAATACTATACAGTTTTTTTTAATAAACACTAAATTAATAGACTTTAAAAAACTAAAAGCTTATCGAAAGTGTTATCTGGATGTATTTACATAAACAGTGCAGTCTTGTAGAGAAAGGCCAAAAAAAAAAAAAGAGGAAACAAATGCTTTCGGACGAAACCTGTTGTTCTGCAGGCACCTTGCCTCTCTTCTGGAATTGTACAAGGGTGCAGATCACATTTCCCATTTGAATCATTTTGTGTCTCCCACAATTATCTCCCCCCTCCCCTTTCTGATTATGGATATACACTATGCAAAAAGAAACCTAAGGAGAGAAAGATGGCATGGCTGCACAACATTGTTTGATTGGCAATATTAAGACATTTCCCCCCCCTCCCTTTTGGAAACACCCTTTGCCTACCTTTACCAAAACTATCACATCTAGAAGACAGAAAAGTAAAACCTTGATTTTAGAGAACTGGGAGGAAAAAGTGTTGGTAATTCAGGGCTTACATAAAGTAAATGTAAATTTTGTGTAACGTATATACAGTTATGTTCTTTATGTAAAATAAGCAAATTCCAGTTTTTGTCCATTATATCAAAGTCTGTGCAATGAAGAGGTCTGTAAAATTGAGGTTTTACACCATGCGCCTGGTGCAAATGGCCCACATTTTCCATCCTCCTATTCCAAACAAAACTCAAGGCCCCTTTTCTGCTTTGCTTCCCAATTTAGAATTCACACATGGCTTTACCTCTGCACCTTTATGGCAACCTGATTTGGAGAAAATGGAAGCTGAAGCCTTCACTGCAGTATCTGCAGCTGAATTTCTGTTATTGCTGCAGGGTTCAATCAGTTTTAAAAATGGACGGCTTTATCTATCATGTATACAGTATAAAAGGTAAAGGTAAAGGTTCCCCTGCACATGCGTACTAGTCGTTTCTGACTCTAGGGGCCAGTGCTCATCTCCGTTTCAAAGCCGAAGAGCCAGCGCTTGTCCGAGGACGACTCCGTGGTCATGTGGCCGGCATGACTAGACGCCAAAGGCACACAGAACGCTGTTACCTTCCCACCGTAGTGGTCCCTATTTTTTCTACTTGCATTTTTACGTGCTTTCGAACTGCTAGGTTGGCAGAAGCTGGGACGAGTAACAGGTACTCACTCTGTTACGCGGCACTCGGGATTCGACCCACCAAACTGCAGACCTTCTGATCGACAAGCTCAGTGTCCTAGCCCACTGAGCCACCGCGTCCCTATTATTATAATAATAGTATACCTATTATTAAAAAGCAGGTCAATAGTATATTTCTGTCAGAGTTGCTGGTCCATCACTCTTCCCCTCCCCATTGACTCTGCTGAGCTTGTCTGAACTTCTTTGAATTCAATTTGCTTGCTTTAAAGGGATTTTCTTATATGCAAGAAATATTGGATGAGAACTCTAGCACTGGAAAGTGTTGATGCGTTGAAGATTGTCTCAGCAGTACCCACTTTAAACTGCTAATACAGGAAATGTAAAAAATCAATGACATAAAAATAAAAACTTGCTTCATTCACTTCTAATAATTACGCCAACCATAGCATTTTCTCTTTAGAAAGCCTTTAAGCTGTTAAAGACATCAAATGTGGTTTCAGTCAGCAGTCCTCAATTCATTTGCACACAAATCTCATAATGGCTACTTGACTATTTCTGTATCATTACCAGCTATATTACATTGATATGTGGCTATTCTCTCTTGTAAATAAGGATTTTCTGAGATTCTGGCCACTTCTTCAGTTAGCAAAAGGTGGTAATCAATGTAAAAAAAAAATCAAAATACTTTAACAAACTCTGCCTTTATCCATCTCTTACGTTGATGCAGAACCTCAAAAGTATGTTATATAGGATTAAGGTTTATCCTATTAAATGCAAGACATACAGATGTTATATTCCTTTTTGAATGTTCTATCGATTTTGGATACATGTGTATTTGTAATCAATAGGCAACGTCTAGTCTCAAATAGACTAGAAAGACTAGGCAAATAAACTACACTAGAAAACAAAACAGTCCATTCCTGAGTATGTTGATTTAGAAAATAAGTTTCGCTGATTGAACATAATTAACAATGCTTCACGTCCTAATTCCAAAAACTCTGTGCTATTAAAGATAAGATTTTGCCCAGTTCATTTTGATTAAGTTAGACAAGAAAGAAACCTGGCTATTAAAAATACATGATTCTGAAAGTGCTAATGGGACTATAATTCATTTGTTCGTAAGTGCTACCAACTCAGATCCTGTTCATGGGTTCTTAGAAAGTATTCAGTGGGATACATTGGCAGGTATGTATGGAATGGCACCATAGTCAGAAGATGTTAAAAGGAGCAAGTCACATTGACCATCAAAGGACATGCAAAGGATTGTCCTGTTGGTAACTTATTTTAACTCAGAATTGAATGCAGAATTGTATTCAGTAGGAATTGGGACTGCAGAAGCATTTATAGGATTTCAACCAGCCTTAACACTGTTATGTTTTCATACTGGATTATCTAGTCACATTTCTATTATTCCAACATCAGATAATGTACTATTTTACATTTCCCCCCTTTTGTTTGTTGTTCCATGCTGGCACTCAGAATTCATGGAATTTTGCTTTGAGTTGCATTTTCTGTTGCCTGAGGAGAAAATCTAAAGGTCTTAGTCATATATCAAAAAAGTATAAACCAATGCCCAGACGGGGCCTATTATTGGAAAAATCCATGCTCGTAAATTGCACGAATAAGAAACTTCAGGTGATTAATGCATAATGTGTCAGCCTCCAGAGAAGACCATAATTCATTTTTTTAAAATTCAGTTTGGTGTCTTAATTTTGATGCCAGTATGTTAAATAGTTTATATAATATTTATGCACAAGCTGTGGGTGGTTTACTGTCATTTTATTGACAAGGCGAAACATTTCATCAATAAAATGCAAACTTCTGGCTCAAATAGCTGGTACTTAGTGTCAGTAATTCCGGGAGGTGGTGAAAGAGCCCTCTAGTTAAGCCATCAGATGTCACAGAATTAGTGTCAATCCTAGCTAAATTAACCTGAGCCATCAAAGGAAATCTGCTGTATCAAGAGAAATGTGCAATCATAATCTTCATAGCATACACACAGTATCCTAAACTGTTTGACTCATTTGGCAAAAGAGGGTTTAAGGAACACCCTTTTCTATGGCCAACATGTGGTATTACAGAGAACACTGTTTTCTACATACCTCTGATTTCAACCAATTTAAGACTGCTTTTAAGTGGGCTGACAAACGGCTAGCCTCCAGCTTTACATTTCAGAAGCTGCATATCATATACAAAGAACCTTATCAAACACAGGCTATCTAACCCAGCATTTTTTGTGTGTCAGAACTGATCAACTACATGCATTTGGCACACACATTTGGGGAGCAATTATTCTCTTTCATTGTTACTTTTCAGCAGCCGGTGTTAAGGGAGGATGCTGTGATCAGGAGTAAAGATCCCTCAATATTAGCAGGCATTGATAGCCTGTTCTTTGATGAACCTGTCCAGTCTCCTTTGAAACTTCTCCAAATGCTTACAACAAATTTCAGTTTAACAAGATGATATGGCATCTCTCTCTCTCTCTCTCTCTCTCTCTCTCTCTCTCTCTCTCTCTCTCTCTTATCTCCTCCCTGTGTTTGGTCTACAGTTCTGTATGAATGAGCAAAAGAGACATGAAGACAACACATATTACATGACATAACAAAGCAAACTCTATCCCTTATGCTCTTGTATATAATATTGTATTGATGGTATGAAAGGGTAGAGTTTTCATTGTGACATCATTGTACATATAGCTTTTAATGCCATTGTGATTAAGAACAGAAAGTTACAGATAGGCTAATGTTCTGCTGAATTTAGTTTCAATGAATGATCTTGAGACTTAACCATAGGAGAGAGGGAAAAATTCTCCCTACACATTATGTATGGCATGCATTATTTTATATACCCATGACATCTATCCTCTTACCCTCCTCAATTTCAAGCTAAACAGCTTGCAATAGCCTGCTTTAAAGAACTCTACACAGATCAGTTTGGCATCTACCTCCTAACTCTGTTATGATCAGGTTTATGCACAATACCTATATTTGTTCTCCCACAAATTTATTTAAGGGAATTATTACGTATATTGGTAGTTCTATGTTCTGTTCTCTTCCTAATAATGTTAAGTACAAAAGAATTTACCACTATTTTTGGTGCAGCTGTACAGCTGACATTTTCATTGAACTGTCCATCTTGATTCCAACTACATTCATGAGTCTACTTGAAGACTGGGCACATTCATCACCATGAATTATCACCGTGAAGTGATTGCTTTAATTATGTTTTGTGGGATCAGCTACAGTGGTCCAATTCACAAATAATTTTAGATTATAAATCTTGGATTATAAACCATGATGTCTAGATTCACTCATTACCCTAAATCAAAATTATACCACATTTTGCCTTAGCATGCTATGCATACTCATTTTAGGTATAACTAATATAGCTAAGTAACTATGGCTTCTTTTTTTTTAAATTCCCTCCAAAAGTCTACTTATAAATTAAATTTCATTCTGTTTGACTGTTCCTTATTGCTCCTTCATTATCAACTCCAAATTTATATATTTTACTTTGGATCAGTGTAGGCACACTTAATATTAGTAACATGGTTCCACAAAACAGATTAATCAATTTGTACCATCAAACAAATTATTTGAAAATTAATAATTCTTAATTTTATTATACTTTTTTTGTTAAATGTCACTAAAATTGCTATTTGGTTATTTGCAATTCTACAGCATTCTGTAGAATTGATCTCCTTAAAATAATATATGTCAAGAGGTGTACAAATCCTGAAATATTTAGCTGATTACTTTGGGATCTTATACACTCTTTGATTTGATTTTCTTACTTGCATCATAAGATCAGAAACACATTGGTCTTATTTTGTTCTATTTTTTAAAAAACATGAAAACAAATGAAGAATGATTTCGTTACATATAGTATATGATAGTGTTCCCCAACTTATCTCTTCACTGGGTTACCTACAACTCCCATCCTGTCTTGGTAAGCATAGTTTATCATAAAATGATGACATTAACAGCACCACACATCTGGAAGACATCAAGTTGGGAAATATAATAGGGCATATACATGCATTTCTCAGTCCTCTTTGCCAAAACAGACCTAGCAGTTTTTTAAAATAGTAAACCATAATGTCCAAAAACAAAGGAAATTTATACATAGCAACTTTCACCTCTAATCTCAGAATCTTTTCCATACTATATTCCCATTGCTATGCCACTCTTTGTTCACCGGCCGCCCATGTTCCTTGTAGCTTACTAATAAGGCAACAGAAGGGCAAGCACGTAGCTAGTGTCCCATAGCTGCTTATAGTTGTTTTTGTTTTTCCTTTTTTGCAACAACAAGAACAAAGAAAATACACCCCAGTCACTGTTTAGTATAATGGGCAATTTGCTTCTCAATTCAATGCACCCTCAAGAGGGAAATGGCATAGTTCCATACAAACTTAGTTTCTGCAGGAGAGGACAGGCTGGAAGATTTGGGAGGTAACTACCAATTTGAAACCTCCTATCTCAAATTTCTTGTGGGAGTTCTGAAGAATTGTTCTCTGGGTTTTGAGTCTCAGCTGAGCTGAAAATGATTGACTCAGCTGTAGAAGCTGGATTAAGTTGTGAGAACACAAAGGCAAGTGCTATGCGTTGGAAGGTCCCAAAGATGCCAATCTGTTTCAAAATGGAACAATCAGCTATTATTATTTTAAAAAAAGAAAACATAGACACAGCAGATCTGCTCTGGAAATGCTTACAAATCTTACTTTTTGGGTCATATTTTTGTATTCACATCTTTAAGATGTTATTAAAGCAAAGCAAAAATTACTGGATGGGGAAAAACCAAATTCAGTAAAAACCCCAATATATCGGTTTCTTAACTAAGTACATAAAATTCGACAGATTTAAAAGAGAGACTCTGGCAATTGAATAACAAGTAATTGGGTTCAAAGCAATACTGTTTGGAAGTCTCTAATGAATCAGTGGAGCTCAGGTATGAGTAGATATCTAGGATTACATTATTGAGTTTTTCTGATAGCAGTGTAGTGTTTTTAACATAGCATAATAGGTGGGTCTGATTCAGTGTCCCTCTGACCTTCTATGTAAACACTTAGCAAATTTTTTAGACAACTTTTTCAGCTGACTGGGCCTTGGTGAACTATTAACTGTAATATGACTATATCAGACATTTTCTAGAGATGCAAAAAGAACTGATTAACAATTAATGGGCACCTTTGTCTATGGAATTTAGATTAAATAAAAGAATTCAGGAACACCTAAATGGAATTGTGTACACGTGCGTGCACAAATACAGACGCACAGACACACACATACAAATAATATAAATATTGCAATAGTAATTACAGAAGCGGAAATCTTATAATTAAAAGGTCATTTTCATAAGCTTGGATCTACGATATGCAAAAATGAGGGGGGGAAAATACAAACATTCATTTTAAAATGCTGCCATTATATAAAACAGAGAGCTCATAAAAAACTCCTATTAGACCTCTTTGTGGTGCTGATTGTGAGGCAGATGAGTGGGCGAGGAGCCATTCTGCCAAGGTAGTTCACACATGTCATATTGTTCAAAGCTTTCCCTGTTCATTTCAGCATGCTCATTGCAACTGAGTTTCAGATAGCCTTCCTTTGTGTCTTGCTCCTGTTTTGCATTTCATTGCTTTTTCTCTAAGTCTTGAGTCTTTGTAACATCTGCCCTTTGTTTCATATTTCAATTCTATACAAAGCCAGCTCTGATGCACCTCATGGCCAATACAAATTCTTGTTAGTTGGTATGGCTTTGCTCAGCAGTGGTTTAGCAGCATGAACCAGTGTTGAACTGAATTATTATTGCAAGGTGAGATCGTAACAAATACAATTTCCTGCTGCTTGCTTAGCCAGGCACTACTGTAGCACTAGTTCCTTATTTCTCCCATGTCCTTTCCTCGCTCCACAATATAGTACCTGCTGTCAGGTTAATCCTAGGCACTAGTACCAGAGTATTTTGTTAAGAAGGAGGAGGTAGAAATAATAGCAACCCACCAGCTGAGCAAGTGATAAAGAGAACATGATAGCCTTTGTTTTGCTGGTATGAGCGGCATTGAGCAATAATTAATATGAATTGAGCTCAGAAAATATAGATAAGGAACCCTCTTCATATATCATAGATTGGATCCAGATTCAGTCCTGTTTAAAATAGAGTGACCAAAATCAGTGGGAATTAATTTAGTCATTTCTAACTTGAAATTCTTTGATTTCAATTGATCTGCTCTTATTATTATTAATTTGGTTTACTTGAAGTCCATACATGTACTTTCAGCAACACTCTGTTTTCTTGATACACGTTGTTACAATCTCTTTACATTACCTAGTAGACTACTTCCCAGGAATAGAATATCTCTTGAAGTACATTACTGTAACCCACCTACTGAACTGGCTAGGACCACTTACCAGGCACATATATACACAAATATATCTCTCCTTTCTTCTAACTCCTGATTGTCCATTATTATTATTATTATTATTATTATTATTATTATTATTATTATTATTATTATTATTATTATTATTATTATGTTTTAATAGTTTGAGGAAATTAACCAATTCAAAATTAACACTAGCATTCAAAAGACCATTGAATTACTTAAAAGTATCTTACCGGTAGTTCTCCCTTAATGACAGTAAATGGAACCTAGTGACACAGTTGTAAAACCAATCCCCAAGTGACCTTGCCAACTTAACAGTGGCAGTTCTAGCACTTCCAGTTGCTGTTGTTGAATGAATCCTACATGATTGTTAAGCCAGATGTTACGTGATCATGACTGGCAGTTTACTGCTTGCTTCCCTATTGATTTTGCTTGTGATCATGACTGGCAATTTTGCTTGTGGGAAGCTAGAGTGAAGGTTGCAAATGATGATCAAGTGACGGTGGGATGCCGCAACAGCTGTCAGTGCAGGTTTGGTTGCAATCAAGTGCCCAAATTTCAATCAAGTGATCATGGGGATGCTGTGACGGCACAACTTCAAGGACCGGCCATAAATCTGCCTGTTTGTTGCCATCATAACTTTAAATGCCATGAACAAGTGAGGACTACCTGTAGCTCCCTTGTAGCTTTTAAAAGACCTACACTCTTTTCCTATAATATATGAAATACCATTTCCTTAAAATAGGGTGTTCCAATATATAATTTGCAGAAAAATGTGTTTTGGGTGACTAATTAAAATATAGGTTATTTGGTGAGCTATAACATTAAGATCATCCCATTTACAAAATTAGCAGAAACATATTAAAACTAGCATTCCATTTCTGTTCAGGGGTGTGTGTGTTTCTCCCTCAATTGCTTTGCTGTTTGGCCATTGAACTGCCTAAATAAAAATGTGATTAAAAATAATAATGTGGGGTTTCTTCCTCTCTTGGAAGCTGAAATTACAGTGGGAATGACATTAGATCCACAAAGACTGCAGTCAAGAAACAATCTGAACCGGCAGGATAGAGAAGCTCTTTTCGAGAATGGTTGATATATAGAAAGAAGTAGCAACATCACACATTTCACTGCTGTTTCTTGGAAAAAAAAGGAAAAGGCAACATTATTAGGAGTCTTTATCACTGTCTTCACCACCATACATATCGGCCAACTTCCTAAAACGAGGTCCCCAGTCACTGAGGTAATCATAGTCCTGGTCTCCATCTGTAGTCACCGACTCTAAAGAGCTAAGAGAGTCAGCCACCGAGCCACTGCCTTCATATGCATATGTAGCTAATGAGTCATAAGGGGGTGCAGTGGGATCTGTATCATTCTCCTTTAACCTTTGGCTAATAAAATCTCTGACATCAGTGTTGTCTCGTACCACTGGAGTCCGGCGTGGCATGAACAGCGTTTCGGGCACAATGTCTCGGCGCAATTTATTGTCCTCTATGGCTTCAGGATTCCGCAGTGTGCCAATATCAAAGGCTTGAGTGTCTTCCTCTCCACCACCTTCGTCATTGTAACTGACAATGTTATCTCGGATGTCCTCTTTAGAGATGATCAAAGGCTCTTTCTTCCTTTGCCGCCTCAGAGCGGCAAACAGCACCACGGTAACTGATAAGAAAAATAAATGAATTAATTAAGCAAAGTTGGCCAAGTTGAGAGGGACATTAATTCTCCAGCTAATTAAAAAGAACGCCAAGCTACCATGAAATTTGTATTCTTGGGAACTTGTTTTGTTTTCTTTTGCAGGAAGATCTGCCAAACCAGTACAATCTATAACCTCATTCTAACTTGGGAAGCTCATCGTTTTGGGAGTTGTAAGTACAGGAAAGGTTTGGCGAAATGCCGATTTCAAGCTAAAACATAGATGAATTTCAGTTTGTTTTCATGTTGTGACAATGCAATCCTTTTAAAATCACAGAAGTCATTATTTTGAGGAGACCCAAAATGAAAAAAAAAACAATTCAGTTACATCAAATGTTGAGGGTGAACTGCTGAAATTCTTTGAATTTTGTTCTCTAAGGATTTTTTTTAAGTGAGATGTACAGTAGCAATATTATATAAGGAAAAAAGTTATGGTAACACTAAAAATGTCTTCCTTTAAAAAAAATATTGAAAGTATTTTATAATTCTTGATTTAATCTCTGTTATTTAAAAATATGTAACTCTGAGTATTTTTCCAGTTGCCTCTGATGCTATATTTGCCTTTTGACACTTAAAAATTTGGGAGCCCAGATTTGGCTGTTGAATTGCCAATTGCCAAAATCTGAGTATGAAAAATTAGGAACTATTACCGGTATTTATAACTGGTGGTTTAAAATGTGGACTTACCTCCAATCATTTCCAGAATTAGAACATTTGGATGTGAGTGCTGGTATAAATAAATATTCAAGCAGCTAACTGTCAAAGTTCTCAATGATACTCTTAATGTCTTTTTTTATCCCCTTATCTCTCTTTTAGTTTAAAGAAAGTTTGGAATATTTATTAGATAATTCTTACTATACTCCAAATTCAAAGATGATTGGCGTAAACTTAAAATAGACACTTAGCTATATTCTCAAGCTGACTGCCTCGTTCTTTTCCCAACTTCACTAAAATACTTCTCCATGGAAATGAAAGTACTAGTTTTCTTATCAATAGAAATCATGAGTTATCATGCTTTAACAGTCTTACAAAAATAGTCAGGATGTTAACAGAACCACCTCGTGATTTTCAGAAGATCCTCAAGGAAGACAACTTTACCCTTAGCTTAGAAGAGTGTTCAAATTATAAATTAAGGAAAATATAAGTTTTAAACAAATGAGACTGCTTATCCGTCCAATCCCAGTGGTGGGATTCAGCTGGTTCGGCAGAACCGATAGCTATTTTTTTGTTGCCTAGGCCCAGAATGGACTTCTGGAAGTGGCATCCACACAGAGAATTGGTTGTTCACATATTTGAATCCCACCACTGGGTCCAACCTAATACTGTCTTTTCTGGCTAGCATAACTTCTCAGGAATAGTTTTTCCCCATATGCAGATCACATGGGAAAACCTATGGTATTTGAATATTTATTTTTATTTTTATTTTTATTTAATTCCATTTATATCCCGCCCTTCTCTGAAGACTCAGGGCGGCTTACAAGCTTAGCAGTAGCCTTCATTCTATGTATATGCCTGCTTATTAGGGCTTTCACACACACCCCCAAGCGGCATTATTACAAAGTCAGCTTAACTGCCCCCAACAATCTGGGTCCTCATTTTATCTACCTTGGAAGGATGGAAGGCTGAGTCAACGTGAGCCTGGTGGGATGTGAACCTGCACTAATTGCAGGCAGCTGGTGTTATTTAAGGAGGCATTAGCCCACTGCTTTACCAAGGCTCTTATATACAAATAAAGTATCCCTAAAATAACTATTTGGAAATGGGAAGGTATGGAAACCCTGTAAAAGTTGCATAGCCTCAACAACCTATCTTTGGAGTTTATCCATTCCTTTGAACAAAATATTTATCTTTGGGTCCCAAAGGTACTTTTTCACGAGGCAACTGGACTTTGTTTTTTCTCTTTGAAGACATTTCACTTCTCATCCAAGAAGTTTCAGAGCTGAAGAAGCTTCTTGGATGAGAAGCGAAATGTCTTCAAAGAGAAAAAAAGAAAGTCCAGTTCCCTCATGAAAAAGCACTTTTGGGACAACCATGACCTGGACGAATGAGAATCTCCATAGACATTTATCTCTCTGCCATATAAATTCTGCCTCTGTCCAAATAATCGTCTGTGCTCTATATTGTCTAATACTTTACCAACCAGTGTAAAAATACAGAGCTAATTTGCATTTTTAAATTTAGTTTTAGTCTGGTACTCTAATATCACCAGGAATGAGATTTCATTCAAAGAAATAAATATGCAAATTGAATTTGTGCAAATTACTAAGTAGTTCAGCTCAAAATATAATTGTGTTCTCAGTTCTCAAGCTGTTCTTTTTTTCATTTTAGTGTGAACTTGTAGAATAGGTCTTCTTAATGGTAAAAAAACATGTTAAAAGTAAAGCTAACATGTTGCTTCTCTTCTGGCTGTTCAGCAATTCTTAGCATTAAAAAAAATAAGCTAGGCCTACTAAGACTGAAAGTAAAATATATATTACCAAAAGTAAATGAATGATAAAATCATCTGCTTTGTTACTCTTAAAAAAATAGAATTTGTAGTTTAATTATTTTGCTGCTTTTGGTTTACTACCTGGCATTAATATTGTATTGCAGATCAAAGGAGAAGAAAAGATGACATCAGCTATTAATTGAATTCTACTGCAGGCTATAGAACTGCAATCCCAATAATTATTATTTTGAACCCCATCTTGACAGCATAATTTATTGATTCCTAGATTATAATGTTATAGGGAGAAAATTAAGAAACCATCCAGGAGATACTCCCTTCCTCAAAACGGGCAAGACAAGCTTTTATATCCAGACAGGGAGAACACCCTACACTCATTCTCACAAACGAAGTTATCTAGTTGGATAACAAAATGCTTGCAAGCAGACAACTAAGTTCAGAGAGCATCAAAAACTCCACAGTTCAACCCCGAGCTACAGATATTCTCATGTATTGGTGATTTTTTTTGCAAGGATGTTAGAATTCCAGTTGATGAGCCTTTCCCACCTGCATCTACCAAACATGTCCTGACAACATTTTGTTGTTGTTGTATGATTACCTGCTATGACTTTAAACAGAGGCCAAAACAGATCAGAAATCAATACCTCAAAAATTATGACAGTATAGTTTTCTTGTTGTGTTGGCTAGCATTTCAACCCAGCAATACCTCTTTATCAAGCTAGGGAATGATGGGAATAATAATGTCCTGATTGGAAGTAGAAGGATATTTGGTGGCAGCTGCATTTAAGGAATTAGTATGCCCACATCTTCTTAGTGGGTGAACTTGAAATTGTATGTATTTGAATTGATCCATGTCCGTTCCTTCATAATTATAACCACAGAACATGGTTAGGATTAATAATTTTGAACTGTTTGTAGAGGATACATACTTGTTTGTTGATTAGATAGCCAACTCACTGTAACTAACAAGTTAGTCAAATAAACTTGTGATATTTGATTGATGCGTAGAAATAGGAAAGTTGGCATGAAACTGAAATGGTTTTTTTTCTTGACCACAATCAACGTACTGGGTATCACTATTGGTGAATACTCAGACCCAGAATGTAAAAATGTATCATGAGCTAATTCTATCTATACCAGAAGATGACTCTATTAATAATACTTCATAGTTATAAAAAAGTAAAGGTTTCCCTGCACATGCGTGCTAGTTGTTTCCGACTCTAGGGGCCGGTGCTCATCTCCGTTTCAAAGCCGAAGAGCCAGCGCTTGTCCGAGGACGTCTCCGTGGTCATGTGGCCGGCATGACTAGACACCAAAGGCACACGGAACGCTGTTACCTTCCCACCGTAGTGGTCCCTATTTTTCTACTTGCATTTTTACGTGCTTTCGAACTGCTAGGTTGGCAGAAGCTGGGATGAGTAACAGGCGCTCACTCTGTTACGCAGCACTCAGGATTCGACCCACCAAACTGCCGACCTTCCGATCGACAAGCTCAGCATCCCAACCCACTGAGCCACCGCGTCCCTTTATATTAATTATATTATATTATATAATATTAATGTGTAAATATGCTTTATTTGCCCTTTAGCACAATCTATTTTCTCCATCCTATTCCCCCAACTTCATGCAAAGTTCATGCAAAGTTCTTTACCTAACAATATAATTATACAAAGAAGAATTGCGATCAATGCGCCTGTGCTAAGGCCAGTTGGGTGGATCAGGGCTTCAGCATTACAGGAAAGCATTTTGCCTCTTTGGTCACAGGCACACACTCGAATTGTCACCGTCTCCGTACTACTCTGAACTGGATACTCATTGTCTGAGATTATCACTGGTAGGAGGTATGTATTCATTTCATGACGGTTATATCTCATTTTCTTTGTGAAGACTCCAGCTGTATTATCTGAAAAAAAAAGTAAAAACATGATAGAGAGTGTGTTCTTTCTGAAGGTCAAAACCCAAATAAGGAGAGAAAGTATGCAATAAAAAACAAAACAAAACAAGGATACCTTTGTTGTCCCGAAGGGTGAAATTGGAGCTATTGGCTACTTCTGGGGCCAAAGCGAATGAGAATTTGTGCCCACCAAAAGCATCATCTTTGTCAACTGCACTTAAGGTCTGGATGAGCTAGAAAAGTGAAAATAGTGTTATTTTATTTTTACTTATGGCACGCAGACTGATATATACACCTTGCTCTTAATTCATCAGAAAGAATAAATGGGACGAAAGCAATCAATTAATAACAACAAGCAAGACAACAAACAGTGATTGATAAGGATATTTTATTATTGTATATCACTCTTTCCTCCCAACAGAACACTTTTCTCATGAAAACTGTTTTGAGAGAGGGGAAAAAAAGGCTTTATGTTGGTAATGTAGCGAAAGAGGGATTTATTAATCCCCCAACATGCTTGCATGTTTCAGGGCATCCCTGAAGGTCAGAGATTAACATATCTGCCTCAGGCAGATGATTTTGTTACCTACTCTGGTATGTCTCTTTTTCCCCCCATTCAATCATGTCTGACGCCCAGAGACTGCCTGGAGTAGTTCCTTAATTTTCTTAGCAAGGTTTTTTCAGAAGTAGTTTGCCATTGCCTGCTTCATAGGGCTGAGGGAGAGGGACTGGTTCAAAGCCACCTGGCTGGCTTTGTGCCTAAGGCCAGAACAGAATGGCTTCCAGTTTCTAGCTTTATGTCTTAAGCACTACACCAATCTGGCTCTTGTTATATGTTTATTTCTCTGAAAATATTATGCACACGCACATACGTGTGTGTTTGTGCACACACACATACACACACATCTTAAGAGTAGGATTGAGGAAAAGCAACCCCTCCCCCACTGCAAGATACCAGATTTTCCATAAGTTGAACTCTTATGGGGAAAAAAAGCATGATTGGAGCAATACCTAAAGGATTCCCTCGATATTTGAAAATATTGAATTTATCAGACCTGAACACCCTTGTTTTGCAAAAAAAAAAAGAAAAGAAAAAAAATACCTTGCTTAGAACTGCCTGTATCCTTGATTAGGGCTTGAATTATTATGTTTTTGCAAGTCTCTGTTTATGAATCAAATGGAAGATTACACATAAAATAATGCTAACTGATCATTTGGATTGTTGAATAGCCAGATTTTGGATTTGGTGATATTTGCTCCATCAAGGTTGCAGATTCTGTATATATACTCACCATGGGTTTATCAAAAGGAATAGAATTTCCTGTCAAAAAGAACATTAAAAGGGCAGAAATGCAGATAGTGAAACAAAGTGTGGAAAGAGCCATGTAAACCACACAAAATGCCAGTTACAGTTTGGGCCAAGAAGTGATGAGCTGATTTCATTTACTGTTGCTGACAGTTCCTTGCAACACAAAAGGCACAAAAAATCAGATATTTATTTCTTTCAAAACACAAACTGCTAACCTGCTCAGCCTTTGCATTTTCACAGACGAAGGTCTCATAAAACATGACAAACTCTGGGGCGTTGTCATTCACATCCAGAACTTTAATAAACACTGGGACTTGGCTACTTTCTTTTGGGTTGTCTGTAATAACACAAAGGGAAGGTATTTTAATATGAGGAGAAAGAGGCTTGTTTGTTGTTGTTTTGCTTTTTCAGGGGAGCGAGACATTTGTGAAGTGAATTCAAGCAATGAGTGATAACATTCTTTTACTGAGAGCAGCAGAAATATACAGGACTGACAATGTACTGTCTGAGGGATAACAGAAGCAGAATAGGCTGGCAGATAAATGGATAGTGTGTTATTTACTGCACCTAAGTGTGACATGGCATACAATCCTGTCCTTCGGAGAATGAGAATGGTTAAGGCTTGGCCTGTCTCCTGTCCTTTTCGGCATCCACTCTTTGAGGTAGCTTGCCTCATTCTTTATAATAATATGACTGGTTCAAATTCCATCTTAAGATTCCCCCCCTTCCTTCCATCTGGTATAGTTCTCTGATATAATGTCACCAGAGAGATCACCACAAATCTGTAGGATTCTTTCCTGTCTTCCCATCATCTATATTACAAGGGCAATTTGGAAATAAACCTCCGTTTGGTTATCAATGAGACACTCACAGATACAGAAATTTTATTATACACATTAGAAAACTACAACATACATTACTTTTCAACATAACCAGCATTCAAATTGAGACACTTGTTATAATGTCTTACAAGTTTTGAAATTCCTTAGAGTTGCTTGGCGCCAGATCTGGGCTACGGGTGTGTGTGTGTGATCAAAAACATCCCAAGGGAACTGCATCAAAAGTTCTTGGGTGCATCTAGTGGTGTGCGGGCGAGCATTATCATGAACCAACACCACACTGGAAGTCAACATGCCCCAACGCATGTTATTGATGGCTCATCTGAGTTTTCATAGCATTTCACAGTAGACTTCTGAACTGATGGTCGAGCCATGCTCCATGAACATCACTAGCAGTACTCCTTTGGAATCTTCACATTTGGTGGGATTTTCTATGGCACCACTTCCGGTGTGGTGTTGGTTCACAATAATACTCGCCTGCACACTGCTAGATGCACCCAAGAACCTTGGAAGCAGTTTAGTTGGGATGTTTTTGATCACCCCCTTCCCCCATCCTATAGCCCAGATTTGGCACCAAGCAACTACTACTAAGGAATTTCAAACCTTGTAAGACATTAGGACACGTGCCTCAGTTTGAATGGCAATTATGTCAAAAAGTAATGTAATGTTGTACTTTTCTAATGTGTATAATAAAAGTTCTGTATCTGTGAATGTCTGTCATTGATAATTAAACGGAGGTTTATTTCCGAATTGTCCTCGTACTTTTATTGCTACTACTACAAATGGAAAACAACAACAACAAAATGGCAATATTAAGAAGAGCCTTTCTTGTAATTCTTGAGATTCTACTGTTTGTATACAGTCATGGCCGAAATTGTTGGCACCCCAGAAATTTTTCCAGAAAATCAAGTATTTCTCACAGAAAAGTATTGCAGGAACACATGTTTTGCTATACACAGGTTTATTCCCTTTGTGTGTATTGGAACACAACAAAAAAAGGGAGGAAAAAAAGCAAATTGGACATAATGTCAAACAAAACTCCAAAAATGGGCCGGACAAAATTATTGGCACCCTTAACTTAATATTTGGTTGCACACCCTTTGGAAAAAATAACTGAAATCAGTCGCTTCCTATAACCATCAATAAGCTTCTTACACCTCTCACCCGGAATTTTGGACCACTCTTCCTTTGCAAACTGCTCCAGGTCTCTCTTATTGGAAGGGCGCCTTTTCCCAACAGCAATTTTAAGATCTCTCCACAGATGTTCAATGGGATTCAGATCTGGACTCATTGCTGGCCACTTCAGAACTCTCCAGCGCTTTCTTCCCATCCATTTCTGGGTGCTTTTTGACGTATGTTTGGGGTCATTGTCCTGCTGGAAGACCCAAGATCTCGGACGCAAACCCAGCTTTCTGGCACTGGGCTCTACAGTGCAACCCAAAATCCTTTGGTAATCCTCAGATTTCATGATGCCTTGCACACATTCAAGGCACCCAGTGCCAGAGGCAGCAAAACAACCCCAAAACATCATTGAACCTCCACCATATTTCACTGTAGGTACTGTGTTCTTTTCTTTGTACACCTCATTTCATTTTCGGTAAACAGTAGAATGATGTGCTTTACCAAAAAGCTCTATCTTGGTCTCATCTGTCCACAAGACATTTTCCCAGAAGGATTTTGGCTTACTCGAGTACATTTTGGCAAACTGTAATCTTGTTTTTTTATGTCTCTGTGTCAGCAGTGGGGTCCTCCTGGGTCTCCTGCCATAGCGTTTCATTTCATTTAAATGTCGACGGATAGTTCACTCTGACACTGATGCTCCCTGAGCCTGCAGGACAGCTTGCATTCCTTTGGAACTTGTTTAGGGCCGCTTATCCACCATCCGGACTATCCTGCGTTGCAAACTTTCATCAATTTTTCTCTTCCATCCACGACTAGGGAGATTCGCTACAGTGCAATGGGTTGCAAACTTCTTGATAATGTTGCACACTGTGGACAAAGGCAAATTTAGATCTCTGGAGATGGACTTGTAACCTTGAGATTGGTGATATTTGTCCACAGTTTTGGTTCTCAAGTCCTCAGACAGTTCTCTTCTCCTCGGTCTGTTGTCCATGCTTAGTGTGGCACACAGACACACAATGCAAAGTCTAAGTGAACTTCTCTCCTTTTTATCTGCTTTCAGGTGTGATTTTTATATTGCCCACACCTGTTACTTGCCCCAGGTGAGTTTCAAGGAGCATTACATGCTTGAAACAATCTTGTTTACCCACAATTTTGAAAGGGTGCCAATAATTTTGTCCGGCCCATTTTTGGAGTTTTGTTTGACATTATGTCCAATTTGCTTTTTTTCCTCCCTTTTTTGTTGTGTTCCAATACACACAAAGGGAATAAACCTGTGTATAGCAAAACATGTGTTCCTGCAATACTTTTCTGTGAGAAATACTTGATTTTCTGGAAAAATTTCTGGGGTGCCAACAATTTCGGCCATGACTGTATATGTGATTGATTAATATAAACAGATAAAATGGGAATGTGACTCAGTGATCACCAAGGATTTAAGGAAAGGGGCCAAGTGGGGGAGGATTTACTATTAGAATTTTCATTTTGATTTGAGTAAAATTGAAAGACAAACTTTACCTGTTTATACTTCTTATCTGTGCTAACATAAACAGAAATCTGACATGCTGTTGCTTGCAACTCTTTTTCCAAGGATGAACTTCAAAGGAAACATTGATATAATATTCACTTTATAGTGGGCAGCTTAATCTTTTCTCTTCATCATATGCAATATGAAATGCTTTAGTCCACTTTACCACTATGAAATTTTAACTTTTCATTTTCATATCAGTATTGTTCATTTTTAGTCTAGGCCTTAGACAGAACCTATGTGTATCTTAACAGAAGTTCTGTTGGAAATAAGTTTTCCTGGAAGCCACAGTGCCTCTTAAAGGCAAATTTCCTAATTTTAGCTCCATTTTTCCATTCACCTTAGCAATAGCAATAGTGCTTACACTTATATACTTCATAATGCTTTACAGCCCTCTCTCCAACAATCTGGCTCATCATTTTTACCAACCTTGGAAGGATGGAAGGTTGAGTCAACCTTGAGCTGATCAGGATCGAACTCTTGGCTATGGGCAGAGTTAGCTGCAATACAGCATTCTAACTACTGCACCACCACGACTCTTGTCCCAATTCCCATTTTTAATAAATAAATTTGAATATGACATCTAGTACTCTGTAGACATTTTCTATTGCGATTCCTAGCAATTTCACCTAAAATGTAGAAATACCTATTGCATGGAGTTCAATTATCATACTGGCTTAATGTTTTATTATGAACTTATAAATGATAACGATCATATTCTGCATGTTTCAGTTAGTAATGTAACCTTACAGAGAAATACATAGTAAGAGCAGGCATCTGAGAAAGAAAAAGGGATTTTGTGGAGAAAAGAAATATGGTGGAGTTTACTCTTTACTACTCATATTAGTAATCACAGTGGATTTTATTAGTATTGCTATGTATGATTATTGTTATCTGTAAGTGTTGAATATCTTTTATGTGTAGTTACCTTTAATGGGCATACCATATCTGAGCTATAAAATCTGGGGGGAAGGGCAACAGTAGGAAAGATGGATGGAGGGAGGGAGGGAGGGAGGGAGGGAGGGAGGGAGGGAGGGAGAGAGAGAGAGAGAGAGAGAGAGAGAGAGAGAGAGAGAGAGAGAGAGAGAGAGAGAGAGAGACATTTTTTGTTTACTGCTATTTCATCATCCTCTAGAATTTTGTAGCCCAGATATAGTAGCTTTATGTTATATAAGAAAAAGAAGATGGCTTATATTGCTTCAATACCACATTTATCTCCATTTGTTCAGATACTATGAACCATGGAAACTTATAATTGTGCAGTAATGAATATGTTATTCTTTAATATACTACAAGACACTGGGTTGCTTTTCATCCAATGTACTCTTCAATATCTTCAAAGATGATTTAGATGAGGGAATAGAAGGGGAACTAATCAAATTTGCAGATGACACTAAGCTGGCAGGAATAGCCAATACCCCAGAAGACAAGCTCTGGATTCAAAAAGATATTGACAGATTGTAACAATGGGCCCTATACAACAACATGAAATTTAACATGGAGAAAAGCAAGGTTTTATACCTAGCCAGGAAAAAACCAAAGGTAAACAAGTATAGATTAGGTGAAAGTGAGCTCAAAAACAGTAACTGTGAGAGGGACCTTGGAGTCCTAGTGGACGATCACTTAAACCTGAGCTAGCAGTGTGCAGCAGCAGCAGCCAAAAAAAAAGCTAATACAATCTTGGTTGTATAAACAGAGGCATAGAATTAAAATCATGTGAAGTATTAGTACCGCTTTATAAATCCTTAGTAAGACCACATCTAGAATACTGCATCTAGTTTTGGTCATCACGTTACAAAAAAGATGTTGATGCTTTGGAAAAAGTGCAAGGAAGAGCAACTAAGATGATTAAGGGCCTGGAGATAAAAACATATGAAGAATGGTTGCAGGAATTGGATTTAGCCAGGCTACAGAAAAGAAGGACTAGGGGCAACATAATAGCAGCATTCCAGTATTTGAGGAGCTGCCACAAAGAAAAGGAGGTCAACTTATTTTCCAAAGCACCAGAAGGCAAGACAAGAAACAAGGGGTGGAAACTAATCAAGGAGAGAAGCAACCTGGAATTAAGGAGAAACCTCCTAACAGTGAGGACAATTAACCAGTGGAACAGCTTGCCTCCAGAAGTTGTAGGTGCTTCATCACTGGAGGTTTTAAAGAAAAGATTGGACAGCCACCTATCTGAAATGGTATAGGTTTCCTGTCTGAGCAGGGGATTGGACTAGAAGACCTTCAAGGTCCCTTCCAGCTCTATTCAGATTGATTGAATTGCTCCTTCCTCCATCTCCTCCGCTTGGACAAAACTGGACTTGGTGAAGGATGATACATGTGGCTGACATTTTCAAAGACGACAAAACATACATTTTGATTTCACTGCAATCTAAATGCCCTGAGGCTAGCTCTTGAAGCATATCTACTTGAAAGTTAGTCCCATCAACAACAACTTTTGCATAAATTGGGTTTAAGAGAGATGAGCTGGTTTTTCAGTTCTCCTAATTAATTCTGATCCTAATTAAATTAACAGGGTTTTGGCAGAAATAATGTTATTCTTTCATTTTGGTCAGTGCTATAAGACTGAAATTCCCAGGAATGAAAAACATACAGGATTTGCATTCTCCTCCTTGACATTATATATTTGTATGTTTTTAATCTATAACTTTTCTTTTTGCAAATCAGCAACTCCTCACTGATAGTCAATGACCAGAAAAATTCTTCTAGCTTGTTTGATATGAAATGAGGGACCTGCCTATTTTTTTTTTTTCTGTTTAGACGTTCGGTTGCCTCTTCATAAACTATAGCCAAGGGAAAGATGAGAAAAAATACAGAAACTTTGTTAGCTTTATGCCTTTAAATAACAGCAAGCAACCAAAGGATATGCACCTGACTTCCTTTCAGCCACGCTTGGCTAGAAGGCTGCGTTTGTTAGAGCAATGCTGCTTTTGTGTGTGTGTGCGTTTGTGTGTTTTTACAGACAACTTACTGATTTCAGCAGCTATTACTGTAATGTTATGCCACAATAACATTTCTCGGTCGAGAGGTTTGGAAGTAAATATTGATCCATTTCCAGAATCAATGTTGAATATTCTGTCCATATCAGTATGCCGGTCCACAGAATATCTACAAATAAGACAGATAAGAAATGAGATGCATTTCCATTTCATACTTCTTTTTCAATTCCCATTGCTTTCTAAACCTTGGTAGGGAAATCCAATAAACCTGATCTATTTTTCAGCTTAATCCTGTATCCAAAGTCTCATTCTAATTCCTATTCTGTTGGCTTTTGAAAAATGTATTGGAACACAAATATTTAGTCTGTTTATATACTGTTTTGTCTCTAGCGGTCAATAAGCTAAAAAGTGCAGACTTATGCTACTAGAGCTGCATTCCATTGTAAAAGACTTGTTTTTTTTAACACACACAATTGCAGCTCATGTCACTGAATACAAAGCCATGCTTCCCATATGTATCACATGATCAAGCGTAATACAGAGATACATAATGTGTTTAGGGCAGGGGCAGATGTGTGACACTGCAGCTGGAAGGGATCTTTTTTCTTAAAAAAGGAGCAGCCTATCTATGTACGCCTGCACATTGTGTTTGGATTGAAATGTAACCTCTCCCTTCAAAAATTAGTTGCCTGACATGTTATTTAAAAAACACAGAAATGAAGGATAACCACTAATTCCTGGCTTCCTAGGTCCAGGATAAATTGAAAGGAAAGTTCACATGGTTATTGCTTTGAAAACTCTCCAATTGATACGAATTACAGATCATACAGTGATTGTATATCTATGGCAATACCAATTACAATAAATTACAACTGTTTTGAATTTCATTAGGATGTAATTGCAGAAAGAGTGTGTGTGCATAACAGGTGATGAATCTGTAATGCAAATGTGCCAGACATTGCAGTAATAGGGAACATACCAGGTCTGTTTGATGTTTCAGGAGCCCTTATTCCATATGTTATTCCAGAAATTATTACAAAGTCAGCTTAATTGCCACCAACAATCTGGGTCCTCATTTTACCTACCTCGGAAGGATGGAAGGCTGAGTCAACCTTGAGCCTGGTGGGATGCGAACCTGCACTAATTGCAGGCAGCTGGTGTTACTTAAGGAGGCATTAGCCCACTGCTCCACCAATGAGCTTCAGGGCTCATTCATTCATTCATTCATTCATTTATTCATTCATGCCATGATGCACTAATTAAGTCTCAAGGACAGGAATAGCCAATGCCATTCTCAACCAGCCCTCAAGCCCATCATGAAGACTTTTACCCATCTTGCTCCAGATTAAAAGCAGTACAGGTAGTCCTTGACTTACAACAGTTCACTTAGTGACCATTTGAAATTACAGCGGCACTGAAAAAAGTGACTTACAACCATTTTCCACACCTACGACCATTGCAGCATCCCCATGATCACATGATCAAAATTCAGATTTGTGGCAACTGACCCATATTTATGACAAATGAAGTCTCCTGGGGTCATGTGATCTGCTTTTGCGACCTTCTGACAAGCAAAGTCAATGGGGAAGCCAGATTCACTTAACAACCGTGCTACTAACTTAACCATTGCAGTGTTTCACTTAACAACTGTGGCAACAGAGGCCATAAAATGGGGCAAAACTCACTGAACAACAAATGTCTCACTTAACGGAAATTTTGGGCTCAAATGTGGTTGTAAATGAAGGATTACCCTGTATTTTGTGACTGTCAGCATAAGTAGTGCTTGTTGTGCTTCATTTGCCTTCTCAGTTGCAATACCTGCCCTAAGGAATAGTCTGCCCCCTGAGATTCAGAGAGCTTTTACCCTGTTAGCTTTTTGGAAGGAAGTCCTAAGCTTGTCTCCGGGGTTCTAAGGTCAGGATGTTCATGGAAACCATTGTGTATATTTTTACAATTTGTTATGGAAGAATTTTGCCTGCAGCCCTAACTGCTTTGCATTCTATTGTATTTATTTCATTTTGCTGCATTTAATATTTTATGCATTGCTACTTGCTCAGGGTCACTAGTTTGACGTGTGTGGCTTTATAAAGCAGTCTGCAGCTGAGTCCCTACTGGTCTCACCTTCTTTCACACAGTTAATCTTACAGTATGGCAGCCATATCAGAGAGC
Source organism: Vipera ursinii (assembly GCF_947247035.1). Lineage (NCBI taxonomy): Eukaryota > Metazoa > Chordata > Lepidosauria > Squamata > Viperidae > Vipera > Vipera ursinii. Next base: position 138,881,974 of record NC_139516.1, on the reverse strand, counting down.
CATTTCTGTTGAACAGAGATTCTAATAATCGGTGCTGTGACAAGACCAGCTCTAAAAAAAAAAGAAGTGGGTGGGAATTAAAGCTTAGCTATGCATTATGTTAACCAAATTACTAAGAGTCACGTGGTAGGTGCATGAAAATTGAATGCAGAAGACGTTTGATAGTATGGAGTCCTTGGTGCTCTCTGAGCTTGATTATCTGCTTGCAGATGTTTCATTAGCAATAGCAACAATACTTACACTTATATACTGCTTCATAGTGCTTTACAGCCCTTTCTAAGCAGTTTACAGAGTCAGCATATTGCCCCCCCAACAAACTGGGTCCTCATTTTACCAACCTTGGAAGGATGGAAGGCTGAGTCAACCTTGAGCCAGTGAGAATCAAACTGCTGGCAGTCGGCAGAATTAGCCTGCAATACTGCATTCTAACTACTGCACCACCACAGCTCTTCATTATCTAACTAGGTGACAAGATCAGTGGTACTGAGTGTGGGGTTTGCTCCGGTTTATATACAGAGCCTTGCCCTGCCTATGTTGGTGTGCGTTTCATTTTCTCTCGATAGTTCCTTGATTTGGCATTGTTTTCTGATTGTTTGCTTAGCTATTATTGTCTCCAGCTGGTTATTTTTTTTAATTGTCTGTTCTGAATGGTGCCTAAATGTGAATTAACCCTATGTGTGTATTGATGATTGATTTGTCTGAATGCCAAGCTTCCAGGAATTCCCTAGCATTTTTGAATTATCTTGGTCTAGGCTGCTCACAGGTATATTGCAGGATGATCACAGGTAAAAAACAATTGCTAACAGTTGCCAAAAAATAACAATAATAATAAAATGCTAGGAAGTGAAAAAAAACAACTAAGAACAAAAATCACCAGAACATATCCTTTCCAGCACCTACATCCAGATACTGAAGGATTAACAATCAAGCAGAAAATAATACCTTTAATCAAGAAATTATCAAAGGAAAAACCACGCCTTCACGCCACAGTAGGGATCTCACCCCATATTTCAGACAACCATTTGTCTAAGATGGTTTAGGGTCAAGCAGGAGGTTGGACTAGAAAACCTCCAAGGTCCCTTCCAACCCTATTATTCTATGTTCTATTTTACTCACACTGATGATGTTAACTAGTCAGATAATGAAACATCTGCAAGCAAACTCAGAGAGCATCAAGGATACCACAGTTCAATCCTGAGCTACCTACATTCTCTTCTATTGAAAGTTTGATATGTACGTGTTTTTTGTCTGGTAAAAAAGCATTATATGGCAATGGAGCAGTGGTGGGATTCAAATATGTGAACGACCGGTTCTCTGTGTGGATGCCACTTCTGGAAGTCCATTCTGGGCCTGGGCAACAAAAAATTAGCTAACGGTTCTGCCGAAGTGGTGCGAACCGGCTGAATCCCACCACTGCAATGGAGGATTTTTCTATTGATGTGCGAAAGATTGGTTCTTTAATAAGATCATACATAGCTAAGGGAAAGTTTAAACTTCTTTATGCTATGATTCCACTGATGATCTTTCCCATGCCTTGTATTTAATTGAAAAAAAATTGGGATTTAATTCCTAATCAAGTGATTTAACATAATAAGTGGCTAAGCCTTTAAGTGTGACTCTGTTGAAGCAGTAGGAACATAAGATCTACCTCTCAGAAAAATTAGGCAAAAAAAGCAGAAAGCTTATCTCTCATCTTGCCTAGGAACCAATCAATAATAGGAAAGGTCCTATCTTATTTTTCCCCCATGCTCCCTTTTCTTTTATATTAATGCTGATGATTAAAATAAACCATCACAAGGCACAGAATTAAAGACTTAGAATACTATAGAAAAACAGCGGTCTGAGAAAATATTAATTTTGTATTTTTTTAACATTAAGAGATGGAAGAGGCAAGAGCAGAAAGAGGAGAGGAGGCAAGGTTGTGGTGCAGGAATACAAGCTAATTTGAGGGCTAATCCACAAGGAGCTCTGTTTCCATCTGTCCTGTTTGCCATGGTTAGCTCCCTAGAGACTAAAATGGACGTTCTGAAACTTGAGCTGGCCACAAACAAGGAATGTATATCGGAGGTGATGACCCTCTGAGAGCTGTATGCAATGAAATTTCATTTTGATGTAAGCCAATTGGTATATATTCAAAGTGACAATAAAGTTGTTGTTATTATTATTATTAAAAGCAGATTTACAATAATTAAATATATATTCCAACTATATTGTATATCTTGATCTAGACCAGCAGTCCCCAACCTTTTGGGCACCAGGGACTAGTCCCATGGAGAGAGGCTTTTCTGCAGACCGGATGGGACCTGGTTTCATGTGCTGTCTGCATCCCACAGAATGGGACTTTGCTTTTTTGTGGGGTTTAGTTTCTGGCATGTTGAGGTTTGGTGCCGGAGCTTGGACTGGGGTTTGGGGACCCCTGATCTAGAGGATACATTTGATCAGCTCTCCTGTCACTAATTTCATTCTGTTTAAAGAATGCTAGGTCTCTTTATGTCAAAGACTGCTAATTTGGTTGAGCCACTGATGACTATGACTGAAAAGATCATAGCCTATTAAGAATGAAGCTGACAACATCAAACTTGTTTGTACATTTTACAAATTATTAGGTGTGTCTGTCAGACTGTAGAATTTTATTCTTTTTAAATCCTGGTAAATGGTTAAATTGGAAGATATAATTTGTAATTGCTCAAAGCTTTGCTGTACTTGGAGTGCACAGACAAGACAAATGATCGTCAAATGTTGAGACAGCATCTGGTCAGTAAATTTCAGGAACAGCCATTAATTTATTTGCTGATTGTCATCTTCTTACCCTTGTTTCAGTGTTTCAATTACATTTTTTTCACAATGTTGGAGAGACATTTTTTTGATCACGTCTGAAGAGCTAAAATTCACCTGAGCTGTGTTCTCATCTTCACGTTTTTATTCTGATTGAGATTTTCTTTCAGGCATGGATTCCATTGTAAATGACTATGCCAAAGTTCACACCTCATTCGGAACTGTGACTGGTTTAACGTTGGCTTTGATTTTGGCCAAAAATATGTGGAACAACATTTTTCCTGTCATGAGATTGACTCCCACCCTATTCATTTTTTTTTTGGAAAATAGAAACATTGTAAATAGACTAGTAATTAAAGTGACTTTTCTGCTATGGTTCAGAAGTTGTAGCTACTTCTCAAGGTATCATTGTTTTGGTTCACTTATACTTTATGACAGTTTTTAAAGTATTTTTTTCCTTCCTTTTTAAATACATCTGAGTCTTACTGGATCGAACAGCTATAGCTAGCAAGCAGATTTTAAAAAAAATAGACTGAAGTGGATTGAAGCCTGAATCATACTTTTGTTCCATCCATCATTATTGTGTTATGTGTATTGTACTAAGTCACAGGTATGCAACCCACGGCTCCGGAGCCGCATGCGGCTCTTTCAGCCATCTCTTGCGGCTCCCAGTCCTCTGCCATGTGCAGTCCCCCCCCCCAAAAAAAAGTGGGACTAAAAAAGTTCAACCAATCAATTCAAATATGCAGGGTAGGTGCATATCTCGCCTTGGCTCCACTCTTCAGTCAAACCCTGTTCTGCACATGCACACATGTACGCGCATGTGCACACATTTTTTGCGGCTCCCAGTTTTTCCTTTTGTGAGGCAACAGGTTCTGAGTGGCTCTTTCACTGTTTCAGGTTGCTGACCCCTGTACTAAGTCCATGCTTAGTAACCACAATTGAGACCGGCAACTCGGTCACTAAGCCCCATGGTCACTAAGTGGAAAATTGCACAACAATGATGGACTTATATCATCACTTCTCATTCAGTCCTTAAGGAAACCTCAGGAAATCATGACATATGATTTTACAGGTAGTCCTCAGTAAGTGACTGTTCAAAGTTACAATGGCACTGAAAAAAATGACTTATGACCATTTTTCATACTTATGACCGTTGCAGCATATCCATGAACACGTGATTTGCATCCAGACACTTATTTATTTATTTATTTTATTTTAATTCCATTTATATCCCGCCCTTCTCCGAAGACTCAGGGCGGCTTACAAGCTTAGCAGTAGCCTTCATTCTATGTATATGCCTGCTTATTAGGGCTTTCACACACACCCCAAGCGGCATTATTACAAAGTCAGCTTAATTGCCCCCAACAATCTGGGTCCTCATTTTACCTACCTCGGAAGGATGGAAGGCTGAGTCAACCTTGAGCCTGGTGGGATGCGAACCTGCACTAATTGCAGGCAGCTGGTGTTACTTAAGGAGGCATTAGCCCACTGCTCCACCAAGGCTCTTGATAACTGGTTCATATTGTTGCTGTGATTGTTGCTGTGTCCTTTTGTGATCCCCTTTTGCGACCTGACAATGTCAATAGGGAAACCAGATTCACTTAACAACCGGGTTACTAACTTAACCACTGCAGTGATTCACCTAACAAATGTGTCAAGAAAAGGTCATAAAATAGGACAAAACTAGCTTAACAAATTTCTCACTTAGCAACATAAATTCTGGGCTCATTTGTGGCCATGAATTGACGATTACCTGCATCTCCATTTTCTCCATTAATTCTGCTTGTTGCAAGCTGCTTATGATTGGGATGCTGCAGCAGTTGTCAATGCAACGACTGGCCACACAGCTGTTTATTTTTAATACTGTCATAACTCTGAACAGTCACTAAGCAATCGGTAAGCAAGAGCTACCTGTATGTCCCTTACATATAGTTGCATTGCTCTGTTTATTCAAGCTCGGATTGGTGCATCACCCCTGCATTCTATGAACTCCTTGTGAAACGAAGTAAATTGTTGTCATTCAGTGCTTTTCCTTCATAGCAATGCTCCTTGAGCCAAAGGACAAGGACCTCATTCCAGCTAGGACTAGAAACTGTCGCTTCTAATAGTACATCATGCTACTATGCCCACAAAAACATCCAGCCGCCAAGTAGATGGGGGAGAAGCAACTAAAATGCTATTCTATTGACAAACTTACATGCCACTCAAATCTGTTCATGCCAAAGGCAGGTTTTTACAAATCTGGTTCCTTGGAGATCTTCTCTTAATTGCTTTCTTAAATACAGCATCCTCGAGTTTAATGCAACTCCAAGTTGAATAGATTTCTGGGTCGACAAGACGTCTATATGAGAGGGGTTCCCCCCCCTTTCTCACTAAGCATTTTCATAATGCCATTATGAAATATTCTTTAATGGGAGAGCAAAGGACTTTCAAACTGACAGTGCTCCATGATTAGGTTTTTCTTTTTAAAGCCACGGTTAAGAAGGGAAAAATTGAGGGTTTTCAATGTAACACCCATCATCTGAAGGTTTTATTCCTAACTGTCAAAGGAAGCTGACAAATAAGTGACAAGTAGTACATATAATGGTCTAATTGCCTCTTCCCTCAAGCTGAGAGGAAAGGTTAGAGCTAGCATTTACACTTGAAATAGGGTATGCACTGGTGATGGTGGTGGGTATGGAAGTATTGTTAGCACAGAGCAGCCGTTATAGATCTTGGAAGGTACAAAATAACATTGTACAAAAAGGTCCTTTTACATCACATTTTACTACAGGCATGCAGCTTGCGTGGAAGCACAGCCCTCTTCCTTCATTACTCTTCTAGCATATTTTTTCTTTGTTTGTCCCTAACTTCATTTGTTTTGCCCGAGTGTTTTTTATACATAGCCTTCCATTTTCATCCTTCTCTTTTTAATGACCTCCATGGCATCTCTCTTTTCACTTTTTAATTCCACTTGTTGCCCACAGCCAGGAGATTCTTTCATTATGCAATACCTTAATGACATTCACATAATTTTATTGGGCAGAGGGAAATCCAAACATAATATTCCTTCATGATTTTTCCATGGTTTTCCACCACCCGCCATTCCTCTTTCCAATTTTATTAAGGAAAGGATAACTATCCATCTAGCTAGCCATCTCCAACTAGGTAGCTCTCATAAATGTTGGACTATAATTTCCATTTTTCTCAGCCACCATGCACAATGTTGTGTATGTGCATATTGAGAGGAAATTATAGAGGGAGTCCACGACTTACAACAGTTCACTTACTGACTGTTCAAAGTTACAACAGCACTGAAAAAAAGTGACTGATGACCCTTTTCCACACTTACGACCATTGCAGCATCCCCATGGTCACATGATCAAAATTTAGATGCTTGGCAACTGCCCCATATTTATGATGGTTGCAGTGTCCCAGGCTCATGCAATCCCCTTTTTGTGACCTTCTGATAAGTAAAGACAATGGGGAAATCGGATTCACTTAACAACTGTGTTGCTAACTTAACAACTGCATTGATTCACTTAACAACTGTGGCAAGAAAGGTCGTAAAATGAGGCAAAATTCTCTTAACAACTGTCTCACTTAGCAACCAAAATTTTGGGCTCAATTGTGGCCGTAAGTTGAGGGCTACCTGTAATTAAATTTCTTGCTTACTGCCCAAGATCACAGTGTAAAGATGGTAACCCACAGAAGCTGTGGAAGGAAGGAAGGAAGGAAGGAAGGAAGGAAGGAAGGAAGGAAGGAAGGAAGGAAGGAAGGAAGGAAGGGTGGAAGGGAGGGTAGGGTAGAAGGGAGGGAAGGGTGGAAGGAAGGAGGAAAGCTCTTTTACCATACCATAGAATGATTTTAGTGTTTTGCCTCACTTTGTATTCCCCACATATATTGAAACGGGGAGGGGGAATCCAGTTCACTTTTCGTATATCTACTAAATCATTTTACCAAAGCACCTGTGTACATTGGCACATGCTTTCAGGTCCCCCTTTATTACAATAAGATTTTCTCATCAGGTTTGTATACTGTTGCCTTCTAAACTGACTCTTGTCAGTTGGGTACCTCTGGTCTGTTATGCTTACTTGATGGGGTTCTTTGCACTGTCAGGATCCCGTGCCGTGACACCACCTATGACGGTGTTTATTGGGATATCTTCCTTTGCTTCTAATATATAAGCTGGTCTGCTGAAGACTGGAGGTTCATCTACATCCTCTACTTGAATTCTGACAGTAGTAATGTCCTTGAAGGGTCCCAGATAGAGGAATCTGGGATCTACATGAGGATTGCTAGCTTCCACTTTCAGAGTAAACTGTCTCCGCTTTTCAAAATCCAAAGCCTGAGAAGAGAAAATATATAGATATAGATATATGTTATGAAGAAATTTGCCAAAGCATCCAGAAAGACCTGTTAATTAGAGAAACCTCGAGCTGCAATGAATGAGCTTATGTTGTATAATTTAAAGTCAAGCTTCACAATCCAATTCAGAATGAACATCCCTTGAATACAACGGAAAACATAAATGTTTGTTTTGACTATAGTCAAAGAAGACTTTAATGACCCATTCCCTAACAACCATCTCTTTGTCAGTATAAACTGATGGATGTGCAGTCTAAAGGCTCAATTTGGAAATAAAAAAGATGTCTAAGGCTAATCAGACTGAAATAATTTACTTTTGTAATCACTAGCAAGCAGTATAAAGGTGTAATTGAACACCTGATGGGCCTTGCTGCGTGGTTGATTATTTCCATTCTATTCAGTATCTCATGAATTGTGTAAGTATATGCAAAATGCCTACAATATATCTGTAATTCTCCCCCTCTGAGAACTCTGATTTATGATAAACTTTGATTTGAGGTTTGTCCCACTCTAGACGAGCAAAAATATTTAATTATTAAAATATCTTACTGTATTAAGATTTTGAAACAAAAATGGTTGATTACTCATAACAACTATAATCTGTGGTGAAAATTTTTGGCATCCAGAATCTGGTACTAAACATTGCTGGGATATGATACAAAATAGTGAGAGGTTCGGCTTCTTATTGGAAGCACAAATAATATTTCACTTTTAGCAAGGTGTTAATGGCATCAGCTTTGTTTAAGTCAACAGAATGATGTTGACACACTTAATTTACAGGATGTCAGGTGTATATACTGGCAGGAGTTCAAATTGACACTTTCCCATCTTTACTGAAATGAACATTCCCAAATAGGTTTGCGAAGCTCTGTCAGCTTCCTTGCCATAACAGAACATCTTCTCACAAATGAGAAAATACAGTGTTCATTTGGAATTGCCCTTTCTTTTCCTTAAAAGCACATGCCCCCCAAATAGTACACTGGGAATGCAACTGAGTGCGATATGTGCAGTCAGAAGCAATCAAGTGTAATATTTAGTAAATTGGTGCAGCAGAAATGCTATCAGCAAACAAAATGATAACCATCTTGGTTTTCTTTTACTCGATTGCTTACTAACAAGTGCTGATGATGAATTAATGATTCTATTTAAGTAGCTGAAGAAATTTGCCGTAATGGCTTTTGCTGTCCACAAGATTATTGTGCATCAACCTTAATGGCATCTACTTGGTTTGCCCATGACCCATATACTTGATGGTAGATAATCATTATAGTGCCATCAGTGAAAAGCACTATTTCAAGTTTTATACTTGGATAGTATAAGAGAATCAAAGTAGAAAATTAGGAGCCAAGGAGGTTGCCATGTAAGTTTCAGCTGATTTTAGTAAACAGATGTGTTACAGGCAAACTTTTTATGATTAAAGATTTTTAATGTTTCTCATCATAATATATGTAGCTCAGGATTGAAATGAGGGATCCTTGGTGCTCTCTGAGCTTAATTGTTTTCTTGCAGACATTCATTACCCAAACTAGGTAACATCATCAGTTTTCCTTGGCTCATTCTGACTCATCCAAGTATCCTAAAGCACGGTCGCATGTCATTTGTAAACAAGCACAAGAATTGTCCTGCATATAGTAGCAATTGTATAAAACTTTTATTTTCAGAGGATAATATTTACCACCTTATGTCTTCTCTTGTGAGTGGTATTTTGCTTAATTATGTTAAGCATTCGGATACATGAACTTTTTTTTTTTTACTCTTTTAGTAATCCTTATGGTAGCCATGAGAGGGACATCATTATTGATCCTAAACACTGCTTGTTCAGTTTGTTATCCTGTTCAACTTGCTTCTTTGTTGGCTGAAAGGCTACTTTTAAATATGCTTGTCTGTTTGTTCTAGGGTTTGAAAAAGGTTGGTAAAAATGCATGCTAACAAATCACCCTGTGACTCTGAATCTCTTCTTATCAGGCACCAACACTGGAAAGCCTTTTTCTATCAGCCACAAACACTTGTGAGCCTTTTTCAGTTTTTAGCCTGAGACCTCTGAAATGCCCAGGCGTGTGGAGAATATTTATTATTTATTTGTTAAATTTATTGGCCTCCCATCTCGCCGTGGGGCTGCTCTGAACAGCTTACAACAGTTAAAGCAGAAAAGAAAAATGCTTAAAAAAATGTGAGCATAACAAAAGCAAAGCAATGAAACAATGAAAATCGATAATGAAAGTACCAAAATATGAATGAAAAGATAGGTGGGGGGAATGGGGTGTACATAAGCATCCATTGCTCAGTTCTTACCCTTGGTATCCAACTATTTTTTATCTTGATTGAAGAAGGGTAAGGGTTAAGGTTAGGGAATAAGAATAAGGCTGTGGAAATAGTTATTTATTTAAGGCTACATATCTCCATGGCAAGCAAATGTATTGCACAATATATCCTTGATGCCCTACTTCTTGCAGTATCAGCTGTCACCAATCATTTATGTTGCCATCATTTTGACAGTCTACTGTAGTAACTAATGTAATAAACAAACAATAAATGCATATCTTTTGCATGGGGCTAGCTCTGAAGTTTAATAGAAAACTGAAATTGGTGCAGAACGCAGCTATTGTCTACTGGTAGCCATAGGCATAGTACGGGTATAGTTAAGTAGCTCCTATATTGTGGGCACTGTCTGGACTTCCACTCAGTTTCTGATTTCCATTGAAAGTGTTGGCTTTATCCTTTACAGCCCTACATGGCTTGACTCCTTCGTATCTATCTGTGCTTTCTCAGTCCAGTATGCTGTTCCCAATTGGAGATGTCTCTGGTATACAGATGGGGGGGGGGTCAAAGGCAATGGTTCTTGGTGCGGATGTTGAATTTGTGTGGAGAAGTCAAACTTGCACTGATCCCTGTACTTTGGTGTTAACCCAGTGAAGACTAGACTATTCCCCAGGGTATTTGAGGGCTGACAACCAGGTTTGAGAGGGTATCTATGTGACTACATGGCTTTATCATTTGCTTTTATCAATGTAATGTTTTTACTATGTTTTGGTTTTGTATTTTATTAGTTTATTGTTGCTTCATTATAGTAAACTACTGTGCAGCCCGAGATTCAATGGATTACAAATCTAATAAATCAATGGCACATGTGTCTTCTTGGCACTTCTTGGATACCAAGGCCATCAACTTAGACAGCGAGGACTTTAAAGTAAACAACACTTTGTACCTAATGAAGGCAAATATGCATGTCCCAGGATAATGTTTCAGTATCCAATCACCACAGGATAACCGTCCCAGGTTGGTTCCTGTGACATTTTGTACCATCTAAAAAATTGGATGTACCTTTGGATTTGGCTCTACTTTCATTCCAGGGTAATTAAATGATTCTGCCCCCCCCTGCCATTTATGAACCCTATAAATGTATATGCATATGATTCAAATCATTAACCATAATTCATAGTTTGCTCAGGGCCTCTGGCACACAAGCAAGCATATTCCACATTTAGCTTTCACCAGAACAGTTACTGCAGATGAAGCACAAATGGAAGTTTAGAAATCCACAGGGCTGAGGATTTCAATGCTAGAATGGATTCTGAAGAGTCTCCATTGGGTACATTCAAGAGATGATAGGGCAGTGTGGAAATATACCAGCCCAAATTAATTTTGTTGCATCTCTCTGGGCCTTAAAGTTAACTGCCACAATAGAGGTACTCGGAAAAATATGTCAGAGAAATTTCATGGCCTTTAGCAGGAAGGGAGTTACATAATCCTTTTTTTTAAAACCAGGCAAGACATGGCTTATTATCTATTAATTTTCTTATAACATGGGTTCATTTAGATTACAATTTTTATAGCTCACCCCAATCAAAAGACTTTAGACAAGTCACAATAGAGTAAAACATATATAAAAAGCTAAATCAATTAGGATAGACCAGATCGCCCAGGACAGATGCCAGTAATATTCAATTAAGATTGAAAGGTTGCTGAAATTATAAATATAATGCTAATCTGGTCTTTCTAGTCAACTCTAAGGCCATAATATAATTTTATTCTGTATCGTATTGTACAATGCCAAAGGGCTTGGTGATTGCTCAGAAGGATATAAAAGGTGTAATTAGTTTTAAATGATAATGAAATAAGAACAAGTCACCCATAAAAAAATACTTTATTCAGATGTAAATTGTGGTTTTGTCATGAAGCCATCTCAAGGTTCTTTCTTTTCCTTGGTGACATTCTATCTTCAACTTTATAACTCAAGCTTTTAATTTACCTTTGGCATTCTCGTATGGATTTCCGGATTCAGTGCATAACTGGAAAGGATCTAATTAGTTTACAGTGAAAATGTTAAGGTATATCACCCTTATGAGAAATGCTAGTATAAGACTGGAAGCGAATCTATGATCCGTTAAATGAAATGCTTGAAATGATAGTTCAGTTTTCATTTTACTACTACTGCTCCTTATTATATTTATTTATTGCTTTCAGCATTTAGCTCTCCCCCCCTTTTTTAATCAGTGTGTGAATCTGGGATATGGGGAAAAATACTGTATTTGCTGAGGTTTTGAGTAATTACAGCCTAAAGAAGGTTTTGCTCTCTTTTATGTAGAGATTAATAGAGCTAAATTTACAAAATAAGAAAGCTGCAGTCTTGTTCTTCTTTACCCTTAAATAATTTTTAAATTATGGAACAGATAAAGCTCTGTATTTGCACACATCAACTGTTTAAATACAGGAGGGTATTTTATGTTCATTTATTTTTAATGTGCTGCGCTCTGAATTGTTAATTGATTAATTCAACAAGATTCTGTTTAATGGATGTCTTTATCCTTGTGGAATTAGAACTGTCACCAAAGATCTTTTATATATTAAGGATTTTACCCAGAAGATACATTAAAAATGAGGATATATTTCTGGATAACACATACAGTCCTCTTACTGACATGGTCACTAAATCCCTTTTATCTTTAATATACTTTGTTTTGTCTCCTCTTTAATTTTAGTTGTGTGCAGATTTCATATGTATTTGTGTGTGTGTGTGTGTGTGTGTGTGTGTGTGTGTGCATTTATATTTGGCCTGTGGGTGTTTGGTTTTATCACGTTTGAATTTTTTCCCACTGGTATCTATTCCGTGACAACCTGTTGTTTTCTGCAACACTCCCATGAAATTAGGATATATTGGGAATTATTTAAACATTACTTTCTGTTCAAAACAAATGTGAAAGGGCAAAAATGATGAAAATGAACATAACAACTGAATGTAAAGACATTCCTTGCATGCATGTGAACTATAGAATTTTGAAATAACCCACATCCCAACAATGATTCTATTAGGTTTAGCTGAAAATATTTTCTGAGACCATGCCAAAGTATTCAGAACATACACAAGGACTGCAACGTAAAACCTAAAGGATTACCCCCCGCCCCAAAGTATCTTGCTTGAGATAATACAACTGTAAGGATCCTATCAATATTATATAGTTGGTTTCTGAATCCAAAAGATCTTTTATTTTGGTTGCTGTTAGTTGCGAAGTCATGTTGACCCATCATGACCTCATGGACAACATTCCTCCAGGCCTTCCTGTCCTTTACCATCTGCTGGAATCCATTTAGGCTCACGCCTACTGCTTCAGTGACTTCATCTAGCCACCTCATTCTCTGTCATCCCTTTCTTCTCTTGCCTTCAACCTTTCCCAGCATTAGGCTCTTCTCCAGTGAGTCCTTCCTTCTCATTAGGTGGCAAAAATATTTAAGTTTCAACTTCAGGATCTGGCCTTCTAAAGAACAGTCAGTGTTGATCTCCTCTAGGACTGACCGGTTTGATTGCCTTTCAGTCCAAGGGACTCACAGGAGTCTTCTCCAGCACCATAGTTCAAAGGCTTCAATTCTTTGGCGCTCAGCCTTTCTTATGGTCCAACTATCTTTTATTTAAGAATATCTTAAAAACTTCATTTTACATGCCATAATAAAAGCTGGAATAAAGCATCTTAGAATACATACCTTTTTTACAATTACAATGCCTTCTTGCGTTTCCTTGTCTGTAGTAATCCCGAACATTTCTGAGCCATCTCCATCAAGAATGTTATATTCCATCTCAGCATTTGGACCCACGTCAGCATCATTAGCCTTTATCCGTCCAATTGGTGAATTAGAGGGTGCAGATTCTGGTATTTTGAATTGATAGGCACCTAAAGGTAAAGAGGTGGAGAGGTCTATCAGACGGTTAACATTATTTCCGCATTTTTCAACAACCTCTTTAAATTTTCTTGTTATATCTTTTAACTGACTGTATACACATTGACAGTTACTACTAGATTGCTACTTCTTTAGAAATAGGGAGGACTTCCTGCAAATCAGTGACCTGGCTCACATGACATGCTTCCAAGAATTAGGCAGCGCTGGGGTTTAGGGTTATGTGAGTATTATAAGCTATTGACCCATATAACTAACTAGATGTTATTAGTCTTAACCTCAAATAGCTACTAATTTGCTTGTGCCTAAATAAATTCTCCACAATGCAAATGACTCACCATAATCATTTGTCTCTTCCTGGTGGCTCTTTAGACTGTCAAACTATCTTTCCTATACCTATTTAGAGGGGCCGGGGATCAAATCTGGCGTCATCTGCATGCAAATCATGTGATCTAAGACAAAAGGGTCCTTCCCCTCACCAATATCTCTCTGCCAAACAAGCTCCATGATTAGTTATGCAAACCAAAATGTGCACAAGCATTAAAAGGTGGGGTTTATATAAATAAATCTGGCTTAAGAATTATTTAACAGCAGTAATATGATGCATGAGGATTATCCAGCTGGTGACTTTAATACATGGTACTTTACCTTGAGCAATTTGCCATAGTGGCAGTTGCAGATTGAAGAGAGAAGTCTTGCTTTTGAATCCTGCCACTCGATAGCACTACTAGTGGCAGCGAGATGGTACTACATCTACTGCAACGCTCTCTACATGGGGCTACCCTTGAAGACCACTCAGAGGCTCCAACTGGTAGAGAATGCAGCCGCGAGAGTTGTATTGGGAGTTTCCCGACACTCCCATGTCACACCTTTGCTCCGCGAGCTGCATTGGCTTCCAGTTGTCTTCCGAGTGAGGTTCAAGGTGTTAGTAATGACCTACAAAGCCCTACATGGCATGGGTCCGGAATACCTTGGGGAGCACCTGCGGCCACCGTCAACTTCCCTCCGCCCAGTACGCTCCCACAAAGAGGGCCTCCTCAGGGTGCCACCGGTCAAAGAATGCCGACTGGTGGCCCCCAGGGGGAGGGCGTTATCTGTGGGTGCACCGGATTTATGGAACCATCTTCCGGTCGAGCTCCGGATGGCGCCCGATCTCCGCTCCTTCCGGCGCGATCTTAAAACCCATCTCTTTAAACAAGCTGGCCTGGCCTGATGGGACGGGGTGGGATTTTATAAATGGACTTCAATTTTAATCTGTATTAATTTATTATAGGCATTGTTTAATTACTTTTTAATAATTTTTAATTTTTGTATCTTGTTTTTATGTATTGCCCTGTTCACCGCCCTGAGTCCTTCGGGAGAAGGGCGGTATACAAATTAAATTAATAATAATAATAATAATAATAATAATAATAATAATAATAATAATAATAATAATAATAATAATTTAGCATGAATCAGTGACACAAAGAGCAAATCTGAATCTGGCTCAATTTATTCTTTCAGTTTGAGAGGTTTTGTTCTTTATACTTAAAGGGAGCTATTTTTAACTTTTTTTTGCAAACTTGCCACACAAATACTCAGAAACCATTCAGTCACTGAATCTGTTAGGATAGAGAAGTGTGCACAGTCCAACTTGGGCAAGTGCTTTATCTATAAGTATTATCTTTTCTTTAAAGTCAATTCCATCCTTGCCAAACTGTTCTCTTTTCTTTGATTCCTTTTTAGAACAACATAAGAAGCCATTTTTTACCCAAACAAGAAAATAAACTAAAGACATTTACAAATATCAAATAAAAGCATGCAATATATTCAAATAATCAAAAGTTGAGTGCAGCCCAAATCTATCTTCTGATGTGCTGCACTGCAAATGACCCACAGATACTTTGCTGGGGTCTATTTTGCTATTGTGCCTCTGTATTGTTGTGTTACACATTCTGCAAAACCTGAGGCATCATTGAAGCATCTCACATTATAAAGAACTCATGTCAAAAGGAGTTTCCTGTTCCCTGTACCCACAGGCTGATATTTGTCCTATATTATGAATATTTCTTCAGCAGGAACAAAAGAAAAATAAATTCATTTCTCGTATTTTTCTCTCCTGAATTCTTTTTCCTTGTAGAAAAAAGTACCTGACAATGTACTTTTGTAAAGTAGTGCTTTACAAATGCATGGAGAATTCCTTGCCTCTGGGATTCTCCCACATGGGTAAGTGATCTATTAGTGGTGGATCTGTGTGAGATTTCCACAGCATTTGGCAAAAATAAGAGCCCAAGATGAAACAACAACAAAAAAAGTGTTTTATGCAGGTGACTTAATAGTGAAAAAGAGAAACAAAAATAAATGATGTAGACATAGGTTAACAATTGGACTAATTTTCCCTATTATATTTGAATTGGTTCCTATGTGATTTCTTTTGATCCTTTGAAGTAGTACATTACACCACCAGAATAACTGAAAAGAAAACTCTTATGAGTAATTGCCGGTAGTTAAGAACAGTTTGTTGATGTGAATTAATCAGTGCTTTAAATAACAAGAAAAATAGAAAGTTTTTTTTAAAAAAAAGAGAAATAAACTGAAAAATAGAGGAAAAAAGTAGGGAATGGCTTTCCCACCACGCAAAGGGAGAATAAAATTCTATATTAGGATAACTAGTTACTTAACATTTTAATGATATGTTGGCAACTATAAGGACTAACTCTCCTTTTTAATGAAATGTATGAATTCAAAGGAGATAAATACATTACAGATTAGAGCTTTGGCTGTTTATTGTAGTTGTTGTTGTTGCTGTTGCTTGCAGAGACCTGCGGCCTAATGTTGACAGTAAATTGTAAAAAGCCATTCCTTTTCCCTCAGCTATGTCCATCGACCTATACATAAAGTTCCTATAATTTGATTGCCAAAATGTTTTATGGATGTAACCAGGGCTTTTTTTCTCATAGAACACTCAGAACGGAGTTTCGGCACCTTTTTTGGATGGAACCTTGTAGGGTAGGCAAGGCGGGTTGTATGACATGTGTGAGTTCCGGCACCTTTTTCTTTTACAAAAAAAGCACTGGATGTAACTATATAAGGGAAAAAAAGTATCTTTCTCATACTCTGGGGGAAGCGGGGTGGATTGTCATTGACATCAGTCAATGTGATGTTCACCGTGGTGGTTCCTGACAATCCACCCATCTGGCCTCCCATATCCTTGGCTTGGATGACTACTTGATATTGCTCCCGGTTTTCTCGATCCATGTTCAGCAAAGCTGTCTTGATGATACCTAGGAATGAAAAAAAAAGGTTTTTTTTAATAAGTTATTCTAAGTAATACCTAAGTAGTCAGAATGCAGTGCATCTAAGTTGAGATAGAGATAGATAGATAGATAGATAGATAGATAGATAGATAGATAGATAGATAGATAGATAGACAGACAGACAGACAGACAGAAATTAGATATGGATTAGCTAGAGATGGAGATGGAAACGGCGACAAAGATAACACAATGCCTCTCCTTCATACCTCCCAGTATGAGCCAGTTGTGAATTGCTGGAGCAGCAGCTATGTTTAATCTTATGTTGACAGTATCTACTGTGTACCAAGTATGTTCTATTCTTAAATGATTTCAGTAATTGCTAAACTTAATGCTTTGATGCTCATTCTCCTTAATAGGGTAATTCACGTACTTCAAAGTGAAAAAAACCCCCAAAAACAAACAAACATATTCTAAGATGGATTTTAGCAGCTCTCTCTCTCTCTCTCTCCTCTCTCTCTCTCTCTCTCTCTCTCTCTCTCTCTCTCTCTCTCTCTCTCTCTCTCTCTCTCTCTCTCTCTCTCTCTCTCTCTCTCTCTCTCTCTCTCTCATTTCTTCCATATGATCCAGTGTGCTGCAATGTTGGTCTAGAACCAGGCAGACCCAGTCTGAAATCCTTCTTAAATGGTGAAAAAGCACCAGGTGACTTTCAATCAGTCACTGTCACAATCTAGCTCACAAGGTTGTGTTAGGGGAAAATTGGAGGAGGGAATGCCACATAGCCACTTTCAATTTATGAGGAAAAGTTTGTTATCAAAGCCAAAGTAGGCCACAAACTAAACAGGAGGAGAAATTTTGGCAAGTCTAGTTCCATTTTTTAAAAAGACTTTTGATTAGCAAGATCTTTCCCCTGCATATAATTCCTTTTTTCCCCTCCCACATTCAAAGTCAAATGACTGTGCTAAGCACAACTTTAATGGAAGCATCTACATACCCAATGTTTGCTAAATGGATTTGCATCCAGGCTAAGTTCTGCTTATTAGGTTAAGATATTCTGATTTTAAAAAAAAAATGTGTCATGCTTACACATGTATTGCTCCATTGTAACTCTCAAACCCTGCATTGAGTCAAATGGATTTCTTTGAAGAGTTTGCCTAATGACATCCTAGCTTGACTTAACAAGTCATTTTAAATTATGGAGGTTATCAGAGTATGACAGATTAAAGGCCTCTGACCTGACTCAGACTCAACAGAAAAATATGGCTGCCCCTGGAGAATACTGTAGACAACTCGAGCACTGTTCCCATACGTGGGGTCATCGGCATCCGTTGCAGTGACTTGCATCACAAATGTCCCTGTGACAATGAAATAGAGTTATAAACTGGTGTATCAAAAGATGCCATTTCAACTGCTGTCAATTGTAGGGCTAACAGAATTTGGGGTTTAAGAATAGATTTTATGAAGACAAGTCAGATACCGCAAATTTTGAAGGGTCTGCCCTTGAAGCACTGGCTGGATGAATTTTATGAAAATTAACTGTAAATATAAGCATGCCCCATCCCGCTTTGAAAGATGGAGCTGTTCCAATGTTTTGCAAGCGGCTCAAAGGAATCAAACTGCACATGATGTCATTGTGTCATTCATTTTTCAGCTCATTGACATTTGTTTTACAAATAGCGGTTATCAAGCTGAAAAGGAGATTTAACTGGTATGAGGGAGGGGTTTTTTATGTTCTTTAATGGGATCAGTTCATGCTTGTGCCTGCTGTTTGGAATAAAAGGAAATCCTTATTCTCCTGTTGGAAACAATGAAAGAAGGGCAATTCTGACAAGCCAAAGGAGGAGAAAGGAAATTTCTGCTTATCAGAGTTCTTTCTCTCGCTCAGCCTCTTCCCCATTTGGCTATGGCTATTCTTGGGGGGGGGGGAATCAAAAGATCAAGCAATTTAAAGAACAGGCAGGTGAATGGCCAAATTCAGACCCAGAAAAATGTATTTTTTCAGATATAAGAAAATTGCTTCTGGGGTAATAGCAAAAAAGAGTGTGCTGAAGAATATATAGTACAGACAAGCCCAGAGAACAAGATCCCAAGTAACTGATAACACTTTGGCTAATTTGAAAAGCAAAACAGAGTCGGAGGAAATCCAGATATGTAGGCGAGATTTGACGATCAAAACACAATGCTAGAAAAGGCTGGTGGCAAGCCATTATTTTTTTTGCTTGATACCAATAAACCTGCATAGCTGAATCTATATAAGTCAGCAAAAGCCTGCCTTGATTTGAAGCTGATTTTATAAATACGCCAAGATTTATTTATTTATAAAGTATACACTTAGATACACCAATACATATTCTTTCTAAATGCAGTGTCCTATAGAAGTAGGCACTCTTTTCTGACCTGGAAACTGGATTTGTTCTTCCTGTCTGTAAACCATAAAGTGCATACTGTGATGGATGCTTACAAATGAATGAAAAATTGTATTTACTTATTCCATTTATATTCCATCTGTCTCACTATCCAGAGTGACATTGGATAGTGTCTTGGAAGCATAACACCTATCTGGGTTTCATTAAAGCAACCTGACATTTTCCCAAACACCTTTATAAGTCTGGGAAAAAATAATTAAACCTCCTTGAAGCAGTTCAAATTAATGCAACTTGTATCCAATCCAAAAATGACTTTTGAATATTTTTTTAAACCATACGCTGTCCCAGTTCATGCAATGTGCAATCAAAAGTTGAATATAAAAATCTTGGTTCCCCATTTTCTTACTGTCAAACAAGAGGAGATGGCCTCAGTTAATGTTAGTCCCTTTGCTTTTAGATCATGGAATACTCTTGCACCCAGGAGATGTGATGTTTCTAGGTTGGTAACAAATAAGGTAAATCTAAAACATCCTTTGAGTTGAGCTTACCAAATATATTTGTAGATAAGCTCAGAATTTTAGGAAGCAAAATGTAACTAAAAAATCAGGTTCAGCTCATTCACAACTTATCTGTGAGTACATACAGTAGTATTTCCTAGGTATGCTCATGTAAAACCATCTTTGGATTTACAAACTGTTATGTACTGGGCTCTTAAAGTATACCACGTGGGTTGGTAGAGCAGCTAACGGCTCTCCAGCAACCCAGATTACAAGTCTCCTGTGCTGCAATTGGCTGTCTCCAGGCGGCAATGGTTGATTCAAACCTATTGGCTGCCGCCTAGGGGCTAGACTATATATTGCAGCTAGTTGCAGCCTTTTCCCCAGTACAGTTTCTGCACAAAATAAACTATGAGTTACCTTGTACTCAGCTTCGCGTCTTCATTCCTGCACCAAAGAACCTGCTATTTAACAGTGGCGACGAAGGTGGGATCCTGCTTCACTGATTAAGAGTTGAAAGGCAGCACACGCTGGAGGGAAAAGGCATTTCCCCCCCTCTCTCAAGGTCGGCTAGCAAGCTACGCTAGCGACCTCATGCTCAATGGACTCATTCCCTGAGCCTGGAAGCAGGATCCGGAAGAATGCAGGAACCAGCAAAAGAATGCTGAAGGTCAGGAAACTGAGAGAATTCGACATGAAATACCTGGAGGAATGGCCATCATATCTATCACAAGTAGAAAACTACCTCAGGGCCAATCAGATCGCGGAAGAAGGACTGAAGGCTGCAATGCTACTCTGTGTGTGCGGCCCAGCAACCTTTGATTTGGCCGAGAACCTTTTCGCGCTGACACCGATAGAAGCAGTCTCCTATGAAGACCTCAAAAAGAAGCTAACCGGGTACTTCCAGCCCAAGATGTCTGAAATGGCTTGGCAGTTCAGGTTTGACCAAAGAGTGCAGCAACCGGGTGAATCAACTTCTGAGTTCATAGGGGGGCCTGAGGCAGGCTGCACACCTTTGTAAATTTTCAAATTTAGAAGAGCAACTACGAGACCGGATCGTCTGTGGCCTACGGGACAGAACGCTTCAGCAGAGACTCTTTGCTAGGCCAAATTTAACATTTTCTAAAGCACAAGATGAGGTGATGGCCAACGAAGCTGCCAGGGGCGCCGTTCAAACAGTGCAGCCCGCCAAATTGACAAAGTTTGAAGAAACAGTCCACCGTGAGGATGCCAAACGCACCAAAGAATTCTCTGAGGAGGAAGAACCTGAAATCAACCGACTCCAAAAGCAGCCCAACACGCAACACTGAAACAGCCAGCAGCAAGAAGACCATTACAAGGCAGTTCTCTTACTGAGATGTAAGGGGTGCGGCAGCAACCATTTTCACGCCAACTGCAGATTTTGATCAGCCACGTGCAGAGCTTGCGGAAGGACAGGCCACATCGCAGTGGTTTGCAGAGCCCGCCAGAGAGACTGGCCACCCAAACACCAGTCAGAAGAACTGACTAGGAGAGGTACTGGGGCCCAGGGTCCAGTTAGTGTGGTTTTTTTCAGAAGCCGTAGAAGCGTATGCCACACCAGGGCTCGACGCCCCCTCAAATCCAAACTTAAGCTCATGATAGAGCTACAAAGAGTTCCATGTAAGATGGAATTGGACTCTGGCTCTGCAGTTTCAATTATTTCTCAAGACACTTTTAACTTCATGTGTAGGCGCAGTAACAATTGGGCCAAACTAAGACCCTCCTGCGAGTCCCTTGGACTGCAAGGCGATCAAACCGGTCAGTCCTAGAGGAGATCAATCCTGACTGCTCTTTAGAAGGCCAGATCTTGAAGCTAAAACTCAAATACTTTGGCCACCTAATGAGAAAGAAGGACTCACTGGAGAAGAGCCTAATGCTGGGAAAGATCGAGGGCAATAGAAGAAGGGGACGACAGAGAATTAGGTGGCTGGATGGAGTCACTGAAGCAGTAGGCGTGAGCTTAAATGGATTCCAGAAGATGGTGGAAGACAGGAAGGCCTGGAGGAACGTTGTCCATAGGGTCGCGATGAGTCGGACATGACTTCGCAGCTAACAACAACAACAACAAGACCCTCAGATATAATCCTAACAAATTTTCAAAATGCTCACGTTAAAGTTATGGGAGAAGCCACTTTGTTGGTAAAGTTTAAAGTGTTTTTGGGGCACCTGGATCTAATAGTAGTAGGGGGCCAGAGAACGAGTCTCGTTGGACTCGATTGGTTTGATGCCTTAGGTATTCAGATTACTGGCATAACCTGGACAAAAATGGCAGACATCGCATCAGTATGCGAGGAATATGTGGATGTTTTTGATTCAACCCTAGGCACATACACAGGCTCGCCTATCTCATTTAAGTTAGATCCCAACGTAGTTCCAATCATGGTTAAGCCTCGTAGGGTCCCCTTTGCCTTAAAACATAAAATTGATTCCGAAATTGATAAGCTCATAGAACAGGGCATGTTACAGCCTGTTGATGGTGGGGAGTGGGAAACTCTTATAGTCACCCCACTTAAAGTCAACGGGGAAGTGCGCATTTGTGCTGACTATAAATGCACTCTAAATAAAGCCCTCAAGCAACACGCTTACCCGGTCCCAGTGGTCAATCATATTTTAGCCTCCTTGCAAGGGGGTACTATTTTTGCTAAACTTGATTTAGCACAGGCCTATCAGCAATTGTCGGTTGATGAGGCCATAGCCACGGCTCAAACGATCGTGACTCACAGGGGGGCTTTCAAAGTTAAACGCTTACAGTTTGGAGTAAGTGTTACACCGGGTATTTTTCAGGGAATCATGGAGCGTCTGCAGAAAAAACTGTCTCTACAGAATCGGTCCCTGGTGCCCCAAATGCTGGATCCTAACCACTCTTGCTCTTATCTGTCTCAATTTTACCTTCTCGTAGCAGCTCTTCCCCAGTCCTCCAAATATGATTGTGAAAATCTCTTAGGTCCACAAGAATATTGAAATAGTAAGCCAAACAGAAACTTGATGGAAAGGAGAAAACCAGGACAATGTGATCCAATATGACCAACACTCTGGACATATCCATGTGTTTTTTGTGGCAGCAATATGGGAATAGTTTGCCACTACCTCTTTCTAGGTGTAACTTTTTCACTTCCCAGTGTAGCTTATAGCCCTGCAATTTCCTTGTGGTCTTTCATCCACCTATTAAACAAGCTTCACGCCTGCTTAGTTTTCTAAGATCAGTCAAAGTCAGCAAAGTGTTGCCTACCTGCTGGACTGACGTATAGAATATAGATAGCTCCTAATGCTGGTGCATGGGAATGCTACAATACAACAGCTGTATAAACTTAGATGACATATGAAAACCAGTTCATTAATTTAATCAGATAGTAACGTTCCCTGTTGAATTCTCCTTATTTTGGTCAAATATACATTTTAAGTTATCTCCACTCAAGGCAAAATTTTCAAATATGTGTGTATACTATGATTGATGCCACTGAATTTTGATTTAAGTGGAAATAATGATAAAACCAAAGGGAAAAAATAGCATGGATTTGTTAATAGTTTTTTAGTCAACAAAAATTAAAACAGTGTTTCCCCTCTTACTGACACAGTTGTGCAGGCCAGTTCTAATTCAAATGGGACCTTCAATACAACCTCAGTTCCAAATACCAAATCTTTGTTATTGCTCAGAAATCTGTGCCAAAGGCATCTAGAAATTACTCTAATCTTTACAGAAGGGCATATATAAAAACAGTTGCTGAATATGTGGCAGTAAATACATGTTTATTACAATTTAGTCGAATCTGAAAGTTAACTATTAGAAGACCTGGTTGTGTAGAATATACTTTTTATGTAGTAAGGGCGATTTTCAATTGTACTCCTCCTGTAGTTTGATGACCATGTGCTGCTGCATAATATCATCTTACTAAGCAACCGTTTTATCAAATCGATGCTACAGTGATACCAGAGGCTTATCTGCTTCTACAAATCACTTTTCTCTGTCATCTTTCTTCCAACACAAAGGACTTAATGCAGATCTTTTGTCTTTATCTCTCCTCCTCCTCCCCCTCTACTGTAGAGCAGAAAAACGCACAGCTGGACATGTTAAGTACTCATTGCTTTGATCTTAGTAATCCCAACTGTAGGACTGCTATTTGACAAGCTAATGAAAACTAATCCCTGCATGGTTGGGTGATCTGACACCTACCTACTTCAGACATTTCTGGGACGCTGGCATTGTAAATGTCCTTTGTAAACAGGGGCTCATTATCATTGATATCGTGGATCTTAATGATAAACTCTGATTCTGGTTCCACAGGCCTCCCAGTCTTTTTGTTGATAGCCTGAGCACGAAGAATGTAAACAGGTTTCTCTTCTCTATCAAGTCTTCTCGTGGCCTGAATATCGCCAGTGTTTTCGTTGATGATGAAGAGGTCCCCTGCTCCATCTCCGGAAAGGATGTATTTGAGTGAACCGTCTCCTTTATCCTGGTCAGAGTGAAGCTGTGAGAGAAACAAGAATTTTAAGCAAAAGCATATCTGGAAAATCCTTCCTAAGCTTCACCTCTGTCAACCAAGATTGATGGTCAGGCAATATTTTTGGTGAGAATAAGTCAGGGAGATTATTCATTACATTGTACATCTCAGTCCACTCTCGAACAGACATGTCAAACACAAGGCCCCGGGGGCCAGATCCGGCCCACGAAGTGGTTTCATGCGGCCCGCGAAGCCATCCTGGAAACAGTGAGGGAATGGCCCCCACTGCCTTGGCCCTGGCCCAGAGACCCTCCTTCTGCCAGAGACCCTCAGATCTGTCCCACTCCTGCCCAGGCCCCCATAGGCACCCTTGATGCGAACGATGTAGAGTTGGCCATGCCCACCAGTAGGCCATACGCACTCTAGCCACACCCACCCAGTAGGCCACGCCCACCCTGGCCATACCCACCCAGCCCCCTGAGGGCAACCGCAATGCTGATGTGGCCCTCAATGAAATTGAGTTTGACACCCCTGTTCTAGAATATTTCTGTATGAGCTATTTCCAGCCATTCAAGTTTTATTAACACAATTATTATTATTTTTAAAAGGAAGGGGATTATTGTAAGATAGTTTAGATCAGGGGTGTCAAACTGCTGGCCTGTGGGCCAGATGCATCATAGCGAAACCGCACCCACCCCATTGCCAGCAATGGCAAAAAAAAGTCACGATATGTCATGACACGTCACGTGACATTGCGAGTTTGATACCCCTGGTTTAGATACTGTGAAAGGTTTGGACTACGATAGCCCTTGCTAAAGTTTAATTTTACCAGCATCCATTCAAATGGGCAGCTCTGCACTTGGGATGCCAAGAAACTTAATTTCTTTCACTATCCAAGAATGTGGACCACAAAATCTGACTTTTCATTTCATATATAGGCTTGCCAAAGTGCCAATAACATCAATAGGCAATGAAAATGATTATGACTACAGTAAGATATTTCTGGAGAAAATCAATCTATGTGGTCGCTAAGAGTCGACATCGATTTGATGGCTCATAATCAATTAATCATCATCATCATATATTCATGAATATAATAATGGCTGGGACCAAAGCAGCCATTAATGAACAGTGTGTGTGTTTGTGTGCGTGTGTGTTTGTGTTTGTGTGTGTATGCTTTTGAGTCAGTATTGACTCCTGGCAGCTGCTGAAGAGGTTTGTGTCATTTTCTTGGCAAGATTGCAGAAGTAGTTTGTTCTGGCCTGCTTCTTAGGGTTGAGAGAGAGGGCCTCATCCAAGGTTACCTACTGGTAGCTAGATAAGTGCCTAAAGTGGGATTAGAATTCACAATGTCCTGGTTTCCTTGATGCCTTAACCCAGGGGTAGGCAACCTTGGCTCTTTTATGACTCATGGACTTCAACTCCCAGAATTCCTGAGCCAGCTATGCTGGCTCAGGAATTCTGGGAGTTGAACTCCATGAGTCATAACAAGAGCCAAGGTTGCCTACCTCTGTCTTAACCACTACACCAAATCAGTTTAAGATTTAACCTAAACATTAACCTAGAAATTTGTTTGTTAGGATCTTGAGGAAAACCCTCTTTCGAAGCTGGTATTGGCACTGTCATAAAAGTGAAGTTCCTTATTATTGGCATTTTATTTGGAATCCCAAATTGGGATGATTTCTTTCCAGTGTAACTACCTATTTCAGATTACATCTTTTCTTCAGACTTTCTTCAGGAAAGAAACATTTCAATTGCCTCATTTTGCTAGTTGTAATTGTGCTCTCCTAAGTTAGCGCTATTTGTATTAGGGGGCAAAAAAAATCCCCTAAAAATCTAGCACGCTAAATACAAGATACACTAATTATACCCATTTATTTCTGATTTTAAATCTTGTACGCTTAGTTCAATGAATTTATTCCTAGAGCAAACACATAGTCTTGAATGCTAGTAGCAACAGATATTTTAATCATTTTATATATGAATTTAAATTGCCTTATGAAGTAATTATACTATAGAGACAAAAATAAGAAAATTATTCCATACCTCATTTAGAATGGTAACAAGAAATTACAGGGGATATTTATTTTGTCTGATATATAATATTAAGGATACCTGATTAAACCAACAGTTTGGCCCTGGTTCTGCCATACTTTATTCTACAAAATGAAGAACTGCTCAAGAGAATAGAAACAACAAACATATTCTACATGGAAGAAGGAAAGGTGAACTGGAAATTATTCTGTATTATAATTTATAATTTATTCTATATGATAATAAGACAAAGATAAATGCCTGAGATACAGTAATCAACACAGATAGGTAGCCTATTTAATTTATGTTAGAATAAATAACACAAAAGATGGACTTTTTAAAAAGAATATTTATGTCTAGAACCGATAAACTCTAGGCTGAGATATGATAAAAAAATATAGGAGGCCATTTGATAACTGGTAGATCTATCTCTGCTGAAAATTGTGAAAAATAACAATGACAATGCATTTATTGTTTGTGACAAATTTGTATAAAAGGAAATGTATTCATATTGAATAGACAGTTTTGAGTTATATATATTCATCTTCAAACTATGGTAGCTTACGTACTTGCATCAGACATTGGGAATAAGAATGGGATATGCATCATGACATCACCAAGTATATATTTACACTTTTAGATCACTGTAGCTTGCTGTGGATGCTGCTGTCATAATTATTAAATTACTCTATTTATAGCATTATTGTAATTATGTCCATAATATGCTGTTTTACATGTAAAAATCTGCAGAGTCAATTAAAATCTACACACCATTCTGATGAATTATGTATTTTACATTGTGCAGAGCTCATTTGGCAGAGCTGTAAAACCATCATTTCCATTGCAATGTTCCGGAATAATTGTTATACATTTCATTGCAATTAAAATCTAAAGCACAAAGAGAGATCTTTCACTTGAAGCAAGGAGACCAAAGTTAAAGTTCTAGCCAGCTGTGAAATAAATCTGTTCATAAGGACTCTCTCTCTCTCTGATTTTTGTAAAATAAAATGGTATCTGTCTGTCATCCTCATGTTCTAAGGAAAATAACCAGCTTTAAATATAAGAAATATATATGATAAATCTAAACACAACAATGTGGATTAATGTATCAAGCATAGCTTAAATTAAATGTGCCCTTTCCCTCAATCACACGTCACTTGGAAAGAGAAGCTTTGAGTGCAGAAAAAGTTGCACTTGTTTTAAGTGCTCTTGACAGATACTATGAGCATGAATCAGTACCATTAAATCTGGTATTCCGCAAAACTTTAGTAAACATAATAATGTAGTATTTAAGCCATATGTCAGCCTTCTCCCTTCATCTCTACATCATTTGCTTATTGGATGATGCAAATTATTGTCCAGTGTTACTGGAGGGCATCAAGTGAAGGAAAAATTGATATGTATTTTCAGTTTGAACCTAAAGCAAGTTTATTCATTTAATCAATTTATATATCAACTGATATACAGTGTACTGATTATATCAATTTTGATCACCACCAGCAACTTTAGGCAATATACAATCATGTAAAGCAGAGGTCCCCAACCTTTTGGGCACCAGGGAGAGAGGTTTTTCTGCAGATTGGAGGGTGCGTGGTTTTGTGTGCTGCCTATATCCCACAGATGGAGCTTTGCTTGTTTGTATGGACTGGTTGCTGGCATGCTGCAGCCCAGTACTGGTCCACGGACTGGGGGTTGGGGATCCCTGAGGTAAAGAATACAAGTTATTATGACAACTGGCAAGAAGAATTAAAGAATGTCCATGTGAGGGAAACAAAACTATTGCACAACCAACACACATCCCAAGCAAATCCCAGGACTGTTGAAAGAGCTAAGACTTTAAAGTTTTCCTAATGCTCAGCATTGTCAAGGCTGGGTGAACTTTTGGGGGGTTTGATACTGCTCAAGAGAAAAGCCCCAGAGAAGGGTAACATGATGAGACCAGGAGCATGTTGCCTGCTGCCAGTTCTTACCGAATAGGTAGAGACCACTGGAGAAAGGTGAATCCAAATGTCTGAGAACCCCTGAACCATGAAGGCCCCAAGGTGGTTTTTTAAAAGGCAACAGGACTTCATTTTTCCTTGAAGACATTTTGCTTCTCATCCAAGAAGCTTCTTCAGTTTTGACTGAATGATGCGGGATGGAAGGATTTCTATTCCTTGCACTCATCTGCACTTTCTCAGAGTCGCTGAGACCACTTGGAGGTTTATCTGTGCCCTCAGGGTCACCTGCATAGTGCAACTGGGTGTGGAACCTTCTTGGAACTGCTGAAAGGAAAAACGAAGTCCAGTTGCCTTTTGAAAAAGCACCTTTGGGATAAACTTGACCTGGATGACTGAGAATCTCCATAGCAATAGCAATAGCACTTAGACTTATATACCACTTCATAGAGCCTGACAGCCCTCTCTAAGCAACAATCTGGGTCCTCATATTACCAATCTCGGAAGGATGGAAGGCTGATTCAACCTTCAGCTGGTGAGACTAGAGCTGCCGAACTGCTGGCAGCTGGCAGTTAGCAGAAGTAGCCTGCAGTACTGCATTGTAACCACTGTACCATCATGGCTAGACCTGAACTATGAAAGATTACTAGGAGATCCTTGATTTTTCAGTTTTATATTACCAAGTGAATAATACAGAACAGAGTACCAGAAGAAAAATGCCATTTGCAAAGATATTGCAGTTGTTTCAGACTCTTCTCCCTGTACTTGTCCTTGCTCTAGTCCTCAGCTTCACAGAAACTATTAGTTGTTATTGCTGTTCATGCAGAGACTTTGAGTCTTTTCATTATGGGAACAAAAGAAGTACTCTCAACAAAATTACTCAGCTTTTATTCCCCAAGATTTCATGGGGTTTCAAGAAATGGTTTAGCCAATTTTAAAATTAAACCAGTATCAATTCAAAGTCATTACTAGATGCTTAAACAAACAAACAAACAAACAAACAAACATAGTCTGTTTTGGTCATTTAATGTACAACAGACATTTGTAGTGGCAACTACTTCTCAGATATTTCCAATAAAATCTTTTATTGTGCAATCATCTTGCCTCATTCTTTAATTTTTAGAAGGGGAATGTTGATGTCCCGAACAACTTTCTTCCACTTATGACCTTGTATGTTTTCCCACTGCTTTCTCCATCTTTTTTCTAAGTCCAGGAAATTTACTAAGGAGAAAATAAAATATCTGCATAAAAACCTTTGTCTGGCCATATCAGGAATGTTTTATTTCAGTATCCTATGGAAAAAAAGGCAACAAGATCTAATATTGAGATCTCATGTTGGGCACAGCCAGATGGTCAGGTGAAACTGCTTGGCTCCAGTTCATGAACATATATCAGTAAATGTGTTTTCCTCCTTCTTTTAATGCAAGACAAGTTGAGGAAAGTGATTTATTGGCTATTCTGCTTTTGTTTTTCCTCCCATCGTACATAATGTACCAGGGTACACATAACTATCAACCCCTCTCCTTAATATGTGTAGGAGTGTGAAGGTGAATATAGATGAATGCTTAGAACAGCTGGCTTGGCCACCTGTCAAGGTGGCAGGTTGCAGAAACGGAGTAAGACAGGCTATTTCTGAAACTGGGTCTAGCGTTCTGAAAGAATGCAAAAATAACCACGAGGATAGGTCATAGAGATAGAGGAAAGTTTCAAGGTGAAATGGATAAGGAGGAATTGATAATGTGTGAGCATCATTCTTGGCTCATAAGGGAAGGGAGTTGCTGTAAGGGGCTGGATCTGGGAGCATTCATATGTAGCTCATCCAGATGTAGTCCCATCAAAGCAATAGCAACAGGAAAATGTGAAATATCTTGTGGGTAGAAGCAACAAAAACCTATAATGCAATCATTAATGTCATCTGGCAGGAGCTGGATCTCCTAGTCTAGATCGTTTTTAGATGCAGTTCAGGATTACCTCTCTCTGGAGAAAGTCTAAAGCTTGTTCAAAATATCAGTAAACCAGTGCATAAGGGAACACGCATGAAACTTGACAAGCAGTTTAGAATGGGCAATGGCATCAGTGGAAGCCAAATGTTCAGTCTTTCTTGCAGTGCAAACAAAATGATCATGGAGGGCAATGCCCAGTGACTGGAGGAAAAAGGGCAGGTTCATTACAGGCTGAAGTGGCCAATAGGAATGGGCATATCACAATGCCTGACCTTGTCTACAACCACTTCTTTGATGAAGCATGGCAGATGCTAAGTACATGTAGTAACTGTATTGGGAAAAAGGAGAAAATGCTATTGAAGCATTCGATTTTAACTTGCCTCAGTTATGAACAGATGGTATCATCCTAAGGATAAAGGATCAAAAACTAGTTACTGGGTCATGCTTTTGCCATGGTTAAGAGTAAACTTCTGCAAGAACAGAATATGCAATTTCCACGTCTCATATTAATATAATCTGGCATTAGCATCCTATACAATAAACTGTAGATATGATGTTGAAAGCAGGCTTCCTCTGTCAATCTCTCTAGCTTCCTACCAGTCAAATGACTCTCAATGGATTGTATAGAATATAACACAAATTTAAACCTCCTCACTCTGAATAAAACAGCAAGAGAGCCTATTCAAAAGCCATAAACAAGGGCTACAAAAATTAGAGCAGCAAATAATTTTTTTTTAAAAAATGAGTCATGTACTTCAGAGAGCACCCTCTGAAGTATGTCAGTTTTAAACAATTTTAAAAAAATGACAAAAAAACAAGAAGGGGGCTAGCCCGATCTCTTTCTATATTACTGCTCATTTAAAAAAAGTTTTAAGTTTGTTTAAAACAGTCAGATACAATAATTAATGAAAGCCTACACTGAGACATTTTATTAACTATAGAACAAAATGAAAAATACTGTAAGAAAAAACACTTAGAATGTTGAACAGCCGCACTGACACATCATTTGAAGACTGAACAGTGTTTTTTTCTGATGTTAAAAATTAGCCTTTTCTAATTGTACCTTACCAAAACCATCCCAAAGAAAAAGAAATGCAAGAAAGCAAAATGGCTGTCTGAGGAACATTTGCAAATAGCTGAGGAAAGGAGGGAAGCGAAAGGCAAGGGAGAAAAAGAAAGATACGCCCAATTGAATGCAGAATTCCAGAGAATAGCTAGAAAAGATAAGAATGCCTTCTTAAATGAACAGTGCAAAGACATAGGAGAAAACAATAGAATAGGGAGGACCAGAGATCTTTTCAAGAAAATTGGAGAGATGAAGGGAACGTTTCATGCAAAAATGGGCAAGATAAAGGACCAAAATGCCAGGGACCTAACAGAGGCAGAAGAGATTAAGAAGAGGTGGCAAAATTACACAGAAGAAGTATACAAGAATGAGCTTAATGTCCCTGATAATCACAATGAGGTGGTCACTGACCTCGAGCCAGACATCCTAGAATGTGAAGTGAAGTGGGCCTTAGAAAAGCTGAGCAACAACAAAGCTAGTGGAGGTGACAGTATTCCAGCTGAGCTATTCAAAATCTTAAAAGACGATGCAGTAAAAGTGCTACACTCAATTTGCCAGCAAATTTGGAAAACTCAACAGTGGCCACAGGATCGGAAAAGATCAGTTTACATTCCAATTCCAAAGAAAGGCAGTGCCAAAGAATTTTCAAACTATCACACCATTGCACTCATTTCTCATGCTAGTAAAGTTATGCTTAAAATCCTACAAGCTAGACTCCAGCAGTATGTGGACCGAGAACTACCAGAAGTACAGGCAGAATTTCAAAGAGGCGAGGAACTAGAGATCAAATTGCCAACATACGTTGGATCATGGAGAAAGCTAGGGAGTTCCAGAAAAACATCTACTTCTGCTTCATTGACTATGCTAAAGCCTTTGATTGTGTGGATCATGACAAAGTGTGGCAAGTTCTTAAAGAGATGGGCGTACCAAACCATCTTATTTGTCTCTTGAGAAACCTATATGTGGGCCAAGAAGCAACAGTGAGAACTGGACACGGAACCACTGATTGGTTCAAAATTGGGAAAGGAGTCCGGCAAGGCTGTATACTGTTGCCCTACCTATTTAACTTATATGCAGAGCACATCATGAGAAAGGCAGGGTTAGAGGAATCAAAAGTTGGAATTAAGATTGCGGAAGAAATATCAACAACCTAAGATATGCAGATGATACCACTCTAATGGCAAAAAGTGAAGAAGAACTAAAGAGCCTCTTGTTGCGGGTGAAGAAGCAGAGTGCAAAACTTGGGTTAAAACTTAACATTAAGAAAACCAAGATCATGGCATCTGGCCCTCTCAATTCCTGGCAAATAGATGGGGAAGAAATGGAGGTAGTGACAGATTTTATTTTCCTGGGCTCCAAGATCACTGCAGATGGGGACTGCAGCCAAGAAATTAAAAGACGCTTGCTTCTCGGGAGGAAAGCAATGGCAAATCTAGACAGCACACTAAAAAGCAGAGACATCACCCTGTCAACAAAAGTGCATATAGTCAAGGCTATGGTCTTCCCAGTTGCAATGTATGGCAGTGAAAGCTGGACCATAAAAAAGGCTGAGCGCCAAAGAATTGAGCCCTTTGAACTATGGTGCTGGAGAAGACTCCTGAGAGTCCCTTTGACTGCAAGGTGATCAAACTGGTCAGTCCTAGAGGAGATCAACCCTGACTGCTCTTTAGAAGGCCAGATCCTGAAGCTAAAACTCAAATACTTTGGTCACCTAATGAGAAGGAAAGACTCACTGGAGAAGAGCCTAATGCTGGGAAAGATTGAGGGCAATAGAAGAAGGGGACAACAGAGAATGAGGTGGCTGGATGGAGTCACTGAAGCGTAGGTGTGAGCTTAAATGGACTCCAGAAGATGGTAGAGGACAGGAAGGCCTGGAGAAACATTGTCCATAGGGTCACGATGGGTCGGACACGACTTTGCAGCTAACAACAATTGTACCTTGCTAGGAGTATCGGGGTGGGGGAGACTGTCATTGAAAAGGAATGTTTGGGTAATCACTTCCCACTTCTGAGCACCTGAGGGCATAGAATTTTGTAGGAATTGAATATTCTGAACCACCCTCAAAGTCAGTCCCATACATTATAGTAATCTATAAGGAAATTATTAGCTTATGGGTTACCATAAAGAGAATATCTGTATCCCAATATATTGTGAGGTCATGAAAAGGTGCTATGATCTACAGCAGGGGTCCCCAACCCCTGGTCCGTGGGCCAGTATCAGGCCGTGGCATGCCAGCAACTGGTCTGCACAAACAAGCAAAGCCTCATCCGTGGGATGCAGGCAGCACACAAGACCATGCACCCTCTAATCTGCAGAAAAACCTCTCTCCATGGAACCGGTCCCTGGTGCCCAAAAGGTTGGGGGGGACCCTCTGATCTACAGAAGACACTTTTGCCACCACAGATGAAAATGGACATAGAGGACTCCCAAACTTTAAACTTTAGAGGAAATGTAACATCATTCTGAACAAGCTGGATTCTACAAAAATGGAAAGACAACCCATCCGTCATTGGCACTTCTATCCTTTCTGGAATGAGCTTCAGGGTTTTGGCTCTCATCCAGCCCACTACAGCAGCCAAGCACCAGTTGAATATTTGAACAAGTGGTGCAGAGAGTGGTGAGGATGGCAAAAAAGATCATTGGCAGTTCTCTCCCTCCCTTCCATCCAGGATATAGCACAGAAGCATTGCTTGAGCAGGGTCCGTAAGATTATCTGGGACACTACACATCTTCTTCATGACCTGTTTTCCTTCTGGGAGGAGGCTTTGTGGTATCCGTAGCAGAACATTCAGATTCAGCCATAGTTTCATTCCATACAGCATTAACCTTGTGAACTCTCAAGCTTCCTCCTTTCGTTATATATTCAAGATGGACAGTATTTAATATTTATTTGTTATGTATATATAGGGGTGTGGGTCTGTATATATTTTGTACATAGTATGTTTAGGTGTGTATCATGTATGTGTTTCACTCTGAGAGCAGGCAACTAAATTTCATTTTTGATGTGTGCTATTGTGCCCACAGTAAAAAAAAAAAATGACAATGACATCTTATCTTGATGTCTCACCTGACTCTTATGACATTTTACTATTAATCTCTAAATGCTCTCTGTGTTGTCTTGCAAGGATTGCACAACATGGGGAGAAAATGAAACCTTACAGAGTCTCAGCATATAAAAGTCATAAGAAAAAAAATCCTCAAGGACCTTTTGGAGTTTGGAGCAGAAACATTTCAGAGCTAAAGTACCGTATTTTCCAGCGTATAAGATGACTTTTTAACCCATGAAAATCTTCTCAAAAGTCGGGAGTCGTCTTATACGCCCTGTCGTCTTATACACCCAGTCGTCTTATACGCCGGAAAATACAGGTACATAAATCAATCGAGTGCCTCTGTTCTTGCAAAGCAACTTCAAGCCTCCTTAGTCCAGTCCCCCCTCCAACATGACCCTCCCTTCCCACCCCCAAGAGCCTCTAAGCCCCTTCCGCTCCCCCTTGCAAATGCCAGACCCTGGGAGTGGCAGGAAGCCCCTCCCCCTCACCCAAGCAGCATCTGAGCATAAGCATAGCGTGCCCTGCTACCCACTATCTCTCCCAGAAGCCCAGACGGCAGTACTTGGCGGTCTGGTGCCCCTCTCACCCGCAGACCATGCAGCGGCCCTCACCAG
The DNA here is from genome assembly GCF_947247035.1 of Vipera ursinii. Taxonomy (NCBI): domain Eukaryota; kingdom Metazoa; phylum Chordata; class Lepidosauria; order Squamata; family Viperidae; genus Vipera; species Vipera ursinii. The sequence goes on along the minus strand of NC_139516.1, from coordinate 138,847,478 downwards.
CCAGCCTCGCCATGGCTGCCCCAAGCCCAGCTCTCCAGCGCATCTTCCGGGCCCGCCTGTCCGACCGCCTCCCGGGTGGGGCTTGGCTCCAGACACGGCGGCTGCTCTGTCTGCAAATGCACTCTCACAGCCGGATCGCGCTCGGCCGTGCAGGCTTCCGAAAGGCAGGGACTCGGAGTTCCCGCAGTGGTTAAGGCTTCTGGCATGCCATTTGCAGAGTCTGGCCTGGAAGAGCGTGTCGTGTGAACGCAGCTCTTGCGTGTATTCCAAAGGGTGGGTGGAAGGAAAAGCCCCTTTGGGCTTCAAAAGGGCGGCTTTGCACCATCTGCATCAGACAGGGCTGAATCGGGCTTATGTTGCAGCCGGATTTAGCCGGAGGATAAAACATACAAAGAACAGTTGCTGGAATTGGGTATGTGTAGTCAAGGGGTAGGCAACCTTGGTTCTTTTATGGATCGTGGACTTCAACTCCCAGAATTCCTGAGCCAGCCAGGAATTCTGGGAGTTGAAGTCCACATAGCCGTGTTCCAATATCTCAGGGGCTGCCCCAAAGAAGAGGGAGTCAAGCTATTCTCAAAGCACCACAAGGCTGGACAAGAAGCAACGGATGGAAACTAACCAAAGAGAGAAGCAACCTGGAACTAAGGAGAAACTTCCTGACAGTGAGGACAATTAACCAGTGGAACAACCTGCCTTCAGAAGTGGTGAATGCTCCAGCACTGGAATTTTTAAAGAGGAGACTGGACAGTCATTTATCTGAAATGGTATAGGGTTTCCAGCATATTAAGACGACTTTTTAACCCACGAAAATCTTCTCAAAAGTCGGGGTCATCTTATATGCCCAGTCGTCTTATACGCCAGAAAATACGGTACTCAGACCCCAGAAGAATAATATCACAATATTGAAAAACCAGTGACAGATTCAGAACTTTCAACAAGTTGCTCTCTCTGTTTCTCTTTCTTGGCACTAATTGTTCAGTGGGGGACTAGACAATTGTTCAGTGGGGGACTAGACAATCCAGGTCTAAAGCTTGATTGAAAAGGTGTGCCAAATCCATTTCATCCAAGGATGTGATCAATCACTTTAATAATTCATTGTTACAAAGCTATTTTTCCCTCTTGCTTTCTCTTTAAATGCTAGACAAAGGTTCAGAAGGGTGATGATGAATTCTTTTTTCCACATCTAAAGGTAAAGGTAAAGGTTCCCCCGCACATGCATGCTAGTCGTTTCCAACTCTAGGGGCCGGTGCTCATCTCCGTTTCAAAGCCGAAGAGCCAGCGCTTGTCCGAGGACGTCTCCGTGGTCATGTGGCCAGCATGACTAGACGCCAAAGGCGCACGGAACGCTGTTACCTTCCCACCGGAGTGGTCCCTATTTTTCTACTTGCATTTTTTACGTGCTTTAGAACTGCTAGGTTGGCAGAAGCTGGGACGAATAACAGGCGCTCACTCTGTTACATGGCACTCAGGATTCGACCCGCCAAACTGCTGACCTTCTGATTGACAAGCTCAGCATCCTAACCCACTGAGCCACCACGTCCCTTCTTTTCCACATCTAGATCCTGCTAAAGTTTCATGGCCCATGGCAAATAAATATTGGCATATGTTTTCAGCTGTTCATATATGATCCTTCTTTCCCCAGTATATCTTTCTTCTCAATTATGCCAAAGAAAAATATCAGGTTGAAATTTATAAAACACCCTGGGGATGTTTTTGATTAATTAATCGAAAATATTAAGAAAATCTTACTATTTCACATTCGCTACACTTCCCTTAACTGCTCCACTCACATATTACTCACCATAGATGGAAAAGTTAATTTATAGGCAAACTCTGAGAGTTATCAATGAACCCTCCATGAAGCAAATTACACTGTTCACAGGTGATGTTTAAATTGATCTTTTTATTTCATTTCCCATGTCTGTTAACCAAATGAGAAAGCTACACTGACTAGAAGAGCAATTGGGCTGGCTGTGCTCCTGAGGAGCAGGTAAAGATCCAGCTTTATTGGCAGCTATTCCCAAATACATCCATTGCAATCTGTAATCTTTTTGTACCATCTTAGCATTTAGGTATTGTTAAAATAGAAAAAAATGCATTATTTAAAAAAAAGGCAAAAGAGGATACAAATTGCGGAAGTGTATTTACACGCCTTTATGTAAATTTAGAAGTAATTGCCATAATTTAAACATAATGTAATTAACCTCACTATAGGGGAAGATGGCAACCTGTCCACCTCTTCAAACACTATCTTCTGTAGATAGGAACTTAAGAGTTTGGTAGATCGCCATTTAAACAGAGCTTACTGTACTTTCAAATGGAAAACTGAAACCAAAGTGGCTGGTGAGCATCAAACGAATCCCCAAACCCTGATTAGGCAAGGGAAGCAATGGTTTAATTTGTTGCTCTATTATCTGTAAGAGCTATCAGATGTATTAATATCATGCCTTAGTATTATCTGTGAATGTGGCTTCTGTAAAAATTGCAAAAAACCCTCTCTTCATCAAAATACAGACTACATTATATTTAAAATCTAGGCACATTGTTAAGCATATGGTTATAGCCTACCTGGTTGGGTTGGAAATATATAAACCATGATGTTATAACTTTAAGGTGCTAATTGGCCAATAGGTGTGTAAGTTTTTCCAACGGCCATAAGAGGGAGCTAGGAACGTGGCTTCTCTCTCTCTCTCTCTTTGCTCTCATTGTTTTTGTGTTTGGTTTACTACTGTGTTAAACCTTAGGAACTGTGTACTTGACCTTCAGACCGGTAAGAAGACACTGTATTTTGGATACTCCCTGGACTGTTGCTGTTGCTTATCTGTGAATGACCTGGACTGTTTATTTGGATTGTGTTTTTGTTTTTACACCTAATAGTAAAGTATTTTTCTGTTTATCACAACTCAGTGTATCTGTGTGGTTACTGTGTGACTCTTACTATTCTCAGTACACTTTTTGCCTGTGCAGGTTCTTGATAACTCAAGAAGTGATCCATGAATCAAGGCAAGCTGGACCTGGTCAAACAAGAGATGACAAGTCTGAACATAGACATCTTAAGAATCAGCAAACTGAAATGGACAGGAATGGGTGAATTTAATTCAGATGACCATCAGGAATACTACTGTGGGCAAGAATCCCTCAGAAGAAATGGAGTAGCCTTCATAGTCAATAAAAGAGTAGGAAAAGCAATACTGAGATACAATCCCAGTACAAGTTTGGCCTTGGAGTACAAAATGAAGCAGGGCAAAGGCTGACAAAATTTTGTCAAGAGAATACGATGGTCATAGCAAACACTCTTTTCCAACAACCCAAGAGATGGCTCTACACATGGACATCACTAGACGGTCAACACAGAAATCAGATTGACTATGTGCTCTGCAGCCAAAGATGAAGAATCTCTATACAGTCAGTAAAAACAAGACCAGGAGCTGACTGTGGCTGAGACCATGAGGTTCTTGTTGCAAAATTTAGGCTTAAACTGAAGAAAGTAGGGAAAAGCACTAGGCCACTCAGGTATGAACTAAATCATATCCCTGTTTAATATACAGTAGAGGTGACAAATAAAACCATCCCAAAGAAAAAGAAATGCAAGAAAGCAAAATGGCTGTCTGAGGAACATTTGCAAATAGCTGAGGAAAGGAGGGAAGCGAAAGGCAAGGGAGAAAAAGAAAGATACGCCCAATTGAATGCAGAATTCCAGAGAATAGCTAGAAAAGATAAGAATGCCTTCTTAAATGAACAGTGCAAAGACATAGGAGAAAACAATAGAATAGGGAGGACCAGAGATCTTTTCAAGAAAATTGGAGAGATGAAGGGAACGTTTCATGCAAAAATGGGCAAGATAAAGGACCAAAGTGGCAGGGACCTAACAGAGGCAGAAGAGATTAAGAAGAGGTGGCAAAATTACACAGAAGAAGTATACAAGAATGAGCTTAATGTCCCTGATAATCAAAATGAGGTGGTCACTGACCTCGAGCCAGACATCCTAGAATGTGAAATGAAGTGGGCCTTAGGAAAGCTGAGCAAACAAAGCTAGTGGAGGTGACAGTATTTCAGCTGAGCTATTCAAAATCTTAAAAGACGATGCAGTAAAAGTGCTACACTCAATTTGCCAGCAAATTTGGAAAACTCAACAGTGGCCACAGGATTGGAAAAGATCAGTTTACATTCCAATTCCAAAGAAAGGCAGTGCCAAAGAATGTTCAAACTATCACACCATTGCACTCATTTCACATGCTAGTAAAATTATGCTTAAAATCCTAAAAGCTAGAATCTAGCAGTATGTGGATCGAGAACTACCAAAAGTACAGGCAGGATTTCTAACAGGCAGAGGAACTAGAGATCAAATTGCCAACATACGCTGGATCATAGAGAAAGCTAGAGAGTTCCAGAAAAACATCTACTTCTGCTTCATTGACTATGCTATAGCCTTTGATTGTGTGGATCACAACAAACTGTGGCAAGTTCTTAAAGAGATGGGAGTACCAGACCATCTTATTTGTTTTTTGAAAAACCTATATGCGGGTCAAGAAGCAACAGTGAGAACTGGACACAGAACCACTGATTGGTTCAAAATTGGGAAAGGAGTCCGGCAAGGCTGTATACTGTTGCCCTGCCTATTAAACCTATATGCAGAGCACATCATGAGAAAGGCAGGGTTAGATGAATCAAAAGTTGGAATTAAAATTGCCGGGAGAAATATCAACATCCTAAGGTATGCAGATGATATCACTCTAATGGCAGAAAGCGAAGAGGAACTAAAGAGCCTCTTGTTGCGGGTGAAGAAGGAGAGTGCAAAAGTTGGCTTGAAACTCAACATTAAGAAAACCAAGATCGGACCTCCGGTGGCTGCGCGGCGCCGGAGACAGCCTTCCCGCGCTGCCCGCGGCTCAGCTGTGTGTTTTTTCGCCCGAAACAGCGCCGATCAGCTGTTCGGGCGAATTTGAAGCCCCCTCCTCGGGAGAAGAGGAGGGGGTGAGGCCCCAGGTAGGGGTCGAGTTCTCCGGGGCCGCCTGAGCTTGGAGCTTGGGCGGCTGAAGGATTGAACTCCCCCGAAGCCTGGGTTGCTCCCAGCTGGCCAGCGTCTCTGCTCCGGACTTCTTGGAGCAGAGCCAGGCGTCTGCGAACCATCCCTGCCTGAAGAAAGGACTATGGCTTAAAGGAGCAGGCAGAGCGGTACAAGAGGAAAAGGTGAAGAGGATTATTTTATTATACTCTCGAGCTTGTTGGACTTTTTAAACTTTAAGTGAAAGTGCGTCATAATTGAGGAGTAAAAGATGGCGGCTAAACCTCCCCCTAAAACTCTTCGGAGTGGTGGATCTTCTCCGGTGCAACAATCATCACTACAGGCGTTGCACCCTCCTGATGTGCTGACACCGAAGGATTTGCGAGATGCTTTGGATAAACATGCCCAGGTACTTTTGGAATCAATCAATCAATCAATTGCTGATAAATTTGCACAGATGGAGGAGAAATTGGAGAAACTGGAGGAGAGAATGGAAGAGAGGATGGAACAGAAGTTCAGCTTGATGAAGGTAGACATTTTGTCTTCAGTGCATAAAGTGGCGGAATGTGTGGAAGATTTAGATGAAAAAATGGATGATTTGGCTCAAAGGAATGCAATATTAGAAGTAAAAGTACGGGAGAATGAAAATGCAAGAGACAAAATGGAAAGAGAGTTAAGCCTTGCCCAATATTACCAGATGCAGTTTGCTGTCAGAATCAGAGGTTTAAAAGAGAATATTAAAGAAGATTTAAAGCAGCTGATCTCTGAGGCTCTCGAAGTGGTATTGAACCAGCCAGCATCTGAAATAAGAGCAGCTATGGATAAAGTGTTCCGGGTGAATTCATGGATTGCCAGACAGAGAAAGTTGCCTAGAGATGTGGTGGTTTACTTTGCAAAAAGAGAAATTAGAGATCAAGTTATACAAGCTGCCTATGACGCTAAAGTTGTGATTGCTGAACAAGAAGTCTTGGTTTTAAAAGAAATCCCTCCAAAGATTTTAAGGGGAAGGAAGGACTTTACATTTCTTGTGCATGAGCTCAAGCAAAGAGATATAAGGTTCAGATGGGAGATTCCAGATGGGCTGATGGTGATGCATGAAGGTAAAAGGTATCGGCTGATTACTGTGAAGCAAGCGCGTGATTTCTACAATAATGTCTTAAAAGCAACCCCATTAACACTTCTGGAAGCTGCAAAGGGATCTGGAGAAGGAGAACATCAAGAGGATGAAACAGAGGAAAATGGTGCTGGAGGAGATCAAGCTACAATTTCTTTGGATGATCCTAGAGAGCAAAGAGTAACGCGTGCTGCTTTAAAACGAGCAAAGAAAATAAAAGAACAAGACCAGCAAAAGTCCTTAGAATCTTCACAACGTACTCATAGCCAAGCAGTGGGAGGAGCACGGCCTAAAGAAGATAGTCCTATCAAAGCTGTGGTCCAAGAGCTTTTGGAGGATATGCATGGCAACTAAATTTTTAACCTGGAATGTTAATGGACTAAATTCACCACAGAAGAGGAAGAAAGTTTTTCAATATTTAAAACAATTCAAGATAGATGTTATATGTCTGCAAGAAATGCATATTAGAGTTTTGGATCAAAAGCATTTATCGAACTCGAGACTGGGTACGCAATTTGTTGCTTCTGCAGAGAACAAGAAAAATGGAGTGGTTGTTTATGTTAAAAGTGCCTTAACAGCAGACTTAATTGAAGCAGATAAGCATGGAAGATATGTTATGATTGAGCTGTTGTTAGAAGGTAAAAAGACGCTTTTAGTTGGATTATATGCACCTAACCAACAACAAGCTGACTTTTTTAGTTTACTTCACACAAAGCTTACCCAGTTGGATTATAAATCTTTTATTTTTATGGGGGACTGGAATGGTGTTTTGGATGTACAGTTGGATAAGGCTGGAGCTTTTAAGCGCATTCCAAGTCATGCTAGACTGCCTAAATCTTTTTTTGAAATGAAGGATGACCTGGAATTGTGAGATATTTGGCGTGAGAGACACTTGCAGGAGAAGGATTATACTTTTTATTCTGACAGACACCAATCTTTTTCGAGGATTGATTTTATTTTGTTGACTAATGATTTTTTTTGAGAACTAAAAAGGTGAAGATTTGTGCAAGAACTATCTCTGACCACAGTCCAGTTTGGTTGGAGATTGATAAGGAGAAAAGAGATAGGCGCTCGTGGCGCGTAAATGAGAATTTGTTTAGAAATCAGAGAAATGTGGAAGAATGCAAACAGCGGATGAAGGATTTTTTTGAGATTAATATGAATAAGGGTACCTCTATGGATATGGTTTGGGATGCTAGCAAGGCCTATATGAGAGGGGTGTTGATATATATGAATAATAGACATAGACGTGCAGTGGAAACTAGAAGGAAAGAACTGGAGAATGAAATAAAGGAAAAAGAAAAGGCTTTGATTTTGAATCCAGAGGATGTGAAGATCAAGGAGGCTATTAGACTGCTAAGAGGACAATTTGATAAATTAATGGCTGATCAAGTGGCGACCAATCTGCGGTTTGCTAGGCATAATACTTTTTGCAACGCTAATAAACCAGGCAGATGGTTAGCTTATAGACTGAGGAAAAAACAAAGGGCCTCTAATATAGATAAGATTGAGTATAAAGGAAGGGTTGTGTTTCAACAGAATCTTATTAAGGATGCTTTTGTGGATTTTTATTCGAAATTATATACTAAAGAGGAAATTAATGCAAAAGATATTGACATATACTTGGAGAATGCTAGCATCCCGGTTCTTACGCAAGTACAAAAAGAGGGGATTAATCAACTGATTACAGAAGAAGAAATTTTTACAGCAATTAAGGAATTGAAGGTGGATAAAGCACCAGGCACGGATGGCTTGACTGCGGCCTATTATAAAAATTTACAATTAGAGATGATAAAACCGTTAAAGGAACTGTTCCAGACAATCCAGAGGGGGGGAAAGGTGCCACCGTCTTGGAGAACAGCTTTTATCTCTTTGATTCCGAAGGAAGACCAGGATGCTACTCAAGTTAAAAATTACAGACCGATATCGCTTTTAAATACAGATTATAAGATATTTGCTAAGGTTTTGGCTAATAGACTGATGAGGGTTCTGCAACAGGTGATTCATGGGGATCAAACGGGGTTTATTAGTGGTAGGCAAATGAAAAATAATGTGAGACATATAGTTGATGTGTTAGAGTTTTTGGAAAGGAACAACCAGATCTCTGCAGCGCTTATTTTTTTAGAGACAAAATGGATTTTGGGGAAAAAATTTTACAACCGATTAGGGCATTATATCAAAAACAAACTGCCCGAATTATAGTTAATAATAGCCTGACAGCAGCATGTAATATTGAGAAGGGCACAAGGCAAGGGTGTCCGTTATCGCCCTTGTTATTTGTGTTAACATTAGAGATATTATTGGTTAAAATTCGGAATTCGGAAAAAATTAAGGGGATACAAATTGGAGATCAGGACTATAGATTGAGAGCATTTGCAGATGATCTGGTTGTTACAGTGACCCAGCCAGAGAACTCTGTTGTGGACCTGATGGAGATAATAACACAATATGGGAAGGTTTCTGGATTTAAAGTTAATACACAGAAAACCAAAATTTTGGCCAGAAATATGACAGCTTCGCAGAAGGCTCTCTTAGAAGGATTAACTGGATTTGAGATTGTTAAAAGGGTTAAATATTTGGGGGTGATTTTATCACCCTCTAATACAAAGTTATATAAAAATAATTATGAAAAATTATGGGGGAAAATTCAAAAAGAATTGGAGAGTTGGGAAAAATTGCAATTGTCTTTGTTGGGACGGATTGCAGCAGTGAAAATGAATGTCCTGCCCAAATTTTTATTTTTATTTCAAATGATACCGATTCTTAAGAAAGATTCTGATTTGGAGGAATGGCAGCGTGGTATCAATAAATTTGTGTGGGCAGGGAAAAAGCCACGAGTTAAACTTAAGATTATGCAGGATACTCGTGAGAGAGGTGGCCTTAAATTGCCTAATTTTAAATTATATTATGAAGCTGCTGCATTAGTAGGAATAAGTGACTGGATTAATTTGACGCAACGGAGGTTATTAAATCTTGAGGGCCATGATTTGTTGTTTGGCTGGCATGCATATTTGTTGTATGATAAGAAGGTAGATACTGTGTTTAGGATGCATATTTTAAGACAGGCATTGCTGAGAGTTTGGAAGAAGTATAGACATAAGTTAAGTTGCAAGATACCATTGTGGGCAATTCCAAAACACGCAATAGAAAATATACATGCTGGTTTCAAACATGATGGGACTACGTACAAGGAAATCCTAAGCTTGGAAAGAAATGTTTGGTGTTTGAAATCATATAGCCTCTTGCGAGAAGAGAAGGTTGTTCAAACTTGGTTTCAATATACTCAGTTACGGGCCAGGTGGAAAGAAGACCAGAAAAATGGATTTGCAATGACTGATGAAAACTTGATAATGCAAATTAGAAATCAGGGACCAGCACATATCAAACGGATATATCTTGCATTGATAGAGATTGATTCAGAAACAGAGCTTGTTAAGGATTGTATGATAAAATGGGCCCAAAACATTCAGGAAGTTATTACAATGGACACGTGGGAAAAGATTTGGGTGAGGAACGTAAAATTTACTCAAGCTCAAAATTTAAGAGAGAACTTTTACAAAATGTTTTATAGATGGCATTTAGATCCTAAAAAGCTTGCAAGTATGTATCCGAATTACCAGCCTAAATGTTGGAGGTGCGGTGATGAAGATGCAACATATTTTCACATATGGTGGACATGTAAGAAGGTTAAGGCTTTTTGGATAAAAAAGTCTGCAGAAGATTTTTAAATGGAGGATAAAGTTTTGTCCGCAATTTTTTTTGTTGGGAATAATTGTTGACGCTACAGTTGTGGACTCCAAGTTGATGTTGAACTTAGTTACGGCAGCAAGACTTTTGATAGGTCAATATTGGAAGAAAGAGGAACTGCCGACCATAGAAGAGTGGACTTTAAAGGTTTCCGACCTGGCAGAGATGGCAAAGATTTCGGCCTATTTGAAAGATCATTCGCAAGAACGTTACATTATGGAATGGAGAAAATGGATTGAGTTTATCCAGAACAAGTATAGGGTTAAGAAGTTTTATGTAGCATTCGAATAAGTCTTCTTTCGTTTTTTTTCTTTTTCTATTTTAGTTTTTTATATATATTTAATATTGCTAAGGTTTGTTTTATCCTATATAAGCTAGAGAGTGATGGATTTTAGAATTTATAGTTGTTAGTATATGGTTGTTTATGATTGCTTTTTTATATATATACCTTGTATTTAGCTCTGGGAAGTCGGGGGGGAGGGGGGGAGGGGGGGAGGGGGGGAGGTAGGGGGGAGGAGGGAGGGGGGAGGGGGGAGGGGGGAGGGGGGAGGGGGGGAGGGGGGGAGGAGGGAGGGGGAAGGGGGGCTTTTTAAAGGAAAACTGTATCTTAAAACTTTTCAATAAAAAAAAAAAAGAAAACCAAGATCATGGCATCCGGCCCTCTCAATTCCTGGCAAATAGATGGGGAAGAAATGGAGGTAGTGACAGATTTTATTTTCCTGGGCTCCAAGGTCACCACAGATGGGGACTGCAGCCAAGAAATTAAAAGACATTTGCTCCTGGGGAGGAAAGCCATGGCAAATCTAGACAGCACATTAAAAAGCAGAGACATCACCCTGCCAACAAAAGTGCGTATAGTCAAGGCTATGGTCTTCCCAATTGCAATGTATGGTTGTGAAAGTTGGACCGTAAGACAGGTTGAGCGCCAAAGAATTGAGGCCTTTGAGCTATGGTGCTGGAGAAGACTCCTGCGAGTCCCTTGGACTGCAAGGCGATCAAACCAGTCAGTCCTAGAGGAGATCAACCCTGACTGCCCTTTAGAAGGCCAGATCCTGAAGTTGAAACTCAAATACTTTGGCCACCTAATGAGAAGGAAGGACTCACTGGAGAAGAGCCTAATGTTGGGAAAGATAGAGGGCAAGAGAAGAAGGGGATGACAGAATGACATGGCTGGATGGAGTCATTGAAGCAGTAGGAGTGAGCTTAAATGGACTCCAGAACATGGTAGAGGACAGGAAGGCCTGGAGGAACGTTGTCCGTGGGGTCATGATGGGTTGGACACGACTTCACAACTAAAAACAACATATCCTCATGCCATATTCCTAAAGCATATTTCTTAAAGAGATTAAGTTTCACTGAACTCAGTGGGATGATTTATCTAGTAGTTGTATATCTTAGTAATGCACCTTGTTTAAATGAAAGTAGAAGATGAGGTTCCATACAGATTTTTTTTATAACAGATATGTGGGTATTATGTAGCGTGAGAAATATATGAATGTAAATAGGATTATGGATAGAATTAAGCTAAATCTCAATCCCAATGTGGATTGGGCTATGCTGCATTGATTTTTGCTATTCTGATAGGAGAAACAGGATGTTTCTGAAACGAACCAGAGACAACTGCAAAAGAGGAAGGCATTTTGTCTGCAAAAAAGTAATAGAGATTTTTCCCCCCTTGTAAAATATCAGAGGAGATGGAAAGTGAAGTTAAAAGAGTAAAATCAAATGACTGACTACATCATGGAATGAATAGTTTCATTTTCACCTGAAAATGCTCACTAGGGGTTCTCCAATCACAATGATTGGGAAGGGGAGGATGTTTATCTGCAGCAAAGATTGAAATATAGAATTAAACTGCTCTCTGTTTGTAGCTGGTGCATACCCATAGGAGAAAGTTAGCCCACACAGATATCTATGGTGAGGCATAAAATAGGTATTAAGGCACAAGTTCTGCTCCTTTTGTACCTATATGGGATTTTGCAAGGCAAGTATGAAAGGGTGCCACTTCCGTTGTGATGCCATGATGCAATTTTTGTCATTTTGCCATTATAATGGTTAAAGATGCTGAAGTTAGCATAGCCAATTTGGTTAAGAAAAGTAAACACTGTGCTATCTATTTTTGAAGATATCCAAGAATATCAACCTTGCCTGACCACCTTTCATTTCTCATAGATCTAAACATCTGAAATAAAAGTTCATATGATAATGATTTTCCTTTATTTTATAGCCTGAAACTAAGTTAATAAATGGAGAACACGTTCTCTGTATGCCCTTACTTGAATTCTCATAATATAAATATAGATCCTTGCCATCTGAAGTTCATGTACTAATTTTAAAGTAATGCTTTACCACGAAGCTGGAATTTGAAAAAAAAATCAACAATAAGAAAAATCTCTGGAAATTCTGTTTCCTACAAGTCTCTGAGGGAGTAGTGAGAAAGGAGAAAGTACTTCAGTAAATACACTTCAGTAATCAATAAGGAATATACAAATCTCAATACAGTATTTCAAAATTCCTAAAGATGTAATTGGGGTAGAGATTGTTTAAGGAGGAGAATTGATGCTGGTTAATAATAACTGATGCTGGAGAATAATCAGAGAGAGACTTTTCCTTTCTTATGTAATATAAGAACCCCAAACCATTAAATGAAGCTGAAATGATAGCAGATTAAGGCCATATGCCAGGGGTCTTCAGACTTGGCCCTTTTATGACTTGTGGACTTCAACTCCCAGAATTCCTCAGCCAGAATTAAAGTTCACAAGTCATAAAAGGGCTAAGTTTGAAGACCCCTGCCATATACAAATACTATTTTTATGCTGCATAGTTAAACTAAGTTGCTTTCTCAAAATATGGTAAAGAGAATGACTTCCAGGGAAGAAATGGCTTGTGCTTTTTTGTTTGACAAAATAATGAATTTTGCTTTACTATTTGCAGTTATTAATAATTAAAGTACTAATTTAAAATAATTAAAGGATGATGATAAATGTACTTTATATATTTTAAATATTTATCTTTACAACGTTGCTAATTTTATACCTTAGAAAATAGCATCTATTTAGCTCCACTACATGCAGTTTTAGGTTGCACTTTTTAAAACATAAACGTACACAGCAAAAGAATCTGTGGAAAGATTTAGTAACAGGTAAATGAATAAGCAACTGTAAGTAATATAAGTCTGATAGGAAAATGTACTGTTTGCATTAAAACTATCATTTTAACTACTTGCAAAAAATGGACTTTTTTACTTGATTTTTCATTAAAATGATCAAGTGTAATTTAAATTATACAGTCCACGAGTGATAAAAGAGCCAAGGATACCTACCCCTGGTCTAAGCCAACCACACCTTGTCTTTGCCTGCATTCAGTACAGGAAGCAAACAGCGGTACAATGCAGTACTATAATAAGTAGACAGCAGGCGAAAAAGGGGTTCAAAACACAACTGAAGCAGAAGAAAGGAAATCTCTTCTTTTAAACCTTTCCTTCTAGGAACTTCACTTTTATTCACTCTAAGATTTTTCAGCTACGGCAGAAAACAGATGACATAAAAAGATGGAATAAAACTAGCAACTCTCTTTGAACTTCTCAGCTAAGTGCTTTAAGTAAAGGGGAAACTCTATAAATCCGCTATTCCCTGTAATTCAAAAAGGAAATAATGTTCCCACTTCTCTTGACTCAATAGCAAAATGTTACCATCCTCTGACTATTCAGTTAAAAAATGGCTGTCGCACTCATGTGAACAATGGTAGCTAGAAGAGTGGGCCATTAATAACAAAAGGAAAATACATCTTTGGTTTATGGCCAATAAAAATTGAGATAAGTAGCAAAATTTTAAATCTGGTGCTTTAAGAGTTATGATATAGAGGCCTGTGCAGGTAGAATAGTGTAGAGATAATATCATCCCCGAAGGCTAAAGAGTGAATAAAGAAGCAGAAACACTCTTAGAGGGAAAAAAAAGTTATGATGATCTCAATACACTGTCTACGGGCAGGTTTTAACTAATGAGGCAGAATATCCTAATGTACAAAATCGGAAGTTAAACCAGACATTAGGTGATTATCATTTTTAAGAGAAAGATTTTAAAACCATAGCTTTCCTTTGGAGTCAATGAGGAGGCAGAGTGATGTGGCATATAGTGCTCTTGATGTATATCCAGTTTCATTTTTGTCTTGAGAGGCAGTTAGGGTAAGTAGTACAGTTGCAAGAAAAAGTATGTGAACCCTTTGGGATTATGTGGTTTTTTGCATGAATTGGCCATAAAATACGCTCTAAACGTCATGTAAGTCACAACAATAGAAAAACACAGTCTCCTTAAAATAATAGTACACAAACATTAGCTGTTGTCTTGTTTTAATTGAAGATAAGATGGAAACATTCACAGTGCAGGATGGAAAAAGTATGTGAACCTTTGGATTTAATAACTGGTTGACTCTCCTTTGGCAGCAATAACCTCAAGCAAACGTTTCCTGTAGTTGCAGATCAGACCTGCACAACGATCTGGAGTAATTTTGGACCACTCCTCTGCACAAAACTGTTTCAGTGTAGCAATATTCTTGGGATGTCTGGTGTGAATCGCTCTCTTAAGGTCATGCCACAGCATTTCAATCGGGTTGAGGTCAGGACTCTGACTGGGCCACTCCAGAACGTGTATTCTGTTCTGTTGAAGCCATTGTTTTGTTGAATTACTTGTATGCTTTGGGTCATTGTCCTGTTGCATCACCCATCCTCTGCGGAGCTCCAGTGGCGGACAGATGGTCGTACGTTTTCCTGCAAAATGTCCTGATAAACTCTGGAATATATTTTCCCATCAATGACAACAATCCGTCCAGGCCCTGAGGCAGCAAAGCAGCCCCAAACCATGATGCTCCCTCCGCCATGTTTTACTTTGGGGATGAGGTTTTGATGTTGCTATGCTGTGCCATTTTTTCTCCACACATAGTGTTGTGTGTTTTTCCCAGACAACTCAATTTTGGTTTCATCTGTCCATGTTTGAAGTTTGCAAAAGAGCACCTGGATGTTCCACAGTATTACTGGCAAAATATACTGTGGACAAATGAAACCAAAATTGAGTTGTCTGGGAAAAACACACAACACTATGTGTGGAGAAAAAATGGCACAGCACAGCAACATCAAAACCTCATCCCCAAAGTAAAACATGGCGGAGGGAGCATCATGGTTTGGGGCTGCTTTGCTGCCTCAGGGCCTGGACGGATTGTTGTCATTGATGGGAAAATGTATTCCAGAGTTTATCAGGACATTTTGCAGGAAAACGTACGACCATCTGTCCGCCACTGGAGCTCCGCAGAGGATGGGTGATGCAACAGGACAATGACCCAAAGCATACAAGTAATTCAACAAAACAATGGCTTCAACAGAACAGAATACACGTTCTGGAGTGGCCCAGTCAGAGTCCCCGACCTCAACCCGATTGAAATGCTGTGGCATGACCTTAAGAGAGCGATTCACACCAGACATCCCAAGAATATTGCTACACTGAAACAGTTTTGTGCAGAGGAGTGGTCCAAAATTACTCCAGATCGTTGTGCAGGTCTGATCTGCAACTACAGGAAACGTTTGGTTGAGGTTATTGCTGCCAAAGGAGAGTCAACCAGTTATTAAGTCCAAAGGTTCACATACTTTTTCCATCCTGCACTGTGAATGTTTCCATCTTATCTTCAATTAAAACATGACAACAGCTAATGTTTGTGTACTATTATTTTAAGGAGACTGTGTTTTTCTATTGTTGTGACTTACATGACGTTTAGAGCGCATTTTATGGCCAATTCATGCAAGAAACCACATAATCCCAAAGGGTTCACATACTTTTTCTTGCAACTGTACTTCATTGTTGGAATAATATACATATAACATATGCATACATATAATAAAAATAATATACATAGACCTTCAAAAATATATACACCTGTATTTAACAGTATGTATGGTAGGGAATGGCATTCTGAGTACAGAAGCTGTTTCTCCCTAAATGTTCTGTACCAGCCTGCTACCGGCCCTGCAGAAAAGGCAGGGACAACCCCTTTACAAACAGCAAGAGGTTGGAATTAAGCCTGCCAAATTTATTAACATAAAACAGAGCAAAACAAGACACCAACCATGAAACAGGAGCTATGAAACAGGAACTAATCAAGCGGTTGCCTTCAGCAAACCAGCCCTCCCACGCATTCCCCTTTTATACAGTTCAGGGCGTGGCTTGTCTCTGTCTCCTTCCGAGGTGCCCCATTGCCTTCCTCTGTTTACTCCTGATTGACTGCCTCCTGCGTCGGGCGTCCTTGAACAGGGCCAGCTGCGGGTCATCTTCATCCATGCTGTCAGGCTCACACAGCTGGGTCTGCGTCGTGACCAGGTGGGAGGGGACTGGCTGAGGGCTCTCATCAGCAAGATCTTCAACCCCCTCAGCAAGCTCTTCAACACCCCTTCTCCTCCTCTGAGTCGTCCGACCCAACTGCCGAACCCACAGGCTGACCCTGAATCACAACACTAAAGATCTTATAAGTACAATATAATTTTGAGGGGAGTGGGGTTCTAACAGCATCAATTGTGTATGTGCGTGTGTGTCTGTGTGTAAGAATTCACATTTTACTGTGTACGTTGCCTGGAGTTCCTTTAAGATTTCTACAGTAACGTTGGCCTTTGATTCTGTTTGTACAGGAAGTCTGAAACTTAAGAACACAATTGAGGCCAACAATGATCCCTAGAGGGAGGGCATTTTCTGTGGTTGCACCTGCTCTTTGGAATGATTTACCTGTGGAACTCCAGACCGCCCCCGATCTGCGTTCATTTCGCCGGGACCTGAAAACCTGGCTTTTCGATCTATCAGGCCTGGACTGAAGGGGTTTTAGCTTTTTAATATTGTTTTAATTGTTGGGCTTTAATTAATTAAATTCATTTTAATTTTATATTATCTTTTTATATTGTCTTTTATATGCTGCCCTGTAAACCGCCCTGAGTCCTTCAGGAATAGGGTGGTATAGAAAACTAATTAAATAAATAAATAAATTTCTGTGGCTAAGTGAGACATTTGTTAAGGGGATTTTGCCCCATTTTATGACCTTTTTTGCCACAAGTGAATCACTGCAGTTGCTAAGTTAGTGACATGGTTGTTAAGTAAATTTGGCTTCCTTGTTAACTTGTCAGAAGGTCACAAAAAGGAATCACATGACTCCAGGACACTGCAACCATCATAACTATGAATCAGTTGCTAAGCATCTGAAGTTTGATCACGTGACCATGGGGAGATTGCAATGGTCATAAGTGTGAAAAACAGTCATAAGTCAATTTTTTTTCAGTGCCGTTGTAACTTTGAATGGTCACTGAGTGAACTGTTGTAAGTCAAAGTCTATCTGTACTCAGTACTATGGATAAGATGTTTATAGGCATGGTATAAGGCCCATGTGTACGAACTTACAGGAAGACAGGCATATCAAAGTATTCATACATTTATATATTCCTCCATTTTTTATTCTTTATTTTGTTATGTAATGGAGCTAATGGGTTATTTATTATTTATTGTTACACATTTATAAACTTGTAGATAGCACAGGTTGGTAGCTTCCTCTGATTCTTTTATTTCTATTGCCCAATCCTACATGTCCCAGCTATGAAGGTGAACTTCATAGTCACATTATCTATGAAGCTAAAGACAGGAACCAGGAAACCTGATTTTTCTACATTTTCCCAGACTTATGTTGTTCCTATCATGTAAAGATGACTCCCTCCCTGTTAACATTTAGGAGAGAGATGAAAATAATCAAGCCCTAACCCACTTTTGCATCTGAACCTTAAAGGTGGGGTGTGTTGATGCTTTGTATTGCTGAATGGATCAATGATGATGTTTGGTTTTATGAGGATTTCACATTTATAAGTTTATAGATTCTTATGACTGGGGAGTATGGTATATCATATGTAGACTAGCAATATATATTAACATTTCATCTAGATTAATACAATATGAATGTTAAAAAGATCTATGTTCAAATATCAATGTCTAGGCCATCTAAACATTAAAGCTCACCATTCTTTATATCAGGAGTGGGGAACTATGGACCTGTGGGCTTCTACTCCCAGAATTCTTGAGCCAGCATGGCTGGCTCAGAAATTATGAGAGTTGAAGTGCAGAAGTCATAAAGAGGCTGTAGTTTCCACCTCTGCTTTATATGGAAAAAAAAATTAGATGCTGGACTGGTATGTACTTTCAGCTTACATGGAGTAATAAATTTGTAAATTAAATATATATTGATTTGAAATATGTATATTAAATATATATATATATTTAATTTGTATTTAATACATATTTAAATATATATATTATGCATATACATATTGATCTATTTGCAGTAAAATTGGCATCTTCATATGATATTCTTGTACAATGAGATGTACTATACTCGGATGTTGCCATATCCTAAAAGTGGTGCAACGGGTGAAAAGGTTGATTAGCCCTGTTCTAGTCCAATCCCCCGCACAGGCAGGAAACCCTATACCATTTCAGACAAATGGTTGTCCAATCTCTTTTTAAAAAACTCCAGTGTTGGAGCACCTACAACTTTTGGATGATTAATTATTCTAACCATCAGGAAATTTCTGGAGGCAGGTTGTTAATTGTTCTAACTGTCAGGAAGTTTCTCCTTAGTTCTAGGTTGCTTCTCTCCTTGATTAGTTTCCATCCGTTGCTTCTTGTCCTACCTTCAGGTGCTTTGGAGAAGAACTTGACTCCCTCTTCTTTGTGGCAGCTCCTCAAATATTGGAACACTACTATTATGTCACCCATCACCCTTCTTTTCATTAAACTAGACATACCCAGTTTCTGCAACTGTTCTTCATGTGTTTTAGCCTCCAGTCCCCTAATATCATCTCTGTTGCTCTTTTCTGTATTCTTTCTAGAGTCTCAACATCTTTTTTTATATCATAGCATATGTGGTCTTATTTCTGGTCTTGTGGCTGAAACTCCTAATGTAACTTCCTTGCTTTCCCTCCTTCCAGGTTTTTTTAATGTATGGTTAAGAGTTTTGGAAAAAAAAATAAAATATTATGTTGTTGTTTTGTGACATTTCCATTGATCTTCACAAAGACATTGCTCGGCTATGGATTTTGAATATTTTCTTCATGATCCAGCATGACTATGATTGTTTTCTAAGCAAGTAAAATAATAGATTCTTTTTCGTCCCCAGAGTCTCTCTGAAGAAAACACATTAAATTGGAACAGATAACTAGCTATTTAAATCTCCAAGATTGGCAGCTAATGAAAAGAACTTTTATAGAGTTGAAAAAAAGAAGGTGAATAGGTTCTATGCAAAAGTCTTAGAAGGAAACAAACATAATCTCTGTTTTATTTGTTTTACTGTCTACTTGATACTCTGCTATTGTACAAAAATTGATGGAGATTAAATGAATATGCCAATATGCCAATTTTCCTATCATATGTATTATCCTACAAGAGTATCATCATACAGTACCACCAGTTACCTAGCAAGGTGTCAAAAACTTGATGACCAAAAAAAAAGGAAAAAAGTGATGAAGTACAGGTAGTCCTCGGCTTACAACAGTTGGCTCAGTGACTGTTCGAAGTTACAATGGCACTGGAAAAAGTGCCCCCCAAGCCACAGCCAAGCAAAACACCTGCCTGCTTG
The DNA here is from genome assembly GCF_947247035.1 of Vipera ursinii. Taxonomy (NCBI): domain Eukaryota; kingdom Metazoa; phylum Chordata; class Lepidosauria; order Squamata; family Viperidae; genus Vipera; species Vipera ursinii. The sequence continues at coordinate 138,827,967 of NC_139516.1, read as the reverse complement.
CCTGCCTCGCAGTGCTCTTCCTCCTGTCTGAGGTTTTCATTGTTGTGAGCATTTCTGTTGAGGATTGGCAGTGGGGGTGGGGTGGGGGGGCATTTGATTTTTATTCCCCCCTTCTGCTGGGTGGTTGCAGCAGGTTTTGGTCACTTCACATGACCCTGGGACACTGTGACCATCATAAGGATGAGTCAGTTGTCAAGTATCTGAATGTAAATCACAAGACCCTGGAGATGCTGCAACATTCAAGGTGATCAGTGCTTCTTCTGGGCTCAGAAGCTGGAGCCTGGCACTGATTCTGGCACTTCCACTGAGCCTTGACAGCCCTGCAGCTCCAGCCGTCTCTCGGTCAGGCTTGTGCAATGCTGCCACCAGTTCAGCTCATTCCCCTCCCCCGCTACCCCTTTTCTAGGATGGTCACGTACCACCTGCCAGGTGCCAATGTACCACAGGTGGTACCCGTACCACTGGTTGAAAAGCCCTGGACTAGAAGACCTCCAAGTTCCCTTCCAAACTCTTATTCTGCATTCTTTTCTGTAAATTCAAATTCATTATGAAAAAGTGTTTATGGAATGAATAATTAAAACTAAGTATTGTCAATATCAGATTACACCAATGAACAGAAGAAAGAAAATAGCTACTTCACAGCTTTGAAAAACCAAAAGCTGTTAAATCTCCAAAATATCATCCTTTTATATTAGCTGCTGACCAATATCTGCTGTTGATTTTTATTTCTGCCATAAATATTAACTCATTTCATATACTGTACTTCCAATCTAGGGCAAAAAATACTTGAAGTTTGAAGTAGGGTTACATGAGAAGAAAAATATTTTCTTAGAAGTGGCACAAAGATCTTGGATATTATGTCATAGTTAGGAATATTTTGCTTATAAGATGGACTTAGGTTCTCCCTTCTACATAATCCAAATCAAATCAGTAGAAATTCGGTTGTAATATGAACTTCCTGGTCCTGTTCCTGTCCAATGACAACCATGAAAGTTTTAGCTGGTGCATTTTCAGACTGGGTGGATGGGTATGAAGAAGGAATTGCTCTTCTAACTACTTCATCATCAAGATTATTTATTTACACAAGAAGATCATTCCTTAGTACATAGTGAGAAGTTGGTCACCACAGAATGTTTCCCTACAGAGAGTGGGCCTAATGCTTTCTACATTATACAAGCTGCCATAGTGAACATCTGAATTCAGGAGGAGAGAGTAAAAGTACATTAAAAAAAATCCACAAATGTTTTACCGGGAAGCAAATGAATAAAACATTTCTTTCTTTCAGCAGCAAGTTACAGCTTCTTACTAGATGATGGATGCACTTGAAAGAAAATCTCATCTTTTTCTTATTGACAAAGGTGACCCAGTGGAAGCTGAGCATTCAGTGCTGGCCACTCTGTAGACATATACATTACTCATAGTACTGAGAGTTAGGGAGGAGGAGGTGGTGTGCAGAGAACAAAAGAGAAGGACGCTGGAACCCAAGCCCTAAGCAATACATTATCACCTTTCGGATCCAAAATGAGAAATTTGGTCTGCTCTGCAGACATGCAAGCAGAACACAGAAATACTCTGTATTACTAAGACTACAATAGATAGGCATTATCATAGGTTTTATGCAGTGGACAATATGCCACAGAAAGCTACAGACTGTTAATTCTTAAAGCAGGTGAACTGACACGCATGCTGTGAAGGATGAAATGGTAAAATTGTGGAATGAATATTGCGTTTTGTTCTAATATTGCCCCATGAGAAATATCCTCTGCATGGTGCTAATTTGATTATTAGAGACAAGGTTTAATGAAGTCTCCTCCCTAATGGCAGGGCAATGCAAAATCAAATAGAGTCGAATCCTGAAATGATAAGAGTCTGAAGCTCCACGACTGTATTCATCCTAATGTGTGGCTATCTGGAGGAGATAAAATTAAGCACATAGCATAGGTGTAACTACAGTCTATTCTCAGTCTGAATTTCATTACATGAGTATAGGACTGCAGAGAGCTTTTTAAATCACTGAATCACAATCACTGAGAGTTCCAAGATTTTGGAGTTATTGCCACCATTTGCCCAATGAGGCTTATAAGACACAAAGAGTGTACAGAATATGATACTGCAGTGTAAACTTTGAAAGCCAAATTGGTGAAACGTTCATGCACTTGGGCTCAGAGGACAACTTTGGAGTTTATAATAATCTGCATTACACAGAGGAGAGCAAATGGTTGCAGAGCAAACGTTAATTTTGAAAGGCCATCTACCAGCAAATGCAGTGGAGCAGAAAGTTCCCATCATATGCACTCTTTTCTAAAATAGTGTATCCCATCTCCAACTCTCCTTCCAATGATTATTCTTTGGCTCATAGCACACTCATTTCTCCTTTTCTTTGTTCATTTTTGCACTTCTCGAAATCTTGAGGTTCCTGCAATCAAAGAGCTCCTTAAATTAGCTTGCATCGAGGTACGTCAGTACAGTTTTTCAGGATAAAAATCGGCTGTATTGAAATGGAGGGTTGAAAATTCAAGGTCTGTGACATGAGGGGACTAGGGCAGGAGAAATAAATGCTTCTCCCTGCTCATTCATGGCACTGCTGAGATAAGTTGAGTCGACCACTATGGTTCCTGGGTCACCATCAAGATCCATTTGCTCAGGAACTGGAGCAGCCCAAGCAGGGAATTGACTGGTTTTCTTCCTCATCCACCATAACAGAATTGGAAGGAACCTTGGAGGTAGTGGTGGGATTCAGCTGGTTTGCACCACTTCAGCAGAACCAGTAGCTCATTCTTTGTTGCCCAGGCCCAGAATGGACTTCCGGAAGTGGCATCCACACAGAGAACTGGTTGTTCACATATTTGAATCCCACCATAGCTTGGAGGTCTTCTAGTCCAACACCCTGCTCAAGCAGGAAACCCTATACCATTTCAGATGAATGGTTGTCCAATGTCTTCTTAAAAAGCCCCAGTGTTGAAGCACCCACAATTTCTGGAGGCAGGTTGTTCCACTGATTAATTGTTCTAACTTGTCAGGAAATTTCCCCTTAGTTGCTTCTCTCCTTAATTAGTTTCCATTCATTGCATCTTGTCCTGCCTTCATGTGCTTTGGAGAATAGCTTGATCCTATTCAAATTATTCAGGTTATTCAAGGTATAATTCATGGCTGAGGACCTTCTGAAGTATCTTCTCCCAGACATTTCTGCCTATCCAATAAGATCTAGTAATGTCTTTTCTCTAGTGGACTCTCTTCTTTGGAATGGTGCTCAATGCAAGATCAGATCAGCACCAATTATGCTGCTCTTCAGAAAATGCTTCAGAATGTTTTTGGAGGGTTTATGAATCTCCTTCCAATGGTAGGCAATGGTTGCTGTTAGCATTGTTGGCCTTGGTGTGTCCATGATTCGATTGTTGTTGTTTTTTTTGTTGTTGTTTTGTTTTCTTCTTTTAATTTTTTTTCTTTTACTTCTGTATTATTGTGAGCTCTTTGGAGCCTTTTGGAACTGAGCAGCATATAAATTACAGAACTAAATAAATAAACACAAAGCCAAAGGCAAAACGGTACTGTAAGAAGCAGAGCCAGTTATCAGTGTGTACTCCCTGAGTCCCAACACGGTAGTTGACCTGCCCAAGCAAGTAAAAATCTATCTAAATTGCTACAACTCAAGAATTCTAACCTGAAACTGTAGCTGGGAAGTGCGTGATTAGTACATTGCCAGCCATGAAGCAGAGTTAGTCTGATTTTCTATTGTGATACTTTAGACAGCTGAAGATCAACTAATAGATTCCTACCTACTGTATGTGCCTTTTGTTAATCCCTACTCAATTACACAAGTACAGGAAAAAAAACAGTACACATTTTCTTGTAAGCCCTTCTTTCTAAAAAAATTTCTACAGGTGAGTTTTGACTTTCAGCTGTTCTAATGTATGTTATGTGTATTGTACAATTAAGCATTCTCTTAGATGCTAAAGAAGATACTATTTGAACTCATACACAGAGAAAAAAAGAGAGAAAGGCCAAGGCAAGATGAATATTAGATATGGGACACCTGGAAGCAGTGGATGGAAATGAATCAAGGAGAGAACCAACCTCAAACTAAGGAGAAATTTCCTGACAGAAGAATTAGCCAGGGGAACAACTTGCCTCCAGAACTTGTGACTGCTCCAATGCTGAAAGATTTTAAGAAGAGATTGGACAACCATTTGTCTGAAATGCTAGAGGGATTCCTGCCTGAGCAGGGGGGTTGGACTAGATGACCTCCAAGGTCCCTTCCAAGTCTGTTATTCTGTTAAGTCGTTGAAGAAACATATTGATGGTGTTTTGTGTATATGAAGGATTGAGAAGATCTAAATGATCCCCAAATCCCCTTGAGCTAAAAACTGATGATAGGAGATGGCAAAAGCAGAGGCTGCTGAGTGATCAAGGAGGATGTTGTGTTCATCAGGCAGCATTCAACTAGAACTGGCCAATGCAGCTGACCAGATCACATGGAGAGCTGGTGAAGGAGATTGGTAGTAGCATCATAACATGGTAGGCTAAATGCCCTGCAGCACAGTTGTTGAAGATTAGGTGGTGCAGCAGAGGCAAAGGGGCTGGTGGTGATCCTTGACCAGGTAATGGTGCTAGTAGTATTTTCAGCAGAGGTCAATCACCTAGCAAAGTGGTGGCAGTCATAGCAAACCAAGGATGCTCAACCTCAGTGTTTGGAAGGTCCAGACACTTAGGTGACAGCACCCATTGGTAGCAGACTAATTTGCTAGAGGGCCAATCTGCATCTTATAGTTGTTGCCAGGCTTCCATTCTGGGTAGCTGTCAAGTTGTCCCCTCTATGTGGTTGTGGGACTAGAAGAAGCAGGAAACTATTTTTGTGTATTTCACCTTTTGGTAGATGCTTCTGGAGCTTTCCATCTCTGCTATCTAAAGAATTGGTTTGTAAAATAGAACAGACTTAGAAAGGGTAGACAGAGACAATTTTGGTATATGGTGTAAAGAGATTGGTGGCAAACGAGGTGGAGCAGTCGGCAGTGATGACTCTTAGTTTGCCTCAGTTTTAAAAAGACCTTGAAAGTGCTGATATTTATCTCTGGCTGTCTGGGTGAGAGAAGGTGTGAGCTACAGTGTAATGTGGCATTTGTATGGGTGATAGTGGCAGGAGGTGGTTGTCTGAGGTACTCAGTGTTGTAACTACTTTGACATTGGTGTTCCTCAGACTTATGATATTACCTACCTTAAATCCACCTTCCTTGGGTGCACACATCAGGTTGCTTGGGGATTAATGGTTACCATAGCAATCGTGGAACCCAAAGAAATGCCTAGAGTGCTGCTGGAGGAAAATGAAAAGTAAACTCAACCAAGCATGGATATGATTCTTTATTAAGAGTCACCTTGTGGCAATAAAAGCAGCAAAATTTTCAGATAGCCAATTGGTGGCCCTGTTCAAGACCACTGGTCCTTTCACTGTGAAGAAGGGCAATAGGAACATTTAAGAGGTCACTGTGAGTCTATTCAGAGCATGTCAGATAAAACTGCTTGTATCTGCTGTGAGCTGGAGTGAAGCTTGTAAGATAATAATAATAATAATAATAATAATAATAATAATAATAATAATTATTATTATTATTATTATTATTATTATTATTATTATTATTATTATTATTATTATTATTATTATTATTATTATTATTATTATTATTATTATTATTATTATTATTTTATTTATATACCGCCCTTCTCCCGAAGGACTCAGGGCGGTGAACAGGGCAAACATATAAAAATACAAAGATACAAAAGTTAAAAAGAATTAAACACAATGCCCAGCTAAAACAATAAATAGATATATTAAAAACAACAGTAAAATCCCCCCCCATCAGGCCAGGCCGGCTTGTTCGAATAAGTGAGTCTTCAGATCGTGTCGGAAGGAGCGAAGGTCTTATGGTGTTGGCAAAAGCACAGTCTTGGTTATCTAAGAAGATCTTGATCTTATTGATCTTGATGAAGGGGACATGGTCATTGAGGTTGTAAATGTGATCATGTGCCTGGATGGTCAAGTAGGGGGAGTACGGTGTTGTGGTGATTCTCCTCCTTCCTGCAGTGCAAAGGGAGGTAGTGGGAGGTAGCATTCATGACCCCATTCTTTATTCATCATGCACCTTCTATGCTTTCAGTTGAATGGCTGGAACAGGCCATTTGTGCATGAAGATAGGCAGACTGATTCTGTCCTCTGAGAATAAGAATGTTGCAAGAATGAACCTATGAGATGTTGGAGGCTGAGCCCAAGGATTTTATCTGCAGTTAGAAGTAGAGGCAAGCTTATTGCCAACCTCATTTTTTTTTCTTATTCTTGAGGGACAAGGTCTGCTTTCCTTGCACTGATTTGTTCCTGGAGTCTTTTATTAACTTAACATAGATCAATAGTAAATATCACATGGCTTATATACTTTCCTTACTACTTCCAAAGAGCTTACCAAGGCTCAAAAAGTGAGCAAAGAATAAATAGCAGCTAATGTGGATTTGATTCTGTTAAATGTGATTTATTAGAAAATTGAATCTGGCCCCTTTTAGGATCACTGTGTATTATATTTCACACATTTCATTACCTCTACCAAATGCAAAGTTTCCTGGCACAGTTTAATCTGAAACTTGGATTACAACCAGCCTTGTCTATACTGGCAGGAGGCTTCAGATGAATACTTGACAGAAGAAAATGAAGAGAGATGGTGTAATGAGATGCTTGTTACTGAATGATGGTTGGTTTAATTAACTCTTCTAGGCCTAGGGGGTTCCAAAGAAACAGATCAATATGAAGGAGTTATGCATCTAATTTGAAGAAATGAGGTCTGATCCATTTTCCTGTTTTTATGTTCCTCTTCGTCTGAGGCTCTGCGTTTGATATTGTGAATACAGCAGGGCCCACACAGAATGTTTAGGTTCTTTATGTAAAACCTTTCTTCTCTCTTCATATCCACAAATGCGGTAACTGCCTATGATTTCACTACATTGTGATGGATTGACGGTACAGTGAGTTTTTATTCATGTTGGTAACCTCAGGATGGAAAACCGGAGAAATTCAAGTGAGTTTATCTACATGAAGAAAAGAAGGTTAGGGAAAACAACCAAAAGAAGGTGCACAGAATATAGAAATTATAAAATAAGAGTTCTGTGACTTTTCTCTTTACTAGCCATGAATGTAAAAAAAAAAAAACAAAAACAGCCAGCCACCCATCCTGACAAGAAAAAAATGATGACTGGCTGTGAATAGGAAAGCAGGTGAAGAGATGGGTATTTTCATCTGGGAGAGAGTTAGAAAGTACTAAGGTTTAATGAGTGAAAAGAATTTGCACGGAAAAATGTGCCCGAGTGCTAAAGTTTCAAGTGAGAAGACCCTCCCTCACGTACATCAGTATGTTGTTTTGAATGAAGGACTTGATAAAGCAGAAGGGAGACACAAGACTTACTGAAATGAGAAGAAGTCAAGTCAGCACCTCTGTCTTTATGCTGATAACTCAGACATAGCTGGCCTTTATTTCCTTCTTTTGGAAAGATTCTTTCTGAACTAAGAGTTGGATTCAAATTGGCTTTCCCAACAAGCACTAGAACCCAGTGAAATTTTCAATTCTGACAGGCTTTCAAGATCCTGCTATCATACCTACAACAGCAAAGTAGCATTCCTAGAATCCTTGCAGCCTCTAAGCTGGCCTACGTCAAGGAGTTATCAGCATGCGACTTGCTGAACAAGTGCGAGACCCCAGCAACAGCGGATTGTAGGTCCAGGATTCCAGAAAGCATGCTAAGTTGACTCACACAAACAGCACCAGCAAGCAGTAAGACACACACAGCCCTCTTATTTTCTTTCCATCTGCAAATTCCGGGGAGGTCTGTCTGCCATCAAACATCTACCACCTCCCCCTGATCTACAATTTGTATTTACATATGGAAAGGTTTCTCATTTTTGTTTTCGTTCAAATTTTTGCCACTAAATACTAAGGAGGATATGCCTCTCTTCCTTCTACTTCTTTAAAATTTGGAATTTATTCTTTTTAAACACTCTTTAGTTATAAGATCTCAATTGTATATGAATTCCCATGTAACACATCAGTCCAATGGAGACTATTATTTTTAAGTAATCTCATCTGGGCATTAACTGATCTTACAAAGGCTGAGAACTGTTTCTAACTTAAAGGAAACTCTTCAAATAACCTCTTAGATTAAAGAATAGCTGTAAACATAAACAACGTAAGCCCCCTGCACAATTTAGCTAGTTAATAAAATATGTACTTGTATGGATTTTCCTCTAAATCATGGAACACTTAGATTTAGTTCTCATATTCCATGTATTTCCCATTCATGCTTCATGGCTAACTGTTCAATTACAAAGACATGAATTGCTCAGGCACCCAAAAACACATAAAAGACCAACTGTGAAGTGCTGATGGCCATAGCATTAATAACACCTACATAACTGGTATCTGTTTCCTTTCTTTGCTTCCCAAATCAGTCTTGGATTTTATTAGCCATATTTTAATTAACAAAGCTTTCCTTGTAATTTTATGTGCATAATTAACTCTTTTGAATTGCAATCATTTTGGAAACAAAACGATGAAGTGTTTAAGATCCTTGTTCCGAAGACACACATTAGATAAAAAGGATCTCTTTTTTTAATTACTAAGGTTCTGATGGACAGGTTAGTGTTGCAGGTGTACCTTTCGATTTTTTGGGGGAGACAAAGGAGGGTTCTGTTATATATCTAGATTCTAGACCCAACCCATTAAAAAAAAAAATCTAACTGTACATTTTGGTAAATGAAGCAATGTTTCTCTTGAGGTTCTGTCACAACCGTGCTGAAGCAGTTAGCTCTTATTACATAATGAGCTCTCAAACAAGCAGGTAAATTATGATTTATCAAACTAACTAGCCCCAAATTGGAGAAGCCATATGATATAAGATTTGGTTGTTTTTTTTGTTTCTCAATTTTGCAGTACTGCAATGCAAAGCAGGATCCCAACAATGCAAATTTCTCTATGTCTCAGGGAACATTCTGAATGTTGCCTCCAAGGGCATTTACATTCATTCTAGTTGAAGGGACATGTAAATCCAGAAATCCATGCTTGAGATCTTTGTTCTTTTTCTCTTAATAAATGAAAAATACGGAGACAACATGTTAACACACTTGTCTTTCCATAACAACATTTCTGATGATTCACCACAAATAAACTTCATAAACCTAGTTAAACAAGAGTAATAATAGTCAGTGCCTGTGTAAATTATTTCAGAACAAAATAATTCATAAAACATAATAAAACAGAACCAATATTCCCACAAAAGCTTGCTTGGAATTAATACATACTTCTATAAAGGGGTCTAGGGCAACTCACCATGGCCAATTCACCACAAAACAACTTGTCGCAGGACAAGGGTTACACTAATATTGAAGAAATGGTGAAATAGAATAATTAAAGACAGGATGCAGAAAGAAGGACAGAATGACAAAAATGACATGTGAGTGACAAAAATTACTTTTTTAAAAATATTATTTTAAATAAATTGAATTGTTGAATTGTCCCACAGGGAATTGTCTATGATGAGTTGGCTGTGGTGAGTTTTTTCCCCATTCTGTTTATAAAGTACCAGACAGAAGATGCTGGAGAAATCCCAATTTTGGATTAGGAAAGTTTGGTAAGTTACACCCACACCCCAGCTTTCCTAAGTTCCTCAAAATTTCAGCAGAACTTGAAAATGTACAAAGAGGATAAAAAAGGCATCTCTGAAATTGAAGCCAAGACAGTCCATCCAAAAATATGATAATCACCTCCTAAAGCATGCCAATATATACAAACATCATGTATTCTGGGACTGTTTTCTCACTAGTGGCTTTTAATATGTTCATAGCATCACCTAGCCATCACTGAAGTGATACGAAGCCCTAGATGTGTAGAATAAATTGTAATAATCTCAAAATAATAAAAAAGCAATAATCACGTCATCATAAGACAAACCCTCTGTTTTTTTATTCGCATGCTAGTATTAGATAGGAGCATGCTTTGTGACATTTTGACACATATGGTCACTTAAACCCTTTTGCCTCCCCTACAAATGTCTGTGAGTGAAATTTGTTATTTTATTTTTCTTTTAGCTCAATGATATTTGGATGGTAGCTCTGGAAGATATTAATCATCAGTAATGGGGGAAAAAACAAGGGTTCCAACACCGTTTTCCAGATTTACAGGCAACTAATTTAACAATCAACAGTGGCAATCTTACATACATTTCTGATTCACTTGCGTGTATAAGCAGAAATATTTACATGTGTCTTCATGAAAAAAGTTCTACTAAAAGACATTTTTAATAGGTTCCCAAATAGTATGCCCTTCTGCTGAAATTAAAAGGACAAGTTTTAATTTCCTATGCTGGACCTCAGCAATGTATAATTTCTGAAATGTTTTTTTTAACAAGGTCAAGAAAAAATAAATCAAATAACAGATTTCATTTTAAATAGGTATGTGTAAATTATATCACAATTTCTTTCATCCTTTTCAAGTGTTAGCTAAACTATTGACTATTCCCCAAAGTACTCTTATCAGAAGTAACTACCAAGAGACATGGATTAAAGACAGCTCATGTGGTAGAATAATATCCCATGCTATTTTCTTTTAATTTTTGGAAAGAATTAAAATATCCTACCTTGCCAACGTACTGATAATCAGAGCCTGTGTATTCCTCTAGAAGGAAGAACTGATTCCACATCCAGCTTCTCTTGGAACGACTAAGTTCCTTTCTGCTGTTTCTAGATAAATCCAAAACCTTTAGGTTTTCTGGAAAACCAGTAGTTTTTTTGGATAATGGTGTAGAATAACTTTGGTGAAGAGGACCAAACCAGAAGAGGAGCCAGAAGCAATGATAAGTTCTCATGATGGCAGTACAAAATGATGCTGAAGTGATGATTTTTCCCCCAACCTCAAATGCAAGCTAGTTCTCTGTGCTGAGGCCAATCACATTCCTTCTTTGTTCCTTAATGTTGTTTTTTTTTCTTTAAGTCTCGGAGGAGCTCTGAAAGAAAAAAAGAAATGACAATTTATCAAGCATTTAGAGAAGGCTATTTAGCACTCAGTGCAACAGCAGATATGACAAAAAGGCAGATGCAATTGTTACAAAAAGAATACTATATGGCTCTTAGTTGCAGATTGCCATTTACATAAAAGTGAATGCAACCTCTCCATTGAGTAGGAGGAATAATAGTATAATTTATTTTGCTTGCTGTTCTACTTACTTGAAATATATTATTTCTGGCAATTTGATTATGTCTTTTTCATGGTTCATGATAATCCTATTTATTTTCACAAAGAGAAAAGTTGGTTTTCATTTGGTGCATTTTAAACGGTGCTAATTGAGGACCATATGGCATAAGTGAAGACTTTTTCCAGATGTGTAAACCATGCACTGTATCATTTGTACATTTCTTGATTAGCCATAGATAATGAAGTGGAGCATGGCCTAATCAGTTACCCTAGGGAGCTATGTGCCTGTTTGTGTTAATGAATAGTACTGAAAAAATAAGTTAGAATCCTGGGTATTTTGGTGGTTCATTTTTAATTCCAGTATTTGTCCTGAAGGGTTTTAAAAAAATATGGATTCATCTCCCCCATTCTTTTAATGATGTTCCATTTCTAGGAAAGGAACTCCATTTTTGGTGTTATATATTTGAAGAATTTCATTTTTCTCATGTCTTGGTAAATCATGTTTTGTTTTCTCTGTCACATTCAATACATACCAGCCGAAACTAATAATAGGACACAGAAGGAGAGAATCAAACTATCTCTTATCCTGAAGAATAAATGTACTGTAAAATAAGAGTGTAATATTACTACTTTCATTTAGAAAAGCCGTACATATGCAATATTGCTATGTTTGAGGAGGAAATGGCACAGAGCAGTCCCAGGATAAATGAATCCAAATTGTTGGAAGAAGTGAAACTGGTAAACACAAGGACTTGAAGATGGGATAGATTAGTAAATTGTACTAGATAGAAGAAGACCGGAATAACCACACTCTTTAAGAACCTCCCTCAGACAATTTCACATCAGGATACTATAGTAAACTTTAGCTTTCCAGACACTTAAAACTTTATTCAGCAATCACTCTCAGCATCATTCAACCAAATTAAAATGGTTATGGACTGAATACAAAAACAAAGCGAGAGAAAGAACAGTGTATGAAATTATAAAGAAGAAAAGAAAATTGAAAAAGAATAAAAACACCTAGGTCGCATGTTCATGGATATATCTACTCTGTGTGTCTCTCTCTCTGTGTGTGTATTTTATATAACTTATATAACTTTTATATAACTTATCTATTCGAACAAGCCGGCCTGGCCTGATGGGTTTGGGTTTTAACATTATTTTAACTAACCTACAACATTGGGCAGAATCATTCAACTTTAAATCTTGTAACCTGTATTCTTATTTTTATTGCCCTGTACACCGCCCTGAGTCCTTCAGGAGAAGGGCGGTACACACACACACACACACACACACACACACACACACACACACACACAATATAAAGTTCTACATAAGCATTTCAATAAATGGAAGTCATATTTCATTGTCACAGACAAGAAGGAAGCCTTAGACAGAACAGATGGTTTGCCATAGGCAGAGCAGACAAGGCAAGCCTTTATATAGTATAAGATCTGAGCTTCAGAATTATAGACTAAGACTTTTCCTTCTGCCTTTCTAAGTTAACAGATGCTTGGCCCTTTTTTTTTAATGATTGTGGGAAGTAGTTCAATGATGTTGACATAATGCCTTTCCATTGCTGCCTTGCCAGATTCAGTTCTAGCACACCTCCTTTTCTATTTTCTCCCTCTCCTCTCTGAATTTGCTGTTATTGTTTCTCTCTTTGCCAGCTTCACAAAGGGATGGAAGACACTGTGCCTCCCCTTCCATTTCCACTGGAAATGCCTTCCTCCTTTTATGTCTGTCCACCTGACCGAAGATACCAAGGGGGAGGGATTTCTGTTTCTTCTTTGGTTCAAACTGGTAAGAATCTCCCCAGTTTTACCCCTCCTCTTTCAAGACAACAGATAACAGGATAACATTTTCAATCCTTCTACTTTGTCAGGAACACCCCCAGTTTATAGCTCTTCCTCTCATAATCTTTAGGCGGAATAATATCTGCCTCTCATTAGTCGTACAACTATCTTCCCCCTCAAACAACGCCTACTGCCCCTCGGTATCAGAATTGGTAGCAGCTTGGTCTTGTGAAGGGATTGCAAATTGAACTGCCAAAGAGACAGGGTGTGTAAATGTGATCTTTCACCTCTGAAAAAAAATCTTCAGTAACAAAAAATCTATAGGAGGTGACCAGGCTGAGCCTGAGGGGGTGGGGTGTCAAATGCGTCATGAGTCACAAGTCCCTAAGCGCCTACAAGAGATCTAAGTCCAGCCCACCTGAACACCTTTTTATTCCTGCTCATTTCTCTGGATTGTTAATAGGTCAGATTTTTTGTAGAAAGCTTAAGCTTGCAATAAATCTTTATACTCATTTGAACTACCTGAATCTCCTGATTTCCCTGGTGTTCTCTTTCAATGAATTGTATATTTTAGCCCGGCCCTGCCAGGCCAAGACCCAAAACCATGTCCTATTTCAGTTGCTTTCTCTTTTCTTCACCAATGGCAGTGCTGATCTGCACTGATCTGATTAGTTTTAATCAATTTTAACTTTGTATGTTATGTATTTTTAATTTTTCCCTGTAAACTGCCCTGAGTCCTACGGGAATAGGGCGGTATACAAGTTTAAATAATAAATAAATAATAATAATAAATAAAAAGTACTTTATAATGCTATACTAATGACAAATAGAAAAAAAGTAAAAAAAAACTATTTAAAAGTGCTATTGTATTGTTGTACAATATCATGAAAAATCATCTCAAAGAAAAACATGTTGGTTCATTTTCTCATCAGTTGTAACACTACCTTTTCCAAAAAAAGGGATAATTACATATTTCCCCAAACCAATCCTTAATGTCTGAAATAATATCATGTTTCCATTTCCCAGAAAAATTCTTCTGACAACGACCCCTGCCTCATACAACAATCATTCCCTCAAAGACAGAGTAAGATAGTTTTGAGGAATAAGTCAGCATCACATAAACATTTTTTAACATTTAGGAATTTCACCATGAATCCACTTAAAAATACTGAAATGCTATTCCCAAAAGATATTAATGGCTCAATAAACTCAATAAACTCACTTTTTTTTTACTTGTCCAACGAAGAAAACCTGATGGCTATCCTTTCAAATACTTTATTTGGATAAAAGAATTCTATTTTCTTGCAGCAATAAAGTCAGATAGCAACCAGCAATTCTATGAAACTGAGGCAAGAGGAGATAAATGCTACCTATTTCTCTTCTGCAGCTCTTGAGATCCATCAGACAGCATTACAACTGATGCCTCTGAAGTTTTTATTATCTGAAATTTTAATTTTTATCAGTACAAAATGAAGGACTGACAATAGTGTTCCCCTCCCCCCAACTTTTAAAATGTTTCTGGGCACTGAATCCACTTCAAATCTCATTTAGTTATCTATGGATAAGTGTGTCACAGAGTACGGGTCAGAAGCATATTGCTTATGGCTACGGTCCCACTGGAAAAATAATTCATTTTCAAATATAGATGAATGGTTAAGGAAAGTCTGATAGATAATGAAGATGAAAGCAAATCCCTTACATTTTAGACATCAGGTTATGACTGCCCATGTATTCTATGATTTTGTTTTTCTTAAAAAAATACACACAGCAATAAAACAAATCTTCCATAGATGTTATTGTAATTTCCTTAATTGTTGAGAGCCACCCCGAGTAGGGTGGCATACAGGTTTAATAAATTATTATTATCTCATATTGTTCTGACTTCAGGAGTGAGGATGACCTTGATCCTGTTGGTCTTTCATAAGGCCTTGATGATCCGGGACCCCAAATATGGGACGTGTTTCCTGGCTGCATTGACATCTATGTTGGCATTTTTTTCTCAGCTGCCATAGATAATTAATTTTGTACTAAGTTGTAACTGTTTTTAATTGTTTCATGATTGTTCGCTGCCCAGAGCCACTTGTTTGAGATGGCAGCTATAGAAATTGAATATTTATTTATTTAGCATATGGCAAATAGCAATTGAATATAGGTAGTCCTCCACTTACAACAGTTCATTTAGTTACAACAGCACTGAAAAAAGTGACCATTTTTCACAGTTATGACTGTTGAGGCATCCCCATGGTCATGTGATCAAAACTCACATGTTTGCCGACTGACTCATATTTATGATGGTTGTGCAATCACCTTCTACTACCTTCTGACAAGCAGAGTCAATGGGGAGGCCAGATTCACTTAACAACCGTGTCACTAATTTAACAATGCAAGTGATTCATTTAACGACTGTTATAAGAAGGGCTGTAAAATGGGACAAAACTCACTTAACAAATGTCTCACTTAACAACAGAGATGTTGGGCTCAATTGTGGTTGTAAGTTGAGGATTACCTGTAAATAAATATTAATGGAATAGGAATAATCTAAAGGTAAAACTGAAATTAAAAAACTGCTAATGATGATGTAATTCTGAACCAGTTAGTGGAACAATATTAAAAAGATTCTTTCTTTCTTTCTTTCTTTCTTTCTTTCTTTCTTTCTTTCTTTCTTTCTTTCTTTCTTTCTTTCTTTCTTTCTTTCCTCTTTCTTTCTTTCTTTCTTTCTTTCTTTCTTTCTTTCTTTCTTTCTTTCTTCCCTTCCTCAGAACAAATAAACAAATTTTAAATGAACATATATCTATATATGTGTCTCTCTCTGTGTGTGGATTATTTTTCCAAATGTCAAACAAATAAGGACCCAAATTTATCAAATATCCTTTGAACAAGCAACTCACTATATCCCAGGAAAGTGCTATTTATCAATCACCTTGCAGCAGTCAATGTGCATATGTGACTGGGAAAACAAGTAGGCTTCTATTAAATTGGTAGAATTAAATGGCATAAAAGCAGTGGAGGAGGGCAGCACCGATGCCCATATTACTACCAATAGCCTTCAGATTTATTCACCTATTCTCAGGTTTGACAGATTCTTTTCACACTTGCATGGTAGAGTTACTAAAAGCCAAACAAGATAATTTTATAAGATGTAGGGAACCCCTCCTCTTTTTAATTTTGTTTGAGGCCTTGACTGTAGGCTGGGTGAACACATTTTCCCATCTGGGGCTGGGAAAGAGGAATTCCACAGGTGAATTAATTAGGGAAGCCACGGGGTTGAAGTCCTGGTGAGCTGCCAGCAAACAGCAGGCTTGTCATCCCACTTGCTCTGAGTACGGAAAGAAAATGACTGATGACCAGTTTTGCTTTCGCTCCAGGTGCCTGGATTCTTCTTCCTGGGAAGGAAAGTTTCTGTAGGCATGTATGGAGCTGAGCATCTGAACCCCACTTATTATTTTGTCGTTAGTCCAAGCTGGATGTATATCAACAAGGCATGGGGAGTGGGTAGTGAAGCTCAACCTGTCTCAGGCATCTCCATCTTTTCTTTTCTTTTCATTACCCCCCTTTGATGAAGCCAGCGGTGAGCCATTATTCTTTCAG
The DNA here is from genome assembly GCF_947247035.1 of Vipera ursinii. Taxonomy (NCBI): domain Eukaryota; kingdom Metazoa; phylum Chordata; class Lepidosauria; order Squamata; family Viperidae; genus Vipera; species Vipera ursinii. Next base: position 138,811,367 of record NC_139516.1, on the reverse strand, counting down.
TCCAGCTGGAAGATGGAGAGGCTGGCCATTTAAAGAAACAGCCCTTCAAATGTCAATTGCCAGGAAGCAATGGCTCCTCTGAGGGGGACTTTTCTGCACTTTAGATTTGTCATTTTTCACTGCTTTGATATTGTGGGAGAGGTTTTTAGAGCAGTCCTGGATGAAATATGGGTTTTGAGGAAGAGATCACAGCTGTTAAATGTGATGTTTTAATGTCTCCCTGGCTAGAATATGCTATGGATATCCATAGCAGGGAGTTAATCCTGAAAGATGTTACCTAACTTATCTTCACACCATATCTTTATCTGACAAAAATCCAGGGACTTCACATATCTGAGCATCCTTACAAACCAGGATTTACATGAGCAATGCATTTTAAATAAAACACGATGTCTTTTCTTTTCCCTTATTCAGCACCATGTGGCTGTATAATTCAGCTAAGGGAAATAATAAAAAGGAATGAATCTGCAATCCATTTGACAAGATTGGATTCCTAGCAAAAGAGAAAAAAATGGAGGAATGTGTATATGCGATGAACAAAGTACTCTGCATGGAAAGTGAGGCAAAAAGCAATTGGACACCAAACGTTTGGAGGATGTCTGATAGATTTAGCTTTTTCTCACGCCTGCAGGGTGATGTCTTTCCAAAATTCCATTTTTTTGAAGAAGCAATTAACAAAATTAGTTATTGAGGTCTTCATCTTGGCTGTTCATTCTCTCTCTATCATCTGTCAATAATTAATTAAATTTATATAGCACTCGACTCCCAGTGATCCTGGGCAGCTCACAAGTAAAACTGTTTTTACAAATACAATAAAAACACAAATAAAGAATAAAAGATAGCAAAGTTGACAGAAAGCAGGCCTTTTGTTGCCCAGGCCCAGAATGGAGTTCCGGAAGCGGCATCCACACAGAGAACCAGTTGTTCACATATTTGAATCCCACCATTGTATGTGGGCCATCCAGTACTCAGAGGAAAACCTCATTCCAAAGGGCAGGGCATTATAACAGAGAATATGTGTATCTGGGACCCCAATATATACCATTTTCAAATGAAGGCAATCCAGAGCATGAGTGACAAGGACTGTCCTAAGGGCCTGCTGTGTTCTAATGAGACATAGCTCATTTGATATTTTAAATCACTGTTTTCATTTATTTATTTGTTTGTTTATTGAATTCAGAACTATATAGTTGTCAATTCAACTATTTTTATTGACATAAAACAATACCTGAAAATTATTATTATATACAGTGGTGGGATTCAGCCAGTTTGTACCAGTTCGGCATTACCAGTAGCTAATTTTTTGTTGCCCAAGCCCAGAATGGACTTCCAGAAGCAGCATCCACACAGAGAACCGGTTGTTCACATATTTGAATCCCACCACTGATTATATATAATTAAAAGTTCTTACCTAGCTTTTTATCTGCTATCCTCGCAACATAAACCATTCTCTGACAGTGTCAGGAGTTTAGCTATAAGCCCAAATTAAGTCAAACTGTTAGGGGAAAAAAAAAACAGACTTCAAACTTGAGACAGTTTTTTTCCCCCTCAGACTTGACAGCAATTAAACTGTTTTTCAAATCTAATATCTAGAAACAATTTCTCTCAAAAAAACTTTAATTCCAGGGAGCAAAATAAAATAAACCACGTTCATTCTGTCCTTTAGGAAGTTTTGTTTTCATTATTTGCTCTCTGGAATTATAGATGCTTCTGAAATTTGTTGGTGGAAAGTGACAGCATTTCTTTAGTGGAATAAAACTAAACAATTGTCTTCATGGATAATAAGGTGACATATGATACTTTAATGAAAAAGAACGACAAGATACCAAATTTTGTGCAGAATTAGATTAATGAGCCTGGACTTTCAGTATTACAGAAAGCTATGACAAACTTTATGAGCTTTAGATAGGGACAAGAATTAAGATAAGTATATTGAAGAAAACTTAGCTACAGTAATTCAACTCAAAACTGCCTATCTTAGTTTTGGGAATTGAAGCTTGCCTTTACATCTCTAATGTGCCAAATTATATTCCATTATACCAGCCAGCCCAATAATTAATGATATCAGTATTCATGGATTCAGGAGTGCTTGCTATGCTTACTACTTGTATAAACCCAGCTTTTTACTAAAAAAAACAGTTTGAAGAACTCAAAAGAGTATTTAGGTAGTTTGTGACATTCCAAATATTTTACACAGGGAATGTACTTTTTTCAGATTTACCATTGATCATATTAATATATATATATATTCTCATTTTCCTCAAGCAAAAGATAAGGCATGGAGCAGCAAGTTGCAAAAGAAAGAGAGAGTAATGTATAGTACTGTACAGTAAAATTATGGGTCTCTACTACAAGCTGTAGTATATACAATGAGAAGAAAAATAAGAACACACCAACTCTAGAGAAGAGCCTTGTCCCATTTCACATTCCAAATTACTGTAGATGAGATTATATATACTTCTATAACAGGATCAACTAAATCTGAATACCCTCTGAAAGCCAAGATACCAAGTTTACATCATATTTAATACAGAAAGGGCATCACAGTCTGTAGCTACTGTACCCAAGTACTAATTCAGTTATTGGAGTAATTAAAGAAGTCTTTCTATTTCAGAGCAAACACAATAATCAACTGGACAAGAAGAATTCAAAAGCCCCAGTTAATCTCCCAAGAAGCTCTCATATAGTCTCAGAAGCATTCTTTCTTGTTAATAGGATTACTGCTCAAGCCATCATTTGCTTTGATCAAGTTGTATGAATATCTTCAAATGAGTGATTGCTCAGCTCAGCACTCAGCACTCAGGGTAGGTTTATTGTTTCAATCAACAAGAAGAAAGAAATAATATGCATGTTGAATTTTAGAAAGATAATCAAGTTTTTAATCTAACCCTTTGAACTGTCTGAGGTTTTCTTGGTGACTAGCTTTCCTTGCACCTGGTTGCCTCTGTGAAAATAAAAGGTAAAGGTTCCCCTGCACATGCGTGCTAGTCGTTTCCGACTCTAGGGGCTGGTGCTCATCTCTGTTTCAAAGCTGAACAGCCAGCGTTTGTCCGAGGACGTCTCTGTGGTCATGTGGCCAGCATGACTAGATGCCAAAGGCGCATAGAACGCTGTTACCTTCCCACCATAGTGGTCCCTATTTTTCTACTTGCATTTTTACATGCTTTCGAACTGCTAGGTGGGCAGAAGCTAGGACGAGTAACAGGTGCTCACTCTGTTATGTGGCACTCAGGATTTGACCCGCCAAACTGCCGACCTTCTGATCAACAAGCTCAGCATCCTAACCCACTGAGCCACTGCGTCCCTTTCTGTGAAAATAGGCACACCTAAAAAAAGAATTCTAAAAAGATTCAAATACCTATAAAGTTCTTGACAATTTTTTCATAAATTCATTTCATGTGTCAGCAAAGATATGTAAACTGGAAATTACACTCCATGAGAGATTTATAATAGAGCCATTTGAATTTGGGGATTTATTTCACTGTTCTAGGTCTTTTTTTGATACCTTAGAAGAAAGTCCTGGTCGAAAATTAATTCAGATCAATACATTACAGTCATCTGTCTGATTATGTTTTTTTTAGTTATTTGTGTATATTTATTTGATGGGTCTCATATTCTACCCCAGTTGAAAGGACTTTGAGTTGGAGGACACTGCAATTCACTATGGGTTGATGATGCAACAGTGGCAGTTTTCCACTTGTCCTGGCATCCAACATCAAAAAACAAAATCAACAGAACTGTGCCTCTAATTGCCTGCTGAACATTATAGATCACAATAACCATCTGATCTCTATTGCCGTGAGTTTGTGGGACCAAGATATAGGGAAGTCATTTATTCCCAATTTCAAAAAATTACATTTTTTGCATCAATTTTATTCATTTTAGTTATTTGTGTATTTGCTTTAGAAATAAAAATAGCTTAAGTTAAAGTGTATGGATTTGTGTATGTGTGTGTGTGTGTGTGTGTGTACAGTATATAAATCTATTTATATACATGTATGCACATGTGGGCACAGATAATTGGCAGTTGCTTTCCTGAACAGAAAGTGAAAGAGAACATCAACTGGGGAATTACTGAGAGAACATGATCGCCTGCAGATGGGACCATCTTATAAACAGTTGTGTCAGTCCAGACAAGATTTTCTTAAACCAGTTTAGAGTCAAGCTGGCATCAGCACAGGATAGGGGCAACTTAAGGGACGTGGTGGCTCAGTAGGTTAGGACGCTGAGGTTGTCGATCAGAAGGTCGGCAGTATGGCGGGTCAAATCCTGAGTGCTGTGTAACAGAGTGAGCGCCTGTTACTCGTCCCAGCTTCTGCCAACCTAGCAGTTTGAAAGCACGTAAAAATGCAAGTAGAAAAATAGGGACCACTACGGTGGGAAGGTAACAGCGTTCCGTGCGCCTTTGGCGTCTAGTCATGCCGGCCACATGACCACGGAGACGTCCTCGGACAAGCGCTGGCTCTTCGGCTTTGAAACGGAGATGACCACCGGCCCCTAGAGTTGGAAACGACTAGCACGCATGTGTGGGGGAACCTTTACCTTTACCTTAAGGTTACAGTGCAGATATGCCATAATTTAGATTTATAAATAGACAACTCTACAATTGTTACATGTATGGATCTTTATCTGATCAACTCCTCATGTGCCTCCAAAAGTTCAAAGTTATTAAACGGGCCCAAATGGATATCACAAAGGTGCTAAAAGATTAATGGGACCATTGTATGTCGGTGTCAAGTATAAGGAAAAATGGAAGACTAGCCATAAAAGGGAAAAAGAAGCTATTCCTGCACATAAATTCAGATAGAGAAGGAAGAAACATCTATCACTATCACGGTTCCTAATTTGTCCCTGTTTGGTTGCTTCACTCAGCTGGCCAACACTGAATAACGTTTGGGGTGAGTTATTGTGCAGTGTACACTCAATAAATATTGTGGTTGAATTGATTGAATTGCCCGGGAGCACTTAATATAGTTAAAATAGAAAATGAAGAACATAGCATGAGGTTGACGGGTATAATAAGCCTTATAGAGAAAGGGAATGAACAAGAAGTCTCCAGTTCTGTTCACTGAAATATAAAGATACAGTGCTTTAAAGGATAGCTTGAATAATGCTTATGTTTCCATTCCTGATGATACATAGCACTGCAGAGCCATTCATAAGAAACCTGATTTAAAACAGCAAATAAGCAGCTCTGAGGCAGCTTTCAAATTAGGATTCTTACAAGCATTACCCTGAAAGCTTTCTTTCATTTTCTACATTATAAATCAGATTCTAAACTACTTTTCCTCTTCATCCTCTTCTCCATGGATCAGCCCTTTCTAAATTATAGCCACATATAATGAAAATGCTATTTCCAAAAAGGAACAAAAAAGGAAATGAAAAAAGGCCAATTGGATGTTCCATCATATTGAATATTTGGATTGAGAAATAACTTTATTATACATACATATATCTCCCTATGCCAATGTCAATTTACTAGACCTTATGAGATTGAAATTGCCTGGCAAAGAAAGTTATCTGTTTGTAAAAGGTATTGGATTATCAAATGGAATATAAATATGTATGCATGCATGTATTTATTGCACAAATTTATATGGCTGCCCATCTCTCACACACAAAAAGTGACTCTGGACAGCATATAAAAAAAACTATAAAACAACACATAGAAAAGAATTATTATTTTTAATAAAAATAAAAATGACAAAGGCCAAGAAAGAAAAACAGATGTTAACAACAGTGCCACCTCAGTACCTCACTGGTCCTCTGCTCCCCACCCCCCGGGTCTGAAGTCATAAAAAATAATATTTGTTGTATTCTGCCTATTTTTAGGTTTTGAGTGACTTCCAGAAAATCAATATGGATGGAGACAGGGCAAAGGAGGGGGGGGGATGCTTTACAAGGCAAGTCCTATGGTAGAGAAGGTCCACTTTCTTGAACTTTTCTGCTGGATGTGATCTGATGGACAAACATTATCAAGAGCAGACAATCCATCAAGTAACCTGGCCCCTTGCCATAGACGGCTTTTGCCAGCCCCAAGCTCCCGAGATAACAGATCCATTCAAGCTCAGTTGGGAAGCTGCGGTGCTACTGCTGACAGTCCCATACTTCTACTTCAGCCCCATATTCCATTGTTGTGGGGAAAATAGGAGGAGGAAGTTCTGTTGGATATTTTTTTTTATTTATTTTAATTCCATTTATATTCCGCCCTTCTCCGAAGACTCAGGGCGGCTTACAAGCTTAGCAGTAGCCTTCATTCTATGTATAGGCCTGCTTATTAGGGCTTTCACACACCCCCAAGCGGCATTATTACAAAGTCAGCTTATTGCCCCCAACAATCTGGGTCCTCATTTTACCTACCTCGGAAGGATGGAAGGCTGAGTCAACCTTGAGCCTGGTGGGATGCGAACCTGCACTAATTGCAGGCAGCTGGTGTTACTTAAGGAGGCATTAGCCCACTGCTCCACCAAGGATATGTTTGATATCTTGAGTTATTTGTAAAAATAATAAAGGAGGGAGATAGATAGATAGATAGATAGATAGATAGATAGATAGATAGATAGATAGATAGATGGATGGATGGATGGATGATAGGCTCAATGCCTATCATGAACTCCTGAACTGTCTCGAACCACAGTCCTAGAGAAGGCAAATTGAAGTCCCCCCCAAACCCCTAAATCTGGGGTAGTCCACTGCCAATCTAGAAATACAGACAAGGAGCTCAGACAGGGAGGTTACAATATAGCTTGGAGGCTGGTATAACAGCAGCAATCCAAATGGATGCTTAGAGCCCAACTTAATGAGCAATAATAGTTTGTAATGCAGTGCCCCTGAAAGTCATTAGAGATTCCAGGATCACTACATCAATCATCCCACCTCCATCCAGCCCCAGGATCTCAGCTGATGCCGTATCCAAACCTATCTGGGCATATCTCTGAAAGGACAAACACAGCCATTTCTGAACCAGCCAGGTTTTGGTAATACATGCCAGACTGGCATTCTCATTGATGATTAAATTGCAAATGAGAAAGGCCTAATTACAACCCTGGCATTTAGAAGCAGCTACTGAAAGCCAGGGCTTCTGAAGCTCTAGGTGTAGGTATACCAGAAACTGTAGGTATAAGACATCAGCCCTGCATTCCCCCACAAAAAGGTGATGCCTTTCTCCCACTATATGTCCCCATGCCCATCACTACTTTCCTTTGCTTTACTTCCTAATTCTTCCAAATGCAGTTTGTATTTCTTACTAAAGTATTTCTTCACTCAGTAAAGCCAGACGTGAGAGGGGAAGAGCCCATTTCCAAATAAAGAAGTTTTCTAAGTAAAAAAAAAATTGCAAGTGGTTTCACCAAGGATGATTTGGATAACTATCAAAAGATTCCACACCATCTGTGTACTTTATGATGAATTGCTCCCTCTTGGTCCATCAACACCCTGAAAACTGGAAGAAGCAATTTCCATAAATGGACTCTGGATAACCATTCAGTTGTACTATAATCTTCATCTACATATTTGTGTGTTCATTTTTTTTAATTTTTTTTTAGAAAAGTTCTTTTTGTATGGTCATAAATACACTAACTGGCTGCTTTTAGAACTTGCTAGATGTATTTTTTTTCCAAAAGTATGGAAGGTCACTTCTTGCCTCCAGCATTGGAATTATTTGAGGGGAAGATTTTACTGCAGATTTTTATGGTTCAGAGCTTTGAGGAAAATAGAGGATTTGGAAGCTTTTTAAAATAAATGTTAAAACAAGGATAAGCATCTGATGCTCTCTACATGTTTTACACTTGAACACCCAACAGTTTCTAGTGGCATGATCTCTGCAAGCAAAGAATGTGGAAGCTACAAGCAAAATATCTAGAATGTCCTGGTTTTAAAGATTAATTCTGGCACTTGCATGTAGGACATAATCTGCTTATATTTGGGATTTGCCATTACTTTTTATTACAGTAAAGAAAGAATTTTTCTTTCATTTGAAAACTTAAATATACCTTGATCAAACGTAGATGTCATTGGATCAATATTTTTGTTTTGTTTTAAATCTAGGAATAAAGGTAGTTAGGATATTTGTTTTTCTGAAAGGCTGATCCATTTATTTTTTACCAGATTAATTTGTTTTTGTGCAAATTCTTTAAGTGGATCTGAAAGTCAGCATCAAAGATTGCTTATACTCTCATCAAGTTCATAAGGATTTGAAAAAAATATTCAACAAGTAGGATTTATTAAATGCAACTATCTTCATAAATGTGAGGTTAATCTTTCATTATTACTTCAGGTATTACTTCAGTTAAAACCAGGATTTGTGAAATTGAATTTACAGACCAATACTGTTGTCTTCTTTGGCAAATAAACAGAAAAAAATGCTACAGGAAGTATTAGATTAGATAAATAACCAACATGAGAATTCTGAAATCAATTTTCCAATTCAAGCCTCTAATCTAAGTAGCCAGAAGTTCAGAATAAGCTCATCCATTTCTATGATCTTGCACCATGTGAATGATAAAAGACTGTAGAAATGTAACTCAAAATATCTAGAGAGCACCAGGATAATTTCTTCAGATCTTAGACGCTTCACATACCCTATAATACTAATGACTCAGCAATTGTCAATTCTTAAGAAATGTGTGTGTGGGGAGGAGGGGGGACTACATTACACACCTTAAATCTCTCTTAATTAGTTACTGCAGAGAAACGAATTGGTTTAGGATTTTCAGATTTTGAGGAACAGCGCTAATCCTTCCTAGCTACAGGTACTCTAGTCATTGTACATGTTGAAATAATTGCTAATTCATGCTTTTAAGTCTTTCAGTAAAAGCAGGTACAAAGTGTTACTTTATAAAAGATATGAATATGTTGAACTCAGGGGATCCTATGCTGTTTGGAAGATTGGACAGGACCACATTCTGTAATAAACCCTGCCCAGCTGAACATTTCTGGTGGACTATTGAGACCATCTACACTACAGAAGGAGCCTACTAGACAATTACAGCTTAACTTACAGCTATTTGTTTAGTGACCCTTTGAAGTTACAACAGCACTGAAAAAAAGTGACTTATCACCATCAAGGGCATCCCCATAGTCATTTGATCAAAATTTGCGTGCTTGGCAAATGGCAAGAATTTACAACAGTTGCAGTATCCTGAGGTCACATGACTACCATTTGCAACCTTCCCAGGCAGCTTCCAACAAGTAAAGACAATGGGAGAAGCTGGATTTGCTGAACAACCGTGTGATTTATAACTGCAGTGATTCTTTTAACAATTGTGGCAATTAGGATTGCAACAGAAATTCTATTCCCAATTATGGTTGTAGATCAGGGGTTACCTGTAGACCAAACAACATTCCATCTTCTTTAGGTGGCCAACTATTAACAAGCTCAGATTCCTACAAAGCTGGCAAAGCATTATCTCAAATCTTAACTTTCTGGAATGATCTCCTGTCATCCAGGTCACCTTTCTGGCTTGGTGGCTTGCTGGCGGCAGTGGTGGTGGTGGTGGGGAGAGGGAATGGTTCTGTAGAAGCAGCAGGCGTGCACACTCACCCGCACACCTCTGTTTGCCTGAGCAGTGGGCATGCATACCTTCCACTCACACAAGTGGAAGCGCCTGATGCTCACACAACTAGAGCTGTGCACGCAAGTGCACTCAATCTGTTAGCACGGCCTGGTTCTAAATGGGCCACAATCTGGTATTGGGCTGCAGCCTGGGGGTTGGGGACCCCTGCTACAGGTATCTCAGACTTCCTCTCCTGGAAGGACATTAATGGATTTTTATTCCCCCCTCCCTATATTTGTGTGCTTGGTTTCCTAGTTGTTAAGCTATTTCTTGTATTGCTGTAATATTTCACCACCATGCTTAAGAAGTTTAAACAGTTGTGACTTTTAGAAGCTGCAGTCTAATTTCGCTGGAAAGTCACCAGATTGGGAAAGGCTATATTATGCAACTGTTGGAAAAGCAAGATTTGAGAATATGGGTTTTTCTCTCAAGTAAAAAAAGTTGGTGGAGATTAGCAAAAATGTTTAAAACCATGTTTTTGTTGGAAGTGTAAGCACTTTTGTTGGAAGTGTAAGCAAAAACCAGGCACGTACTATCATCTTTGGTGGATGTACCCTAAAGCAAAAGGATTTTGGACAAAAATACATATTTGGTTAGAAAAGATGTTAAGAAAATATGTAAACTAATTTTATTAGGTATAATATCAGAAAAATATGATAAAGAAAATATGTATTTAATGTTTCATGTATTAACAGCAGCAAGAATTGTATTTGCTCAGCACTGGAAAAATGAAGAAACGCCATCTGAAGAAGAGATAATCAAGAAAATACTGGACTTTACAGAAATGAAGATTAAAGAAAAAGAAGATACAGAATATTTTCAAATACGGGACGCATTTTATCAATGGCTGGAAAAATGGAGCAGAGATTAGTAATTTAAAGTGTATTACCAAATAAAACCAATGGACCCAGACAACACATTGTTTGCCAAGCAGCTATGAATTGAAAATACAGAAAAATAATAAGATATTATAAAAGAAAAAAGTTGAAGCCTATTACGCCCCTCTTCTCTAGTTTTAAATATCAACGCCAGCTACTCATACCTACAAGTTCATTGAGGATGAAAAGGTAGAATGTAAACATCTTATAAGATGTTTACATTCTACCTTCTTATCTTCAATGACCTTGTAGGCAGTGATGGGATTCAAATATATGAACAACCAGTTCTCTGTGTGGATGCTGCTTCCGGAAGTCCATTCTGGGTCTGGGGAACAAAAAATTAGCTACTGGTTCTGCCGAGGTGGTGCGAACTGGCTGAATCCCACCAGTGCTGGTAGGTATAAGTTGCTGATGTTGACATCTAAAACTAGAGAAAAAAGCTAGGGGAAAAAATTCAACAAAAGGCATTTTTCCAGATTAGTTTTCTTCACACGCTTCTGATTCAGCCCTGCAGTAACCAAAGAAAATAATCCCTACATATCCAAAGGTGCTGAACCCATATTTCCCAAAGTGTATGCAAGATAATGTGGTTTGAACTCGGGATGAAGCTAAAAGGCCAAATAGCTCATAATAAGACAGTAGAGAAGATGCCTATCCTTAATTTAAGCATCGGTGAAATACGGCAGTGTAAAATTGTAGAATATAAGGGGGCTATTGCCGGAGTGAATTCTATGCATAGGAATAATTTGCTCCGCATGTTTCCTAGCCAAATTCAAAGATTTCCAAAGCCACATAAATATGTCATTTAAATGAAATATTTGAAAATACATAAAATGAGCGGGGCAGCTAGCAATCAGAGAATTCCAATTTATAAATTGCATTTTTCACTTATTGTGCTGGTAATGACTGTTTTACCCTGTAGTTGCCGAAATCAGGGCTGGAAGAGAAGTACAATTAGGGGTATTTTATTCCTGTTTTGTAACCGTGATGTTAACTTTTAAAATATGTTCCTTGCACTTTGATTCCCTTCACGGCTTGAAACAATGGACCTATTCGCTAGTTCTGTTCAGGATGGTAGTTCTTTTAACTTCAGCAAGTTGTTCATGAAAGGAAAGTTTTAAAATCATACTAATTCTAGGGTATGCTTACTGGTTTTTTTCCCCCTAGTCATAGACAGATTGCTGATATAACAAAGTGCTTGATACTTATTTACATCTTTCCTTACACTAGTGTACTATCTGAAAAACATTATAGATTTCAAATTTTTACTCCCCACTAGTCTTCCCCCCACCTCTCTTTCTCTCTATCCTTCAACCATCTTGACTTTCTACTCTTCCACAAAGAGGCACTTTTATATTAAGAAAAATCTCGAAGCTTACTTAATACCACTTTTTACTAGTCTACCATTTCAGGGGCTTTAAGATTTACTGAATAAGCTAATATTCCCCAGCCGTAACTCAAGAGCTACAGTAAGCTCAAAAGATTGAGGCTAATATCATGCTTAAGAACTTCAAATCCACTTAAATATAGAGATGTTATTATCAAATGTGTAGGGATTTGTGACTGCAGCTAGTGTATAATTTACTAGTTTTGTTTGCAGCGTGGGATGAAAATCAGACACATAACTGGCATATGCATTTTCCCCCTTTTAACAGTAGGATGCATCAAAGTTGGGGATATGGAGATGGAAAGCCTCAGAAAGGAGTTGTCAACCTATTTATTGTTGCAGATTTCATCAGGCTTTTATTCATTCTTCTTCTACAATGCTATTACTGGGGATTCTTTTCTAAAAATGGCATGTGGCATTTGAAGAGAATATCTCTTTTGTTCAATGGAGAAAAAAAAACAGTATGAGTTACATGAGAGCTTATGCACTGGAGACAAATTCCTCACGTGTCCAATCACATTTGGCCAATAAAGAATTCTATTCTGAAACATTTGCCATGTCCCCATTTCTTCTGTCGACACATATGTAGTCTATCCCTGCTTTTGAGATTCAAATGTGTTAATCAAATATTATTCAGAAGACCGAAGCTGCTAGGACAGCAATGGTGACCATACACCATGTGCTGAGGGATTCAGGAAATCTTTGTGATTATGTAATGTTTGTGGAAATGACCTTGGGAGACAGGAGGAAGAATTGTAGGCTAGAGAAGGGTCAGACAAGTGGCAACTGTGTTGACAGAAGAAATGGGGACATGGCAAATGTTTTAGAATAGAATTATTTATTGGCCAAGTGTGATTGGACACACAAGGAATTTGTCTCTGGTGCATAAGCTCTCAGTCTACATACAAACAACAAAGTGGTAAGTCATAGATCATAAATCATAAGATACAAACAACAAGCAATAAATCATAAGATACCAACAGGAGAAGGAAGTCGGAAAGATGAGAAGATGTGAAGGATAATAGCAATACAGCCCTACTACACGGGTAAATATCTTTAGAAATAAGAAAGTGCTGTGGGTGTTTAGCAGAGTGATGGCATGGGGAAAAAAATACTATCTTCACATCTAGTTGATTTGGCATGCAATGCCCTATAGCAGAGTCCTGAGGAGAGAAGTTGAAACAGTTTATGTGCAGGATATGAGAGAATGTGAGAAGGGATCCTCCCTAGTTTTTTGGGCTGAAAAGGTGAGGGGGGGAGACATGTATTTCACCCAAAAGGTAATTCAGACAAGAAGCACCCCAAGAAGTACTAACTATAAGGTTAGATTAACAGAATCTTGCAAGTCTGAAAGTAGATCTTTCCTTCTCTCACTTTTGCGGTCCAAGAAATGAGGAAGGGTCCTTTCTGAGATGTTTGCTAGCTCCCATTTTCTCCATGGACTCAGTTACCCAAATAATAATAATAATAATAATAATAATAATAATAATAATAATAATAGTAGTAGTAGTAGTAGTAGTAGTAGTAGTAGTACCAATAGTACCAATGGTACCAATGGTACCAATAGTACCAATAGTACCAATAGTAATAGGTACCTTGGGTGCAATCCCAAAACAACTGAAGTACCACTTGAACACCATTGGCACTGACAAATTTGCCATTAGTCAATTGCAGAAGGTGGCCTTACTAGGAACAGCTTCCATCCTGCAATGATATCTGTAATACCATCAAACATTCACATCTGCCTATCCCAGGTCCTTGGTAAGGACTTGATAGGTAGACAAAAATGCCAAATCCAGTCTGAACATCTGGCTGACTATGTGATGATCAATAATAATAATAAAGTTGGAAGGGACCTTGGAGGTCATCTAGTCAAACCCCCTGCTCAGGCAGGAAGCCCTCTACCAGTTCCGACAAATGGCTGTCCAGTCTCTTCTTAAAAACTTCCAGTGTTGGAGCATTCACCACTTCTGGAGGCAGGTTGTTCCGCTGGTTAATTGTTCTAACTGTCAGGAAGTTTCTCCTTAGTTCTAGGTTGCTTCTCTCCTTGACTAGTTTCCATCCATTGCTTCTTGTCCTGCCTTCAGGCGCCTTGGAGGATAGCTTGATTCCCTCTTCTTGTCTACCCTTGTCTAACCTGCAATTCTTCCTCCTGTTCTCCCAAAGTCACTGCTACATACCATCACAGGATATTAGGAATTATGCAAACTGGGTAAACAGTCCTTGGGTAATTCTGGGTTTCCAGCTGTACAGGTAGTCCTGGACTTATGACCAGAACTGAGCCCAAAATTTCTGTTGCTAAGTGAGACATTCATCATGTGAATGTTGCCCAATTTTACCACCTTTCTTGTCACATTTCTAAAATGAATCACCAGTTGTCAACTTAGTGACAGGCTTGTTAAGCGAATCTATCTTCCCCATTGACTTTCCTTGTCAGAAGGCCACAAAAGATGATTACATGATCTGGGACACTGCAACCATTGTAAATATGAGTCAGCTGCCAAGCGCCTGAATGATCACATGACCATGGGGAGGCCAGAATGGCCGCCAGTGTGATAAATGGTCGTAACTCACTTTTTTCAATGCCGTTGTAACTTTGAACAGTCCTTAAACGAACTGTTGTAAGCTGACGGCTACCTGTAGCATGATAAGAGTCATGGCCTGGGTCCGGGCTATTTGAGGGAACACCTGCTGCCGGCATCAAACGCCCTTCGCCCAGTGCGCTCCCACAGGGAGGGTCTGCTCAGGGTTCCGCCGGTAAGAGATTGCCGGCGGGTGACACCCAGGGATAGGGCCTTCTCAGTGGGAGCGCCTGCCCTCTGGAACCAGCTGCCGGTGGAGCTGAGAACTGCCCCCGACCTCCGATCATTCCGCCGGGGCCTGAAGACCTGGCTCTTTGAGCTCTCGGGCCCAGGCTGAGGAGAAATTTTTAATTGGGGTTTTAAGTGTCCTCAGGGAAAGGGCGGTATATAAATGTAACTAACTAAATAAATAAATAAATTTCAAGAAGTACACCTCTCCTTACTACCACGGCATTGTCAGCCACAATTTAACATTGCCACTACTTTCCATGAAATAAAAATTAATACCTTTTGAACCATTTTCCTCCTTCCTACTCTGGTGCCATTTTCTTGGGGGGGAGAGGGGGGGGAAGGCTGACAGCGGAATGGAAATGGCAACCCACTCTACCCCACCAAAATAAATTGCAATAGATGGTAACTCCTTCTCCTCCCTCCTTAAACTAGCTTTTAAGCCTTTAATTTATAGGATTGATCTTTTGTTTCTTCCACCAAACCTCATTAAAGTATAATGAGAAAATCTTTAGCAGAAAGGTTGGAGCAAATATGCTGCTGCCAGCATATTCCTCTTTGCAATTGCTATTCTCCTCCTCCCCTTGCTATACTTTTGATGATAGTTGTTTTTTTGGCATGGGATAGATTTTATATAAGTTTCCAGGGGTGGGGTGTTTGTTTTTTTTGGGGGGTGGGTGTATTTCTGTAATTAGATTCAAGCTATATATGCAAATTTTTCAGACCCAATGGAACATGAAATTCAATGCAGGAGCTGCAGTGTGGGAAGAAATATACCTTTTATCATTGCAAGGCAGTCACAGTTATAGAACTGTTTGGTCAAAGGAAAAGTAACTAATCCAATATTTTTTTGGAAACTCTCAACAGAGAATGATTTTGTTTGGAATTGTGCCAGGAGAAATACTGACTTCTCTGTTTCAGATCTAAGACTCAACTTACAGCCTATTCTTACTTCATTTTACAATGGCCACATTTTTTCCCCCCAGTCAGTAGCCACACTCTATTATGTGAAGCCATAGGTGATGTGACAGTGTCATGATATTTGTTGTCTTCTCTGGCCAAGATTTTTAAAGGCAATATATGTATTTGCTTTTCTCCTGCAAATGCAAGGTGATGTTCATGGAACTCTTTTGGAGAACTATCAAATCAGGGCTGTAAAAATCCAAAGGAATGTGAGATAAGAGGGGAAATATAATGTTTTTATAACTCTTTGCTGCCATTTGCTGCTCATCTATATTTCTATAGCCCAGATCTTGTAGACCTGGTTTTACCTCATTTTATCCATGCAATAGGCTGTGAAATACCTTGAGCCAATGAAGAGACTGCCCCAAAGTCATCCAACAGTCCATGACCACTTTGGATTTCCCATCTGAAACACCCTGGTCCCTGACACCTTAACTGCAGTGTTTTTGCCTTAACGCTTTACATTGTAACTATATTGAATGTATACCTTTTTTGTTAAACAAAAGACACAAAGAAATTTCAATCATTTTTGGAGACCGAATAAGACGCTGGATCAGTTTACCCACCCTCCCTGATTCAGTTGTGTGCAGCAGTAAATCAGCACAGCAGCTCAAGTTTCTCAAAGCAGGGCAGTGGTGAAGGGGCACCAAAAAGTCCCTTCAAGGGTACAGCAAAGACTGAACCCTGTAGTAACACAGCCTAAGTGACTCCACCCCCAGAAAATAACAGATGATTGCACTGCCAATAATTGTGATAATAATGATAAATATTAAAGACAGGAGATGTGTGTGTGTTTGTGTACGTACGTATGTACGTATGTATGTATATATTTTGCTGCCCATCTTGTATCCAATCACTCTGGGTGGATATGAGTAAGGAAGTAAATAAATAAATAATGTTCTAGGCTAGATTGAGCAATCACAATGTGGCAAATTATAACTGGATAGGATTGAGATTCAACTAAGACGTCAGGTAGAAAGCTGGGCTGAGCAGTCACATTCAGGCTTCAGGAGGAAAACAGAAAAGGTGACCTCTTGCTTGGCAGCCAAGTTGAAGCACCAACAGTGTCAACATGGGCAATGCCAAAGTTGAGACTTCAAAGATTCAAAGCCAGAGGCTCCCAAAATCCATTCCAGAGGCAGCCATAAGAAACAAGAAGCAAGTATGGAAGCCAACTATCCAATGGCATGCAAGTCCAGGGAAAGGGGGGTGAGACAAGCTGATATGAGTTGTAAATCCTAGAATCTGACAGAGAGCAAGGATACATTGAAACAGGTACCAGACGGGAAAATTGTTTCAAATGGTCAGCAAAGTAAGCAGCTACAGGAATGACTCGTTTATGTGTGCTAAGCATACAGTAGCTAAGCATAAAAAGGTAAAGGTAAAGGTTCCCCCGCACATGCGTGCTAGTCGTTTCCGACTCTAGGGGCCGGTGCTCATCTCCGTTTCAAAGCCAAAGAGCCAGCGCTTGTCCAAAGACGACTACGTGGTCATGTGGCCGACATGACTAGACACCAAAGGCGCATGGAACGCTGTTACCTTCCCACTGTAGTGGTTCCTATTTTTCTACTTGCATTTTTATGTGCTTTCTAACTGCTAGGTTGGCAGAAGCTGGGACGAGTAACAGGCACTCACTCTGTTACATGGCACTCAGGATTCGACCCGCCAAACTGCCGACCATCTGATCAACAAGCTCAGCATCCTAACCCATTGAGCTACCACATCCCTTAGCTAAGCATACAGTAGTGCTTTTGTTTTGTCCTTCAAAGTTCCTGGTGCTTCCTGGGCTAGGGATGTCTTAGGATCTTTCCCCTCATTATCTAAGTCTGCTCCAGCTCCTTATTACTGCTTCAGGTGAGAAATCCCTTGCTGGCTATTGAGGCTGATCGCTTGTTGGATCAGGCCCTTCTTCTTCTGACTCAGAAAAGTCATTGAGACCATATCAGGTATCAGGAATGAGGTGGAACTAATTGCCATCAGATAATTTCTCTTTTCATTCTTGAAAATACACAATGACTAGCCAGGCCTGTACATAATTCCACTTACTTTTATCATTGTTTTCCTAAACCAATAAATAAAAAATGCATATTCTGAAGGAAATGTTTTTAATGTCAGTTCCACAGAACTTATTTCTCAATTTACAATGTTGTGGGTTTCAAAATCCAGATGACGCGTAGATGGCAGCAAAACGTTAGCATTTTCAACAAAATTTTGCTGCCGTCTCCTGGTCATCTGGAGTTCACATACCTTGGATTTTAAGCTTACTTGTTTTACCATTTAAATCAGGGGTCCCCAACCCCTGGTCCGTGGACCAGTACCGGGCCATGGCATGTCAACAATCAGTCCCCAGAAACAAGCAAAACCCCATCCATGGGATGCAGGCAGCACACAAAACTATGCACCCTCTGGTACACGGAAAAAAAATCTCTCCACAGAACTGGTCCCTGGTGCCCAAAAGGTTGGGGATGTTTGATTTAAATCATTGGTTTTCTTCATCTAACACATGCAGTACACATTTTTACAGAAATGAGCTTAATTCACTACTAGAGCATATGTTTGTGGGCTTGATATCAAGCTTCAGGCTTGATATTTACCAACAGGTTTGGTAAAACTTTCTTCAGACATACTTAAGATGCAGAGATTGGGAACTTATGCCCTGGATGTTGCAAAAACATTCTTCATCACTATCAAGTGCTGACAAATGCTCCCTGAAGCTGAAGTTTAATAAAACCTGTAAAGTTATTCTTGGTGTGCCACTAAAAACATCAGATACCAATTAAAAGCCTTACTAATAAATCTGAAGGGATTTACTGTCTATTCAATTATATATAAACTTTCACATTATACTTTTTCCCCAGATCCATCTAACAGGGTGGCTTGGGTTCTACCCTCTGAACCAAAGGACAATAACTCAGATTATTTTATTCACCAGTTACCAAGATTTGCCAATATTGGCTCTTAGTAAACTTAACTTGGCTCCTATTTTGGAAGCCTATCCTGAAAGCTTTAGGTGAATCTTCTACAACAGTGCTTTTCACAGATTGTACCACTTTTTGGACATGACAATATTCGAGTACCACCAGTGCTTAGCAAGGTGTCAAAAACTTGATGACCCCCCAAAAAAGGAAAAAAAGTTTTAATACCTTCGGTGGCGGTTCCTTTGCTGAATCACTTTCTCTTGGCACTGACGAACGTATGACAAATTTATCCATATTTATGCACCACTACCTTGCTGGTCAGGTGGCTGGTCGGCCCTTCTTCCTCTTTCCTTGTCCTCTCTCGCTCTCTCTCTTTTCACAGCCTCTGCTCCTGATCTCTCTGCTGGTCTCACAGATCCTCTCCTCTTCTTCTTCTCTCTTTCTCCATCACCTTCTCTTTCACCGTCTTTTTCCCCCTCTCTCTCCCACCAAAACCTCTTCCTTTTATATCCTCTCTTCTCACCCCCCCTCCTTTTCTCTTCTGGGTGCACCACTCTCTGGGGCACAGGGAGAGTTCCAGTGTCGGTTGCTACCCAAGTCTCACTCCCCCATCCAGTCACCCACTCCCCGGCTGACCATTGTAGTACAGTGCTGATCAGCTGGAGCTGTGTGCACCAATCCTGGGGCCTCTGCTGATGCAGCTGACTCTCTCACCCCAAGGCTTGTCTGCTACTCCGGGTGATAGCAGAGGCTGCCTGAAGCGCTGATGAACTGGACCTGTGTGCGCAATCCAGGGCCCTCATCTGAGCCCCAGCAACACTGTAGCTCCAGCTGATTCTCCGCTCGAAGATTCTGTGCGGCTGCCAGAAGTGCCGATCAGCTGGAGCTGTGCACGCTGATCGTGGACCTTCAGCAGAGCCCTGGCATCACCACAGCTCCCGCTGATTCTCCCCCTGGCCTGTGCAGTGTTGATGCCACTTCAGCTCATCGGCACTTCTGCTGCTTCAGCTCAACCCTCTTGCCACACTTGTCTAGGTCGCATACCACCTGCCAGGTGCGGAAGTGTCACCAGTGGCATGAGTACCACCAGTTGAAAAGCCCTGTTCTTATAGGCAGCTAATATAGGGTGATTTAAAATAGGCTTTAAAAGTTAAAATAATTGATTTATTTTGTTTTAATTCTGTCCCTATTATTATTAATTACTGTAAGCAGATCACGGGGTAGAAAAATTGAGTTAAACCTGCAGAAAAGATGAAGGAGGAAGACAGACTATTTGCTTTTGCACCATTAATACACACATTTCTTATCTTTTAAGAAGAAAAAAAACAGTTACTAGATAAGTCTGGTTTGGTGTGAATGTGCTTACTTACTTTGTTATTATCAGTATGTTATGTTTAATCATCTTCTTGCTGCACAAATGTATGAGATAAAACAGAATGGTTCCCACAACACTAAGGTATTACTATACTTATAGCAATACATACGGTGATGATGCTAGAGAATGGTTGCATTAGGGACCCAGGGTCTATCTTGGTAAATAAGAAATGAATGGGAATTGACAAGATAATTCTCTTCAGCATTTATGATTTAAACCTTTGAAGGGTTAGAGCTGTCCTTCTGCCCTTTTAATAGACATGTGGAAGAGGAGGACTACATGAAAGATGAAATGCATAATGTTTTTATGCTGTGAAATTCAATCTATATATGATAGATGTTAGCAATAACTTGCTTTGAGCCCTTGGGGGCAAGGCAGGCTATAAATCTAAATAAACACTCTTTGCTTGCTTCATTTTATTGTACCCAAATACAACTCAACTGGAGGAATCAGACTTTCTGAATGAAAAAAAAGAGGTCACAGCTTAGCTACAAACCAACACAAGCTTTCTGGAGAAAGTCCCAAACTAATCTTGGTAACTCCATTTAAAAGGGTCCAAAAGCATTTTAAGAATTTCATCAGCCAGATACTCTGAAAAGCCATTGTGTTACATAGGCAGATATTTGATTTGTTGATGTAATTTCCTTTGCTATACAAATTATTGTTCATTTATTTATATCCCGCCTTTATTATTTTTATAAAAAAACTCAAGGCAGGGAACATCCCTAACTTTCCTTCCTCTTTCTACTTTCTCTACAACAACAAACCTGTGAGGTGGGAGGGGCTGAGTGACCCAACCAGCTTTCATGTCTAAGGCAGGAGTAGGACTCGCAGTCTTCCATCTTAGAGCCTGGTGCTTTAACCACTATACCAAACTGGCTCTCAGATTAATAGTATTATCCTCAATATATTATTTCTGCAATCTTTACCACTTCAGTTATAGGGATTCTAGCCAGTGGTGGGATTCAAATATGTGAACAACTGGTTGTCTGTGTGGATGCCACTTCCGGATGTCCATTCTGGGCCTGGGCAACAAAAATTTAGCTCCTGGTTCTGCTGAACTGGTGTGAACCAGCTGAATCCCACCACTGATTGTAGCCCATTTTGAAATGAAGGGTGGAATGTCGAAAGAGTTAACTAAGATTTTTTTTACATTAAGCAGAACTGAGTGTTAAGTCCTAGGAGGAACTAGACAACTTCTTTTCATATAAAAGATAGACTAGCGTAATTTCCCCATCGACTGCCAATGCCCCCAGCCAGCCCTACCTCATTGAGAGGCATCCAAGTTCACCCCTCATCCTTTTTTCACCAGCTGTTAAGAGATTACAAATTTTGGCCTTCTTTCCAAAGCAACCACTGGTTGCTCACTTTGCTGTCAGCATATTGGGGACAAGGACCAGAGGAGGGTGGGAAGGAGGGTGAAGAGACATGCTCCTCCCATCTTCCCTGGCACCTACATACAACCTACATGTTTCTGGGGAATGAACCATTTCTATGCTCTCTCTGTATTCTAATTTTAGCATTAGTTAAATGACTAAAATTCCCTCCCTCCCTCCCTCAGGAAATCAATTAAACTATAACTTTCATGCAGTTGGTTGGGGGGATGAAATGTGTCTCATGGCTCAATTAATTTGAGCAGAACTGTATCAGTATCTGAAGAAAAATTTAGTCAGCAAACAAGCAGGTTTATCTGTGGTCATATAATCAGCTGCAACAGGATGCATAAACTTATAATAATTAAAACAATAGAGGCAACATGGTGTCTTGCAGTCACCGAGAACTTATTAATAGGGGGAATATTTCAAATGGAACAAAACTCCAACATTAATTAGCATTAAAATTAGGTCTGCCCACTGAAAGACAGATGTGCTAGCTGGAAAGTGGTTCTTAAATTATTTGGTTTTCATAAATGACTCTCCCAGCATAAGTGTAAAAATGTTTTGAAATATCTTAGGTCATTTTTATAGTTTAACCAATGTCTTCCACAAGATGTGAGCAAGAAGAAATCCAGCATCATCACTTCCCTTTGGAGGAACAGAAAAGAAATAAAACAATGTTGGGAGCTGCGGTTGCCAAGCAAGACTCATTGTAAAACACAATATAAGAGCAGGGAGTGTGAGAAATGAGTATCACTGCTACACTTTTTTGGTGTGCAGGCTGAATGTCTGCAAAAACTCCTGGGGTAGGAAGTTGTACGTGGAAAGCAACTGAACTTCATAAAAAGGGAACGTATTTTAGGAACTGGAAATCGCTGTGGCCAAAATAAGACTGCCCATGTTCTAGACTAAAATATTGTACTATTTGGCCATACACTCAAACAAACAAAGCTCATTCTAATCCAATGATCTGAATTAACTGCATTCTACCAGCAAAATAATTGTTACAAATCTTATTTCCTAAAAGAAGAAACTAGCACCAAGTCCTCAGTCCTGAAAGAAAGATCAGTCCTGAAAGAAAGTTAATTCTGTTTGCTTAGCCTTTCCACTCCCCAAATAAACACAAATAGAATAGCCTCTTGCAGATCAAAAATATAGTCATGCAACATGTTTTACATGTCCATATACTACTAACATAATGCACACCCTGAAAAATAAAACTACTCCACAATAAACCATTCATAAATCAAACCCTGTAACCAAAAGATAATTTATTTATTTATTTAATTTATTTATTTTATTTAATTTGTATACCGCCCTTCTCCCGAAGGATTCAGGGCAGTGAACAGGGCAATAAATACCAAAAATACAAAATACAAAAATTAAAAACAGATTAAACCATAGTGCCCAAATACAATAAATAAATTACTTAAAAACAATAATTAAAACCCCAAGCCCATCAGACCAGGCCGGCTTGTTCAAACAAATACGTTTTTAGATCACGTCAGAAGGAGCGAAGGTTGGGAGCCATCCGGAGCTCAACCGGTAAACGGTTCCACAGGTCTGGTGCGCCCACAGAGAACGCCCTCCCCCTGGGGGCCATCAGTCGGCATTCTCTGACCGGTGGCACCCTGAGGAGGCCCTCTCTGTGGGAGCACACTGGGCGGAGGGAAGTTGACGCTGGCCGCAGGTGCTCCCGTAGGTAATCTGGACCCATGCCATGTAGGGCTTTATAGGTCATTACCATAATGGGAAGGTCAGGCAATGTTTAAATTTATCATAGAGTAAAACCAAATTAAATTTGGTTCTGTAAAATGTGATGGTGATTCCCCAGTTTCATTAAGGTTTTAAGAAGGGATTAAACAGTTTCACAGACAATGGCTACTGGACACAAAGGTTATAGATATCTGCAAGTGCCAAGCTGGGTATGATTCTCAGTACTAATTGCTGAGAAACTACAAGGAGCTATTGCACCCATATCTTCCCCAGAGATATTTATTTATTTATTTATTTATTTATTTATTTATTTATTTATTTATTTATTTATTTATTTATTTATTTATTTATTTATTTAATTTATATACCGCCCTTCTCCCGAAGGACTCAGGGCGGTGAACAGGGCAATACATAAAAACTAGATACAAAAATTAAAAATTATTAAAACATGATTAAACAATGCCCATAATAAATTAATACAGATTAAAAATTGAAGTCCATTTATAAAAATCCCACCCCGTCCCATCAGGCCAGGCCAGCTTGTTTAAAGAGATGGGTTTTAAGATCGCGCCGGAAGGAGCGGAGATCGGGCGCCATCCGGAGCTCAACCGGAAGATGGTTCCATAAATCCGGTGCACCCACAGAGAACGCCCTCCCCCTGGGGGCCACCGGTCGGCATTCTTTGACCGGTGGCACCCTGAGGAGGCCCTCTCTGTGGGAGCGTACTGGGCGGAGGGAAGTTGACGCCGGCTGCAGGTGCTCCCCAAGGTATTCCGGACCCATGCCATGAAGGGCTTTGTAGGTCATTACTAACACCTTGAACCTCACTCGGAAGACAACTGGAAGCCAATGCAGCTCGCGGAGCAAAGGTGTGACATGGGAGTATCGGGAAACTCCCAATACAACTCTCGCGGCTGCATTCTGTACCAGTTGGAGCCTCCGAGTGGTCTTCAAGGGTAGCCCCATGTAGAGAGCATTGCAGTAGTCAAGACGAGAGGTCACGAGCGCATGAGTGACCGTACGTAAGGCATCCCGGTCTAGATAGGGCCGCAACTGGCGCACCAGGTGAACCTGGGTGAAGGCCCCCCTAGTCACAGCTACTATATGGTCTTCTAGGGAGAGCTGTGAATCTAGGAGGACTCCCAAGTTGCGAGCCCTATCTACAGGAGGTAATAACTCACCCCCCATAGTGAGGGGTGGGATATCCTGAATATCCCGAGATGCCGGTACGCACAGCCACTCAGTCTTGTCAGGGTTGAGTCGAAGCCTGTTCCTCCCCATCCAGACCCGGACCGCCTCCAGGCATCGGGACATCACGTCGAGGGCATCACTGGGGTGGTTTGGGGTCGAAATGAAAAGTTGGGTATCATCAGCATACTGATGATACCCAACTCCAAAACCACGAATGATCTCACCCAGCGGTTTCATGTAGATGTTGAACAGGAGAGGCGAGAGGACCAACCCCTGAGGGACTCCACAAATGAGAGGCCTCGCGGTCGACCTCTGCCCCCCTGCCAACACCGACTGCGAGCGTCCCAGGAGATAGGAGGAGAACCACTGAAGAACCGTGCCTCCCACTCCCAATCCCCTGAGACGCCGCAGCAGGATACCATGGTCGATGGTATCAAAAGCCGCCGAGAGGTCTAATAGGACTAGGACAGAGGAATATCCCCTGTCCCGAGCCCTCCAGAGATCATTCACCAGTGCGACCAATGCCGTCTCCGTGCTGTACCCGGGCCTGAAACCCGATTGGTACGGGTCTAGATAATCCGCTTCATCCAGGACCAGAGGGAGCTGATGCACCACCACACTCTCAACAACCTTCGCAAGAAAGCGAAGGATGGAGACCGGACGAAAGTTATTCAACACAGCCGGGTCCAAGGCAGGCTTCTTGAGGAGAGGTCTTACCACCACCTCTTTCAAGGCGGTGGGAAAACTACCCTCACTCAAAGAGGCAGATATAACCGCCTGGAACCAGCCTCGTGTCCCCTCCCGGGCTGCATAAACCAGCCAGGAAGGGCACGGGTCAAATAAACATGTGGTGGAGCTCAGCCTCCCCATAATCCTGTCCACTTCCTCCGGAGTTACAGGATCGAACTCCTCCCAGATAACATTGACAAGACCGCTCGTGTCCTGATCGTCCGATACTGCCCAGTCGGAGTCCAGACCGGTCCGAATCCGAGTGATTTTGTCCGACAGATGTTGACTAAACTCCTCGGCACGCCCCTGCAGGGGTTCCTCACTCACCTCCTGATTAAGGAGGGAGCGGGTCATCCTAAACAGGGCGGCCGGGCGATTATCTGCAGACGGCAGCAAAGTAGTTAGACACTTTAGAGAAGAGGATGTTTGATCTGCAGCAACTGAACCCTTTTCATGTTCTTATCAAAGGATTTTGTAGATTATTTATTCAGTAACAAAATTTCAAAAATAAAAGGTTATAGTTAAAAGGGTCTGGTTTTCAAGGGAATGTTGAGCTACACATGAGAATAACATCCCTGCTGTAGGAATTATTGTAAGAGATTTGGAAAATCTCAAATGAAAAAGGAAAGCATCTAAACATGGAGGAAGATAGGACATCAAAGCCTGATCATCACGGACCCAACTGTTTGCTACCCTTTTTACATAAACAGGAATATAGCAGATATTTAAGGAGTTTCAGGGTGAACTATTCTATCCTGTATCTTGTACCAGTGAGCTGGCATGATCACGCTTCAATTTGGAGACTACAGAGAAGATGAGTCATATATTTTCTTTCAATTAATTGTATTCCATGTTGTCCCTTAAGTCTTCACCCCACCTTAACATTATCGCAGTTATTGTTATCCTCTGCATTTGATTCAATTAAGAAAAGCAGTGGGAGGCAAATGCAATTCAGAATGAACCAGGAAATGAAAGCAATTTCTGACATCGAGAGCTTCTGAACTCTAGAAGCATCTTAGTTAGACTTTAAAGACACACACAAAGATAGGCCGGCCGCCTTGCAAATGTTGCCAAGATTCAAGTGTGCAGAATGGCACTGTTGGTGTTTCTTCAAGGTCATTGCAAAGACTTGCATATTTCAAAATACAGATTGCTAGCCTGTATCGTCATTCATTTCATGCTGAGGGTGATAGGGAAGCCTCTGTTAATGAGTTGAGTGATTTCAGTCCAAACCCATGCTTGAGTATGAAGTTCCAATAGTGATATTTAATTAATAATTCAGAAAAGGAGGACTTAAATCCACAATTTCATATTTTTATGCTGTGTGACATTGGGGTGTGTGTGTCAAAATCAGCAAAATGTCAGATGGAGCAAGGCTTACCCTTGTATCAGCATCACAAGTATGTTTAGATGGGGGCAGGGCTTAAACCATGATGCTCTGACTGCCATTTTGACATCATCTCCCCCAATTTCTATGAATATATGTTTGCCAAAGTGAGCTGCCATTCATTAATCAAATTCAATTTTATCGGAGAACAAATAAGGGATCAAAGTGGATCAAAGATCAGTGGAAAGAAAGGTAGACTGGAACAAAAGCTGTGAAAGACAGTGGCAGAGAAATAATAATTGAAATATAAAAACAGGGGTTGTCTCCCCACCAAGTTTGCTTCTAAGAACTGATAAATCATTCATTTAAAGCGAGAGACAGTACAAGCTGGTTGCAGTTAAGATGGCATAGCATAGGTGTAATAAGATTGAAGTGATTAGGTAACCTATGAAATGATTAGAGTTAAATATTTAGATCTCTTATTCCAATTGGATTAGGACATGCAATCCTGATGTTACAAAACTAAAAAAATCTACCCGTAGTGGAGATATGGAAAACTTTATATCCTGATATCACAGGCACAAATATGTGTATGTTGATGATAGGGCATACATCAACCAAGTTATTTGCATTTCAATTTTCTATGAAATGTAAAGCTTGAGACATATTAAAAATAGTAGAAGGAACACATAAAGTTTGTGACAAATCTTGACCAAATTCTATCTGTATTTAATGACATACTGTAAACTTTTGGTTTAATGCAAAAGTATGAACAACTGAAACTGGAAAACTCCATCCAGGCTTCTAAATCACAAGAACCTGAAATACACACATTGTATTTTATATATGATTCCATATAATCTGAAATTACTGAAATTACAGTTTGCCATGATATTGTACCGTCTTCAGGAGTTGATAGCAATGCCTCTAATCACGCGATCCCAGAGTGCTGCAACCATCGTAAATACATGCCCATTGCCAAACACCTGAATTTTGATCACATGATCATGGGGATCCATGATGGTCATAACTGCAAGAACTAGACACAGGTTTTCAGTGTCATTTGAATGATCACTAAAACACTTGTAAGTCGAGGACTGTATATTTTTAACAACCCTTATTTACTCTCTGTTTATATGCAAACTACACCTTATTTGCATGCAGCTAAAAATGTAAGATTCAATACAAAAAATTCTTGACAACTGATCTACCCACGTTAACTAGGGCTAAAAATTGCCTCTGTTCATCTCAAAGCACTGTATATCGTGTGCTAATGTGCTGTGATATTTATTTTCTCAGTTCAGTATTTGATTAATCTGTTTTTAAAAGTCACTTAATTGACTAAACTACCTTTAATCTGTTGACAGTTAAGGCATAAATGAGATGCTCTCCTACATACTGTCAGTGATAAACTGCCACTTCATCATACACATTTATGTTATGCGTGCTCTAATCCTATTCCTTTATGTGGCTTTGCTTGTAATTTGCATATAATTCTGAATTAATGCTTAGAATGCAAATCTTTGGCTGTCCTTTAGAGATAATACAATCAAAGCAAATCTGATTGGTTATTTCAGAAAACCACCAAAGGGGTGCAGTCTGCATGTAGGGGTAGCACCTTTATCTTCCTGCCCCAAATGAAGAAGCGCAAGAAGGACAAAGGTCATGGAGGAAACTCCTTCCTTGAAAGAAGTGGCAATAGGGTGGTTGTTTTGGTATGTATTTCCAGCATAAAGAGATTTATTGTGGCCAAGTGATGAAGGAAGTCACATGTTCACAAAGAAGAGGGAGTCAAGCTATCCTCCAAAGCACCTGAAGGCAGGACAAGAAGCTACGGATGGAAACTAACTAAGGAAAGAAGCAACCTAGAACTAAGGAGAAACTTCCTGACAGTTAGAACAATTAACCAGTGGAACAACCTGCCTCCAGAAGTGGTGAATGGTCCAACACTGGAAGTTTTTAAGAAAAGACTGGACAGCCATTTGGCTGAAATGGTATAGGGTTTCCTGCTTGAGCAGGAGGTTGGACTAGATTACCTCTAAGGTCCCTTCCAACTTTATTATTATTATTATTATTATTATTATTATTATTATTATTATTATTATTATTATTATTATTATTATTTACTGTAAGATTATACTAAATACTACAAAAAAGATGTAGTGGAGACCTTGGAAAAAGTCAGAGAAGAGCAGTTAAGATGATCAAAGGCCTGGAGGCTAAAACATATGAAGAAAGGCTGCAGTATTTGGGTTTAGCTAGTCTAAATATAAGAAAAAAATAGGGATGACATGGCAGCAGTATTCCTGTATTTGAGGAGCTGCCACAAAGAAGAGGGGTTAAAATTATTCTCCAAGGCACCAGAGGACAGGGCAAGAAATAATGGTTTGAAACTGACCAAAGAGAGAAGCAACCTGGAATTAAGCAGAAACCTCCTAACAGTGAGGACTATTAAACAGTGGAACAGCTTGCCTACAGAGGTTTTAGGTGCTTCATCACTGGAGGTTTTTAAAAGAGACTAGACAGTCACTTATCTAAAATGGTATAGGTTCTCCTCAGTGGTCAGATTCAAATATGTGAACAACCAGTTCTCTGTGTGGATGCTGCTTCTGGAAGTCCATTCTGGGCCAGGGCCAAAAAATAAAATTAAAAAAAATTGCTACCAGTTCTGCCAAAGTGGTGCGAACCAGCTGAATCCCAACACTGGTTCTCTTTCAGTAGGGGGCTGGACTAGAAGACCTCCAAGGTTCTATTCTATTCTATTCTATTCTATTCTATTCTATTCTATTCTATTCTATTCTATTCTATTCTATTCTATTCTATTCTATTCTATTCTATTCTATTCTATTCTATTGTGTCTTTCCAGGATTCCATGCACTCTCTGTTGTGATTCAGTATTTTTGAATATAGTACAAAGTTATCTTTTCTCAGGTGGAAATAAATATTGGATTGAGCAGAAAAAAAATAATTGGATGATCTCTAACAGGTTATTTTTGTCATATTTGGGAAACAGGAATTCATCTGGAGAAGAGAAGGAAGGGATTTTAGCTTTTAAATCTTCATAGTAGCTACTGCTAAAAATTACAATCCATACCTATTTCTAATTCAACCAGTTTTAGTCTAATGAAAAGAAGGGTGAGGGTTGACATGATAGCTGTGTTCCAATATCTCAGGGGCTGCCACAAAGAAGAGGGGGGTCAACTTATTCTCCAAAGCACCTGAAGGAAGAACAAGAAGCAATGGGTGGAAACTAAGCAAGGAGAGAAGCAACCTAGAGCTAAGAAGAAAATTCCAGACATTAAGAACCATTAACCAGTGGAGCAACTTGCCTCCAGAAGTTGTGGGTGCTTAACTGTTTTTAAGAAGAGATTGGACAGCAAATTGTCTGAAATGGTGTAGGGTCTCCTGCTTTAACAGGGTTCTGGACTAGAAGTCCCAAAGTCCCTTCCAACTCTGTTACTCTGTTATATTAGATGCTCCATGTTTATAAGCTAATAGGATTGGGTAAGGGAGCCTCAGATCTACTTTCATATCTAGTTGAGTTCTTAACCTCTCTGGCTAAAAGGTCAAAGTTGAAGGCCAACAAATACAGGATGTGTAGGATGGGATAAATAAGATAAAGAAAAAGTAATCCAGTTGATACATTGCACAGGAAAACGTTAAAGGAATAAAAACAAAAAATGAGCGCAACGTATTTGTCCCATTCTGAGGAACTTACTTGGAGTGCTCTCCACTGATCACAGAAGACAAAACCTGTTGGAATTCCCTTCTCCAACTATATTCCTCTTAGATTATTATTAAAAGAATTCAGAAACTTTCTGTTACAACTAGGTCTTCTACCACAAGGGCTTTATGGTAATTATCTGACGTTTGAATGCTGACATCAGATTTATTTATTTATTTTTACTATGCAATTACATATTGCCTCATGACTTTATAATAATTATGATATTTCAACATAACTTAATTTTTGGAATTGACTGATTGGATTTTGTTGGTTGAGGATACTTGTGATAAATATACACAATTTAAACAGCTAGAAATATTTCAAAGCATTTAAATTCAAAAGCTACTTAAGTCACAGTTCAACGTCAGATGGCATTAGATTCTTCTTCAGGTACAGAGAGATATTTCAACCCCCTCCCCATTATTTTGTATAATTTATTCTAAACTGAGAAAGAATTTGGGCACTTAAAAGCAAGAAAGCTTGCATTTCTTCCCAAATGACTATATCAACAGATGGGCAAAGAATACTTCATTAGTTGCATAACTCACCCAGTATATGACTTAGCTGAAATTGCCAATTTAATGTTTTACTTTAAAAAAAATATTTGCAGTTAACAATTTAGAAATACATGCTCCTTTTGCTGAAATACTGTTTTGGTGGTTTAATGATGACAATTTGAGCAGAATAATCAACTTTATTAGTATAGCTTAAAAGCCTCTGTTGTGGATTTCTGGAAAAGACTCTAATGCTGGGAAAGGTAGAAGGAAAGAGAAGAAAAGGATGAATAGCAGCCAGCAGGATGGACTCCATTACATTGGTGATAGGTGGACAGTTAACAGAATGTCATGGAGAAAGTCTACATGGTCATTAGGAGGTAACACCAACTTGATGGAACATCATCAATCAATCTATGATAGAAGCAACAAGAATAATTTATTTATTTTTTATTTTAATCCCATTTATATCCTGCCCTTCTCCGAAGACTCAGGGCGGCTTACAATTTAAGCACAAACCAATGTGCTTAGCAATAGCCTTCATTCTATGTATATGCTTGCTTATTAGGGCTTTCGGCCCCATCTCAAGTGGCATTTTTACAAAGTCAGCTTATTGCCCCCAACAATCTGGGTCCTCATTTTACCTACCTCGGAAGGATGGAAGGCTGAGTCAACCTTGAGCCTGGTGGGATGCGAACCTGCACTAATTGCAGGCAGCTGGTGTTACTTAAGGAGGCATTAGCCCACTGCTCCACCAAGGCTCTTAATGCCATAGAGTGAAAGGTAGAAAGTCTCAAACTTCCTCTCCCAGGAATCTTCTGAGGTTATGCTCTCTGGAAGTGCTTTCTTGTTTTAATGCAGGGGTCCCAAACCCCCAGGCTGAGGCCCACTACCAAGCGGCAGGTGAGTATGCACATGTGCGCAGCTCCACTTGCACGACAGTGGGCAAGCACACAGGCAGCTCCATTTGTGCGTGTAACTATTCTCTCTCCCTTCCCACCTCTGCCAGTCAGCTGCTTTAATGTACTGTGTAGCTGCTTGCTAATGACTGCTGCAGCCACCAGCCTTTACCTGGTATTTTCTTCCTTATCCCTAGGAAATAAGAAAGATAAAGATCCCATAATCTGCATATCTTATTGGCAGGTAAATGAACTAGCCAAAACACACACACACACACATGCATCTGGTAAAAACAAAATAAATTGTATAATATATTCCTTTTCTAGCTATAAAATTGTTCAGTGGAGCAAAAAGGATGTAGGTGCTGTGTATCTGTCTGAAGGGTTTTCAGGGACACAGAGATGAGAACAGGCTGAGATTCTATTTACAGCATATTGAGGATTGCTAGCTGAAAGGTAAGGAGCAAGGGAAAGTGAGGGTAACAACACAAGGTGGAAAAAATATAGCAAGGAAAACCAGATCTACAGTACGTTGCCAGGAGGGATGGCCTGGCATGTGTTCCAGTTGATCCACAGCCAAGTGATACTGTCTTAAAAGCAATAGATTATAATATGGTATAGTTTACTTATATGGTACATTTGCACAGACGCAGCACCTGTCAGTAAATAAAGTAATTCTAATAAAGAAGCAACTTGGTAAAATTAAGAAAATATTGGCATGTCTTTGTTTACTGCACTAAACATGGATATCAGTTCCCTAACATGTAATTCTATTAGTTATCAGATCTGTCCAAAAAAAATCTGAATGATCATCAGATGGCAGCAAACAGATGGATAAAAGTCTGCCTCTTTGCTACCATCTAGTCTAGTGGCTGACTAAATTTTTGAAGCCACATCTGGAAATTGCTCAAATTTTATCTAGCCATCCATCCATCATCTATTTCTTTTAACTGCAGTAGCATTTCACCAACTCTTGTATTGTCTCCACTTTCAATAAAAAAATAAATTAAATTCCAAATTATAGGCTGAATGTAAAACATCTGAACTTTACAGGCAATGCTGAGTAAACCTTCCAAAGCTTTAAATTATTTCTTTAAGTGGTTTCCATTGACACCAAAAGCAAGCTTCTACTGTGTGACTGAAGATTACAGGTGAGAACTATTGGATCTGCTGTGGGCTGGTATAGTTTACAGTTAGTGCCTGTTACATCCAGGCACTTCCAATAATAGAGAAAGAAAAAGATTATACAACAGAGTACAATTGATTCACCCATCAGCCATCTAGATGCATTGACAAAATCAAACCCACAATTCTGCAGGAGAATATGGGCTGTCACAAGATGCTGCATAGATATGCCTGCAATTTACTTTCTCACTTATTTTTTCCTGTTTGCACAGGTATTTTCATTCCCTGTTCAGATTTGCTGCAAAAGCCTCTGTAAAATGTACAAGGTGGCATTATTCTCCAAATTTGTCACTCATCCAAATTGCTTTAAATGTGGGGATTATGATCTGGAGTTGCAGGAAAAGAAATCAGTTGACACTACAGTCACTGCATGAAAAACAATAGACAGAAACAGTCACTCTACTAAAAAAAAAGGCTCTTTGGTTACATCTCCCTTGCAGTTGTCAGGAGCTTTTTTTCCTTCTGCCAGAGAAGAAACCTTGAGAACCTTAAAGCCTGGTAGTACATATTTCTGTTTCAAAAAGAGATGTGTCAGTTAAATAATTTATCGCTTATTCCTTCCTCTTATGAAATAGAAGCCTGAACATAACAGGCTAGGACAGATTG
Source organism: Vipera ursinii (assembly GCF_947247035.1). Classification (NCBI taxonomy): domain Eukaryota; kingdom Metazoa; phylum Chordata; class Lepidosauria; order Squamata; family Viperidae; genus Vipera; species Vipera ursinii. The sequence continues at coordinate 138,778,232 of NC_139516.1, read as the reverse complement.
ACATCTCTTCCAAAATGCTTTTAAAATTCTTATTTCTTAAAACCAGGACAGTTCCCTTCCCTTCATATCAAGATGAGAATTACACAACCTAATTGATTTGATCTACTAGATTTACATTCAAAGGAAAATGATCTCTAATTATGCCGGAGATACAATATTGAGACAGCCAGGACCATCAAGCCTTCCTTGACAGCTATTGAAAACTCACTTTGGGCTCACTTTTATGGCAAGAGAGTTCGATCAGGAAGACTGAGGTGATTTTTATGATTTTAAAGTACAGAGGAAAATGCTAGTTGCCTTTTCAGTTGCAGCATCCTACCTGTGAATTTAACTGGTGAATTTAAAGCCTATTAATGTCCATTAAAAAGGAACGCGGTGGCTCAGTGGGTTAGGACGCTGAGCTTGTCGATCAGATGGTCGGCAGTTTGGTGGGTCAAATCCCGAGTGCTGCGAAACAGAGTGAGCGCCTGTTACTCGTCCCAGCTTCTGCCAACCTAGCAGTTCGAAAGCACGTAAAAATGCAAGTAGAAAAATAGCGACCACTATGGTGGGAAGGTAACAGCGTTCTGTGCGCCTTTGGTGTCTAGTCATGCCGGCCACATGACCACGGAGATGTCCTCGGACAAGCGCTGGCTCTTCGGCTTTGAAACGGAGATGAGCACTGGCCCCTAGAGTCGGAAACGACTAGCACGCATGTGCGGGGGAACCTTTACCTTTACCATTTTAATGTCCATTAATAACATAGCCAGTTACAAATAATCAAAAACAAATCAATGCACTTTTTGAAAAGAGGTGAGAATAGTGTTTGGCTAATTTTGTTTGACCTTAATGATCAACATATGGAGGTTATTCTCAAGATCTATGAAAATACTCAAAGCTCTCTCTCTCTCTCTCTCTCTCTCTCTCTCAAATCAATTTGTGAATGGAACCAAGAAAAACAGATTCATCCAATTAAGCAAAAGCTCATATCCTGAGCTTTTAAATTCTGGATTTGAACATACGTTATGTGATACTTGTGATGTTGAATTAGGGTTCCCATTTTTTATTCCCCTCTTCCCCATTCCCCCATTTTTTTCCTATTGTTAAAAGCTGAAGGGCTGATAAGTGTAGCTTGCCTTCCCACCGGGAATACTTACTGAATTTGGCTGGTGCAAATGAGTGAGAATTACTTTTTTTTCATATTAAGAAATGAGAATACTTGCACATAGGTACAACTTTCCTCATGCAAAAAGCATTTTTAAAGTGTGAAAATTAGTGAAATTGGCATTTTTATCTCTCTGTGTTAATCACTTTCTACATAGAACAGTTTCCTAAACTTATATGTTATCTGGATATAAACTTAGAAGAAATCTTTCTAAGGGAAATAGAAATGCAATATATCTCATCATAGTTAATGTCCAGGAGCAATTTCTTCCTGCAATGTGTCTGTTGTCCAACTATTAGTGGGAAACTTCAAGACTTATTTCTGCCTTTAAAAAAAATGTTTAAAAACTGGATTGGAATAGACAACCCTTTAAATATTGGACATTTTCACATAGAGGATTATAGTCTGGCAGCCTTTCAGTGAATGCTGAAGGATTCTCCTCTGTAAAGTAGAATGCAGAGCCATCCAAATTTCAGCAATATACATGATTCACAAATCATATTATGTACAGACATTTCATATCACCTGTCATTACTTCAAAGGCAATGGCTTTTCCATATAAGCCCTTTACACATTCACCTGAGAATTATTATGCGCTAAGACTGTCAGTTGCAGGTACAATGTAAGACTTAACACTAAGTTCATCCTGCCAACTGGTTATCTTTTGTGTAAAGTAGAGGTGAAATATTTTAAAGTAACTCTAGACATTTTCATGCTAAGATAGACAAGATGGCATTCTAAAGATGGGAATCAACTGGATTAATTGAATCTTGCTGTTGCATTTTATTTAATGTGGAGGAATGTCTTTGATCATTTCTTCTGTGATCAAATGCTTAATTCTGGTACATGGGAGAGCTGTTGTGGCACGCAGCAGTCCTTGTGTGATATGAAATTCTGTTTTTAAGTCCAATGTTCTCCATAGAAAGGCCTGCAGGATTCAGGAAGGACTTTGGGCCCTGAAGAGAGCTTTTAGCTCTCAATACGATACTCCATATGCCAAGATGTATATGTGCTCCATGTATCTGTGCAAAGGAGGCATTACACCAATCATTTGATAAGTGAATAAAATTCCACTCTTCATTTTTTTGATTATTTATCCAAACTTCAGCCCATGAAAAACCAACAAAGCTGGCTGACTGGAAAAGGATGAAGGGTTATACTATTTGTTAGGTTGCTATTCTGGCTTCTTGAGGCAGGTGTTTGGGCAGAAATCTTAAAGTCAAATCATGCTGTGCCTTCTAAAAAATGGTGGCTGTGTGCTGGCCACTTCTCTAGAAAGCAGCGTCTGACAGTAATCGCTGAAATCCATCCACAAGTGGAGCACGACTTCTCAAGTGCTCCAGCAGATTAAAAACAGTGGGACAGAGAGAAAAGAAGCTACTGAGTACTTAATAGCACTGGAAGTAGGCAATTTCATATAGGGACAAACATAGCTACAGTTCACAACCTTGCCTGGCCCACACACCACCAATTACACTAAAGGATCAAGCAAACACAAAAGAAAATTTAGCAACTTCTCTTCTCAATTTCTCATTGGTAAATGGGGACTTTAAAATAAAAAGAAAAATAATGTATACGTTTGTGAGAAGTTACAATAATGATGGATTTTTATTATTATTAGTTCCAACTGAGGCAAACATGACTGATTGCAGCTAGTGGCAACCTACAAAAAATACTTACGTTAATTGGAGCCAATGAGGCAGAGATACTTAAAAGGGTTATTTTGCAGCAGCGTGTGTGCTCTGCATCCTCCTTGTGTTTATTGCTAATTTTACTACTTGTTCAAGTCTCAAAAATTAAAAAAAGAAGAAGCAAATAAGGAAGATAAATTATATACAGCTCTGAAGCAGAGATGCACTTGAGTTGCAGCAGAATTGTTTTACTTAAGTACATGATTATATTTTACTTTTCTCAAAAAGTATCTCTGAACCCAGAGAATGCACTAGGTCACCTTTTTGAAAGTAGTTCTCCATACTTTTTCTCAGTTGAACTTTATGGCAGAATACCATCTGTTGAATTAAGGACCACCATAACGACTGAATCATCTCATTTAGCCTTTCCTGACCAATCGCTGTTCAGAAGTGAAAGATTATAACTTGCAAAATTCAAAACTGGCTTGGCTTTCACAATCCTATCCAATTTACCTTGCAGCTTCTATGAGGGAGCTGCATTCAAATGAGATGGGTGGCCATAGATATTTAACAAATATCATATATCATTAGAGCCTTGGTGGAGCAATGGGCTAATGCCTTCTTAAGTAACACCAGCTGCCTGCAATTAGTGCAGGTTCACATCCCACCAGGCTCAAGGTTGACTCAGCCTTCCATCCTTCCGAGGTAGGTAAAATGAGGACCCAGATTGTTGGGGGCAATTAAGCTGACTTTGTAATAATGCCGCTTGGGAGGGGTGTGAAAGCCCTAATAAGCAGGCATATACATAGAATGAAGGCTACTGCTAAGCTTGTAAGCCGCCCTGAGTCTTCGGAGAAGGGCGGGATATAAATGGAATTAAAATAAAATAAATAAAAATAAATTAGCATGTTACTGCGATCTAAGCACTACACTACAGGTGGTCTTTGACTTACAAGAGTTCACTTATGACTGTTTGAACTTACAACGGGACTGAAAAAACAGTGACACATGGTCATGGCCGTGTCATGGACCGTGGTCATGGTCACATGATCAAAATTCAGCCGCTTGGCAACTGACTCATATTTATGACGGTTGCAGTGTCCCAAGGTCAAGTGATCACCTTTTGTGACTTTCTGACTGTTGTGACTCAGGGCCAGCCTGTGGGTCCGACAGCCGGGTCCGATGTATCGGAGGACTCAGATGTGGGGGAGGAGGGAAACGAACCGGCTGATGATGATTTGGAGACTTTGCAGAGTCCTCAGCCGGGAACCTCTGCTCAGCTGTGTGAGCCCGAGAGTGCGGAGGATGATGACCCACAGCTGGCCCTGTTCAAGGACGCCCGACGCAGGAGGCAGTCGAGCAGGGACAAACAAAGAAAGGCTATGGGACTCCTCGGGAGGAGGCACAGGGAGACCACGCCCTGAGCTCTCTATAAAAGGAGTGTTTGGGGAGGGGCTGGTTGCTGAAAGCAACTCTTTTCCGTTTGAGAAGTCAAGCTCTTGTATTTTTGTAACAGTGTAATTAAAACTTGGCAGAAGCCTTTTGGTCTTGGACGCTTTCCAGTCTCTTCTTTTGATTAGGGGTGCGAGAAGAGGGCTGGTTCAGAACACTGACAAGCAAAATCAAGGGGGAAGCCAGGCTCGCTCAACAAGCGTGCTATCAACTTAACAACTGCAGTGATTCAGTTAACAAGTGCGGCCAGAAAGGTTGCAACATGGAGCAACACTCACTTCACCAATGTCTCACTTAGAAACAGAAATGTTGGGCTCAGTTGTGGTCATAAGTCAAGGACTATCTGTACTCTGTACTCTGATTCTGAATTAGATGGCTGGTCCATCTGGACTAATTTTATTGATACTGACTAGTATCAATCCCAGTGCTTTTTTTGTAAAAGAAAAAGGTGCCGGAACTCACATATGTCATACAGCCTGCCTTGCCTACCCTACAAGGTTCCATCCAAAGAAGGTGCCGGAACTCCGTTCTGAGCGTTCTATGAGAAAAAAAGCCCTGATCAATCCTCAACTATTACACAGATGCATTTTCATTTTCTTCACAAGTTATGACTGAGCAGGCAAGTTGCTAAAAAGGTGATTAAAACGGTACAGGCAAAGTCATCCCAAACAGTAACTCTAACCTTAGGAACAGAATCATGAAAATGGTAAAATAAGGTTAAGTCTAGGTAAGAAAAAACAGATATACTTTGGGCAAATTCAATTAAATATAATACTAACTAATAAAATCTATGTGTTGCTAGTCTAGTGAAACATCAGCATATAGTCCTTGTCTCACGTTGTGTTCCTGGGAGTGATTCATCAATAAACGAAAGTAATAGAGGTTGCAGGCACAGAGAGACCTAAAATGTTTCAATATGAAAAAAATGGGGAAAGGGTGTAAGGGACCCAGTGATTTTAGTGTGAAAATAAAACAACAACAACAAAGAGGTTGTGAAAATTGTGTGCAAAGAGATATGGGTAAGACGCAAAAGGGGTGATAAGGAGTTAAAAACGCAATAGAGTAGGGAGATTCTTAATATCTGGAGAAAGAGGATAAAAACGTTGTGGAAAGAAAATTAAGGAAAGACTCAGGGTGGAAAGCTGAAGGTAAGGGGTCAGAAAGATTTATTGATCGAGGAATTGATGTTAAGAGATACAAAGCTGAACATGGAGAAGGCACAATAAAAAAACCAACAGAGAAAATTTTTTTCATAAAGATTGGTAGAATGACAGATCTTTAATAAGGTCACAAGTGAAAGAGAAACTTAACATGGAATGATAAAAAAAAAGATTGAAAACGGATACCAAAATGCTTTTCTTTGACTAATGTAACTGTGTACTTTTCCTGGAGTTAATATAAATGAAAAAATGTTCCTCATGAGAAATTTGACTGATACAAGCTTGATTTATAGTCAACACATCTATTTCCACAACAGTAAAGCTGCTACTTGTTTGCTGTCAAATTCCTGTCACTTTTACTTATTCACTACATCCAAAAACAGGAAGAAAGAGTTTTGTTAATGAACCAAGGGATAATTGATTCATATAAAACCATTTTCTTATGCCATCAAGAGGATATTTGGAAATGTGCAAAAGTACATCTGTTCCTAAAAGAAGAAAAGGGAAGTCAGAATAAATGTTCCTGCTTTAATTAATATTATTTATATATAAAAAGGCCCAGAAGTAATTATTGATAGAAGAATTACTTCAGTTTACACTTGAATAGGCTAAGTATAGGTAAATAACCAAGGACATAACATTTTTTCCCCAAATCTGGGACTATTAGCTATATTTATTGAGGTTTTTGTAGCTGGATATGTCTGAAGGGTACTCGTCTACATTACATTTTTGCATCAGTTTATTCTGAAAACAAAGTGCAGAAGCAGATCTGTTCTCCTACCCTCTGGCGGAGAGATATTCACCAAGGTGCAAACATTTCAGAGATTACTATTTCATTTATGAGAATATCACAGGAAAAGATTTCATATCTGTATTCTTGAAAGAAGCAGGCTGCAAAACCATAACAGCCCCATTCTAGAGTAGATAACAAGAAACTTAAACTTTGTTAGCCATATCCTTTAGTACTCCAAAACTCTAGATAACTGTTCTCATATTAGATCTGTTATAAATCATAGGTCTTTTCTCATTTACTTGGACAGCAATACCTCTGGAATGGAGCTTATTCTTGAGTAGACATATATAACCTATATAGAATGGCACCATGAAATATTATTAATGACATCGTGTCCAAAATATCATCTGAACATCTTCAGTATGACACAGCTTTAGTATTACAAGCAACTGCTTAACAAGCACAAATGATTTTACCTTAGGCTAGTTTATTAGACTTAACAAATGGGGGATTTGAAGGAGATTTAGGATGAGCTTCTTAGACCCTTATATTTAAAGAATATATTTCTGAGGCTACGTGTGCTCTCATTTGGCAGAGAATCATATTTTTAGGGAATTAGAGATAAAAGCTGGATATTGTACAATGGGAAACCCTTTTGCATTTTTTTCTAATCCCTGTACCATTCTGGTATTTAGACTTCAATAAACTTTATTGCTCTGTAGTTGCAATCTTACATCCATTTATGAGAAGTAGACCAAGACTATGGTGTCTATTCTACAAAGATCCGGACAATCATTAGATGGCAGCAAAGACAGACAGAAAAACCTATTTGCTATCATCTGGTAGACAACTGGATTTTAGCAATCCAGACTTGGTAGCCTTAAAGTATACTTCATGAATTCCATACAATTCTTTTATAAGTAGAAGGATTCAGTCAAACTGGAACAGGGTAGAGAAGTCCTTATCACTGTAAATTGGATTAGTGCTCAAAAATGCACTTCAAGGACAAAGAATTATTACTTTGATGAAGATACTTTCTGTTTGTCCTTATTGCCTATAGTAGGTGATGGTTAGCACATCATTAAACAAGGAATTCTTTGGGAGACCATTTCTTTTCAATCTCCATTATAGCTTTCTATGATCCATGAGACAATCTTAGAACACTATATGCTGTCTAATGCTCTACAGCAGACATGTCAAATACGGCCCGTGAAGTGGTTTCATGTGGCCCGCGAAGCCATCCTGGAAACAGTGAGGGAACGGCCCCCACTGCCTTGGCCCTGGCCCAGAGACCCTCCTTCTGCCAGAGACCCTCAGATCTGTCCCACTCCTGCCCAGGCCCCCATAGGCACCCTTGATGCGAACGATGTAGAGCTGGCCACGCCCACCCAGTAGGCCATGCACAGTCTAGCCACGCCCACCCAGTAGGCCACACCCACCCTGGCCAAACCCAACTGGCCCCTTGAGGGCAATCGCAATGCTGATGCGGCCCTCAATGAAATTGAGTTTGACACCCCTGCTCTACAGCAAAGAAGTACAAGGCGTGATCGAAGTACAAGGCGTGCTGGCTGAGGAATTCTGGGAGTTGAAGTCCACAAGTCATAAAAGGGCCAAGTTTGAAGACCCCTGGTTTAGACCTACAATACCCACTGACTATAAGAGAAATGAAAAAATCCCATGGTTAGGGGTCAAGCAAACTAAGATATTAATGCTTTACATTTTGAAACTGTTTTTTCTGTATATAAACCTCAAAGCAACTGCCTGTTTTCCTTTCTTGTTCCATAGTAGTTTTGTAACCTTGTATGATCACGTAAGAGAAAAATAAAAGCAATTGGTCCAAGATGAATCCAGTGAATTTTATAGTTAAGCACTAAAAGTCTGTTTTTCCTAGTCTTAAATCAGATTATGCCAGCCCAGTAGACTCCAACTGTGTTTTAACTGCAACTCCCTCTATTTCCTTTTAGCAATGGAATTGCTGTGTAGGGGGAAGAAATTTGAGAACATTTATGTTTTTCTTTAGGTACAAAAACATCTAACAAAGTGTTGGGTTTTTTGAGGGGGCGAAACTATCTTGCTAGCTTTGATGTTTCATTCTTAAAGAAAACCCTGACAGTGAGTGTGATGCCAAAGAAAAAATTATTTAAAGATTTATGATGCTTAAATGTTAGCTGTCATTTTTGGCATCTGATACCATAGCAGCAGTTCTATACACCCTCGCTCTACTGATTCTGTTATGTGTGGGTTTTATTTATTTATTTTTTTAAAAAAATAATAATAATTCTGCATTCTTCCTTAAAATTTAAAGTCGGTGTCATACTAGACAGAAGATAAATAACAATAAATCCAAACCAGAACTTCTTTGCATAACCCTAATGCTAACACAGATATAATCCCAAAGGTGCTTTTTCAAGAGGCAACTGGACTTTTTTTGCTTTTCTTTGAAGACGTTTCGCTTCTCATCCAAGAAAGATCTTCAAAGAAAAACAAAGAAATTTCAGTTGCCTCTTGAAAAAGCACCTTTGGGACAACGACATCCTGGATGACTGAGGATCTCCATAGACAAATAGAGATAACTTGTCACCAAGAAGCAGCTGTAGGAATACATAGAGAGCTTGAGTATTGAAAAGATTTGCAGAGAGTATTTTATTCAAGAATGATTTTTACTCTGTTGAGTAAAGATTGTCTACATTTTTTCTGTGTGCCTTTGAATCATTTTAAAAAAAATTCTAGCAATTACATAGATTAATCCCTGAGGTTTTCTCGGCAAGGTTACAGAAATAGTTTGCCACTGCCTGCTTCCTAGAGCTGACACAGAATGACCGGCTCAAGGTAACCCCATGTGAATAAAATGGGAGTAGAATTCATGGTCTCTCACTTTCTAGCTGGGTACTTTAATCACTACACTCAACTGTCTCTCAAGCTCTGTACATTACTAATGCGTTTTCTCACTCCTTCCTCAGTCTTTATTTAAGAAAACAATTCATTTGAGTCCACCTATTACTAGATTTCAGAAGCATTAAAAAAAATCCTTCAAAATTATTTTGCCTGGCTGTTAAATTTGTATTCTTTTACTTAATGCATATTAAATGTTTCTATTCCACATTTTATCAGATTTCAGGAAGCTGTAGGACAGCATAGATGGTAAATTATACTGTACACATAATATGGTAGAGTGACAAAGTAAGTCTAAAGCAGGTATGTGAAACTGCTGGCCCACGGGCCAGATGCTTCACGCCAAAACCGCACCCACCCCATTGCTGGCAATGGGGAAAAAGTCCTGATACGTCGCACAACGTCACGTGACGTCGCGAGTTTGACATGCCTGGTCTAAAGAGAAAGGGTGGGGACAACTCACTGCAGAAGGAACCATCACTTCCAAAAAACTCCTGGGATTATTCTAAACATAGGATGAGACAGAGGACTGGCAAAGAAAAATCCAGCTGCTGCTTTTGATGAGGCAGAAGGGAGTAAGGCTTTTTTGTGTGTGGGGTGTGTGTGTGTGTGTGTGTTAAAAGATATTAAATAGCAAATGATAGGAAGATGCCATGGCACCTTAGCTGCAGCAGACAGGATGAAGGACTCAGGAGGAGCCATGAGGCGCAATAAAATGAAAACTTGCAACAGTGAGAAATTTCCCACCCTGCTGCTCTGGAAGAAGTGTTTCCTCTGTACCTAGAGCTGAACTGCAAGTTAGGCAGCTGAACTGCACAGGTGGCTCCCAAACCTGGCAGAACCACCCGAACATCATTGTAGTCTCAGTTATAGGACGGTACAACTCTTGCCTGGGGAAGCGGATCAGAATATATTGAAAAGAGCAATAACATTTTTCTTAATTCAGATTGGTTGGTAAAGCACAGGAAGGGCTATTTTATGGGTCATACGTGGAACTTTTCACAAAAATTTTCCTGCTTAAATCTGCTAGGGAATAGAGCCAGGAAAAGATGAGATGGCATATGTTACGGACCAGTAATTAATTACGACTAGGAAGGATTAAAATAAACTTGTTTTCACTACGGAAGAAAGAAAATGGAAGGGACTGAATAAAATGAATAATGGTAACAGTAGGTTTCTCTCCACTATGTGTCTGTGTAAGTTTGTGTATGTACATGTATGCATATATGTACAATAGTGGGAATGGGGATTAATTGGGATGCATCCCACCTTGCTCCATTTATCTATAACCTACATGACTAAATAGTTCAGGAAAACTGCATTATTTTTGTTGCGTGTTTAGATTCAGTCTGACGTCTACAGGTTTATTTTATGGAAATCACCCATCCACAAAATGTTATTAGAAACCTAACCTTTCCCCTTTCTTTTCCCTCAGCAGGAAAGGCTACCAATTGGCTAAACAATGGCTACATCATTTATTGCTTCTGAACTCCAACCATATGGCTGGTTGCTGAAAGAGACACAGTGCTGGACATGATGGGCACTGAAGTGATGCAGCAAATCTATTCTTGCAGGTGATAATAATAATCTCCTAATCTTCTTTGATGCCTGTATTTTTCTCCACTTTCTCCTACTCTTTTCATCTAAAAAAAAAGGAGGGTACATTTGCATGGAGCCACAAATCTATGTGCACAGTACCAGGGGATCCATTTTAAGGAAAGTGGTAAAATGAGGAAGTGGTGGCAGATAGAAAATTAGATTACACATTGGATTTCTTGTGTATGTGAGATTTTTCAGGAAATTCCATGCATGTATAAACGTCCATTTTCACCAGACAGAATAAGTATCCACTTGAGGGAGCTCCAAACTTGACTAGCTGTTTTGCATACTTAATATAAACCTTAAGAGTTGACAGTGGCAATCTATTTGTTACCTTTTCAAAATCCAGGAGCTAGAAAATACACATTCCTTTCACATATGATTTCAGGATGGAAGAAAAACAAGTGTCAGCCTTCAACCAACATTCTCATTTGATCGCTACTGTTTGGTTTTTGTTTTAAAAGTGTGACATGTAATGCAGATGGAGTACATTTTGTGGCTTCCGACAATGAATAAAAAGAGCTTTTACTTAAAAAAAAGAGGCACACACAAACCTTCAGACAAGTTAACTAGACCACAAAATTGAGTCTGAATGAAATTTTTATAGCTTTTTCTTTTCTTTCTCTTTTCTTTTCTTCTTTTCTTTTCTGCCAGAGGATACCAGGTCAATTAACCATTTCAATTAAATAAGCCTACATACAATACATCCAATTGTACACTTCTGAAAATGGATACTGACACAATAGTCTACTCACTATGAGTTCAGAAATGTTCAGTTTTGGTGAACAGAGTAATTTAAAGGAGAAAAGCTAACTTTACCATGACATACAAACAAGCATGTTGTTCTAAACAGGGAATGTCCATTTACTTATAAATTAACTAGCAATATAATTAATTATTTGCAAAAGATGAATCAAACTAATGTCCCTCATTTTTCTAAAGCTTAAGCATTTTTGCTAAATTTAATCTTAATGGTGGATTATATTTGCTTTTTCTTTTAAAATAAGAGGAGTATATTGATTTAAATTAAGCTTTGAAGTTGATAGATTGTCATAACAATTAGGGAAACTGAAATTATTATGTTGGCAAATTAGTGTGATTAACAGAAGACAAATGAACATATTTGCAAGGCAACAAAATTGCAAAACACAACATCACTTTTTTGATATTGATATTGCCCTGCCTTTTGATATTATTTACTTTGGTAGATTTGTCTCTTTCTCAAACCCTACACAGTAAATATTTGAAGCTGCTATTATTCCCAGGATCACACATACCTGAGCCCATTCCTCTCTTTTACAATTATTTCTGTCCCCTCTCCTTCTGATAAACACAAATGGTCACAAGTATGCATGGGTGATGTCTATAGATATTAAAATATATACCAATAACCCCAGTTTCTCCTCCAGGTTTCCTAACTCCCTTTACCGCTGTCTGCAATCTTTCCTGTTGTAAATAAACAACAGATTAAGGTTAATGTTAATTATATTGAGCAGGAACGAAAGCTAAAGACCTGAGTTTTGAATTTTTGTTTCTTTGATTCTGTTTATCTTCCCGTTTTCTTGCTGTTATATTTGGTAGGAGAGAGAAGGATTGCATATATTCCATCACTGCTGCACTTAAATTTTCTTTTTTAGCTTAAATAAAAGTCTTCTTATAGAATAATATTTGAATCTACTAAATAAATTTTCTGTGAAAAACTTCAGTATAATATTTTGATTATAGTCTAAAAAGAATAAGGATAAAGGGCAGTTATATCCAGCCTTTTCAGCTTGAACCTCTGTGCTTCCTCTTCACATTGTTCATATGTAACCTTGTATTATTTTGATCTTTGAGCTAGCAAAATTACTACCAGATGCCTTAAGCCTATCTTTCTAAATAAGATCTACAATCTAGCTGACATTGCCCCACCTGCTGTTTGCAGGTGCAAACCGCAGCACATATGGAGAAGCTCAAAACATCAATATCTAGACAACACCCACTTAATGGCCTTAACAACCAGCTCAGCAGAGACTAAAATACAGGAAAAGCTTCCTTAGGTCAATGGAAGGCTTTGAAGAATTTGAAAGCAGAATGGATCTATATGGAAAGCTACAAAGAATCAACACTGTCTGGCACCAACATAGGCGCTGGCATTTGGGTCTGACGAAAGCTGGGAAGTATGGAAATCATTGAATAGACTGCACAGAAGTACAACAAGATCCAGAGACACTTTGAACAAATGGAGCTCTCCAGTGACTTCTGACCTTTTCTATTGTGGTGACATGCAGACAGCAACTGCTAGTTTCTGGGCAAGATCTGTTTAACCTGCACATATTTTAATCTGATATTTTATATTTTAACTTTTATGTCCTATAGTACGCCTTATTTTAATTGTGATGCTTTTGACACAAATAAACAAACATTTTGATATCTGGATGCTAAATATTATGTTTGAGATTTTAGAACTTGAATTTTACATGTCTGCAAAAGATGGCAGCAAAAATTAGAAATGTCTATAATTTTTTTTGTATCATCTGTGGTATCTCAAAGTCTGCATCCCAGATCTGGCAACCCTCATGCATGTCAGTAAAAAATACCCCACAATACCGGTTTTAACTTATTGTGTACTTTTATAATGAAGTATCAGGCTATAAACACTGATCAGAGTGGATTATGTTTGTTATATATAAAATGCTTAATAATTCCAGTTCTTTTGCTGTACAGTTTCTTTTTTAGAATAATAATAATAATAATAATAATAATAATAATAATAATAATAATAATAATAATAATAATAATAATAGACATTGGAGATACCTGGTTAATATCTAGGATGCTGGCAGCAACCCGTGTCAACCATTAGTGCCAGTCAATTTGAGTGTTCAGCTGACTGAGTTTCATGTTTAATGAATAAAAGTTAAATAATAATTGGAAAGTACATTGGAGGTCATCTAGTCAACCCCCCTGCTCAGGCAGGAAAACCCTATACCATTTCAGACAAATGGCTGTCCAATCTCTTCTTAAAAATTTCCAGTGTTGGAGCATTCACAGTTTCTGGAGGCAGGTTGTTTCAAGGATTAATTGTTCTGACTGTCAGGAAATTTCTCCTTAGTTCTAGGTTGCTTCTATCTTTGGTTAGTTTCTATCCGTTGCTTCTTGTCCTGCCTTCAGGCACTTTGGAGAATAACTTGGCTCCCTCTTCTTTGTGGCAGCCCCTGAGATATTGGAATACTGCTATCATGTCACCCCTCACCCTTCTCTTCATTAAACTAGACATACTCAATTCTAGCAACTGTTCCTTATATGTTTTAGTCTCCAGTCCCCTAATCATCTTTGTTGCTCTTCTTTGCAGTCTTTCTAGAGTCTCAATAACTCAAGAGCTCACAAGGAATAATTCTGATTCAGTGATACACCCAGAGAACAACAGTAGTTAAATGAAAAAACGCTGAAAAATCCAAACCTAAGCCTTATAGGTTAAAATAAATCTCAGCTAGCTGAGCTAGACATCTTCTCTTCTTGCAACCCTAGCAAGCTGTTTCCAGTTAAGATGAAACAATAGTGAACTAGATGGACCAGTGGCTACAGATGTTCATGTTATACTCCTGAAGCTTTTTACTTAACACCTGACAATAGTCAACTGTTTCATTATCTAAACAGATGAAAGGTGGAGTAACACTTACAGCACATGGACAATAGCAATAGCATTTAGACTTATGTACTGCCTATGGCGCTTTATAACACTCTCTTGGCATTTTATTTGCATATTGCCCCCAACAATTTGGATCCTCATTTTACCAACCTCGAAAGGCTGGAGTCCACCTTGAGCCCCATCAGGATCTAACTCCAGGATGTGGGCAGAGTTTGCCTGCAAAATTGCATTCAGTTCACTGTGCCATTCGGGCTTCTTGCTTAAACTAATTGGCCTTGTATTCATTCCCCCCCCCCATGAAATGGCTGATATTAACAATCACTGGTCAAATCTTCATCCACTCTTCCCCATTCTAAAGTTGATTTAATAGATCCTTGAACCATTTATATGCAATTAGGGTGCCTTTTTGCTATTTTTAGAAGAGTATCTTGTATTGACATGATGGTATTCCAGTGCTATAAGTAAATTCCAGTGCATTTGCACAACTCTGGAACTAGTACAAGCTTCTGAATGTTTTTAGGAATCTTTGTTTCAGTATCACGTGCATTTTCAAAGCGAGGTATCCTCTGAAGATTTGATTTAGGGAACCTGGTCAGAATAACAATCACCCTGCCTTCTATTCAAACAATGCTCAAGTCAAATGGGAGAAGCAGAAAATAGGGGGTAGGATGTCACAGCGCAAAAAATAGTAACTTGGTTACAAAGCTTGGCAATCAAACCCAAGACTTCAGTCCCAAGTGCCCTTCCTCTCTCACAATGTCGACAGAACTTTTAACAGTTTGTCTGTTTGTTAGAAGACAGGTTTAAATATTTTGCCAGATTCGTTATCTGCCCCAATTATAACAGTCACACTGTTGAACGCATGTTCCCAGCGTTGGGAAGAAGAGCATGCCAATCCAATCTGTTCTTCCTTTACTTCTCACTTGTCAGTGTTTTCCTGCTTGTAATTATTTTGGTTCACAGATCCTGTTAGCTTTTCAGCTCCACACACCTCCTCCCCATTTTCTCTTATGTTTGTTTTACTTGAAAAAACGGTCAGATTAGCATGCAGATGGCTTTTTGATCAAATTTTTTCTCTCCCATCTATCTTTCCCATGTTGAACAGCATATTATGTTTTCTTTTCATCTCTTTTTTTCCCTATTTTGGGTTCAGTGTATTGCCATTGTATTGCATTATAGACATAAACACTGTTTGGGGTTATTTCCCCCCCCCCTCACTTTTTCAGCACAGAGAAAAACAAATGCATGGATGAAGGCTGTGTAAAGACAAGAAGAAGGAAAAAGCAAGTTGCTGTTGATCCTCAAGGCTTAAAAAAGGAAGTCTATTGATAGTCCTCAAGATCATCTCAGTTTGCTTACTTAGAATAAAACTGTATAAGCCAGGTTAAAGTTACAGTTTTAGGGATTATTATTTTTTTTTTGAAGCCGAGAATTGGTAGCCCTAAATGATGCTTATGGAAAATGTTGCCATGTGAAGACTTCATATTCAAGGCACTCAGTTCTTCTACATCTCCCAACTAGATTCTTCACAAAACCAATCCTACATTCCAACATTTCATTGTGTATCAGGGCCTCTGCTGAGGGATCATGCTTTCCAGGTATACCTGAGTGCCCATGCCAAGGAATACCCAAACTTCATATCAAGTCCACCCAACTTAAACAAATGGTCTCTTTGACCATAGAGCTGTTGTGATTCAGTGTCAGCCTGTGCTCCCAGCAGTTGAGTCTGAGGAATCTGAGGAGGAGGAGGGGTTTGGAGAGCCTTCAGTGTCAGAGGGAGGCTCTGATACACTGCAGGACTCTCAGCCTGGTCCCTCCAGTCGTGTTCCTCATGAGGCTCAGCTGTGTGAGGAGGAGGTGTCGGGCTCAGAGGAGTCACAGCTGAATCTGTTCAGAGACACTAGAAGCAGAAGGCAATCCAGCAGAGTAGAACAGAGAAATTCAATGAGTCAACTCAGTGAAAGGAGGAGAAGGCATTGAGAAGCCACACCATGGGACAGATAATAAAAGGGGAAGGTGTGGGCGGTCCTGGTTGCTGAAGGCAACCATTCGCAGACATTCAAAGAGAATCCTGGTCTGTTCTTGCTAATCTGTTTGACTCTTGTTGGATGTTTTGAATCACGTATTTTTGGTTGAAGAAAATATTCTGCTGCTTTTTTGTTTGAAAGACTTTATTATTTGGAACTGTAAATAAATTTGGGTTGGGGTTTTTCCAGCCTATTGATTGTTAAAAGGAAAAGGGGTTGTCCCTGATACACAAAAAGGGCCTGTCGTAGGCTGGAACAGAACAGGAGCTCCTGGTCCCTGAGTCTAACCAGGAAGCTCTCATACTATTTTAAGTCACAGGAGTGATGATACGGCTGGAAGAAGCCAAAGGCTGTGTGGGTTAGAAGCATATTTTTTTTCAGATTGTTTTCTAGAAAATTATATGTACACACATACCATGCATCATGGAAAAAATACACACGTCCTGCTCATAAAATAAAAGCTGCTTTTAACATTATCATGAATCTCACATTAATAGTGAACTCAGTTATGTTCAGAGTAGATTGGAGGAATTTTCCCCACAATAGTCATGATTTATATGGTGCCATCAATATCAGTTATATCGGGGGTCCCCAATCCCCGGTCCGTGGACCAGTACCAGGCCACAGCATGGCAGCAACCAGTCTGCACAAACAAGCAAAGCCCCATCTGTGGGATGCAGTCAGCACACAAAACCAGACATCCTCTGGTCTGCGGAAGCCCTCTGTCCACGGAACAGGTCCCTGGTGCCCAAAAGGTCGGGGACCTCTGAGTTACATGATACTGTGGTGGATTGCTCAGTTTGGGGTTATGTTAGAAGCCCTGTGCCTTAAGTGCTGCATCCCTAGTTAATTTCCCCAAATTTTCAAGCTTTGTTGCAAGTAGCTTGTATTGGGCTGGGCTACAAAGAGGAGTGTGCGACTAGATTTGGTCAAATGAAATTGGGAAAATCTTTCTGCAAAGCACAATTATGGAACTCAGAATTACAGCAAGCCAGTAAGATCCAAGGGACGCAGTGGCTCAGTAGGTTAGGATGCTGAGCTTGTCGATCAGAATGTCGGCAGTTTGGTGGGTCGAATCCCAAGTGCCGTGTAACAGAGTGAGCGCCTGTTACTCGTCCCAGCTTCTGCCAACCTAGCAGTTCGAAAGCACGTAAAAATGCAAGTAGAAAAATAGTGACCACTACGGTGGGAAGGTAACAGCGTTCTGTGCGCCTTTGGTGTCTAGTCATGCCGGCCACATGACCACAGAGACGTCCTCGGACAAGTGCTGGTTCTTCGGCTTTGAAACGGAGATGAGCACTGGCCCCTAGAGTTGGAAACGACTAGCACGCCTGTGTGGGGGAACCTTTACCTTTACCTTAAGATCCAAGCAAGGAAGGAGGAGGTTATGCCCTTTAGTACAACCACTCATCATCATTTTGTTACTCCTTGTATTAACAGTGTTCTTATTCAAGTTAAAATTGTTTACAAATGGGGGGAAAGGCTGAAAAGACCCTGTTCTAGTGCTGGTGTTAAAGGGCCTTAAGTCTAACCAAAGACATAGGCAAGATCTTTTCTTATCATAATTAAGAATGAGTAGACAGGAATGGGTAAACTATTAATTCAATTACTCACTTTTTTCCAGTATTCCTTCCAACCCATTTCCAAACCCATAGATTTGTAAATTATTTTGAAATCTTATACAATAAACTGCTTGGCATTTCCATATATCTTTCTCTGAATATATTTGGAAATACAATTTTACAGAAAGAGAGAGAAAACCTAATTTTTTATATATTATATGTTTTTTGTGCACATTAATATTAACAGAACAGAATAACAGAGTTGGACGAGACCTTGGAGGTCTTCTAGTCCAACCCCCTGCTCAGGCAGGAAACCTTAACCCCCATTTCAGACAAATGGTTCTCCAGTCTCTTCTTAGAAGCTTCCATTGTTGGCACTTTCAGCTTTAACTTTCAACAACTTCTGGAAGCAAGTTGTTCCACTGATTAATTATTCTAACTGTCAAGAAATTTCTCCTTAGTTCTAGATTGCCTCTCTCCTTGATTAGTTTCCACCCATTGCTTCTTGTCCTGCCTTCAGGTGCTTTGGAGAATAGCTTGACTCCCTCTTCTTTGTGACAACCCCTGAGATATTGGAACACTATCATGTCACCCCTAGACCTTCTTTTCATTAAACTAGACATACCCAATTCCAGCAATCGTTCTTTATATGTTTTAGCATCCAATCCCCTAATCATCTTTGTTGCTCTTCTCTGCACATATTAGAAAGAGCAGAGTTTTTAATCCCAGGGCTGATTCACTGAAGGAAATGAAATGAAATGTACTAGCAAAAGTATATCTATTACATAGAAATGTAGCAATAAAATACATACTTTTGTAACTAGTAACAATATCCTACTTAGCATATTGATTCATAACTGAAAATGCTAATCAATGTGACATTTGCAGAACATTAAATTTATTTATATATTTAAATTTATTAGCTGCCCGCCTCCAATGAATTCTCGGCAAAATGAAGTTTGATCCTGATGAGTATCTTAATTAACCAAGGCTCTTGTCAGCAGACCAAGCTGAATAATTAAGAAGATGCAAGAAGGACTAATCCGTGAATGTTTATTGAATTAACTGGTCAGTAAATACATTCTCAAAGTGTATCATGGCATTGTTAATTAAGTAAGCTCTCAGAATTCCTTTGGTTGGGTCTTACTCTCTGAGACTTGACTGAATTGACATCAGTCCTTCTGTTACCATCTTTGGATATCAGGGACGATAATATGATCACAATCTAAATGTATGTTTCTAATTGTATTACTTATTTCCCAAACTTTGAAACATGATGGGACCACACAAGCAATTCCTAGCAAGCATGGCCATAATCTGAGGAATATAGAAATTGAATGAATGAATGAATGAATGAATAAATAAATAAATTATGAAATACAGATAAAAACAGAATTACAGGCAATGGAATGCTATGGTGCTTCAGTTAGATGCAAACCCTACTATGTTTGTTGATGATGAACATCCCCCCCAAAAAATTCAAGGAATTCAGCTTCAGGATGTGAATGAGCAGTTATAGTCAGGATCTCAATTCTCTTCAGCACATGTCAATACAGCTCATATTCATGTCCTATTGAAAAACTGGGATATAGCTAAGCTAGTAACAAGGAACTCTTAAGTCCCAAAAGATTTGTTTAATATAGCAGCGCTAAACTGCCTTAAGGTATTTATGACTGAAAACAGTTTTAATGACACTTGTTCACATACTTCAAACCACAACCTGTCTCAATTTAGAAATAAGTGACAACCACCACAGATAGTGGTGTTACTTAATGAACTAAAGTTCAAATAAAGACCTACCAATGATTATTTTTTTTTAAAAAAAACAAAGGTCTCTAAATGTTTACCTACAACATTCTAAACTTATTCTCCTATTCCCATCTAATGTTTTGCAAGCAACATTTTCAGAGGACTTAAGAAACAAACAAGCAGTGTGTTTAAATCTCCTCAGGCAATGTATTTAAGGATATGGGAAGAGGAGCAGGAAACCCTGAATCAAAGTCAAATTCTTTTTACAATGAAATAGATGGAGATATATTTTCATTCAGAGTTCTTCAAAATAAAAACCTTTTCATCAAACAGCTTTTATAGGGTAAAAGAGTCCCTGTGGATTTTACTCCGCTAGTGGTTGCTGACTATAGGGAGCAGTGCTCATCTATAGCCATTGACCCAGCACTGTCTGAAGATGCTTGTGCAGTCATGTAGCATGATGCCAGCATGATGTCACGGAGCTCTGCTTCCTCGCTGCTGAAGTGGTACCCATTTATCTACTCACATTTGCATGTTTTCAAACTGCTAGGTTGTGCAGGAACATTTACAGTTTTACAGAATTCACTGTTAAAATGGGCTTTCATCAACAATTTTTGAAACTCTCCAAATGTTTGACATATAATAAATACCCTTTTTGAAGCAGGCTAAATATAATTATAAATTCTGCATTTAAGTGAATCTGATCTGATCTCTGAATTTCAAATATAATTTCAAATATAATAATTAGATGTACACTCTTTGATTTCTGATGTAGTCTTTAATAACGCTAAGCCCAGACAATAATTCTGAAGAAGCTGTAATTTTCAACACATCATCATCATCATCATCATCATCATCATCATCATCATCATCATCATCATCATCATTATTATTATTATTATTATTATTATTATTATTATTATTATTATTATTATTATCAGCATCAGCATCATCATCATCTTGATTTCTTCCAACTATCATATAGTTATGATTTCAGATGGACTTTTCTTTTTCTTTCATATAAAATGATTATTACCTTAATTGTTCTTAATTGGAAAGAAGATATTTGGAATTTTTGATATTTGATTTTCTGTTGGTGTCATTTAACAATGATTTTTTTTACTGTGATTCAGAACTAGTTCATTGTTTTACATGGTAGGCCAACCAGGTTCTGCTACCTGTAACTTCAGGGTTTTGCATCCAAATGGCACAAAAGATTTAGGCACTCACTTTCCAAAATGGAAAAGCTATTTTAAGAATCAGGTGTACCAGATTTCATATTTAAATGATCATGGTATCCTTCTGGGCCAGCTAAGGAGCTTGGGAGTGAGAGACATGGTTCTTCAGTGGTTCTTCTCCTTCCTCTTAAGACCATTTCAGGTGGTGTTGGGGTATCAGAGTCCAGCCCTAGGTCTTTACTTTGTGGGTTGCTGCAGGATTCATTTCTTTCTGTGTTCACATTTAACATCTACCTGAACCTGCAGGGCGAGGTCATCTGTCAGCATGAAATTTAGTCAATAGCTACATCTCTACCCAAGGCCATTTAACAGATGTTCTGGAGATGCTTTCTCAGTTCTTGGAGTATGGATGGGAAGAACTAGCTTTGGCTCAACTCTAACAACACTGAAAAGACGTGAGTTGTATTCCCCCCTGTCCCCCTGTATTTACTGATGTGCCATTTTAAACTCTATCTGGAGACACATTTCTTTGGTCAGAGTACAATATTTGGTCCT
Organism: Vipera ursinii; assembly: GCF_947247035.1. Classification (NCBI taxonomy): domain Eukaryota; kingdom Metazoa; phylum Chordata; class Lepidosauria; order Squamata; family Viperidae; genus Vipera; species Vipera ursinii. Next base: position 138,756,919 of record NC_139516.1, on the reverse strand, counting down.
CCTGAACTCACAACTCCTGCTTTCAAAACAAACAAACAAACAAAAAAAAACAGACGGAAGCCCTGGTCAGGAGAATACAAAATACAATGCAAGAATACAAAATGAAATACATCTTGTATATTAGTTGGAGCTTTTTCAAGAATGGGAGATGCAGTTCATGGTTGCACATGCCTCACCTGGCCTTTTGCAACATGCTACAAGTGGGTCTGGTTTAGAAGAACATACAGAAGTTTCATTTGGTGCAGAATGCAGTCACATGAGCAGTAATGGAAAATAACCAGAGAGCCAAGTTACTTGCAGACCTATCACTAATTATTTCTGCCCATCCCACTAAATCTGTCAGAACATGTTCTGGGTCCCCTTAGTGAAACATTGTCACCTGGTGCTGTATCGCATGCATGCCTCCTTCTTGTGGCACTTGCCTTATAGAAGCTTCCCCCTTGAGGAAATCAGTAAAAACCTGGCTTTTCTCTCAGGATGTTAATGGAACCAGAATGATGTATTTGTTATATGGATGTTAGTTTCACTGGGGTCTCAAAATACTTTAAAGGCTTTTGATCATTGTGCTGTGTTTTGATTATTATCCTTTGTCCAGAGTTTATTTTAGTAGATAGGTAACAATATAGCATTGTTAAACAAAATTTACCGGTATGTTTGATTTTACAGACAGTCTTTCCTTTTGTAAGATTTGTGATCATTTTCATATGCTCTTCCAAAATGTTTCAAACTTTTCCATCCTAACAGAAACAAACAAGGATGTCGTTCCTATACAGTGGATGATGTTCCATTCCAAGTTGGAAATCATTTGTACAAATTCCCATTAAACTTTATAATTAAAGTTTGTGACATAAAAGTCTCATTGATTATACTTTGCACTATTTTTTTAAAAAAATACAAACCCAAGTTTTTTAAAAAATGTTGTATTCCTGACTGTAACTTGTCATATTTAATAATCAGATTAAAAAAGAAGTAATAGAGATATTAGGTTTTGCATTTTATATGGAATTTAAAATTAGGTAACAGCTGAATGTTTATAAGCCATATTTGATGTACGTAAGAGAATTCTAGAGATAGGGAAAGAAATGTATTCAAGATTCCCTGTCTTTTGAAATATTAAATTTAGTTCCTCCTCAAAGTTTAGGACTTTAATCCCTCAAATTTTAATATTCTGGAGCATATTTCTATGCTCAGAAAATTGGTTAAAGTTCCCTTAAATACAAGTGGTTTTTCCTGATATATTACCCAGATGTGAGGGAATGGAGTTGGGATTGCTGTCTGCCCCTTGGAAATGGAGCTGCAGCCAGGGAGAAACACTTCCTACCCCCATGTTCCTCATGGATTCATAGATTAATTCATACTTTTACTAGTTTGACTCATCCAAAGTGGTGTTCCATCTGCCTGTGATCCGTGAGCCACACTCTGGCATTTTCAAGGATGTGCCAATGTCCAGCCAAATTCCCACCCAGCCCCTTGGCTTACAAATATAAACATTAAGACAGAGGGTGTGCAGACATGTAGGTGTATAGGAGGAAAGGAGATGGCATACAGGTGAAGAAGTAGGATGCAATGTCTGAAGATTGACAGCTATTGGAAGCAGGTCAGATTATCAGTCAACTACCAGGCCTACAAGTTACAGTAAGCAGAATATCCTAATGGGAGTCCTGTCTGCAGTTTGAGCTCATCTGGAGTGCTCAAAAGCAATATATCTTAAGAGCAGAGCCTGGAGTTTGGCCTGGAGCTCAGTAGTAATTAGAAGAACAACCACACTGAAATAGCACCTCATCCCAACTAGTGCAAGAACTTTTGGAAAAAGACAACACTTGCATACTACTTTATAGACTTTGAGACTTTTGTCTTAACTGAATGTTAAAAGGCTAAATATAAAGATTGAGTTTTGAAGGCATTTATGTGTCAACAGGAACTTGCCAAACCTAGAAGAATGGAGTCAACCCAAAGTAATAGACTGTTGTTGGAGATGTTGTGTGCAGCAATAAAGCAATTTTGTACATTTTGGCTACTCTGATGTGTCTAGTCCTTGGAAACCAAAGACCCCTCACACCAGAGCAAGGGAGAATCATCTTGCAGCATTCACAAACTAGATGATTGATAAGTGTGGTAAAACAACACTTGGAATATTGCATCCAGATGTTGAGAGTCTAGAAAGAGTGCAGAGAAGAGCAACAAAAATGATTAGGGGACTGGAGGCTAAAACATATAAAGAACAGTTGCAGGAATTGGGTAAGACTAGTTTAATGAAAAGAAGGATGACGTGATAGCAGTCTTCTAGTACTTGAGGGGCTGTCACAGAGAAGAGGGGTCAACTTATTTTCCAAAGCACCTGAAGGCAGAACAAGAAGTAATGGATGGAAACTAATCAAGGAGAGCCACAACATAGAACTAAGAAGAAATTTCCTGAGAGTGAGAACAATCAACCAATGGAACAGCTTGCCTTCAGAAACTATGAGTGCTTCATCACTGGAGGCTTTTAAGAAGAGATTGGCTTTATTTATTTATTATTTATTAATTTGTTTTATATACCGCCCTACTCCCAAAGGACTCAGGGCAGTTTACAAGGCAAAATTTAAAAACAGTACAATATAAAATTAAAATTAAATTAAATTAAGCCTAGCCGCAAAAATTAAAATCACAATTTAAAAACATTAAACCCCTCAGTCCAGACCAGATAGCTCAAAGAGCCAGGTTTTTAGGTCCCGGCGAAATGAACGAAGGTCGGGGGTAGTCCGGAGTTCCATTGGCAGTTGATTCCATAGGGCAGGCGTGCCCACAGAGAATGCCCTCCCCCTGGGGATCACTCGTCAGCAATCCTTGACCGGTGGTACCCTGAGGAGGCCCTCACAGGACGATGGGAAATTGATGCTGGCAGCAGGTGCTCCCTTAGTTAATCTGGGCCCATGCCATTTAGGGCTTTATAGGTCATCACCAGCACCTTGAATCTCACCCGGAGGGCAACTGGAAGCCAATGCAGCTTGCGGAGAAGAGGGAGTATTGGGAGACTCCCATCACAACTCACGCAGCTGCATTCTGCACCAGCTGAAGCCTCCGAGTGGTCCTCAGGGGCAGCCCCATGTAGAGAGCATTGCAGTAGTCTAGCCAGGAGGTCACGAGCACATGGGTGACTGTGCATAGGGCATCTCAATCCAGATAGGGCCGTAACTGGTGCACCAGGCGAACCTGGGCAAAAGCCCCCCTGGCCATGGCTCCTATATGATCTTCCAAACTGAGCCCTGAATCCAGGAGGACGCCCAAGTTGCAGGCCCTATCAATGGGGGGTAACACCTCACCCCCATAGTTAACGATGGAAAAGATTGGTTAGTCTGAGATGCCGGTATGCACAGCCACACAGTCTTGGCAGGATTGAGACGAAGCCTGTTTCTCCCCATCCAAACCCGGACCACCTCCAGGCAACGGGACATCACATTGAGGGCATCACTGGGTTGGTTTGGGGTGGAAAGAAAAAGCTTGGTATCATCAGCGTACTGATGATATCCCACCCCGAAACCACGAATGAGCTCACCCAGCGGCTTCATATAAATGTTGAACAAGAGGGGAGAGAGGACCGACCCCTGAGGAACTCCACAAATGAGAGGCCTCGGGGCGGACCTCTGCCCTCCCATCAACACCGACTGCGAGTGGCCCAGGAGGTAGGAGGAGAACCACTGTAAAACAGTGCCCCCCACTCCCAACCCCCTGAGACGCCGCAGTAGGATACCATGGTCGATGGTATCAAAAGCCGCTGAGAGGTCTAATAGGACTAGGACAGAGCAACAACCCCTGTCCCGAGCCCGGCAGAGATCATTCATCAGCACAACCAATGTCGTCTCTGTGCTGTACCCGGTCCTGAAGCCCGATTGGTATGGGTCCAGATAATCAGTTTCCTCCAGGAACAGAGGGAGATGAAGTGCCACCACACTCTCAACCACCTTTGCAAGAAAGCGAAGGTTGGAGACCGGATGATAGTTGTTCAAAATAGCTGGGTCCAGGGCAGGCTTCTTGAGGAGGGGCCTCACCACTGCCTCCTTCAAGGCAGCAGGGAAGGTACCCTCCCTCAAAGAAGCAGTTATTACTGCCTGGAACCAGCCTCGTGTCTCCTCCCGGGCTGCATATACCAGCCAGGAGGGGCACAGGTCCAATAAACACGTGGCAGAACTCAGTCTCCTCATGATCCTGTCCACCTCATCTGGGGTCACAGGATCGAATTCACTCCAGGTAACATTCTCTAGACCACTCGATTCCTCCCCGTCAGTCTCTGCCCAGTCAGAATCCAAATCGGCTCGAATCTGAGCGATTTTGTCCGTCAGATCATAGCTAAACTCCTTGGCTCACCCCTGCAAGGGCTCCTCCTTCACCTCCTGATTAAGGAGGGAGCGAGTCACCCTAAACAGGGCGGCTGGGCGATTATCTGCGGACGCGATGAGGGCAGCGAAGTAATTAGACTTTGCTGTCCTCATCGCCGCGAGATAAGATCTCGTAAAGGTTCTTAACTGCAACCGGTCAGACTCAGACCGGCTGGAACTCCAACAGCTCTCTAGACCTCGTCTCCGACGCTTCATCTCCCGGAGCTCCACAGAAAACCATGGAGCCCACCGGGATCTGCGCCAGGTCAGGGGTCACAAGGGTACAACACGGTCAAGCGCCTCGGTGGCAGCCCTTTCCCAGGCATCCACCAAGGCATCGGCCGGGCTGTGAGCAAGGGGGATAGGTATAGACCCAAGCGCCGTCTGGAACCGTTCTGGATCCATTAGGCGCCTGGGGCGGAACCACCTGGTCGGTTCCACAGCCCAGCAGCGGGGGGTGGCATAGTGGAAGACCAACTGCAGGAGGTGATGATCGGACCATGACAGGGGGACAATAGTTGGCGAGCCCCCTCCCAGATCATCAAACCACTGCCCAGATAAGAAAACTAGGTCGAGAGTGTGTCTGAAATGGCTATTTGTCTGAAATGGTATAGGATCTCCTGATTGAGCAGGAGGTTGGACTAGAAGATCTCCAAGGTCCCTTCCAACTCTGTTATTCTTTTAACTTTCAATAGACTTACAGGCTATTCAAAGTTTTTTGTTTTAATTGACAGATAGCCTGGTTTTTTCCCCTGTACATGGTTTGGAGCTGTCCAAGGTACTACTGAATCTGATTCCTCCTTATAGACCTTTTGCTCTCACTTGTGCTTGGAATCCTCCTAGGATTTGCACCATAACCAGGTTGTGTATATCTTCTGATATCTTGGTTGAAGTTGTTTTTTAAAAAAAAACAGTTAATGTAGTATGTAGACTTTTGGCTTTAGGGTTGAAATAGGACTTATAGACAATTCTATACTACAAAGTTGTTATACTGATGATCCTCCCTGGGATTTTTTTCTTCTTGCATCTAGCTTCATCAAGCAGCAGTAAGCTATCTTTTAAAGAAAAGAAAAGAAAAGAAAAGAAAAGAAAAGAAAAGAAAAGAAAAGAAAAGAAAAGAAAAGAAAAGAAAAGAAAAGAAAAGAAAAGAAAAGAAAAGAAGAAAAGAAAAGAAAATGATTCTTCTATTATCCCTATAAGCAATTAAATCATAATTACGCAGAATTATAGACAGACTATATTGCAAAGAGAGGCTTTAGTTAAATACAAGGGGAAAAAACTGGCAAGAATTCTCCACCCACATAACCCCCTGGACTCAGGTGACCTCAAATACGTAATGAAAATTTTGTAAAAATTTTGGGACAGAATAGATAAATAGGTACCACTTTGGTGGGAAGATAACAGCCTACTGTGTGCCTCAGCATATAGTCATGGTAGCCATATGATCACGAAAATGGCTTGGGATAATGTTGGCACCCTTGGGTAAGAAAAGAAGATGAGCACCGCCCCCTACAGATGGACATGACTGGACAGGGGAAAGTTTTACCTTTTCTATTTGGAATATAGAAAACCTTCATAATTTCAGACTATTAAATCTGAAAGACTTTTGCATATTTGGCCCTTTTGCACTAGGGAATTTGAAAAAGAGTTTTAAGAGGCAAAATCAGTTCAGAAGGTTTAAAGAGCCCAATTGTACCAAGAAAATTAATTTAATTTGTTAGGTTATGGGTAGGGTAGGGTATGTGCTTCTAAACAAAAAGGGGTTCAAAAAATGTTGTTCCCTGGTCATGGTATTGAGAACTAAGTGTAACCCATGGAATAAAATTATCACCTTCTGCTGCTTTATAGGGCTTTTTATAAGACTGGGCCCTACTTCTGGGCTTTGTAGTAGAATAATTTCAGAAAGTCTTTTCAGAATCATGTCATGCAACTTGGAATGTTCTTCTCCTTTGTAACCCCTTGTCCCCTATTACGACCAAAATTTAAAACAATTTCAACTTGGCATAAATCCAATGGTCTGTATTTTTCTATAACCATCGTAATAATGGTTATTGAAGGGGGGGTTGTCAGTGGTGATGTCTACATTTGAGTGAAATGTCAACCAACTGAGCAGATACTTTTATTTTTATAGAAGGGAACAAAAATGGTGTGTGGGGGAAGGAGAGTTCAGTTGGTATTGGAAAATAATAAGCTTTCTGAAGAGTTACTATTGGGTAATGACTTTAAAATGGTTACTTTAAAAATGCTGCTATAATTTTAGCCATATTGGTTATAGGACTGTTTTTTCTTCTTCAAATAATAGTCTTCTTCTTTGTGTCCAAGAGGCAACTGCCAATAAGATAGCATTATGAAGAATACAGAAATGGTGCTATAAAGACCTTCTTTTGGGGGAAAAAAACCTTATGGGCCATTAAAAAGTAACAGCCAACAATCTTTATGTAACCTTTTAAACAGCAGCTTGCCTCCAAGTAAGATTCCATCTATGGTAAGCATATTAAAGAAAATGGATGTTTAACTTACCATGTTTACCTCAATTTTTATTTCTAGAGATAGTGCACGATAGCCTTTTCAAACATAATTAGATGATATATAGATTAGATAAATAGATAAATAGATACTGTGTTTGCAACTGCCATCCATCCCACAAAAAGATGGGGTGATGACAGATGTGGTTCTATCCAGCTAAAGGACACTCAATTAGAAAATACTGGCACACAGTTTGCTGTTTGACAGTCAAAATCTGGCCATTTGGTCAATTGTTAATGTTATGAATATCCTAAAACAAAACAACAAGCAAGATACACAATGCCAGTTATTTTCAATGAGTAGTACATGTACCTTTGGTGGGATATGGAATACATTAAAATGTTAATTACATAGTTAAAATGTACTATAATAAGTGATAACTAAAATAAGCAAATACCTACAAGTCCTTCTCAGATAAAGATATCATTCTGCATCTCACATGTAAGCCAGATTCTTTGATACCATGATTAATAAAACGTAAGAAAAGAAGATTGATAATATTTGCTTACAGCACTGATTTATGTAAGCTTGTTTACACACACTCCCACACACACAAACACACATGACTCATCCATGCATGGCTTGTTCAAATAACCCACCTATCACCAGATTGTCCTTGTTCCCCAACATCTGACATGGATCTTGTTAATCTGGCCAATGTCAGCATGACTCTTTTGGTTTGTGTAACTCTCATATCCCAGGTAGTGAAGTGAAGGTTTAGCAGGTTTCTGCCTTCTACTGGTGAGATAGGTATCAACGGGATTCAAATCCCAATCTCCCAATTTCCCCAGGATAGTGATCTAACCATTCTGTTACTCAGCCACTATAGATACAGATACAAGTTCATGGATATTGATACAAGTTCAAGACAGGAACTACCATCAACAATCACTTCTACATGGATAACATCAAACTGTATGCTAAGAGTGGATGAGGCATCAACTTGCTGATCCATGCAACACAAATTAACAGTGAGGACATTGGAGTGTCATTTGGACTTTAGAAGTGTGGCTGGATTGTAGTAAAGAGAGGATGTGAACTACCAGCACTTGGAAGAACTACAATGTCTGGCATTAATAACATCTGGAAAAATAAAGACATCAGCCTCACAACCACGTGCAGATTAGTTAACACAATATGTTTTCCAATTGCTACTTACTGTATGGCCGTGAAATGAGGACTCTGAAAATGGCAGATAGGAGAAGGGTGGACACCTTTGAACTCTGGTGCTAGAGATGACTATTACACAACTTCGGAATCAAAAAATAACAAAGAAGTCCAAGACTGAACCTCACAAAAATATCACTGGAAGCCAGGATAGGCCAAGCAGAGGCTGTCATACTTTGTTAATGTCATGAGAGCTGACTCATTTGAAAAGTTAATCATGGGGAGTGATCAGTGCAAAAAGGAGAAGGGACTACCCTGGTACCTGTTGGCTGGATCCTATAAAGGATGACACTGGGATGACCATGGCGGATCTGAAGGAGCCGGTGCAAGACAGAGGGGTATGGAAAGTGCTGATCCATAGAATGTCTAAGGAGCAGACAAGACTGAATGCTGCTGGTGATACATATTCTATTTGTCTGAAATGATATAGGGTTTCCTGCCTAAGCAAGGGGTTGGACTAGAAGACCTCCAAGGTCCCTTCCAACTCTGTCATTCTGTTCAGTTCTGTTCCATTCCATTCTATTCATTTTATTCATTTCCTCAAAGGTAACTTCTGTTGAGTTCCAGAGCCAAGATAGATTTTACAGTTCTTAAAATTCAATTTACGGTATATCTTTCTCTCAAAAATATGCTGAAGTAAAGGATAAAGTAAATATATAAATATATTTGTTTAATTAGATGTATATGACCACCCATTTCACCATAGCATCCATGGGTGGCTAACCACAGATTAAAAATACCATAAAACTACCAAAACAGAAACAAAAACAAAACCCTCAAACCCACACAAAATAATCAACATATAAAACCTATTATAAAGTGTACTATACCTATATTTCCTGGGTAAGCAGCAGAATGCATTAATAATTTCAGTAAAGGAATGAATGAATTTATTCACAATTACAACGAATTTAATTACTTATGAAAAAAGTATTGTGTATCACTGTGCTAATTAATTACTCAAACAGTATCAGAGCCACTGCATCTTTGAGATACTGATCAATGGACAATACAGTAAGATTACTACTCCTACAATGGGATAGAATTTACAACCTAATAAAGTAATTTCATTTGCAAGACAGTATTTAGCTGAACAGGGACCGAAATCTAAATTTTCTACCTGCTAATCAGACTTCACCTCCATTGCCTCCTTAATGATGATATAATTTTCAGTCACTTCTAGATCACTGCTGTGCATTCTAAAACAGTATATATTGTGGAGTGGAAAAAATGGATTGATTATATCCAGAATAAATATGGGACTAAAAAGTTTCATTTAGCATTTGAATAAGTATTGATGTGATATTTATATTGCTTGTAGTTATTTTATAAGAGTTAAAGTGTGATAGATTTAGTAGTTTATTGTTGTTTGCATAAGGTAGATTATGATTGTTTGTATTTTTATACCCTGTATTTAGCTCTGGGAAGTCGGGGAGGGGGGAGGGGGATGGAGGGAGGTGTTGGGGAGGGTTGGGGAGAGGGGAGGGGGTTGGGAGGGGGTTTGTTTTGTTAAAAATAAAATGTACTGTAAAACTTTTCAATAAAAAACAGTATAATGTGAATGAGTAAGTTTTAGTTCTCTGAAGTTTTAGCCTCTGTAATCTCTAGTGAGAGAAATGCACATAAATGTGTGTGCGTGTGTATTCCCATTCTTATTATAAAAGAGCATATTCCTATCTGTATATAATATAGCCGTGTGTATGTAATTATTATCTAATGAGAATAAAATCAATAGAATTTTACCTAAGTTCTATTTGAGAGAACTTCAGTCAGAAGTTGATTTAATATGATTTTGATCGCTGCTCAGATTACTTTCAAATGAGTTGCTGCCAGTCAATTAATCAAACAGGCACCAAACTTTCCATCAGTCTCTCCAACCTGATGCCTCTCAGCTGTGTAGTACTTTTAAATTGCCAAATCCCTATATAATTTGAAGCTAGCATTACTTGCAGGGAGCAGTTTGCATCTGCCTTGAGAATGAAAAACTAATAGATATTGCTGAAATGATTTAATTCATCTTCTTACAGTGCTCCTGAATGGCAATTAGTTTTATATGGGGGGGCTAATCCACCCATATTTGATAATTGGGGTGTTAAGGCCTGGGGCTATGGTTTTTATGACTAAACTGCCCATTAAGGCATAATTTAGTCAAATTAGACTCAAAACCAGGCTGGCAATGTCATGTGCTTTGTTTATTAAACCATGGCTAATAGTGAACATTTCAGAGGACTAATAGCTGATGCAATCAAGTTTCACGTTGCATAGAAGTGACAACTGCAAAAATTCTTCTCATTTCTCAAATCAGTTTCTTGATTCTGCAGCAAGAAGGAGAGATGTGACTGGAGCAAATAGCCTCAATAGATAAAGTTGCCAAAAAAAAAAAAAACCACCCCACCACCAAATTGTCTTTTAGATTTGCTGCAGCAATCAGCAAAAGTACAAGGAGAGAAGGGCAGAATTCCAAAGAGGCTGTGCAGTGCGCTGTTCAGTTCAAAATGTGCTGCAGAAGGGGATAAAAATGTAGCAGAGTTGCAAAAACTCTGAGAACTGGAAGAGGATGACCAAGAATACAAAGCTGGATCCGCCCATTCAACCCCACAACAGAAACAGGGTTGTACATGTGCAGCTGAGGGCAGAATTTAGCCTGAAGGCATCCTCAAGTACAATTCTTGACCTTCAAGGCTATTTTGTTTTTCTCTCTACTGCTGTATAGACAACTTCTCAAACCTGGACCTTACACTTTTATCACCCAAAGGCCTTGGAAGGCCTATTCTGAGGCAGAAACAAGAAGAGACGACACACAAAATAATTCTTTTCCCACACAAACACCGAGACAAGCATCTCTCTTCCACAGAGCAGAGGCAGACAAGTACAGGAGCATCTAGGACTCTCTCTTAGCAGCCTTTTCCCTTTGAAGAACTTTGTGTTCCAAAGATCCTTTTCATAGAAACAACACTAACAACTAGTGCAACAAATAGGAAGGTGACACACTGAAAAGTAAACTGTCAGCACCTCACATATTTACTTGCAAGCAATCCCCCACCCCGCCGGAGTAGCAAAGACAGCAGATTGGCAAACTAGTTCACTTCAAATAAACAGATACTTTTGAGGCTGGTCTTACTCATCATGGGAGATGCCTTCTGGAAATCTGTTATGGCAGCCATTTTAAGTCCTCCTATGCCCTCAATTTCCAAATGTATCCCTATCCCAAAACAGGTTTCTGCAGTGAATAGGGGGGAATCTCTTTCCCAAAGGTTAAAGCAGGAAACATTTTTTTTTAAAAAAATAAATAAATATGATCTCTCTCTCCTCCAAGAAGGGACGGAGATAATCAATGACTGGGAAAATTAAATGCTACAGAGCAGATCTGGAATAAGAAGTTCCTCTCCCAGATGATATTTTAAAAAGGGGAAGGAGTAGCTCCATTTTGTCTTCATTCCTTTATGAAGAAGCTGCAGTCCCAAGCCCTGTAAAAAGCATTCCAATCTTGGAAAAACTGGGATTGGACAGCCTTGGGGGGGGGGGGAGGAGGGGAATGACAAGGAAATAGCAGATCCAGATGCACAGTGAAATTGGAATGTTGTTAACTGTGATTTTTTTTCAGATTACATTTTTGTGGATTTTTTCATTACACTTATTTTTACTTGTTAGAAACTAAACATTTGCAATGATGTGGCAGAATGTTTGTTTTAAGTTGGCTACTTAGAAGAAACAGTCCTCCTGTTTGTGGATAAGTGTGGACAGGGCAGTCCATTTTTGTTTCCTCCTCCTCCTCCTCTTCCTCCTCCTCCTCCTCCTCCTCCTCCTCCTCCTCCTCCTCCTCCTCCTCCTCCTCCCTTGCTGACCTTGATGAAGGTTCCCCTTTAGCATCTATGCTTTGTGCCATGCACTATAAAAATTGTACACTAAATGGAGAGGAATTGATCAGGATATTTTTTTTACTTTCATTGTCAACACCAGCAATTTAACTGTAATACTATTCAGTACCATTTTCTGAATACATCATCCCCATCCATCACATTGTTTCTTTAAAAGTGTAGAACAGAGAAAGGATCACCTGGTGTCCTATCTTCCATCTGTGTTTTACTGCTATTATCTACATAAAAGAGTTACGGCTGGGATACCCAAAGATTCATCTCTTTGTGACTTTCCATGCTAATTATCCACAGTATTGTGTTTCCAGTTCTGGAAAGTTCTGTCCCTTTTCACAGTTAGATAGATAGATGGATGGATGGATAGATGTAGATAATGTAAATTCTTGTCTGTTGTTCATATTTCTCTCTTTTCCTGCTTTTTCCTACTTTTTGCCTCAGTTATTGTTTTTGATGTTTGCTGATATTTAGTAAATAACAATCATACTACATTTTTTTGCGTATTTAACTTAGTGGTGTGTGTGCTTGTTCTGACCTGGATATAAGGATTTATTGGGAATGTTCCGGATGCAAACTACACTGAAAATTATCCCCAGTAATATTTCAATACCACACTGTTTAATCTGCATAAAGTCATGCTGCAAATTATCAATGAACTTGCACCAACATAATTCAAATTACCCCATGCAATGCCAAACACACAAATATGACAGAATTGACTTCCCCACTTCCTAGCTAACTGGATTCATCACCTATGAGATTTTTTTTTTCTCCTCAGGCAGCAGTAATGTACTGCTAAATTCTGAAGTGTGGAGCTTGTCATTTTAACCCCTGTAGTCATCTCTCCAAGGAGAATCTACAAACATGACATTGTGCTTTTGTTATTTATTCTGGAAGAAACTAACACTCTGGCTGAGAAGTCTATTTGGTATTAAACCACAAATAAAATCTTACAAAAGGTTTACGATGCATTTCTATAATCCTAGGCATCTTGTAAATTTCTCAGAGATTTAACGGTGTTCAGTTTCAATATGAAAAGAAAACAACATTGCAAGATACTTGAAGAAGGCTCCTGAAGGTAATCTGTGGTAGACCAGACTATGAAACCAAAGTTATTAATATTAAAATTACAGCTATTGTAAGGTTATAGTAACAGATTCTTGCAAATCTGAATATGTGTCCTCCTTTGCTTCTCTCTCTCTCACACACACACATAATCTTTGTGGTCAATATAGAGTTCTCACCTGAGGCACTGATGACCAGGCACAAATTATCCTATTTCAAATACATTATGCAAAGTTTGAATTCTCTGGAAAAGGATTTAATACTGGGAAAAGTAGAAGGAATGAAAAGACAAAACAATGACCAGCAGCAAGGTGTATAGATTCAATTATAGTGGCAATGGGTCCGCTGTTAAAACCACAGGTTAAGGATAGATGGGCATGGAGAAAAATCTATTTATGTGGTCAGTAGGAGTCAAAATGAATAGATGGCACATAATCAATAAGTCAATCAATATCTTCAAAATCACTAGTGTGGGTTAAGTCTGAAACCATTTCTCAAATGACTTTTCTGATGCTTTAAGTGCTTCTCAGTCTTTCTCAAATGTCTTTATATTGCCTTATGTCTCTTCCTCCTGTTCTCAAGGTCATTCCTACTGCTCATCATAGTAGGAATAGTAGAGCAGCAGTTGGCCCCCTTTGAATATTTACCTCCCTTAATATTCTTTATGCTAACTTGTTACAATCACAGAGAAACTTGAATGCCTTATCATTACTTCATTCTTTTGCCAGACATGGAACGCATGTTAATTGTCCAACTGAGACACCCACTGCTGCTCTGCTATGGTTTCATATCATTTCATTAAATGTGAATAGTTATATGGTTCTTTTTTTCATTTGGTCCATGAGTTGAACAAGAATCATATCAATATTTACCAGTTCATTTAAATATATGACACCTTAACATCCCTTACATGTTTGTGAATTTAAATATATACCAGTAAAGTAAAGGTAAAGGTTGCCCTGCACATGCGTGCTAGTCGTTTCCAACTCTAGGGGCCGGTGCTCATCTCCGTTTCAAAGCTGAAGAGCCAGCGCTTGTCCGAGGACGTCTCCGTGGTCATGTGGCTCGCATGACTAGGCGCACGGAATGCTGTTACCTTCCCACTGTAGTGGTCCCTATTTTTCTACTTGCATTTTTACGTGCTTTCGAACTGCTAGGTTGGCAGAAGCTGGGACGAGTAACAGGCGCTCACTCTGTTATGCGGCACTCGGCATTCAACCCACCAAACTGCCGACCTTCTGATCGACAAGCTCAGCGTTCTAACCCACTGAGCCAACACGTCCCTAAATATATACTAGGGTAAATTAAAAACATGAAAAACAGCAAATCTGACATTTTAGGGAAAAACAAAGGGGACTTATGCTTCCTCGTATGATTGGGTGCCAAACCTTAATGATTTCACTGAAACCAAAGCTTGAATTATCAAATGTCTCTATAACTCAGTACAAGCCAATGTTTTTCTCACTTTTGTGTTTGCTAAACAAAAAAACATGTGAAAATTGGAAGAATCTGGCCTCTGCAGATGTGCAAGAATATAGCTCCCATCATCCTAATCCGAGACTGTAGAAAGCCACAGTTCACTTGACTGATATGTTAGTTATAGGAAAGACTGATCTGTTCAATTTAGTCTAGAGTTTTATTTCTAACAATATTCTGTTTACTCTGGGAAGCTTCCAAGCAGACCACAGAAACAGACTTTCCCCATTTTGACTCTCCTCAACATCAGTAAAACATATACTGTCTCTGAGCAGAGAAGCTGTTTTTGCTGATACATTTCATTGGACCTAAGCTTCAAATATTACAACTGATCCAGATTTTGTGGCAAGAATTAATAATGATAAATTTTGAAAGGTTCACATTAAACAAAAAATCCCATCACCTTCCCGAAAAGCAAACAAAGGCTTAAACATCAAAATAATAAAGGTAAAGGTTCCCCCACACATGCGTGCTAGTCGTTTCCGACTCTAGGGGCTGGTGCTCATCTCCGTTTCAAAGCCGAAGAGCCAGCGCTTGTCCGAGGATGTCTCCGTGGTCATGTGGCCAGTATGACTAGACGCCAAAGGCACACGGAACGCTGTTACCTTCCCAACATAGTGGTCCCTATTTTTCTACTTGCATTTTTACGTGCTTTCGAACTGCTAGGTTGGCAGAAGCTGGGACGAGTAACAGGCGCTCACTCTGCTATGCGGCACTTGGGATTCGACCCGCCAAACTGCCGACCTTCTGATTGACAAGCTCAGTGTCCTAACCCACTGAGCCACCACGTCCCTTATCAAAATAATAAGTGACTGTTAATCTTCTATGAAGATACAAGTAGTTTGTCATATACTGTGCATTGTGATTTAATACCAACTTCAACCAAATTCTTTTTTTTATTGAAAAGTTTTATCATACATTTTATCTTTAACAGTCCCCCCTACCCCTCCCCTACCCCTCCCTCCCTACCCCTCCCCCCCGACTTCCCAGAGCTAAGTACAAGGTATAAAAAACAAAAAAAACAATCATAAACATCCATATGCTAACAACCATAAACTCTAAAATCTATCACTCTCTAGCTCATATAGGATAACTACAAACACTATTAATATTAAATATAAAAAGAAAAAAAGGAAAAAAAGAAAAAAAGAAAAAAGAAAGGAAGACTTATTCAAATGCTACATGAAACTTCTTAGTCCCATATTTGTTCTGGATATACTCAATCCATTTTCTCCACTCCATAACATAACCTTCTTGCGAGTGATCTTTCAAATAAGCCGAGATCTTTGCCATCTCTGCCAGGTCAGAAACCTTTAAAGTCCATTCTTCTATAGTCGGCAGTTCCTCCTTCTTCCAGTATTGACCTACTAAGAGTCTTGCTGCCGTAATTAAATTCAACATCAGCTTAGTGTCCACAACCGTAGCATCTGTAATTATACCCAACAAAAAAAGTTGCGGACAAAATTTTATCCTTTGCTTGAAAATCTTCTGCATGTTCCACCATATTTTTATCCAAAAAGCCTTAACCTTTTTACAGGTCCACCATATGTGAAAATATGTTGCATCTTCATCGCCACACCTCCAGCATTTAGGCTGATAATTCGGATACATACTTGCAAGTTTTTTAGGATCTAGATGCCATCTATAAAACATTTTATAAAAGTTCTCTCTTAAATTTTGAGCTTGTGTAAATTTTACTTTCCTCACCCAAATCTTTTCCCACGTGTCCATTGTAATAACTTCTTGAATGTTTTGGGCCCATTTTATCATACAATCTTTAACAAGTTCGGTTTCTGAGTCAATTTCTATCAATGCAAGATATATCCGTTTAATATGTGCTGGACCCTGATTTCTAATTTGCTTTATCAAATTTTCATCAGTCATTGTAAAACCATTTTTCTGATCTTCTTTCCACCTGGCCCGTAGCTGAATATATTGAAACCAAGTTTCAACAATCTTCTCATCTCGCAAGAGGCTATATGGTTTCAAACACCAGACATTTCTTTCCAAGCTTAAAATCTCCTTGTACGTAGTCACATCATGTTTAAAACCAACATTTATATTTTCTATTGCGTGTTTTGGGATTGCCCACAATGGTATCTTACAATCTAGCTTATGTCTGTACTTCTTCCAAACTCTCAACAATGCCTGTCTTAAAATATGCACTCTAAACACATTATCTACCTTCTTATCATACAACAAATATGCATGCCAGCCAAACAACAAGTCGTGGCCCTCAAGATTTAATAATCTCTCTTGTGTCAAATTGATCCAATCACTTATTCCTGCTAACACAGCAGCTTCATAATATAATTTAAAATTAGGCATTTTAAGACCACCTCTTTCACGAGTATCCTGCATAATCTTAAGTTTAACTCGTGGCCTTTTCCCTGCCCAAACAAATTTATTGATTCCTCCAAATTAGAATCTTTCTTAAGAACCAGTATCATTTGAAATAAAAATAAGAATTTAGGCAGGACATTCATTTTCACTGCTGCGATTCGCCCCAACAAAGACAATTGCAATTTTTCCCAGCTCTCCATTTCTTTTTGAATTTTCCCCCATAATTTTTCATAGTTATTTTTATATAACTTTGTATTAGAGGGCGACAGAAGCACCCCCAAATATTTGACCCTTTTAACAATCTCAAATCCAGTTAATCCTTCTAAGAGAGCCTTTTGCAAAGCTGTCATATTTTTGGCCAGGATTTTAGTTTTTTGTATATTAACTTTAAATCCAGAAACCTTTCCATATTGTATTATTATCTCCATCAGGTCCACAACAGAGCTCTCCGGCTGGGTCACTGTAACAACCAGATCGTCTGCGAACGCTCTCAATCTATAATCCTGATCTCTAATTTGTATACCCTTAATTTTTTCCGAATTCCGTATTTTAACCAATAATATCTCCAATGTTAACACAAATAGCAAGGGCGATAACGGACACCCTTGCCTTGTGCCCTTCTCAATATTACATGCTTCTGTCAAATTCTTGCCTAAGGCCAGAAATCAGCCATGAATTTGTTTCTTTATAGTTGAAGTCCTATTTTCCTGCTGGGTGCTGTCTGACTGGCTCACTGATTTTGGCCTCCTTCAAATAATCTTATGCTGAAGATCTCCCGCGCATGGTGAAATGCCTTATTAGAACAGGTGTTGCATTTATAGCATGAAAAAACTGGACGAGGAAAAATAAAGGGTAGAATGGAAGGAATGTTATTTATACAAACTGACACGGCTGCATTGTTGATGTAAAAGTGGTAATACATAATCCATAATTCACTTTCAGAAATGAACCCATCATATTCCATCATGGCGTGACAAATTGCTACTGTCGTGCTATCCAGCAATAAATTAAACAGAATTGTTCCTGTCAGAGCAGAAACTTCTTTGTGCCTTTAAAAAAAACACCAAACAATGTCACTACAAGGTTATTCTTTTGTTCTTCCAAGGGACTTTCTCATCATCCAAACTATCTTTCAGCTCCATTCTATGGTCTGAGAAGAATAAAATCACAGGCCTTTTCTATTGATGAAGAAAAAAAAATGTTCTGCGGGGGAGGGGGGAATATGTCTATTCTCTTTTATTTCTTAATTTTATTTGTATCCTCTCTCTCTCTCTCTCTCTCTCTCTCTCTCTGTGTGTGTGTGTGTATTTACGTGCATGGAGCTTGTGTTTGCATGCATAACAAGAGCACTCTCCTCAAGCCTGTCTGTCTTCCTAATGTCTCCATAGGGCTGCTCCTTACCATTTAATTGTTTGTTTTGCAAAAAAAGCCTATTCATTGCTTTGAAATTCTTGATTATGATGCCATAGATAATGGCAGAAGATTCTTAATTATAAAGAAGTTCCTTCTCTATTTCTCCCCCCCCCCCTCTACTTTTAGTGTCAGGGACAGGCATCTCAGGCCAGGCAAGATAATCAGTTTGCCTGCAGATAAGCAAGGAAGGGAATAAGAGAGCATGAACAACAGACACTTTACATTTCATTGGACTATTTTTCAATTGTTTAATAACAAATGGGGACTGTGGGTTGGGTTAAATTAGCCACAGAAGCTTCGTACCAGTGTGAAGAGAAGCTCCTTTGCAGCTGCTTAATTAATCAGTTTGGTTTCCCTGCTAAATGAAACAGCTTTTCTATCCCCCTCTATCTTTCCTAAAAATCTCACCACAGGCTCTGCATTGAGTTAATCTCGTTTATTTCAGAAATGAGCTCTGCTCCATGCTATATCTCATCGTGTCCTGGCAATGGAATTGAGTCATCACTCATTTATTCGTTCCCACAGATGAGGGCAGTTTTGCACTTGGCAAACACAATTGCTCCTATGAAGTGTCCAGACAGCTGTTTAAATAATTGTACCTCTCTTGTGCAGAATAGTTACTTCCCAAGATTAAAAAGGGAGAGAAAAGGAGAAGGAAAATAAAACAACTTGCAATAATGAGTTGCTAGGAAAATGAGACCATAAAAGCAATGTTCTTGCTGGGGCCGTGCAGCGCAGTTCTGATCATTTTGGAAAAATCTAAAGTACCTATTGACAAGGCTCTTAAAGTCCACTTTTTTAAAAAATCAATTATATTATTTTTTTGTCTCTGCATAAAAAGGCATATTCTGGTCCTTTGGGGCTGGGTCGGGGAACAGCCACAAAACTCCAATTAAGCTCTTCTTTGGGATCCCATGGCTACAAGGAGATTCTCGTTTCCTCTCTTAGTACAGAGTTTCTATTCCATGTGCATCTGCCAATAGCTCAGACACAGATAAAGCAGACATAAATTAGTATTTATGTCAGCTGACTACAAGCTTACCTTTTTTAATAGTGTCTGGAAGCTGCATCTACTCCTTCAGACAGAAAGCTCTTCATCTGCAGTTCTAATGCCAAATTCAAGGTGTGGGTTATATCTTGTACAGGCATTTGGAGGACAAAACTAACTGTAGAAGACAAGGATATATAGCCTTGATCGGGGCTGGCATGAAGGTACATTAGTGAAGGTTTGCAGTTCTGAAGAAAAGCTTGGCAAGAGGAGAGAAAGAGAGGGAAAATGGAATGTTTTGATTATCTGCTTGCAGCCTTTGCATAACCTCTTGCTTGGTTTGTAATGGTGAGGTCTCTGAAGCACCTTGAATTGGCAGTTCCCAAGAAGATTGACCATTCCCATTTGTTAAATACAAGGAAATGCCTGATGCAAGCATTTCATCTGGTATTCCACTTATGTCAGAGAGTTACAGAATAACAAAATAACAGAGCTGGGAGACCATTGGAGGCCCTCTAGTCCAGACATGTCAAACACAAGGCCTGGGGGCTGGATCAGGCCCGCAAAGTGGTTTCATGTGGCCCCGAAGCCATCCTGGAAACAGTGAGGAAATGGTCCCCGCTGCCTTGGCCCTGGCCCAGAGACCCTCCTTCTGCCAGAGACCCCCAGATCTGTCCCACTGCTGCTCAGGCCTCCATAGGCACCCTTGATGCCAATGATGTAGAGCTGGCCATGCCCACCCAGTAGGCCATACGCACTCCAGCCACGCCCACCCAGTAGGCCATATCCACCCTGGCCACACACACCCCGCCCCCCCCGAGGGCAACCACAATGCTGATGTGGCCCTCAATGAAATTGACTTTGACACCCCTGCTCTAGTCTGACCCCCTGTGCAAGCAGGAGACCCTGTACCAGTTAGGATATTCTTTAGTGTTATGGGGTCAGTATATTTCTAGAAGCTTCGACCGACATCTTCAGCATTCTCCAAATATGTCTGTGAAGAAAAGTTGGGAAATGGTACCATGGTATGTACACACACACACACACACACATTCTATAGATGCTCAGAGTTGTTCCTAGAGCCATTGCTGGCAAACAGTGCAATCACCCCTATCAGTCAGTCCCCTGCATCTACCTATTGTACTCCATTTCCAATAGCTATGACAAGGCCTGATATTGTATGTGTGCATATGTGAGAAGGAAAGAACATAAGAAAATGAAAGACCTGTGCATGGGTGTTGGATAGCGTGCAGCATTCCCTAAGAAGGTAGTCCTTGGGATGAAAAATCATGCCTTATCAGGAGGAGCTGAAAGAAAGACGAAGCAATAATATCTGGAATATTCCTGTCTCTTGCAAAATGACCTCTTTTACATTTGATAAGGTTGCTTGGGCCGAAGAAACCCACAGTTGAAGCTACAATGCCAAGAAAAGCCCTAGAGAATAGATGAAAAAAAATGGTGTCAGTGGGAATACATGTATCCTGAGTGAACAGCCTGCATCCATTTTTGTAAGCAGCTTGAGAGAAATACTGTATTCCATTCAGAGATGCCAAAGATCTCCAAGTCTTGTTAGGTCATCCATTCCAAATAGTCTGTTGAACCATAGCGGCCAGGCTCTAGGCAATGTCGTGTTTTCTCCTGCCCTTTTCTGAAGCAATGGCCCCTGACAGAGATGCACATTAAAGGCATCGCATCCATGCACTGAAACTCTGATGGGTGGTTTACAAAACAATCTGCCGACACAGAAATGCCTCCCTGTGACCGGCAGCCTCTTAGCCACTTTCGCTCTCTAGGTGGCATCACAGATTAAGTAACTCATGTACGTCTTGACCAACAAGACACATCATCAGCCTTTTCCAGATAGTCAGCAAGTTGGGGGGGGGGGGTGAGTGGGGGGGCAAAAACTTGAAGCTTGAAATAACAAACACACTAAGATGGCACAGCTAAAGTCTGCCTTGCAAAGCTGGAGATTCCCAAGTTGTCTTGCTAAATTTAAATCCACTTCAGCCTACTTATCCAAATTGTCGGCAATGAACAAACAGTTGTTATAAATGAGGTCCACTGAGTGTGCTTGGTGAAAGTTCAGGGTAATAGATTGCCTTGAAATGAAAGGGGAGGTTGTACTTTAACTCGGGTGTGCTTCTGACAACAACCAGCAAGCAAATGGCGACTTGCGGGTAAGCAGCTTGAGGATAGGAAGAGGGGGAGACATTCTGATATCCTTGCAGAGGATGCTATACGGTCAGGCAGATCAGATTTAAGCAGCCAGGCTGGATCAGTTTTGTGGGGCCCTGGAAGTGCCCCCCCTCCCTCTTCCTTGCCTCTGTCACTGCTGCCAATTTAAAAGAGGGTTCTGCTTAAGAATGCATAAGAGGGGGGGGAATCACCTTTCTGATCTCTATTCCCTCTCCCTCCCAACACAAGGCCCCCATTTGAACTGGTTCTGGCTATGTTCATATTGGGATGGCAGACACCAAGAAATCCCAGGCTGCTTAAATATTAGGGATCAGCCAAAGATAGCTAAGAGTTTCGGGAAGGATAATGGCTTCAACAATAGTGGTTGCACCACTGTATAGGTAGGCCTCAATTTATGACCACAACTGAGCACAAAATTTCCGTTGAGAAGTGAGACTTTAATGAAGTGAATTTTACGACCTTTTTTTGGCCAGAATTGTGAAGTGACCCCTTACAGCTGTTCAATTATTAACACGGTTGTTAAGTGAATCTGACTTCCCCACTGACTTTGCTTGTCAGAAGGTTGCAAAAGGCAATCACATGACCCCAGGACACTGCAACCACCATAAATATGAATCAGTTACCAAGTGTCTGAATTTTGATCACGTGATGCTGCAATGTGAAAAATCGTCATAAATCACTTTTGGTCCTAAATCATTTTTTTTCCAGTGCTGTTGCAACTTTGAACAGTCGCTAAGTGAACTGTTGTAAATTGAGAACTATTTGTAATTCTAAACTGAAAATGGAGTCCAGTTTAACTTATCAGGTGAGCCAGAGATAAAAAAAAATTACTCAGACATAGAAATATTAGACACAGCCTAAGTATATTTAAAGGTCTTTGACTTTGGTTGGAAAAACCTAGGGTTAAATCATCAATTTAACTAAAAAGCTCTATGAGTTCATCTGAATTAGTCACTTTTCTCTTGCTCAGCTCAGTCTGCCTCACATAATGTTAAAGCAGGAGAAACCTCCCAGATAAGGTGCCTCAAAGGAAATGTGAGATAGAAATAGAATAAGAAAAGAATGTGCTTATTAAATTATTAGATGTATTTCTTGGCTTTATTTGGTATACCCTAAGATAGTGTACATAACATTTCTGCCTCCTGTTTTTCTTTCAGCAAAACACACACACACACACACACACACACACACACACTGTGAAGTGGATTGTGCTAAGAGAGAGAATGACTAGCCTGACTTCTATGTTAAGGGAGGACAAGAAAGCTGAAGGCTTTCTAACACTGATCATATAAGAATATGGGATGAGAGCCATGTGGAAGACTTATGCCTGATGTGCTCAACCTCCTTTTGGTGGCTCCAGAAATCATACCTTAGATTTTCTCTAGCTAAGAGAAGACCTTTATTGTCATTTTTTTTACTTGCTATTGAGAATTGGAAATGAAATTTCTTGACATGCTATAGTTGAAGGAGAAGTGACATTAAGTCTTCTTTTAAGCATTAACAAGCCAAAATAAAATCCTCAAACATTTTTCAACCTCCCGCAAAACACACACACACACATTAGGGAAACCACTCAACAATGGGGGAAAGTATGGTTTCTCACTGCCATGAGGGCACCCAACCCTGACCTGCCTTCTTTTGTGTGTGTGTGGGTATGTGTGTGTATATGTGTGTTTATTCATTTCTTAAACTTCTATACTATTTCTGCTTGAGGAGAGCAAGACAACATACCCTATTTTATTCCTACAACAGCAATTGAATGTGAGATCATGATCACCTCAGTCCCCCAATGGGCTCTGTTTCCCATATGAGAACTGGAACCCAGCTTATCCTGGAACCAGTAGATCGCTAACTTAAGCCTTATTTCCCCTGGAATTGTCCAATTGGAGGGAAGCATATTCTGACCCTAGTCACATGCCGACAAAAAAAGAAATAAAAAGATGGAATGGGAAAAATAACTTCTTGTGAATGGAGGCATTTGCAGGTTCATTTATGCAATATATAGAAGCAAGCTATGGTTCTGGATTTTTAAAAAGCAGGGCCCCCCAAATTATGGACCACAGACTACATCCAACCCTCGGGAAGGTTCCTTCCAGCCTACCAGCAACTCCGATGTTCTGTGTTCCAATTCTTTCCAAACAGCACAGGGTGAGAAAGCAGAATTGTATTCATCACTGCTTGGAAAGGAAGGTGGAATTCCCTCAATTTCTCCAAGATGGGGGTTGCAAGCCAGTTGGAGGGTTGCTGAACAAGGAAGGGGAAGCATCTTCCCCTTTAAAATTTGAGGATTCCCTTGCATCATTCACCCTCTCCATGTAAAAAACAAACAAAAAACCCACCCCTTTGGAACTGGCTCAGGGACAGCCAGATGAGGAAGAGGAAGCCAGCTGGAGGGCACTTCCTTTGCCTGAGACTGGGTGTGGGGAGGAGTGATCTGGATTGGTTGGGCCCTGGCCTGATCCAGCATAGCTTCTCTCTGTTTTTATGTTGGCTAAAAATATTTGACATTTTTGTTATATCATTTGTATGTACAAACATGGCATTGTTTCCTCGTAGTTGTCACATTTCTTTTTTTTGCTGTTATTGGGAATCATGTCACATTGATCAACATAAAACACATTTTCCCCTGCTCATTTATAAAATTGATTTCCCCCTCCCAAATGTTTTCCCGTGAAGGTTTGCAAAATGTCCAATGTGGCCCTCAGACTAAAAAGTTTGGAGAACCCGATTTACAGAGCCAAACTAGTCCCGCTCTTCTCTTGTGTTAGAAAAAGGAAACGTTGGTCCTTCAAACAATGAAGGGGAAGAACTTAACAGAAATCTGTAAGCTAAAGTAGGGAAAAAGGAAGATTTTCCATCTCTCCAGTATCCTCTGATACAATGTTTTGAAAGGTAAGAGACGGCCTTGGCTTCAGAAGCCCACTATTTCTATAGTCAACCTTCTGATCTCTATCTATGTCCATAGAAATAAGTAATATATTTGCCACAAATTTATACTAGGGCTTTATTTCTGTTTTAAGGGGCCACCAAGTAGTATTGGCTCCAATTCTGTTTCCCTGTTTTAAAAAAAAACATTCTCAGTTTTTATCCATACTTTGAACTGAAAGTTTGTTACAGTCAAATGACTGTATGAAAGTCCTTTGAATAAAAATAATAACAATGAAAGATGTTGACTGTTCATGGGAAATCATTCAGAAAATAGTTTAAAGGTAAGGTAAAGGTTCCCCTGCACATGCGTACTAGTCATTCCCAACTCTAGGGGCTGGTGCTCATCTCCATTTCAAAGCCGAAGAGCCAGCGCTTGTCTGAGGACGTCTCCATGGTCATGTGGCCAGCATGACTAGATGCCAAAGGCGCATGGAACGCTGTTACCTTCCCACTGTAGTGGTCCCTATTTTTCTACTTGCATTTTTTTATGTGCTTTTGAACTGCTAGGTTGGCAGAAGCTGGGACGAGTAAAAGGCGCTCACTCTGTTACGCGGCACTCAGGATTCGACCCACCAAACTGCTGACCTTCTGATGGACAACCTCAGCGTCCTAACCCACTGAGGCACCACGTCCCAAAAATAGTTTAGTTGTGCATTAATCATGGCAGCCAAAACATTTTATCTGAGTACACCCATTAAGACTTTAGGATCTGTACTAATAATTTTGATATCCTTCCAGTCGCTTTATGGAGATATTGGACAGAAAGTTCTGAAATGTGTAGAAGATTATTGCCATTCTGTAGTCTGTTTGGAATTTTATATTTCCTTCCATCTGGAATGTATATTTCCTCCCTCCTTCCCTTCCTCCCTCCCTTCTTTCCTTTTTTTGATTTGCTGTGATCTGGGTAGTTCTGTAATTTATCTTCTTCACTATTGAATGTTTGTGCCTTAGTGTTTCAACTACTGCGTTTTAAAACTATTCTTTAAACAATAAAAAATTGATAAAATGTGAGAATGATTTATTTCCCAAAGGGGAGGAAAAGAATCCTCTAGTTAGAGTCTAATCTGACATAGCCAGAAGCAAATTCTATAACATTTATTTCAAATTTTGACATGTTGACTTTTTAACACAATTCTTTAGATCTCTCATAGGCTGGGATTAGAGGTGGACCCCAGAGGTAGTAATTCTGAAAGATAAGTAGTGGCAACAGCACTGGCATAAAGACTCAGATGACTTCTGGGACAAGAGGTTTGGTATCTACAGCCTTCAATTTTTTTTTTATCCTAGCATCCTACTGTACAGCCTGATAACCAATACAGGGTGAAAGCTTGCCAAGTTTGGTTGAAACTTTCTCTTACTTTAAGTAGTGCAGTTCCATAATTATTGATCTTGGCCTATAGAAGGTTCTTATTATTTCAGTTGTGGAACATTTCCCTTGAACTCCTAATTCTCTGCTGTTCAGCTATTTTACATTCTGTATTAAAAAAAATGTTTGCCAGCTGATTTAAAACAGAATCTGAAAACATGCATGTTTATTTTTTTTTAATCTCACTAAAAAGATCTTTTATATAAAAAGGAGCTTTTTCTAACGGGATAAGAACTCTACTATGGAAAGCTCAGCAACAAGATTTCCAGGTATTTAGGTATTTAGAAGATTTCCAGGTATTTAGAATGCTGCTTTTCACTTATAGGACATTCATTAAACCTGATCGTGTAATTTTAGATGCCCAATACTATATAAAAAGATACTGACTTAAATGTGCTTCTTTAAATGAACTTAGACGATGCATACTTACAATCTTTACAAGAGACATAGAAGATTTTGCCATATGAATCAGGATAGAGTATGCATGTATCCTGAACTAAAATTATTAGATAATGTTGAACCACAACTTTTCATTCTCTCTTTCCTAGTTAAACTTTACAGAAAAAAAGTTGCTTGCAATGACAGCCTTGGTGGAGCAGTGGGCTAATTCCTCCTTAAGTAACACCAGCTGCCTGCAATTAGTGCAGGTTTGCATCCCACCAGGCTCAAGGTTGACTCAGCCTTCCATCCTTCCAAGGTAGGTAAAATGAGGACCCAGATTGTTGGGGGCAATAAGCTGAATTTGTAAAAATGCCGTTTTTGGGGGGGGCAAAAGCCCTAATAAGCAGGCATATACATAGAATGAAGGCTATTGCTAAGTACATTGGTTTGTGCTTAGATTGTAAGCCGCTCTGAGTCTTCAGAGAAGGGCGGGATATAAATGGGATTAAAATAAAATAAAAAATAAAATAGAGATGAACAATGCCACTATTCTGAAATTATATTCCTTTGACACAGAAAAGAATATAACATTAGAAAGGCCGGAATAGAACAAATTAAAATATATCTTTTAAGGGATCAGATATGATTGCTTATAATCTGCTGCAGCCTTTCTTTTTACTTATTTTTGTTGGTTCTTATGTGTAAACCTGATCAGACTTTAAAAAGTATAATAAATATTCTACAGGCAGAATAGCATTATAAATGAAACTACATTTATTTAGTCAGCACACCTCGTAATGTGAGGCCAAAGTCTCACCTTGTGGTAAATGGGGTCGAGTTGCATTTTGAGAAAAAGATTTGTGGGAAAGGAAACTGAAAAAAAAAAAAGATTTCTTTAGAAATACTTCAAAGCCCTTGGAAACACCTTCTGGGCAGCAAAAGTTGCGACATGAGATGTGAATAATGGTTCCACGAAATTTTAACTGCCATAGTTGCAAGGCCTTACTGTTCAGATAGGGTATTCCTGTCACTTGCTGCTTGGTGATATGGTGGCTTAATAGCCACTGGCAGAATCTGGCTGCTAATGTTCAGAAAGCAGAAACACAATCACAAGTCTAATTATCTCTTTCCTCATCAACAGTAATGGTGCCTCCTCCTTAGATCATTGCCTTTATTAAGCTTTCAGGATTGCGCTCGCCTTCTGTAGCACATTTTGGTTATTCCGATTTTTTTTTAAAAAAAAGCATTTAAGATTATTCCAATAATACTAACTCTGCTTTCATTTTGAAGTCCATTTTGCACATGTCAAGTTCTGCCTGAGGTGGTAGTTCCAATTCTTCCACACTCAGTCAACAATATGATCTATAGTCCAATCCTAGGCGCAACCACTCAGAAAGAATTGTGTCCAATGGAGTTTGATGAGCCTTAGTCAAAGATAGGATTGTAGCTTCGAGCTATCTTTAATATATCCATTCCTTCTTCTTTCTGAAAGCCTCAAAGCCTGCTCCTAAACCAATGCCTCTAGTGTCACCAATAAAAAAAAACACTATTGTGCAGCTGTTCCATACTTTTCTACTTTAATAATTTGTGTGTGTGTGTGTGTGGAAAGAAACAAGACAGAAGAATCAAAAATAAAACCGGAGAGGATCAAAAAGTGGAATTTGCAGATGAGTGGACCTCTCCAAAAGTATTCTGTGCTCAATATGCTTGATTAAAATCCTCATCTGAAAGAAATATAAAGATGATTCCATGGGATTCCTCCCCCCCCACCCCTGGACTTCTATGGGTGCACTTATCTTTAAATTAGCAATTCCTAATTTAATTCAGTCATATTTTGCCAAACTATTTTTTTCTGTCCCCTCTTTTGTAATCAGTTTTAATGCCTTAAATTTTCTTCTCCTTATTTTAAAAAAACTGCTGGTAATAAGGCCAATCTATACCCTTGTTATGGGTAGTAGGAGCACTATGCAAATACAGAGTCTCATCTATGACAATAAGGTAAAAGGTCGGTGCTCATCTCCGTTTCAAAGCCGAAGAGCCAGAGCTTGTATGAGGACGTCTCCATGGTCATGTGGCCAGCATGACTAGACACCAAAGGCGCACGGAACGCTGTTACCTTCCCACCGGAGTGGTCCCTATTTTTCTACTTGCATTTTCACGTGCTTTCGAACTGCTAGGTTGGCAGAAGCTGGGACAAGTAACAGACGCTCACTCTGTTACGCGGCACTCGGGATTCGACCCGCCAAACTGCCGACCTTCCGATCGACAAGCTCAGCGTCCTAACCCACTGAGCCACCGCGTCCCTTTCTATGACAATAGCTTTCCTCAAACTGGCTGAGGTAAGTTGAATTTCAATAATAATTCCCAGTCAGTGTGAGCAGCATTCATGCTCTTAAGAGGGTGAGATTTAGACTCCCAAGCATCTATGGCTCTTCATGGAGAATGTAGTATTACTACCACCGTGTACAGGTAGTCCTCAACTTACAAAAGTTCACTTAGTGACAGTTTGAAGTTACAACAGCACTGAAAAAGTGACTTGTGACCATTTTCACACTTACAACCGTTGCAGCATCCCTGCAGTCATATGATCAAAATTTGGATGCTTGGCAACTGACTCACATTTGTGATGGTTGCAGTGTCCCGGAGTCACATGATCCCTTTTTGTAACCTTCTGACAAGCAAAGTCAATGGAGGTACTAGATTCATTTAACAATTGTGCAATTAATTTAACAACCACAGTGATTCACTTCACAAATGCAGCAAGAAAAGCCATAAAATGGGGCAAAACTCAGTTAGCAAATTTCTCACTTAGCAACATAAATTTTGGGCTCAATTGTGGTCATATGTTGAGGACTACCTGTAGTTCATTCTGCTCAAATTAATCTGAATCATTATACCGGCAAATATTTCTTCACTGACATTTTTTTTTCCTTCAGTGCTGTTGGCAGCCAGAACAAAATAAGCCCAGCAAGAAAGTTGTGCTGAGACATCATAGCAAATCTCTTTGGAAGTTAATTGCAATCAGCTATGATTTGCATGAGCTCAGCTAGGATTAGAATTGATAAATGGCAAAAAAAATACCTTCTCCATTCTCCAAGGCATTCAAGCAGGACAGCCTTGAATGTCAAAATCACCCACTCTCTGAGCTTTTAAGCATGGCCAATGTTATCCAAACTGAATCAGCTAAATAACAAGAACTGGAGAATAAGGGATTAATGGTACAAAACTATGCACTCGATGCCTTATTTCCAAATCCCCTGGAAAAGTGGACAACAAGATTCATGCCAATGCCAGCACCTTCCTAAACTCTCAGAGGCTCCCTAAGACTGTACCACCAAAATCTGACAACAAAGCCCTAAATAAGGGTGCCATCATTTTTCACTAAAAAAATTAAATAAAATAGCTATGTTGTTATTATTAGGGCTTTATCCAATGGAGGGAGGGACGGAGGGATGGACAGTCAAACAGATGATAGATAACTTTTAATTCAACTCAAAGCAGCAAACATACATAATACTCCTGCCTCCTATTTTTCCCCCACAACAACCCTATGAAGTTAGTTGGGCTGACTGGCCCCAAATCACTATCTAACTTTTATCCATCCACCCATCCATCCATCCGTCCGTCCGTCCGTCCATCTGTCCGCCCGCCCACCCGCCTGCTTGTCTGTCTGTCTGTCTGTCTGTCTGTCCATCCGTCCATCCATCCATCCATCCATCCATCCATCCATCCATCCATCTATCTATCTATCTATCTATCTATCTATCTATCTATCTATCTATCTATCTATCTATCTATCTATCTATCATAGTCTGCCACCCAGCTTACATGAAAGTGACTCATGCTTAAGTGACTCATGCCTTGAACTCACAGTATCTTGTTTCTAGGCCAGCACCCTTCTCAGTACACCTCACTGGCTCTCCAGAACTGTTAAACATCTGATATATTGAAGGCATCTATAAAATGAGTGGGGACGAAGTGAAAGTCAAACAATTTCACTCTACCAGCAGTCATACTAAACAATTATATACATACATTTTTAATAATGTAAAATATAAAAACTAATATATTAAAAGAGCAGTCCACAGACACACTGCTGGAAAACCTGAAGGACCAGATTGGGAGAGACTGTCACAGAGAAAATATATCTATGTGGTTCCTAAGAGTCATCACTACATAGATGGCCAAAAATGTTGTACAGAATTCCAAAGGCAGAGACAAATGTCACAGTGAGTTCTAGGCTCATTCTTTTATGACTGCATGTTGGTGAAGTGGGTGTATAAGTGTAAATATGTTAAACCTGTAAAAGGAAATAGATATCTGCAACACACACACACACACACACACACACACACACACACACACATGCCAATGAAGCACAGATTATTTTAGTGAAAGTTGTCCTATATTTATGGATAAAATATACCCACTTCAATCTGAAAATTATAAAGTCAGGTCTCATGTAACATTTTGAATTTTACCTCTGTTTAAATTTCAGCTCTCTTTCATGCTTTCACAGATTACCATATGCCATGTTCCTCTTCTATGTTGTTCATTTAATAGCAATAAGAGATGCCAACTGGTGTTAGGAAGCTCCAAAGCCTCTCTTGTTGATCAGTTATTATCTTGAAACTGGATTTGGAATGAACAGACCTTCAAACAGGGGAGTTTGAAGTATTTGAACTATTGAAATACTAATACTGTTCCTGCTTCCTCAATCAAAGATCACTGCCTGTACATTCAATCCTGAATTGTTAATTATATAATTATCATGTAATGGTTTTCAAATATGTATATGTTACATTATTTAATTTCGCTATATGTCTCTGTGATGAATAGAGAAGGGGGATCTATTTGTTCAGTTCAGGTTTTCACGCATCTTTAGCCAAAGTGCATTTTGCTGATACTCATATCATACTGCAATTGTGCATTTTAACAATTAAAGAAATTAATTAATACACAACTTTGTATGTAAGAAAAGTGCATGCAGATGTAAATAAATTTTCATGCAGGTGTTCTAACAAGAAGAAGAAAAGAGACTGAATAAATTTACAATTAGAAATCAGAGAAATTGGTTAAAATTAGCCTTGGCAGACTGGCCCATTGCTTCTAAGAAATGAATCCCATTTAAATCAATGGGATTCTTACCCATGCAGCTCCATAATTCCTCAAAGCTCTTCCTGCAGCTACTGGCCTCTTGATTTGTTCTGCCATGACATGGCTTCAAATACCAGTCAATGGTATCAAAGTGTTATGAAAAACTCTCGTCCTTTGCTGCAATCTTTCAGTCACCCAGTTTTCGCCAGCCCAGGTGTGGACAGCTTTTGATTACTGCAATCCTGTGCTTGCTTTAGAAGCAAAAAGAAAGCATGTGCTTTATTTTGAATGTTAAAAAGAGCTAACCATACATATACATGGTCACACCCTTAAGTTCTAGGAATGCAGAAAGATGCACACTAGAATCAAGATTTAAAATTTGGGGGATAAAATGAATAATCACTATATAATCTTTCATGGATCACCACCTACTTGCATCCGATATAACATGCTCATTATCAACCCTAAAACCCTTTCCAAATTTTTCTAATAACTCAGCCACTAGAGTACTAAAATCTGAAGGATATCAAACCTTTTCAATAATCAAAATAAGGCAAATGCTTTACTTGGTTTGGTCTGCAAAAGGTGGACTGAGCATCTGCATTTGTTGCTAGTGTGGGTTGTTGTTGTTGTTGTTGTTTTTGGCAATAGTTGGCCTTGGACTCATTGATTAACAGTTTTCAGCACAGTCCTATAATACCATGTGTTCCTTTGAGGTTTTTTTTTTCTTTTATTAAATGTAGGTGCTACTTGACTCCAAAATGTCTCTGAGTTTGTTACTCCCAGATAATTTTTTTCCCCCATGGAGATTAAAACTGTCATTAAGCAGCCACTTATGATAAATTGTATTTTCAGTATCTACCTGCGTTAACACAAGAACAAGAGAATCTTGCTAAGTTCAAATCCTGTTTGGAGGCAATGAACACGCAGGAGTTGACCCAGCACTGGTCTTTCCTACTGCAAGCGGTAAAACCTTAATCCTATATGCATCTCCTGAAAAGCAATTCCACTAAAGATTAATTGGGTTTATCTGGAAGTAAATAATGTTAAATTTTACTTAGCACTGCAACCCTCCGAACATTTTACCTGAAGGAGGCTTCACTGATCATAATTCTCAGTAACTGGATTTAGCATGGGATTAATTTTTGGCATTTTGCCTACAGCATAATCTCACATACATCTAGGAAAAGCCCCAGAGAGTTTAAAGGGAGTTGCTCCTAACAAAATGGGCACGTTAGGCTAAAGCTGGGGTAGGCAACCTTGGCTCTTGTATGAAATCGTGGACTTCAACTCCCAGAAATAATAATAATAATAATAATAATAATAATAATAATAATAATAATAATAATAATAATAATAATAATAAAGTTGGGAGGGACCTTGGAGGTCATCTAGTCCAACCCCCTGCTCAGGCAGGAAACCTTATACCATTTCAGGCAAATGGCTGTCCAGTCTCTTCTTAAAAACCTCCAGTGTTGGAGCATTCACCACCTCTGGAGGCAGGTTGTTCCACTGGTTAAATGTTCTAACTGTCAGGAAGTTTCTCCTTAGTTCTAGGTTGCTTTTCTCCTTGACTAGTTTCCATCCGTTGCTTCTTGTTTTGCTTTCAGGGAGTTGAATTCTGGGAGTTGAAACCCCTGGGCTAAAGCCTGAGTTTCTGTTCTAAACATTGAGGCTTGCCTTTTATTATTCCCTTTTTGTTTTTTTCAATTTTAATGAATATTTCCATAATTTTAGCAAGCATATATAAAGGATAGCAAACATAAAATACCTGACAACCACAGGTGTATTTATTTTATTTTATTTAAAAAACCTTCATTCTTTTTGTTTTCATTTGTGATACTCCTGGATTATTATTATCTTTTTTTGGCTCTGGGATAACAGGCTTGAAAACAGTAGCAGGATTACAACATCCAGCTGCCTGAACTATACCTAAAGCTAAATGCCATCGAGTTCAATACATCTTATTTCCTAATAAGTATACTTAGAAATGCATACTCAGTGGGGTTTATTTCCCAGGGAACTTGTTTTGGATAAAGCTGTCAGTTGCCATTTTTCCTCTGCTCAAAAAGATACAGAAAGCCAGTGGAAAGATGCCTGAGTTCTTTTGAAGACCCAAGCAAGAACAGAATCTCTGACCACTTTGAATGCTCACTGTGTATGGGAATACCTCAGAATCCCAGCTTCCATCATCTTGATCAGCTCGCAACACAGAGAATATACCCCATTAGTAACTTACTTTTTAAAAAACCACCAATTTCTCCTCCTATCTGTGATTGGAATTGCCAAGTGCGGGACCCATGTCACCTGTGGGTGTGTCTGTGTGTTTCCAGCCTAATACTGGGAACACACAGCCTTTTCTGGAACACATACCATTTTCTGGTTTAATACTTCTCATTAAATTAGAATGCAATTTATTCATGAGTGACTATCCCTTAGAGAGTCTATGGGCAGAAAATTAAGGCAGTGTAGTAGTAGTTGAGAACTTAAGCCAATGGAAATTGATTTTTATTAATGGGGTGTGTGACTTTGCTCTGAGGCCAGGTTGATTGACGTGTTGACCTGTGGCAGTCCTCTACAGCGTATACCATTTCATTCCTCAAGATTCCCCAGTCCTCATTAGCAGATCTTAGGAGCAGGGAGATCTTAGGAGCGAGAAAAGGAGGTGCTCCAAATGGCAGAAGTGGAATTGTTTGTTGCTAAGGCAAAGCCATAATGAATACAACCCATTCAAGCTGTAACAGAAAAAGCCCACATCTCGACTTTTCATTCCCCTAGTAATCTGCAGTCTCCTTCTATTGAACTGAGTCTTTCTCTAGCCTATTCCTGATTTGACACCACAGTTAGTCAAAACAAATGGGAAATGCAGAACAGATTCTCTACCTATTATCTTGCCTGCTATCGTAAATGTTGTAAGGAGGTAAAGGAATCACTTTAGCAGGGAGCAATTCAAAGATGCTAAACAAGCACTGGTGGTGCATTCATGAATAGTTCCTGTCACCCATTCTCTCCTTGCATCTTTGTGTGTGTGTGTGTGTGCGTGCGTGTGTGTGTGTGTGTGTGTGTGTGTGTGCATGCACATCATGTGCTCATACAGCATAAGACAACATTTGGAAGGGCTAGGATGCATATTTTATATTTGAAATGAAATCCAATGTTACATTTTGACTATAATATTCATGCTGGCATGGCAGCCTAATTAATCCATAAATGCCTCCCCATATTGTCAAAGGCAAGGGCATCATTAAATGGATCGGTTTGAAGTACAACAAGGTTGGCAAGTATCTGAGCTTGAACAGATGGAAGATATATAGCCAATGAGCATTCTGTATTTGGGATATGGAACTGTTGTCTTGTCATGGTGATTTATTATTATGATTGGTCACACAATCAGCCAGATGTTTAGACTGGATTTGGTATTTTTTATTTACCTATCAAGTCCTTCCCAAGGACCTGGGATAGGCAGATGATGTTTGATGGTGTTAAAAGGTATTGTCGCAGTAGGTAAACTGTTTGAAGTAAAGCTGCCTTTTGCATTTGATTGATGATTTTGTCCATGCTAATGCTTTGGTGCTCCAGATGTTTTGGGATCAAGTGGTGCTTCAGATGTTTTGGGATTGCTCCCAAGGCACCTGTTACTATTGGAAGTATTTTTGCTTTCTTTTGCCACAATCATTTGCAGGTCTTTATATTTTGTGATTTTTCTCCAGTTCTTTCTCTTCTCTTCAGCTGCCTCCAGGTATTGCCATGGATATAAACTGTTCGGAATAAAGTTGCCTTTTGCAATTAACTGATGATGGCTCTGTCATCATC
This sequence comes from Vipera ursinii, assembly GCF_947247035.1. Taxonomy (NCBI): domain Eukaryota; kingdom Metazoa; phylum Chordata; class Lepidosauria; order Squamata; family Viperidae; genus Vipera; species Vipera ursinii. The sequence continues at coordinate 138,721,933 of NC_139516.1, read as the reverse complement.
ATTATTTAATAATATTTTAAATAACCTCCCAGGGAAAGTTATTCACAGATGGAGCAACAATAACTGTGTGCCTCATTTCTAATGAGGGTGCACAGAGAAACCTGAAAAACTGGATGATTAGATAATGGCATTGGTTAAAATTTAAACTAGCTCTGTCCTGGACTTTTCTTACTAATGAGAATGATGGTTTCCTTATAAACCTGAGGATTTTCATAGTGGTCTGGACTAAAATCAAGGAGAGGCAAGTGTGTAAGGACAGGAATAGAGAACATCTGAGCTCTCAAAACTCTCATTTATAGCCATTCTTAGAAATTCAGAGTGGGCTTTTAGACTTTGGGATGCATTTTTCTGTTTATTTTCCTCAGTGTGCTAATCAGTGAGAAAATGAAAAAGGGAATAACCAGCAGGGCTAGTAGCAATACTCAGAGCTGTTGCTGAGCCTCTATCAACAGAGCTGAAACTTGAAAAGAATTTGACTTTTGGAGTTTGATGGCTTTCAGTTTTCATTGCAATAGCTGAGCTCTGCAGATGCACACACGATCTATGGAACAAAAAAAAAAATATGTATGTTTCCCCTGAATCCCTATTACTCTAATAGAAGAGAATATACATCTAGCTTAGGGTTGATCTGTGTAGCTATTGGTACCCTCTGAGCTTACTTGTTTGCTTGCAGATGTTTCATTATCAGACTAGGTAACATCATCAGTGTTAGTGAGTGTGAGGTTTGATCTCTGTATGCCCTGTTCCTTATGACTCTATCCTGCCAATGTGAAATTCTCTAACAGAAAAAAAAAAATGTTTCCAGCCAACTTGTCAATAGAAGAAATCAGAAGAAAGGTTATTCTACTGACAATAATCACTGAAAAGTCAGAACCTTCCTGCATTTGTAATTTTCAGTGGCATCTGCAAAACCTTGAAATTTGAAAGTTATCTCCTGTTTGCATTACACTTTCCCCATCTCATCTTCAGCATATTATATAAATCAGGCGTGTCAAACGCGCGACATCACATGATGTCATGCGACGTATCGTGACTTTTCCCCCATGGGGTGGGCACAGTTTCAGTATGAAGCATCCGGCCCGTAGGCCAGCAGTTTGACATGCCTGATATAAATGATCTTAACACATTATTTGGTGTTCCACAAAAGATATAATATGTGCTCCGTAAGCACCTCCAAGCCACAGTGTCTAAACTTTTATTATCCTCCTCCTCCTCCTCCTCCTCCTCCTCCTCCTCCTCCTCCTTCTCCTCCTCCTCCCCCTCCTCCTTTGGGGGTTGGGTTTATATACAATTCCACCAAAAGTAAGCAGAATACAAGGAAAGTCAGGTCAGCATATCATTTTCCTGGCAAGAGGTTATACTGCTATAGCAAAAGTAGACTGTGCTAAGTATTATAGATCATTTTGACTTTTGGGAGTTTCAGCCATTAATCACCCCCCCAAAAAAGTCTTAACATTGATTCCATGCATATATATGTGCTTGGGGTGGGGGAGAGATAAACAGGCATCTTGGAAGCAAGACAAAGAATAGATAAATGTTTAAGTTCTACAGTCAGATTTCAGGATGCAAGATGGCAGGTAAATGTAGGTGCTGTTTTTTGGAAGAGACAGAGAAGCTCTTCGCTGTAGACAGTTCTGCCTCATCTGGCCTTGAAGCAGGGTCATAGCAGAAGGCTATGGGAGCTAAGTCTTGCATGGTTATCTGGAAAGAGTTTGATCCTGTTGACCTTGAGGAAGTGCTTGTAGCTGTTAGTTTGGTCACTTCTGTATTTCGTTCCATGTCCTTAGGTCAGGGGTAGGCAACCTTGGCTCTTTTATGACTCATGGACTTCAACTCCCAGAATTCCTGAGCCAGCATGGCTGGCTCAGGAATTCTGGGAGTTGAAGTCCATGAGTCATGAAAGAGCCAAAGTTGCCTACCCCTGCCTTAGGTGGATCAAAGCTTCCCCAGAGGAATATGTGATTGGGCTCAGGTAGTGTTAATTCTTCCTTGATGGAGGGGATGATTCTGCCAGCTGTTAATAAGGTAGTGGTTTGCTCACTTCTCAAGGACCATCATTTGACCCATCAGGTCTGGACAGTTTTTGTCCAGTTTCCAAACTTCCCTCTTTAGAGAAGGTTGTGGAGAAAGTGGTTATGCTGCAACTTCAAAGAACTCGGATGAAAGGAGACAACAAAAAAAGGAACTGGCAGAAAGTTTACTCCTGACCAAGAGGTAAAGGAAAGCAAGCATAAGGCCTTTGTGCAAGGAATACCAGGGTCATCATTGGAGATTATGACAATGTGAGCTGGAGAGCTGGAATTTCACCATGAGGAGAAACAGAGAAGCCTTTTGGAAATCTAGCCAAAGAGGAGAAAGATTCCAGGCCAGGGAGAAAGGGAGAATGAAGAACTGTTGCCATAAAGGCATCAGTAAACAATCAGCTAGAGAAGATACTGGAACAGTCACTTAGAGTGAATCCATTTTGAATGGGTTGGAAAGCAGAATTATTTGATTGCTGGACGGTCATTCAGCTTCGTATGTTGTTAAGTTCATAATACCAGTGTGGATCTGCATACTATTTTCAATGACATCAGTAAAAGATGTGCAGTGTTTACAGTGAGAGATGGGATATTCTTCTCTTCTTAAATGCCACCCTTAAAGTTTTCCCCGCCCCATCCTGGGAACAGTATAGCGCCAGTGGTAGTTGATGGGAATACATTCTGGAAGACTGCTTGGCTGATCAAGGTGTGGGATCAGCTCTTACATATGCCACACTATAGAGAAAGGAAAGAGTGCTACAACTGTGTTCATTCAAAAGAAAGCTGTGTGAGGACAGATGTGGGGAGGACATCTGTGCGCACAGCATGTTTGATAGGAATTATCACTCCCTTCCAGTGCATTTGAGATCCAACATAAAGAGAAGGTAGGAAATGTAACATATACATTTGGAGGTGATTCAAGAGGACAATGCATTAAACACAATGCACCAAATACAATGCACTAAACGCAATACTGTATGTCTACTCATTATACCCTGCCTTTAAACTGCCTGCCTATATTACTGTGGGACTGGGCTTTGAAAATCCTGTTTCTTAAAGGTCAAAACACAAAAGCAGTCAAATATACAGAGCTTTTGCTTGTTCTGAAGTGTTCTTTGGCTAGTTGATTTTAGAACTGTGGATTTTTGGCAACAAGTTGCCAATTTGGAAACTGGCAGAGTCAAAATAAGTACTGACATAAACACATTCGAAACCTTTGCAGCTCTGCTTTCTTCTGTTGCTCGGTCTGTGTCATTTATATAGACTATTCACATCTCAGATAGATGTGTGTTAGGAAGCAGAGTCTGAATATATCCACTTGTGAAAATGAAATAATCAGTTCTGTATCACTCTGCCTTTTGGGGCAAAAATATAAGCCTAATCCAACCGACATTAATTTCTTTTAATGAGGTGGTTTTATTCAGAAATTTAGTTCTGATTTTTAAGCCTCCCATTGAAAGTCATTGGTCAGGAAACAAATATCCTGGGGTTAGTTGTTTGAATGGGAATACATTTGAATAGGAATATTTCTTATGGCATCAAAGAACAATTATAACTAAGTCTTCTATTATCACACAATGGCCTGCTGCATTTATGTATTTATTTACTTGGGAATTAGGATAATTCTTCCAATAAACAATGTATTTCATTGGTGTTTAGTATATTCCATATATTCCTTAAAATATTTGTGAGGACCAGAGTTTTTTTCCTTCAAAAAAAAGGGGGGGGGGAAACAGATCCAGGAAATTATAGACCCATCAGCTTGACATCAATACCTGGAAAGATCTTGGGAAAGATAATTAAACAACAAATCTGCAAACACCTACAAGCAAAGAAAGTTATAACCAGTAACCTACATGAATTAGTCAAAAACAAATCATGCCAAGCAAATCGTATCTCATTCTTTGACAAAGTGACTAAATTAGTGGATCAGCCAAATGCTGTGGACATAGTATACTTAGATTTCAGTAAAGCATTTGATAATTATTCACCTACAGATAAAATCAATACTTTGCTGATATTGTCATAATAACATCACATAATAGCTCTGTAAAAGTCTGAAATGCCCAAGAGAATCTACTGCTAGATGATATTCATGGAACTTAAATATTCATGCTGGCTACATTAGGATTTCATAGTGTCTGGGACAAACATAGGACCAACTGATATGTTATTGGATCAATGCATAGAACACAGGACACCTTCCAGGTAATCTTCACCTGATATGAAAGGCATGGTTTGAATATTGGGGGACAGGTGAAAAAACAGACTCTTAATTTGGAAGTGTTCCTAGAAAATATATATACTGTATATATATACTGTATATGTGTGTGTATGTATGTATACACAATGTTTGTGTGTGTGGGTGTGTGGTGTGATAAAGAGAGAGAGAAAAATATCCTTAACTGTTGTGTTAATGATCTGTCGAATACTAAGAAATTGTGTGGTTTTGAATTGAGGTGGCTTCCTGGGTTTTATTTTAAGAACATGTAGCAGGTTCCTGATTCAAGAACCATACTCGTCCCTTAAATGGTATCCCAGCATTCATTCTTCAAAATATGGGTGGAGCTGAGACAAAAAGGAGGTGTGAAGGTGAAGGTTCCCCCGCACATGCGTGCTAGTCGTTTCCGACTCTAGGGGCCGGTGCTCATCTCCATTTCATAGCCGAAGAGCCAGCGCTTGTCCAAGGACGTCTCCGTGGTCATGTGGCCGGCATGACTAGATGCCAAAGGCGCATGGAACGCTGTTACCTTCCCACCGTAGTGGTCCCTATTTTTCTGCTTGCATTTTTACATGCTTTCGAACTGCTAGGTTGGCAGAAGCTGGGACGAGTAACAAGCGCTCACTCTGTTATGCGGCACTCGGGATTCGACCCGCCAAACTGTCGACCATCTGAATGACAAGCTGAGCGTCCTAACCCACTGAGCCACCATGTCCCCTTAAAAAGGAGGAAGGTCAGGACAAACATATCAAAATATCAAATTAACCATGCACAGTTAATCTAATTCATTCCCATATATAAACATCTCTCATATAACCTATTTCAAATCATATGTGGTTTTCGGATTTTGCCTTCCAAGTAGTATTGAAATATGAAGTAAATATCCTTTTTCCAGAAACACGAGAACTAGCACCATGGCAAAAGTCAATGAATTTCACCTTCTACCAACATTCAATTGCAAATGTTCATAACTTTGATTTGGTAGTCCTTCCTTCTATACCCATTTAAATAAAAACATCTAGGTGGGCCAAGGTCAACAATTCTATGAAACGTGCTGACCTTTCAGCATAAATATTACATTTCAGAACTCAATGACACGTCCATATACTGAAGGTTCATATTGTTTTAAAGGAAAATTATGCTAAATTATTTAATCAAGGTCAGATAAGGTATCTTTCTCAAAAGCAAATGACCAAGAACGAGGACCTAGCTCAAAATTAGCAGTCCAGTACAATATCTTGATGAAAATGTTA